>NC_091856.1:35792379-36412535 GCF_037783145.1 Equus przewalskii
GCCCCGGCTGGCTGCTCCTGTGAGCGGCAGGGAGGAGCAGGAGGGACAAGAGAGGACCGACTGCCGCCCTCCGCCAGGTGTCCAGTCAGGTTTCCGAATGAAGACAGTTAAGAACCGCTCTCACTCAGCTGCCCTGCCCCCGATGGACCCCACGGTGTCCAAGGACACAGGGATGTCAATGACCCGCAGGACCAGCCACTTAGCCCCTGACGACACTAAATCTGTGTGTTCTGAGATTGGTTGGTCTTCCTAAGGTGTGAGCCAGCGACCCCCTGGCCCGTGACGCTGGCTGTCTTTGTCCTCGGGGGGAACCACGGGATAACCGCCTGGCTGAGGCCGTGGGGAGGAGTCTCTGCTGGCCATCCCAGGGCATCTGTTCCTCTCGTCCTGCCAAGGGGGCCAGGCGGCAGTGGGACACAGGCCCCCATGGGAAAATGGGTGGCAGACTGGGTGAGGCGGTAGGGAGGGGGAGGCAGGAGCTCAGGGCCAGCTGCTTTAGGCCCCTGGCTCACCACTGTCTGCTTGGGGACAATCCTGGGGCAGAGGCCCCCTTTAGCACAGGTGCACTTCGCTCTGCAGCTGAGAGGCCTGTCTCCACGCTCTGTGCATCCGTCTTACTCTCACGTGTCTGGCCAAGACTCCCGCCCTTGTGTGCACAGGTTCACGGGACCCTCCTCGTTTCCATGTCGGCTTCTTGGGAGTAACCGCCACTCACGCCCAGGCCTCTCTCCAGCTCAGGCTGGGCTGTGGCTGCAGGTTCTTTCCTGACCCCCGATCTCAGCCGGGCCGTGGGCTCCCGGAGGGTGGGGGCCACCTCCTCTATCCGAGAGTCCCATGTCCATCTCCATGCCCAGCATCCAGCAGGCTCCAGGCCAACATGACCGAGATGAATTCTAGAGCCAGGCTCCGGGGGGGAAAGGGGGACTGTGGAGGGAAGGGGGGGAGGGGGAGGAAGCTCAGCATTGGGAATAGATCCTTCAGTTTAGGACAAAATGCTAGCACTCAGCTGAGAATCCAAATTGGCCGAATATGAGGTGATGGTGCCAATCTCCCTGAGTCCCAGCTTAGAAAGATTGTGCTTCTGCCCCACCGTCTCCCGAAGGCCCAGGACAGCATGGGGCACAGGGAGGAGAGAAAACACCAGTGATGGGCAAGAACATGCTGTGGAATGACCCGGATGGCAGGCCTGTGTGTCCAGGACACTGCTGCCTCTGGGTCTGGGTTCGGAGGAACCTGCCTGAGGTCAACAGTCAGGGTCACACAGGAGCACCATCCTGGAAAGCTCATCGCAGGGCCGTTCTGAAGGGAAGAGGCGGCCTTTCCCCATGTCCGAGCACTGATGCTGCCCACGGAGCCACGAGAGGACGACACAGGCATCCCAGGTGGTTCTCAGAGAATAAAGGAACAAGAACGCTATTGCGACATTGTGAGAGAATAAAGCCACGTGCACACATTGTGCCTATGCGACGACCCTGCTTCTGTTTGAAAATCCGTAGACAGAGCTTAGGGACAGAAGATGGAAGGAAATACAGTGGCTGTTCACCTCGGCTCCCTCTCAGGAGGAGTTAGAGGGGTTTCCAGTTACTCATTCCTATGTTACAACAGTCCCCAGTGTTCACAATACCGATGCCCCTGGTCCCTTCAGCCAGGCTCTGCCACAGGCGATGGCATCGTCGGCATCTCATGCCTGGAACCTTCTTGACAACCTCCCATCCCCAAGCTGGAGTCAGGAAGGAGGGCTCAGAGAGGTCGGGGTGGGGCCCGAGGGGTCAGGCTGGAAGACAGCACTGCACCCCAGCCTGGGACCGCGCTCTTTACCCCGACGCTGCACAGTCGGGGCTGGGAACAGGCACGAGCATCCATTTATAGGGCAATAAAATACTTTTTGACAAAACCCATGAGCTGGTTCCAGAGGAGACAGTGAGGAGGGGCAGCCACAGTGTCCTCCAGCCTGGCCTCTGCTTCCACCAGCCCCAGACCGGCCCAACCCGGCTCCTGGGCCCCGCAGGCAAGGTGTGGCCAGACAGCCATGGGCCAGGCCCGGGGAGGCAGCCAGGGCCGCCCCAGAGGCTGGGAGGCGGCTGGAGCCCACTGTCCAAGAGTAAGTCCCCAGTGGCTTTTGGAGCGGCCGTGGGCTGGGAGGGGAACCTTCCCACCTGGTCCTCTCCCCGACAAACCCCACACGGGCTGAGCCGATGCCAAGCTCACAGCTCTCCCTCTCCCTTCACCAGTCAGAACCCAGCCCCAGACAAGGCTGGACGCTGCACGGACCCCACAGGGCCGAGAGGGTCTGAGATGCAGTTGGGGCAGCCTGGATACCTCCCGGCCACGGCCTGGGTGGAGCTGTGCCCCTCTCTCAAAGCGCCCGCCCTCTCTGGTCCCGGCAGGCAGCTTTGCACCCAGGAGGCAGGAAGCAAGCTAGACAGAGACGCCCCGGCCCCCAGCCCCAGCTGGGCCTCCAGAGAGCACAGGCGGGAGCCGGTGCGGCCAGCGCTCCGGAGCTCTGCAGAGCGGCCTTGATCTCAGCTATTCGCTGGCAGGCTACCCCTGCTGACGTCATCATGACACTGCTTATTTGCTAACAGGACCCAGATTCTTCCCGACCTCTAGCCCCTCTGAGGCAGGGTGGCTCCCCCCACCAAACCCCCAGCTGAACATGCAGGGAGTAGAAAAGGGGCAGGTGCCCCCAAATCCGGCTGTCGGTCCACCCGCGCCCCTGACGGCCACGTCTGCATCACTGACACGAGTTTGTGCGCTTTTTATATTTCATTAGCTGGGGGCCTCGGGGGGTGCACCAGCCTCTCTGAGCTCAGTTCGGGAAGACCTGTCCTACGGGGTAACGGTTCCTACATCACGGCTGTCGCCGGGCCTGGCAGTGACTGCAGCCAGCGTAACTGCCCTCCCACTAACAGGGACGGTCACAAAGCAGCGTCCTCCAGCGCAGCTCTGACCCTGGGGACACTGGGTCATGCCTGGACCCATTTTTGGGTGTCACAACTGAGGGTGCTCCCAGCATCCAGTAGGCAGAGGCGAGGGATGCTGCTAAACACCCTGGCATGCCCCGGGCGGCCCCCAACTCAGAACCTCTGTTCCAAAGGGTCCCAGTGCCGAGGCTGAGCAGCCTGCGAGGGGACCTTCTGCCCCACTGCAAGGAGGACACGGGAATGGTGCCTGGTACCAGCGAGCCCTCAGAAAATAGCGGCTGATGTGACATTACCATCTGCTCCCTCCTCGGCCTTGGGAAGTCAGAGCCGAGATGATGGTGCTTATTTCCGACAAGGACACTGAAGCCCAGGAAAGGGATGTGGTGACCCAGAGCTGGACTGGCCCTGGCCCCAGGGTCCCTGAGGGAGCCGGGTCGATGGAGCCCCGACCCAGTCTGCAGTCTCGGAAGCTTTGGGTTCCAGGACCTGTTTTCTGGAGCTGGGGACCGGTGAGGATGCTCCTTGGGGACTGGTGGGCCCCTCCGGAGCAGCCCCACACCTGCAACTCCTGCCAGAGGGGCAGGGAGAACACACCAGAGGGCAGCACCGCCGCGGAGGACAAGGGGACCTGCTGGAGCGGCTCGGCTGTCCCCAGCCCGGTCGTTTCCAGGGAGGAGGAGGAAATAGCACGTCCCCCCTGACTTGGGAGGGTGTGTCCTACACCTCGACGAGGGGAGCACCACGGGCGGCTGTGCAGGCCGAGGTCCAGCAGCCTCTGGCAGAAGCTCAGGATGGGCCCAGCACGTGGTGGGCACCAGGCAGAGCACCGGTGACTGCTGACCAGGGAGGCCAGCAGACTTGCCCCAGGACACTTGGACTCCCAGGTCCCAGCCCCAGGTTTGTTCCCCTGCAGCACACTGCTGCCACCTGCAACCCAGGGGAAGGCGGCCAGCTGGTACCTACCAAGTGCCCGGCAGCTCTCACCAGCTTGTGGGTGGAGAAAGGGAAGGCCTCGTTGCTCAGATCTGCATCCAGCACCTCCTGGAGGATGGCCCGGCTGTGAGCGAGAACAAAAGTCGGTCAGTCAGTCGGTCCACAAACGCTTGCTGAGCACTCCTGGGTCGGGGCGCTGAGCTGGGAAGGCTCTGGGGATGTGGCAGTGAGCAGAACGAGGCCCCGTCCTCAGGGGCAGACTGATGGCAAACACGGTGTTGACAAAAGCATACCAATACAGGTTAAAACACGGTCAGAAGGAAAGCCACCTTCATGGGGACAATGACAGGAGCCGAGAGCCTGGGGGGACCAGATCACAGAGGACCTCTCACAGTGCTCTCGTCCTTGGATGGGTGACCAGGGCCCGCCTGGGGCAGAGATCTAACCACCTAATGTCCCCAATCCCTTGGGCGACCGGCAGGTACACGAGCCCCGAGGGTGGGCCACTCCTTGCCTGCCCACACCGTGCGCACAGTGCAGTCGGCTCGCATGCTGGGTGGGCTGACCGAGACCTTGTGTGTCCACAGAAGCTTCATTTCCTGGGCACCTTGCCCTCTTGCTTCCCTCCAGGCCTGAGTTCACGCCTCCTGAACCCTCCACATTCCCATCCGGGTCCCCTACCCCTGTTGAACCCTTTGTCATCCTTCAGGTCTGTCATCCTTCAAGTGATGGCTCAGCTGTCACCTCCTCCAGGAAGCCCTCCTTGACTCCTTGAGCCTGGGTTAGGTGTCCCCCTTCAGGGCACCGCTCACGCTGGTTGTGCCCCCTCCAAACCAGGAGCTCTATGACAACAGGGCCCCTATCCCGATGTGCCTGGCACAGAGAGGGCACTCGGTAAAGGACTGACAGGGAACAGATGGCTTTGCTCTGCAGGGAGAGCTCCTCTACTTCTGCCCCTCAGGGGTCCCAGCTGGTGCTGGGGCTGCAGGGTGGCTGCTGCCCGGAAATGCGGCCCACCCGCATCCCCACCCCCACGGTGCCAGGAGCCACCGCCCACACCAGCCCGAGGTGCCCAGCGGGCTGCAGTCAGCCAAGGTCCTTATGTAACACCTGCCACACCCACATAGTGCCAGCTGCCAGAGAACCCACATCCAGTCCTCGGGGAGCATGTGCTCTCGGCGGCCCTGGGGTGGCTGGGCCGGGGCTGCTGCAGTGTTCTCCCCACCAGGGAAGGGGCCTGGAGCTGCCACCGGGCCGAGGGCTTGAAGGGGCTCAGCCGCGTCAGGGGTACCCTGAGCTCCGGCCCACGTATGGGGTGCGGAAGGTTATCCCTCACCGAGGGGGGCAGCAGCTGGCGCTGGCGGGCACAGCCTCCCGGTCCCAGCTCCTCTGCTCACCCTCTTGCCCCATGTCACCTCAGTCCCCTCATCTGCTACCCGGGGACAGCGATGCCACCCCGCAGGCCCTTGTGAGGAACCAGCGAGACAGCACATGCCAAGCGCCACAGCGTTAATCATCGCGATGGTGATCGATCACTTCTGCGCAGACCAACACGGTGTCCACTAGCCACGTGGGGCCGCTGAGTTTAAGTTAATTGATATCAAAACTTCCGTCTCACTCGCCACATTTCAAGGGCTCCATGGCCACAAACGGCTTCAAGGCAACCGTATGGGACCGCTCAATTGCAGAACGTTTCCAGAGAGTTCTACCGGACAGCAGGTCACAGCATCTCTCATGGTCCAGGCACTGTGCTAAATGTTTCCCACATAACAACTCAGCAAGTTCAGCCCTTATGGGTGATGCTGGTGACGCTATTACTCATACAAGAAACTTTGGGTTATTTTTGCAGGAGAGAGGGCATCTTGGAGGAGAAAGTCAAGAAATTACCAGGAGGAGAAGAGCATCTTCTTGTCCTGGCAGCTGTCACTCGCCTCCCACCTGGAGTAGCTTATAATGAGGCTGGATGAGGCTCCCGTCCCCCAGGGCTGTGCCTTGATCTGTCTGTCTGGCACCCCCTCCCTCCCCTCCCCATCTGCCCCCACACACTAGAAATAGCCCACTCTGTGCCCAAGGTCGCCATGGCAATAAAGCTGAGGCTTCCAGGGCCAGGCCTCGAGCTCGGCCAGCCAGGACCCTCACCCCTGTGCACCCGAGAGATGTGGAGGTCGGCTCACCCAGGGGAGAAATGGAAACGGCCCCGGGCACTGTTCACCGAGTCCCCGCGCCCTCCCCTCCCGCGCAGCCAGCGTCTCTGCTCCTCCACGCTTGTTGCCTTCCTCCCCGCCCTCCTTTCCTCCTGAACCGTCTCCTCCAGTCTGCGGGAAGCGCCAAGTGGACAGACCCAACAGTCACTTCTCAGCCCTCAGCCACCTGACCCATGGCCACCTGGACGCAGCTCCTTGCCCCCTCCTCTGAGTCCCTGCTCTGCTCGGCCCCGAGGCTCCTGACACGCCTGCTGGCCTCCCACCCCGGCCGGGCATCGGGGCCCCGTCCAAGCACAGGTCCCACGGCGTCCCTCCTCTGCCCCATTCCCTCGCTTAGCGAGGCAGCCTCTGGACCTGAGGCCCTCGCCCCGCCGTCCTCCCAGCGCACCTGCTCCGCCCTGGCCACCCTGCTTGTCCCCAGATGCCCGGCGCCCACGCCTCCTGACACTGTCCCCTCAGAGAGTGCCAAGGCTTGACCCCACATTTCCTCCAGGCCTTTGCCCAAAGATTCCTCTATAGACAGCAGTTCTCACGGGCAGCCTGAAGTCAGACACCTGACAGTTCAGGCAAGGATAGATTCAGCCTCTGTTTGCTCGTTCAGCAAGCCCGTCCTGCGTGTCTGCTGGGCGCCCCTGAGTGAGGAGATGCCCACACAAGGATGCCACAGCTCAGCCTGGGCGGGGGGTCGGCCAGGCCAGGACCCAGCTCCAAGGCACTGAGGAGAACGGACCTCACAGCAGGGCCTGAGCACACGGACTGGGGACCCCGGCAAGACTGCCAGGCTAACAGGGCTGTCACCCAGACACCGGCTGCACCTCACCAGAGCATGCAGCTCTGCCAGGGCTCGGCCGGCCCCTCCCTCTCCCTCTCGGCAGCTGATCCTGCCATTTTTCAGGAACACGTCTTCCCTTCCACGCATTCCCCCAGAACAGGCCCCTCCTCTCGCACCTCTTCCTCTTGCTGCCCCCGGCTGGCAGAGTCCACCCCCCGAGTGGACTGTCACGGCCACTGATGTGTGAGTGAAGCGCATAATTGTGTAGATGGCTTGTAAGTTTTAGAAAGAAGGGCAACCGCTCAGGGTCACAGCTTTCTGAGAGCTCAAGGGGGCACATCCCCACCAACGCTGGCACTTACTGGCTGTGTGACCCTCGGCAAAGGTCTCTACCTCTCTCTGCATCTGCTCCTTCACCAAGAAGAACAAGAATAACGATAACCCATCAAAGGGCTATGACCAGGATCGGAGGAGATGTTGGCACAGGGCTTGGCAATCACATGGCCCCGGTCAGTGGCCATTCACACGACTCCTCCTCCTCCCTTGTCCCACCCCCAGGCCCTTCTCTGAAGCCCAGCCAGAGGGATCTTTCCAAAGTGCACACCTGCTCAGGTGCCCCTGCGCCTGAGACGCTCCTGTGGCTCCACGCACAAGGCAGCATTGGAGGGCCTTGCAGGCCATGATCCCTCTTGGTGGGGGCGTGGCTCAGTAAGTACTCACAGAACGAATGAATGAGTGAATGCCCCGCCCATAGACCTAGTCACTGGAGGTGTTAGGGAGGAGGTGACCTCTCAGTGTAGGGTATCTCAGCCCAGGCGGCAGGAGAACCCCAGCCTGGCTCTGCCCACTCTGAGATGGCGCACGTAATTCCCAGACTGTGTCAGCGGCCCAGAGACCCCAGGCCCCTCTGTGAGCGCTGAGTCCTCAGAGACTGACCCACTGCGCGGTTCGGTCTGATTCTCGCAGTAGGGCCTTTCCTGCATTCTAGGGCTTTGAAAACCATTTATCTGGCTGGCATCTCCGGGTTCACCAGAATGCCCCAGGCCGGACCAGTAAGTGGTTCTGCCTCCGGGTCCCAGTTGGAGGGACTAGGGTCCAGGTCCCAGGTGTGCCCAGGTGTGGCCCGGGGCTGGCTCCCTGTCCTCTCCTCACCTGGCTGGGCCCTGGATGCTGATCATGCCCAGGTCCTCGGAGCTGTCGACGAGCTGGCACCGGAACTTGTGGTCCTGCAGCACCGTGCTGATGTGGGACCAGTTGTGCTGGGCCACAGCCCCGCCCACGGCCAGGTAGTAGCCGTCCCCTGGAAGAGCAGCACGAGACAGAGCAGGATTGCAGGAGGAGGCAGGGCAGCCCAGGGCCTCGGGATGAGAAAACAAGGCTCCTTGGAAGTGAACCACAGGAGCCAGAGCGTAGTGACAGTCAGTCCGAGGGACCTGCATTCTGCCAGCAGGAGGACCAAACGCGGGCCTTCCCCAGCGGGAGGCGGGGGCCGGGGAGTGGGCCCCCGAGCGCAGCACACGTCAAGGGAGCACATTCCTGTGAGAGTATGAGGCTCTTCAAAAGGTTCCTGATCCAGGAAATGGTAGGAGCTCCCAGCACCGCCACGCCACGGGGAGACTCTGCGCCCCACCTCAGCCACCAGTGCTGGGCCACCTTGGACAAGTGTCTTTTCCTCTCTGAGCCTCAACAGCCTCACAGCTCCTGGCCTCCGGGTTCTCCGCCTTGGCCACACCGGGACTTGCTGGGGCTGGGTGCTGGGCTGGGATTTACAGGCAATACCAGCTTGATCCTCCGGGAGGCAGACCCCCGGGTTTCAGAAAAGGAGACTGAGGTTCAGAGAGGTCATATGGTGAGAGAAGATTGGGCTCTGTCCAGCTCTAAGTCCAAGGCCTGTGGAGCACCCACTGGGGGACCCACTGGGCCACCCTGCCCCCAGGGAGCAGAAGGCAGCCCACCTCGGCCCAGCGTCCTGGGAGAGCCACTGCCAGGGGAGCTGTGACCTCGGACCCGTCCTGCAGCATCCCAGCCTCCAGGATCCCCTCTGCAGCTTGGGGCTGATGTGCCTCCTCTGCAGGGCCCGTGAGATACCGCCGCTGTGCCGCCTGGGGTGGGCGGGCCTCACGGACCACTCCCCTGCGATCTGGGGGGGTCACCCGGGAGGGGCCAGGGGAGGCAGGGGGTGGGGGCTTCCTTCACCGCTGCTTTCTCTGCACCTGCCCCCCCTGCTGCCTCCTCCCCTCCTGCCTTCCTGATTCCGACAGGGCTCCTGGCCTAGGAGCCACGGTATCCGGCAATCTCTTGATCTGCGGGCTCCAGTTTCTCCATCTGCACAATGGGAATGAGACCAGACCCCTCCCAGGGCTGCTGGGAAGACTTACAGGACTACGGTGGGAGCCCAGCCCAAGGGAGGGACAGAGAACCGGGAGCGAGCATGGTTACGCACTGAGATGCTCATCCGTTCCCAGAGGGCCTGGTCCCACCTCAGGCCTGCTTCTCTGGGCCTTCAATGCTGTATCCCCTGGGCACGGGCCTGGGCAGAGCCAGGGGCAGGCAGGAGAGGAGCCTTCAGAGGCCCAAGGACCTACCCAGGTGCCCTCCCCGAGCCCCCGCTCCCCGAGGCTCCCCCACAGCAGTGGAACAACATGTCATCGTGATAATAGGTGCAGCCACCTACTGTAATTGAAAAATAGACGCGCCTCATTTTCCTTCCAGCAAGGGCGGGAGCTGCTGGTGGCAGAGAAGTGGAGTCGGAGGGGGCACAGGGCCTCCGCTCCCTCCCCAGGAGCCCTCGCTCTGATGGGAGGTCCTGAGCCTGCGCCTGGCAGCCCCGCCTGGACGCTTGGGGCTGAGGACCCTCCTCGCTCTCCAGCCCACGGTTCCATCAGCCTCAGCCGGGAAAGAGCAGAAAGAGCCTCCGGGCGTGCTGCCCACCAGCATCCCAGTTGAGACCCCAGCAGGGGCTGTGGTCCCCTTCCCGCCCCGTCCAGGTGAGCCCTAGGACATTCCGACCTTGTTACCCCATGTGCTCTGTGCTCCTCTGCTCCCCTAATCCTGCCTGTGCTTCCAGACCCAACTCAAAGGCCTCAGCCTCCAGGAAGCCCTCCTTGACTGCCAGAGCTAGAAGTGCCTCTTGGCAAATGGCCAGACCCCAGGGTCACCCACAGCTCCCATCTCTCCCTCACCCCAGATCCCAAAGAGGCCTCACTGCCCCTTCTGTCCACGCCCACGTCCGCGGCCCCAGCCAAGGCCACAGCATCTCTGGCCTGGGTGGCCCAACCCATCCCCTCCCTGTCCCCAGCCCCCAGTCACACCCTCCAGTCCACCACTGGAATGCCCAATCCCACCACATCATGCCCTCGCTCCCACAGTACTCAGGATGGTCCAAAAGCTTTCCCACGGCCATTGGAGCCTGCCCCACGGCCCCTGCCCGCTCACAGTCACTTGGTTTTGATGAGGGTGGCTCTGCTCTGGGGCCTGTGCACCCTCATCCAGGCCCTCACACTCACTGCTGCCTCTGCAGGACCTCAGCCACTCCTCTCGCCTTCCAGGACCCAGCTGAAACATCACCTCCTCCAGGAAGCCCACCCACCCTGCCAGGCAGCCGTGTAATTTGATTCAGAGGTGCCAGAGTCCAGGAAAAAGGCCTCTCCAATCAACTGGCACCTCTCCTTCCCCTCGTCTCCAGAGCCTGCTCCACCCGCCTGGCCTGGCATGCACTCCTCAAACCCTCGGGGCCAGGAATCCAGCGGAATCATCCAGAAGGGCATATTGTCGTGCACCCTCAGGCAGTGACTCAGTTTGCAGAGTGCTTTCATGACAACCTCTCCTGTGAGGGGGGATTAGCAAGGTCCCCATTCCCCAGATGGGGAAACAGAGGCCCAAGGAGTCTGTTCCCCAGCCCTCCTGGCACCCCTAGGCTCTTACTCAATTCCCTACGGCAGCTCAGAGACACAGGTCCTTTGGTCTCCATTTCACAGATGGGGAAACTGAGGCTCAGAGAGGTGGGCCCCAGAGCCAGGCAGCGGCAGAACCTGGCCCAGGGTTTTGGTGACCTGCACCCTCAGTGGGGTCCCTCTGTTCTGTCTCCCCAGCTGGACTCACTCTCTAAGGATGGTGGCGGTGGCTGGGCCTGGGCCTCCTGTCTCCTGGGGGGTGAAGGTCAAACAGCTCCCACCAGCACCCCCTTCGCCCGGCTCCTTCCAGGCAGCGCCTCCACACATGCTGGTTCCTTCCTCCGCACCTTTCTAGCTCACGGCTCCTATCCATCCTTCAAAGCTCAGGACAGACGCCACCTCCTCCAGGGAGCATTCCCTATCCTGGCTCAGCTGCTCCCCCCGGCCTCCCAGAATCCTCACTCTTTTCCATCTCCCTGCACTTTCACCTGGTGAAAGTTCTGCCAGTCTCTTCCCGCATCCGCCTGTCCATACAGTCCACTATGAGGCCCTGGAGGCCCCGCCCAGCTCCCCCGTTCATCTCCTCCTTCCACTGGCTGCCCCCGTCTGCTGGGCGGTAAAGGCCCACAAGTGGTCACTGAGAGAATGAATGAATGAAGGAATGAATGAATGAGTGAACTAAGCTCCCATGCTCTGGCTAAGCCCATGGCTCTCCCGGCTTCCACATCACCCGTGTCAGGAGGGAAGGGGTCCCCAAGCTCCGCAGGCCCCCAACAAGACCCTCACCCACGTTCGCAGCCTTGCCCCACCGTCAGCCTCCCGCTGGCCAGTGCGAATCTATTTTCAGCAGCCACCCCAGAGGCCCAGGAGTCCCGGCCAGCCTTCTGTCCCCAGTCGACCCCAAAGGACCCTGTGGACAGGAAAGCAAACTTGCCCCACCCCCTTCCCCCCGACCAGAGAGAGACACTCCACGTGGGCCACAGCCTTCTCTGTTCGGCCTGTTGCTCTGTCCTCGGTGCCTCAAACTGAGCCTGACACGCAGCGGGTGCTCCAGAACCGTGGCTGGGTCCTCGGAGGATGGCTGCCTGACTAATGAGGCCCCGCTCCCCCGCCCTCTCCCAGCACCCACGCCAGAACGCGGCCCCCTGGGGACCCTGATGAGTCCCGCTGAGGATGCAGCTGAATTTCCGGCAGCACAGAGCCAGGCCCAAGCTGGGGGCTGCCAGGTTTCCCAAATGGGCCCAGCACTTCCGGCCGACTGCCCCTTCCCCTGGGATGGCGCGGTTCAGCGGCACAGAGAGCCGCACAGGGGGCACCTTCCTCCTCTGCAAATCCAGTCTCTGAGAGGCCCCTCCCAGGAGAAAGAGAATGCTTCCCACTCTCTGTGAATCTCAGCCACCCCTCTTCCTCCCTAATGGAGACGGGCTACAGGACTGGAGCTAGCCTGCTGCCATGTGAACCAAGGGGTAGGATCGCGGAGTTGAAGGGATGGGAGGTAGATACGGCTCAGTGTAGTAGTCAGGGCTGTGCAAACAAGGAACACGAGTACGGAGCTCCCCGTCATTGGCGGCATGCAAGCAGGAGCGGAGGGAGAGACTGCAGAGGGCAATCCAGTTCTCAGCTTGGGCACTGGCTGAGCTTGACACCTTCTAAGAACCTGCCGCAGGCTGAGACTGGGAGCTACACGGGAATTGAGAAAGCCACTTCAGCATCCATGCCCGTGGCAGAAAGGAGCTAACCCCCCGAGCGGGAGGTACGGCCTTATCCTCGGCTCACAGTTCCGGGCAGGCAGGCAGAGCATGCCCCCACTGTGGTCACTCGGAAATGCCGCGGCGTGGACTGGTTTGGAGACATAATCGCTGAGCACGCAGAGCTCCCATCGCCACCCGAACAAAGCGAGTGCTCAGCCCGAACCGAGGCCTCTCATCTCATATGGCAGGTAATTACAGAGTGGCCCGCGTGGCCCCTCCCGGACATCCTGCTGTCGGTGGCTGTGGCATCAGAGCAGGGCTGCAGTCCCAGCATGGCTGTGCCCTCGGGGGCATCTCTTACCTTCAAAGGCCGGGGCCAGGGCGGAGGCTTGGGTGCCGGGGGCCAGGCGGCTGACGGTCAGATCGCTTTCCGTGCCGCCGCGCTGGTTCAGCATGCAGGTATACACTGTCGAGCCTAGGGCAGGGGGAGGACCTGGGTCTGCGCTGGCCCCAGTGCACGGGAGCCTCTGGGTGGGCACGACCCCTCCCACAGGGGAACGCACGCAAGTCTGGACAACCGCTAGGCGGGATGTCTTAGTGGGTGCGACCATGAAAGGCCCTCAGCTCAGTGATGCCGCCGTGACTGAGTGACCCAGAGAGGGGTGGGCAGGTCACCTGGCACTGCCACCCCCAGAGGAGGAACGATGTGGAGGGAAGAATCTTTCTTCTTGAACTCCCTTGACCTTGACTCCTTCCCAAGCCCGCCCACCCCCCCACCACGCTGAGAAGATTGTAGGGGCAGGATCCTCGTCTCATTCTCTTTGCTGCTCCAAGCACCATGGCTGGCATAGCAGACGCTCTGCAAATGTCTATCAAATAAATGAATATGCACCTGGATGGAGATGGATGGATGGATGGATGAATGGGTGCAGGGTGGACGGGAGGCTGGGGGGCAGAGGGGTGGAGGGGGATGGGGAAATGGGTGGGTGGGAGGAGCCGATGCGAGGCGGAAGGATGAATGGGTGGGGGTGGGTGAGTGGGAGGGTTAACGGGGGTGAGTAGGAGGGGCATGTGCATGTGCATAGGTGGGTTGGTGGGTTGGCTGGACAGATGCTGTTATGGGTTGAACTGTGTCCCCTGAAAAGGTACGTTGAAGTCCTAAGCCCCAGTGAATATGGTCTTATTTGGACATGGGGTCTTTGAAGATGCAGCCGTATTAAGATGAGACCATTAGAGTGGGCCCTAATTCTATATGATGGGTGTCCTCATAAGAAGAGAATGAGAGGAGAAGGCCGTGTGGCCATAGAGGCAGAGATTAGAGCAGGGCAGCTGAAGCCAAGGGACGCCACGGACTGGGCCACCAACAGCTGCCAGAGGAGGCAGGAAGGAGTCTACCCAGAGGCTCAGAGGGAGCTGCTGACACCTTGATTTCGGACTGCCAGCCTCTAGAACTGTAAGGGTGTTTAAATCCACCCGTTCATGGGGCTTTGCTAGGGCAGCCCTGGGGAACCAACACGGATGGGGACGGGGGAGTTTCTGGGCGGTGGACGGGTGAGTAAGACGGTGGGTGGGTGGGCAAGAAAAAAGGAGACGAGTGTCCCAAATACCGCGTGGGACATACTTAGACCAAAAATTGTTCATTCTTTGTCTGAAATCAAATGTAACTGAGCATCCTGTGTTTTTATTTAATTCTGGAAACCCAGTTGGGAAGTGCATTCCTGCGGGGGTGAGTGGAGGGGCTCCCCAGTCCCAGGAGACATTTACTGAAGGCCTGCTGCCTTGACTCCTTCTGGAACAGAGCAAAAGGGAAAGGAGGGAGGGAGGAGGGCAAGCCAAGATGGAGGGAGGGATGGAAGACAGTTGCACGGTCTAGGGTCTGGGGCTTGGTGATAAAGCCAGAGGGATCTGGACATAGGGTCCCAGGGCCAGGCCGAGGGGCAGAGCCATGTGCTGGAGGAGCCCAGAGGGGACAAGGTCGTCTCAGTGCCCGGGGCTGTGCCCGTGGAGTTCTGCCTGGCGCTGCAGCAGAGAGGAGCGTGGCCTGCGCTGGGCCCCTTACCTGGGGGTCGGCTGACATCAGCGGAGAAGAGCCAGTCGGCGGCCCTCCTGGCATCCAAGCCCACCAGGTAGAACTTCCCGAAGTAGGACATGTTGAACACAGCAGCAGCCCCTCTGCAGGCCAGACACTCCTTCTTGATCTGCAAGGATCCAGGGAGGTGAGATGCTGCGGGGGCTCTGAGACGGGCCTCCTCCCCAGGAACGTGGGCCCCGGGGCGCTCTGCGGCACACCTGCCAAGCCCCCTCACCATGACGTTCTCCTCAAGCACAGAGAACACACACCGGGCTAGATTGTAGGCCGTAAAGCCGGACGCAATTAATTCAAAAGGATTAAAATCATACAAAGCATGTTCTTTCACTGCAATGGAACTAAACTAGAAATCAATAGCAGAAGCAAAATTGGCAAATTCACAAATAGGCGAAATTACACAACACACTCCTAACACACCAAGGGATCAAAGGAAAAAACCTCAAGGAGAATTAGCAAATCCTTTGAGATGAATGACAGTGACAGCACAACAAAGGAAAACCGAAGGGATGAGGCTGCGGCCATGCTCTCAGGGACCCGACCCCTGTCCCTGCCCAGACGGCTGTGTGCCACATAATGATGTTCTGGTCACGGATGGGCCACGTACATGATGGTGGTCCCATGAGCTTAGCACCATGCAGCCTAGGTGTGTAGGAGGCTGGACCATCGAGGTGTGTGTAAGCGTACTCTATGATGGTCGCACAAGGACAAAATCGCCCCATGACGCAGTTCTCAGAACATGTCCTTGTCATTAAGTGACGTGTGACTATTAGGAAAGAAACCTTCCAATCCATAACCTAACTTTCCACTTTGAGAAACTAGAAAAGAAGAGCAAAGAAAACCCACAGCAAGCAGAAGGAAAGAAAGGGTAACGATTAGGATGGAAAGAAATGAAATAGACAATAGACAGAGAGAGAAAATTCAGCAAAATTAACGTTGGTTCTTTGAAAAGATCAACAGAGTTGGCAAACCTTTTCCTGGACTGATCAAGGAAAAAGGGAGAGGAGATTGGAAGTACCAAAATCAGGAATGAACACGGGGGACGTCACTACCTCGCCGACAGAAACGGAAATCAACCCTGCCAACACGATAGACAGAAAACAGACAAATTTCTAGAAAGACGCAAATTACTGAAGAAGAAAAAGCCTGAATAAGTCTATAACAAAAAAGAGATCAAATTAGTAACTTATCGTTCCCCACAAAGAAAAGCCCAGGCCCAGACGGCTTCACTGGCAAATTTTACGAAACATCCAAGGAAGGATTAATACCAGTTCTTCCCAAATTCTTCCCCGAAAATATGAGTAGGAACCACTTCGCAACTCATTCCATGAGACCAGCATTACCCTGAAGCCAAAACCAGAAAAAGACCTCATGAGAAACTGCAGACCAACATCCCTCATGAAAACAGACACAAAAACCTCCATAAAATACTAGCAAACCCAAACTCGCAACATATCAAAAAAATTACACAGCTCGACCCAGTGGGATTCACCCCAGGAACGGGACGCTGGTTTAACATCCCCAGTCATTCGACTGATGCACCATCAGCAGAACAGAGGGCAAAACCCGCAGGATCATCTCAACAGATGCAAAAAAAGCATTTGACAAAATCCAACACCCGTTGGTGTAAAAACTCCAAGTAAACGAGGAGCAAAAAGGGAACTTCCTCGACCTGAGGAAGGGCAGGTACAAAAATCCCACAGCTGACATCCTACTTAATGGAGAAAGACTGAGTGTCGCCCCCTCTGCTCAGGAAGAAGGCACGGCTGTCGGCGCCGCCACTTCCACTCAACGTGGCGCGGGAGGTCCTGGCCGGGCAGCGTTTAGGCAAAAAGAAGGAATAAAAGGCATCCAGGTTGGAGGAGAATAAGTAAAACTGCCTCTATTTGCAGATGACACGATCTTGCACATAGAAAATCCTGAGAAACCACCTAAAAAACCATTAGAACAAATAAAATAGTCCAACAAGGCTGCAGGATACAAGGTCAACATGCAACAAACAAACAAAAGAGCTGTCGTATTTCCATACGCCTGCAATGAACGATCGAAAGTGAAGCTCAGAAAATCATTCCAATGACAGCATCAAAACGAGTTTAAAAATGCTTATGAACAAATTTAACAAAAGTGCAAAACTTATACCCTGAAAACTAGAAATATTTTTGAAAGCAATTAAAGAAGACCTAAATAAATGGAAAGACACCCCGTGTCTGTGAAAGGAAGAATTGCTGCCGTTGAGGTGACAATGCGCCTCTAACTGATCTGCAGACTCAGCACGATCTCCACCGAAACCTCAGCTGGCTTCTTGGCGGAAATCGACAAGCCGATCCTAAAATTCACACGGAAATGCAAGGGACCCAGAATATTCAAAAACAATCTTGAAAAAGAAGAACAAAGCCAGGAGACTCCAATTTCCTGACTTCAACACTTACTATGAAGCTCCTGTGGTCAAGAGGGAGAGGTATGACCTAAGGATGGACACACAGATCAATGGAGTAGAACCCGAGTCCAGACATAAACCCTCAGGTTTCTGGTCAACTGATTTTCGACGAGGGCACCAGGCAACTCAATGGGGGAAATAGCAATCATCAGATGGTGCTGGGACCACTGGACATCCACACGCGGAAGAATGAAGTGGAGCCCTTCCTCACACCCACACAAATGTCATCAAAATGCTCACAGACTGAAGCGTAAGAGCTAAAACTATAAAATTCTTAGGAGAAAATATGGGAATAAATCTCTGTGGCCCTGGGTTAGGAAAACACCATCTGAAATATGACACCATAAGCACAAGGGACAAAAGAAAAAAGACATAAGTTGTACTTCATCAAGATTAGGATCTTTTATGCTGCCAACGACACCATCCAAAAAGTGACAAGACAACCCGCAGAATGGGAGGAAATATTTGCAAATCATATGTCTGATTATGGACTTGTATCCAGAATGTATGAAGAACTCATAACTCGATAAAAAGACAAACAACTCAATTTAAAAATGAGCAAAGGATCTGAAGAGATATTTCTCCAATGAAAATACACAAATGGCCAATAAACACATGAAAAGATGATCAACATCATTAGTCATTAGGGAAATGCAACTCAAAACCACAATGATAATCTCTTGGGGGTGGGGGGAGAAAACTACAATGAGATAACACCTCACATCCACTTGGATGGCTAGAATCAGAGACAGACAATGACAAGTGTCGGTGAGGATGTGGCGAGACTGGAGCCTCGCACACTGCTAGTGGGAAGGTAAAGTGGGGCAGCCCCTTTGGGAAACAGCAGTTTCTCAAAATGTTCCAGAGAGAGTTAGCACATGACCCAGCAACCGCTCTCCTAGATATACGCCCATGAGAAATGGAAACATCCTCACAAAAACTTGTACACACGAGATCATAGCAGCATCACTCATAACAGCCAGAAAGTAGGAACCACTCAAATGACCACCAACGGATGAGTGGATGAACAAAATGGGGTCTATCCGTATATTGGACTATTGTTCAGAATAAAAAGCAGTGAAACACCGATATGTCCTACAATATGGATGGACCTGGTAAACATCATGCTAAGTGAAAGAAGCCAGACACAAAAGACCACACGCTGTATGATTCCACTTATGTGAAATATCTGCTGAGTGAATCTATGGAGACAGAAAAGATTCGTGGTTGCCTGGGGATGGGGATGGGGTGGGGAATGGGCAGTGACTGCTAATGGGTGTGGGGTTTCTTTTGGGGGAGAGGAAAATGTGCTAGATCGTGGCAATGATGCAGAACCCTGTGAACTTACTAAAAAACATCAACTTGTATAACTTTAAATGGAGGCATTGTATGGTGTGTGAATTCTCTCTCATGTCAATAAAGCTGTTGCAAAAACAAAGACGACACCGTGTCTCCTTATTTCCCTCCCCACGGTGTACAGATGCCCTGGCCGGGTTTGCAAGGTCTTCTGTCATCCACCCGCTTCTTCTGCTTGGTCCTCCCTCCCAGAGCCACTCCATCTTTGCTCTAAACGCATCGCCCAGCTGCCGAGAGCGTGTGCCAACTCCATCGTTATTACTGAAAAACACGATAACCGCGCAGCCACTGCTTGCTGGGCACTCACTGTGTGTCAGGAGCCTGCGTCCTCTCCTCCCGCCCCACAGCACACATGCCGCCCCCGTGACGTGACTGCTATAGCAACCTCAGACTCCAGGGCCCTCTGAGCCCAGGGAGGGGAGACTGTCTGCTCGGGTTAGACAGGTGGAAAATGGCAGAGCCATCACTCAGCCAGGTCTGTCCAGTGGGGCACCGGCCATGAGAGGCAACTGTGCATCTCTTCCCAGCTCTGCACTCAGTGATGCCAGCTGGGTGGACCGGGTGGGTGGGTGGTGAGAGCATTTACACAAGGGAAATCGGCCAGCACCACAGACCAGGCCTTGCCCCCAGAGAGCTGGCTGCTAACCAGCACCCGCCGGGCCTGTGTGACTCCCAGCTCCCGCTACCCCCCTCCCCGACTTTCCCCACCCTACTGCCCACACGGAGCTCCTGCCCTTGTCGGGCACCTGCGCTCAGGCCGCTGGGGCTTCCAACAAAACCCAAAACGCCTTCCCCGGCTGACTGTCAGCCGCCAGCTGGGGAAGTTGCCAGCGCTGAGAACAAGCGCCTGTTTCATGCTTTGGGACCGTGCAGCGTTTTCGGAGGCTGGAGGAAGCCACGAAGCCAAGTTGGCATCCTCGCCGAGCTCCCACGTCCTCGAGGGCTGGAACATCCCGCAGGCCTCAGATGCCGCACGTGCGGAGGTGCCAGACGTGGCCCCACTCACCCCCGAGAGGCAGCCCCAGGGACCGGGGCGAGGAGATGGGCCTGTGCTCCAAGCTTTGGGACGCGCCTCCCGTTCCACCCCAGAAGCCCCATCCGCCAGCACCTTTAACAGACACCTTCCCGCTGGAGCCAGCTTTGGGGGAAATCATGGGCGCAAACGGTTCCTTTCCTGCAGGACCCGCTCAGTGCAAAATGGAACTTTGGGCCCTTGTTCAAAACGTATGAAGGGTTTTAAGCCGAGACAGCAGAGCGTTAAACCCAGCCTGGGAGCTTCTGAGTGAGGGGATGTGTGTCCCACAGGTGGCATGCCCAGGATGCTGGCCTGGCACCCTCCCCAGAGGCCTGGGAACCCCCTCATGGACGCTTCCCAGGCTGCCCTGGGCTCTGGGGACCCCCAGGCTGAGGCCACAGCTCTCCTCCCACATCAGATACTCCACTTCCGGAGCAAGAGGGGCGGCGAGCAGGCCCAGACCACAGGCCCTCCCTCGGCTCGGGTCTCCTCTGCTTGTCCTGTCTTGAACCTCCTTGTCCTGGATCTACTCTGCAAGAGCTCAGCCCGGAGCGCACCTCGCTGAGCCCCTGAAGGAGGAGCTTGTCACTCACAAAATCTCATGAGGGCCCCAGAACAGCTCGGAGGGCAGGAGGGAAGGGAGGCTCAGAGAGGTGAAGCCCCTAGCCTGAGGCCACACAGCAAGACCCAGGCCGGTCTGCTCCCCAGCCCCGCTGCCCCGAGCAGTAATATTACCCTGAGGGCCAACTGCTGGCAAAATCTTCGTACAGACCAGGGAGAAGAGGAGGAGAGGAAAGCATCACCAGATTCCTCCTCAAAATTGAGTCAGTCAAAAACAGGGGTGCACATCGAGCCGGCAGACCGGGCGGGACCTCGTCAGGGCCCCGAGGGCCAGCCCCGTGGAGTCCCCACTTTCTCGTGCAGCAGGGACTCAGCTACTCACTACATCGTGGTGGGGCGGGAAGTCGAAGGTGTACTCGTCTTGCAGCAGCCTGCCGTAGGCGTGGTCCTCGTGCGCCGCGTGCCCGTAAGCCCCGTAGTAGTCGTAAGGGAGAACCTGGGAGAGCAGACGTGGGCATCTCCAGTCCCCCGCCTCCCTCCCTCTCTGCACAAATGTGGCTGGTACCTGCAGCTGGGCAGGCACTGAGCAGGGTCCTGCAGAGACGAAGCAAGACAAGACAGGCCTGGCCCTGCCCTCGCTGAGCTTCCCTCCAGCGGGTGAGTAGGTGGTGGACGAGGGCAGGGGAGGTGGCGGGCTTCAGACATTCCATCAACCGTTACACAAATGACACTCTTATCACCATGGTGGTGGAGGGTCGGAGAACCGGTGGAGAGGGCGGGCCGAGCAGGTTGGGGGCCCAGGAGGATGGAGAAGAAACTGGGTGAAATCACAGTAGGGAGAGATGGGGCTGAAGGGGAGGCAGGGGCAGGTCCACAGGGACCTCGGGGCCACCGTCAGGGCCTCCAGGTCAGTGCCGAGGCAGTGGGATAAGGCCCAGGGACCGGGCTTGCTGAGGAAGAGGGTGATGGAGTTGGGGAGGTGGGGGTGGCTGCAGCACCGGCTCCAGATGCTGTTGCCATGGGGATCCGGGACCAAGTCCCGCTCTGGGGCAGACCCTGCTTCTCAGGAGGGAGATCCTTTCCACAGGTGAGAAACTGAGGCACAGAGATGAAAACTTGTCCCAGGGCACAGGCGAGTTCCTGACAGAGCCTGGCATGACCCCGGGTGGCCGGTGGGCCCCAGAGGAGGCTCCTCAGCCACACCACTCACCTTGGCCTCTCTTGTGCTCTGCCAGCTGCTCCCAGAGACCCCCTACAACCCAGCACCCATTCCTCCTCCCTAACTCCGCTGGGAATGGTGTGAGCGAGCCAGTCAACTCTCACCTCCCAGCACGGCCAGCCCCGCCACGTCTCTCTTTGCAGGGAAGGGCCGGCAAGGGTGAGGTTCTGCCTGGGTTGGGCCTCTGCTCCCCTGAGCCCCAGCTCCAGCCCTGGCTCCAGGGAGGGGCCTTTACTGGAGTCTGCAGAGGTTCCACAGGCCCCTGAGGCCCCAGCAGGGACATCCCCGTCTACTCCAGCCTGGCTGGGCACCAGGCATTTGGGGACATGTGTTTCGTCACTTGGTGTTCTGGACCCCCCGGGGTGGCTCCCAGATGGGGCTGCAAAGCCTGCTCAACCTGGGACGGAGGGCGTGTTCCCAATTCCTGCTCCAGGCTCCTCTCCTGGCCCACAGATTCCAGGGAGAGGGGCTTCCAGGGTAGACCTGGCTGGAAGGCAGGGGGCTCTGCAGGGAGCTGCTCAAGGGCAGGGTCTTCCCAGGCACCCCCTTCCTGAGGACCCCAGAGGAGCAGAAGTCAAAGCCATCAGAGAGCTTTGGCTCCCGTCTCCCCTAAGGTTGCCCTGAACCAGCCTTGGGAGCAGGTTGCTATGGAGATGGAAGCTGGGTTGATGGAGGGACTGGCGAAATATACAACGGGGGATGTCACAAGTCTGCATCAAATACAGCCCGCGTGGTGGGCTTACAGCATCACACCCCCGCTCAGGGACCCCTGCCGGAGGCGCCACAGCAGGACGGCTCATTCTTCCCTCTGAGGACCCGGGTCCCTGGGAGGCACTGGGGAGTTGGGGAGCCCCCAGGAGGACCACCCAGAGGCCAGTATGCTGTGAAATCCCCACTTATCGACTAACATACGAATGCTTAATTTTGTGTTAAACCCTTCTACTAACAAAACAACAGCCACAGCTGCCAAAAATATAGGAACAGAATTATGAGAAGATGCTCTAATTTCTCCTGCACACTGGGGGTGTCTGTGCACGGCCTGCCCCCGTGGAACACCAGCTGTCCCAGGGGCTCCAGGCTCATCAGGGCTGCGGAAGGCCTGGCCACCGTGGGTGGTGAGTGGGGACGTCTGCAGAGGCAGCCGCACATGCTCACAGGCAGATCGCCGGGAGCTCAGCTTCCCAGAGTGGAAGATGACTCAACCGCCCCCCCCGTCCAGTCAGCCTCCACGTGCACTGGCAACAGCTGGACCGTGCGGCCACCCTGGGCATCCCGGGATGCAGAGAGGGGAGAGGTGGGTGGGGGCAGAGGGTGGCATGGCTGTTGGGCACCAGGGGTCTACTCACCGGAGCTGTGCCTCCTCCGGGGTTAAACCATCCCGGCCGCTCCCAGCCGTGCCGCTCCTGGAACACGCAGCCTCGTGCAAGGAGCTCCTGGGGGGAACACGTACCCTTCACACCCAGGCACACCCCCCCATGCAGAGCAGAGAGCGACCGAGTCCACCACTTTATACCCCAGGAAGCAGAGAGGAAAGAGATCCTCGCACTCAGAGCCAGGCCCCAAGCCCAGGCTTCAGCTCCTCCCCCAAGCTCCCCCCGCACCCCCGCACTGCCCTAAGAATTGCCATCTGTACGATGACCTTCTGCTGTGGACGGATGGCAGCCCCCCATTCCTACGTTGCAGCCCACACGCCCTGCGGGACCGTATTTGGAGACAGGCCCACGAGCAGGGAATTGGGGTGAAATGAGGTCATAGGGGTGGGGCCTGAATCCTTCTAAGGAGGGGAGCTCTCTCTCTGCCATGGGCGGACACAGCGAGAAGGCAGAAGAGCTCTCACCAGGAACCTGACAGCTGGCCCCTGACCTGGGCCTCCCAGGCTCCAGGCAGTGAGAGTGAACTTCTGCTGTTTCAGGCCCCCGTTAGCAGGATTTTGTTGGGGCAGCCAAGCAGACTGTGCGCCTTGTGACCCTGCAGTTCTGCCCCCAGGTGAACACCCAAGAGAAACGAAAACAGGGACTCCAATGGGCCGTGTACACGCGTGTTCACAGCAACATGATTCCCAACAGCCGAGAGGCCGAAACAGCCCAGGTGCCCATCGACTGACGGACCGGTCACTGTGGCTGTCTGTCCTACGGAACATTATCCAGCCCTCAGAAGGAGAGGAATTCTGACACCTGCTACGACACGGATGAACCCCAAAAACAGCACGCTGAGGGAAGGAAGCCAGACAGAAAAGGTCACATGGCATCTGAATCCATTTACATGGAGAATCCAGAATAGGCAAATCCAGAGGGACAGAAAGTAGATGAGTGGCTTTTCCAGGCTGGGGGGAGAGCGGAGTGGGAGTTATTGTTTAATGGGTATAGGGTTCCCTTTCGGGGTGACGAAAGTGTTTCGAACTAGATAGCGGTGATGGTTGCACAGGATAGAGAATGTACTTAATCTCCTGAATTGTATGCTTTAAAATGGCAAATTTTGTGTTATATGAATTTTACCACAATAAAAAAAATAGAGTGGATGCAATAAAGTAATCTAGTGGCAGATTTCTTTGAAAATAAATTTGGTTTGGGGGAAAAAGTTATCTCTACTCTCAGGTTTGGAAAGGCCCTGTGCCGCGGACCGCCCCGTCCAACTGGCAATGGGCAAACGAGCCCATGCTGAGCATGGCGGGGCACGCATCTGCCAGGGCCCATGGGCACCCACGGGTGCGGACAGGCTGCGTCTGCTGCCTCCTGTGGACCAACGGGACCCCGAGGGGGACAAGAAGCAGACAAAGTCACACGGCCAACCTTGACACCCGGCTACAACCCCTCAGTGAGTGATGGAGACACATGGACCGGGGATGAGGTCCCTGTCCACAGAGGGAAAGTGGGAGCAGGCTCCTCTATTTAGAAACACACGTGGTGGCTGGGAGCATCCTCAGAAGGGCGCTCGAAGGAAGAGAGGCGCAGGCGGGGTGAGTGGGATGTCCCTCGGGGGCAGGGACTGTGCCCTTGGGGAGAAGTGCCTGAGCCCACCTCCTTCCACTCCCCGGTCCAGCAAGCCCTGCGTTTGTCGGGGAGGCTGCTGAGCTGTCGGGACCAGTGTGGGGAGGTTAAAGCCTCTAGGCAGGCTGTGGAGGGCCCAGGGCCACGTGTGGGCTGAGGTCCTAGCTGGCCCCTAAGCCAGGCTGAGGGGCAGGGCAGCCCCGGAATCACGGAGGTCTTCCAGCCACTGTCCCCGGAGGTGCAGTGGACACCAGGTCCCTCTGGGGTCCAGGCACTGGAGTCCCCGACCAAGGAGCCTCCTTCTTCAGCTTCAATGCGCCCTGTTCCCTGCACCTACCCCCCCTCCCCCCACCTCCTCCCCATCCACCCAGTCACCAAACATTCCTGAGCATCTCTTAAGAGTCAGGCTCTGTGCTCAGGGCTCAGGAACCAGAGGGACCGGGCACAGCTCCTGTTCCCAGGGTCCTCGCAGACAGGTAAGCAAAGTGTGCAGCCCAAGATGAGGTGGGGGTGCGGGGTGGCTGGAGAAGGGCTGGGAGCACAGGCAAGGTGCCTGCGTTGTCCAGGGGGCCTGGGAGAATGCACGGGCAGACCTCAGGGAAGGGCATCTGACGGTGGGTTTCAACGTAGAAGTAGAAGCTTGCCAAGGAGCAAAGACATCCAAGCAGTCTCCACAAGCAGGCCGCTGTCTGGCTGCACCCTCCTCTGATATGCAACTGCCCTCACCTGCCCGTGCACCTGCGGCTCAGGAGCCCTGTGTCAGCTGTCAGGAGAGGCTCCCAGGTGTGTTCTCTGAGCGTGTTCTTTCAGGAAGCACCCGGGAATGGAGGAGCCACTCATCCCCTCCCCTGTCCTGCAGCGGGGGCACCACATGCACTTCCGTCACCCCGATACGCTGGCCTCCCCGCGAGCGAGCTCGGCCGCCCGGAGCAGGTGCCGTCGGGGCCGTACCTCGTGCAGGGGGTCTCTCCTCATGTTGCGCCCTGCCAGCGGCTCATCGTGGGGGAAGACCACAGAATAATTCTTGGCGTAGGACTCATGGCTGCGCTCGCGAATCCAGCGGCGGTGGTCGGTCAGCGAGTGATGGAAGCGCCTGTCGCAGACGGAGGGCCCGGTCACCACTCTGGGGGGTTGTTAGGGAAGGACCGGCCCAGGACCCAGGGCAAAGCTGGACCCTCGCCCCTCTGCCAGAGTCTTCCCCGTGGCGCGGGCATCAAGAGGGGCTCCCGGCTCTGCAGGCTCCAGCATGGGGCTCCGGCAGCCCCCAGACCTGGGTGAGGTCACCTGTGCCCCCCGCAGCTGTCGGGAGCAGGGAGCGAACACCGCGGGCATGGCCCTCAGGTGGACGGTGCTCGGTGCTCCGGGGCGAGCCGTGCTTCTCACCCCCGACCTGGGCCTTGGGCTCAGTCCCGCTCACCACCACCTTCTGGTGCCCAGGCCTGAGAAGGCCCCGGGAGGGGTCCAGAAGCCCACGAGCTGGTGGAAGTCCATGTGAAGGATCTTCAGAGTTTAAAGTCAGCAGACGTGATGGAGGGGGAGGGGAGGCAGGGGTGAAGTCACCCCTCTCAGCTCAGGCCCCCCCAGAGTCTGTTTCTCAAGGTGGGCCCCAGCTCTGAGTCAGGCCCGGGGCCTGAGAGGTGCAGAGACTCTGGGGGAAATCCCAGGTGTGTCTCGGAACCCCACTCCCGGGGGTGGTGTCATCAGGACAGGTTTGTCCCCTTGGAGCTGGGACGCCACGTGCAGCCCCTTCAACCCCTGCCTCCAGCTATTTCCTGCTGAGCTAAGAGGCCCCAGCCCCCATCGCCTGGGCCCCTCCTCCAGCCCTCGCATGGTCAGAGCAGCTGGAGCTGCCCAACAGCACTTCCGTCTGGTCTCGGCCGGGCCATGGCTGCCCGGGCCCGACTGTGCACAGCAGTGAGATGCTGGGCCGGCAGCCCCACCCGTGCACAGACCCACCTCCCAGACCCCCCGCTCATCCTGCCTGCCCCCGACCCCCGTCGGTCCCCACCTTCACTTTCCACCTGCTGGCACCTCACCTGTCCTCCAGGGCCCCCCTCCTCAGTGGCTCTGTTCTCCTCCCCTGCTCACCTGGACCCTGGGGACTTGTCCTAAACCTGACAGCCCACACTCCGGGCCCCGCCTGTGCCAGGCAGTGGAAGAAGCATCCGCACACGGGACCCTCAAGTGCATTTCAGTGAGACGGTGGACCGCCATTCCCATTTCATGGATTGGGCAACTGAGGCTCAGAGAGGAGGAACAGCTGAGAGTACACAGCTACATCTGCTTGCTCAGGCCTCGGCAGGAAGAGCATCTCATTAGTGTTCTAGCGAAAGCCCCTGGGTGCAGGGTACCTGCAGCTGGTCCCTGTGGTGGGAGCCATCCAGTCAGCGGGGGGGGGGGGGGGGAGCGGTGGCTGGTGGACATGGAAGTCCCACATCAATGACCGCCTGGGCCTGAATGTCATTAGCCGGCTGTCTCCGGGGGTGCACTGCCTGGGCCAGAAGGGTGGGCGCACCAGATCTGAGTTTCCCTCCCTGTACCCTCTGCCTCCCAACCCCAAGGCCCCAGCCTGGCCCGGAACAGAGGCCCCAGCTCTGCCCCTGACCACAGACCAGCCCACAAAGCACCCCTGCCGTGTCTCAGCGTGTGAACGAAAGGCGGCTGACGAGGGAGGGAGGCCCGGCCCTCGTCCTCAACTGGCCAGGGGCGCGGGCAGCCTGAGAGCTAAGGCTGCTGCTGGGTGTATGACCCCCTGCCCTGCCTGTGGCCCTCCAGCCCGGGTGGGGGGCAGGCCCCGTTTTGTAACTTCAGCCCTGGGAGGCCCTGCTGGGCCAGGTGTGACTGGTGGGTCTGATTCCAGCGCTGGAGGCCTCACCCCGAGGGAGGGCACAGGGGACAGCCCTGCCCAGGGCTGGTAGCTGGGTCCCTGCCCACTCTGGCCAGTGTCCTGGGTGACCTCAAGCAAGTGGCCTTCGCCATTGAAGCCTCCTTTCTGCTGTTTGTAGCGGGAGGGGCGTGGCCTGGTCCATCCCTGAGGCCCCTTGCAGCTTTATCACTTCTGGAACATTCCTCTCTTGGGAGAGTGCGTGGGCACAGACCCAGACGGGCTCTGAGGCAGCCAGAGAGTGGAGCACACTGCGCCAGGCACCACAGAGCGGGTGGCAGTAGTGGCGATCTCAGTGTCTGTCTGTCTGTCTGTCTCGGTGGGTTCCAGACATCCCCCATGGTAGGAGTAACGTCCTCATCAGGCCAGGAAGGGACGGGTGCGCAGAAGAGCGGGGCCACCACCCTCTCTGGCCCTCCCAGGCAGCGGGGGTCTCCCCAGGAAGGCTGTGTGCCAGGAGCGGGTACAGGGGAGTGGGTGAACACCCAGAGGCAGTGCCACCTGTAGGGCACGGAGCTGCCACCTGGGGACATGATCCTGGCCCCATTACTCCCCCCTTGGGACCCTGTCTGGGAGCGCCCGTGTCGCTGGCCCCACTCGCAGAGGGCTGGGCACCAGGAGGCCTCGCGGCTCTGCCATCAGCACCCTCGGCTCAGGTTTACTCAGCGTTTCCCGCGTGCACCTGACGCCGAGCGTTTACCTACACGGACGCGGTCACGGCTCCACCGACACTCGCAGCCCACACACCCTCATCCCGCGTCCTGGAGGGTGGGGCAGGAATCGCTCAGCACTGAGTCTGATTTATTCCCATCACCCAGTAAGTGAACGATGCGACCGACATCTCTGCTCAAGGCCACCTGGGTCCAGGCCACCGCACACACAGTAACAGCTACCCCAGCCCAGCCCCGCGCGCCGGGCGGCCTGTGCAGCCCCTCCTGCTCCCCAGGCCTCAGACTCCCCGTCTGCAAAGTGGGACGATGAGATTCCACTGGAGATGACCCTGGAGCTGTCCGGCAGGTCAGGTAGGACACTGACCCAAGAGATCCTGGAAACGGAAGGGCCATGGATCTGCCAAACCCAGGCCCCTGTAGCCCCACCCCTGCCGCCAGCCTTCCTCCCTATCTTCCCTTGCCGCTGCCTCTTCCAGGAAGCCCTCTGAATTTCAGGGAAGGCTCCTTTCTAAAAGGCCCTCCCTATTTTCCCCGCCTCGCCAGATCCTAGGGCAGCTGGTAAGCAGGCGCCCCTGCCCATGGGGCCCGGAGCACACTCGCCTGATGTCGTAGCCATACATGTCCTTCTCGGGGCGCCCATGGACGATCCAGTGGGCCAGCTCCTGCCCACAGCCACCGCCCAGCATCATTCCTGGCAAGAGCAGAGCCACAGGTCTGCAACCCGCCCCCAGAGCGCCCCCTCAATTCCTGCCCCTCCCACCTCCACAGGCAGCCTCACCCCCCAAGCCCCAGACCCCATGCCTGGGCATGGCCACCCGAGGGGCCCTCACCCCCTCCCTCCAGGCCTGTCCCGTGCTCCTGGGCCAGCCCCCCGCCTCGGGGGAGAACTGGAGAGGCAGAGCGGGCCACCCTCCCTCAGGCGGGGGCCGGGGCCGCTGCCGCCCACACTCGCCTGCACTGTTGAAGCCGCAGCCCAGGAAGAATCCTCGGAGTTCGGGCGCCTCCCCCATCAGGGGCTTGTGGTCCGGCGTGAAGGACTCTGCAAGGGAGGGGGGAGCCTGAAGTTCCCTCCAGGCCACATGCACTTGGGGCAGGGTCTCCGGAGAGGCAGTAATTGAGGTGGGGGTCTGCAGGTGCCTCCTTCATCCAGACCCTCACCATCCTTAAGGCCCCCAGCTCAAGGCCACTTCCTCCAGGGAGCCTCCCTGATTGCTCTTGCCACCTTCCCCTGAGCTCCTTGGCATTTACCTCCAGAACTACCTGACCTGAGCTGGGGCCTGCCTTGCGGGCTCCAGGTTTGTCTCCTGGCTATCACCATCCTCCTGCTGATGAGGGGCCTTTTGCTGGCCCCCAGCACAGTGTGTGGCTCCCCCTCCCTGCACCACCTTCCCGCACTGAGGCCAGGGACTGGGCTTCACTCACGGCTGTGTCCCGAGGCCTAGCACAGGGCCCAGCAAACTGGGCCCAGTAGGTGCTTGATCAATGTTTGTTGAATGAATAAATTATCATAAGTGCTTTGGGAGAGGGGACTGAGCCTCCTGCTTCTGTCTGCTGCCAGCAGGCCATGGGCAGAGGCCAGGACGTGGAGAGAGAGGGACTCTCGGGCATAATTTTAAAGAGCTGGACTTTGCAGTCACAGTCCTAGGTTCCAACCTTGCTTTACCCCTTCCTAGCTGTGTGACCTTGGGCAAGTGACTTCGCCTCTCTGAGCCTTAGTTTCCTCATCTGTAAACTCCAGGTCACGGCTCTTACTCCACAGGGCTGGAGTTAGTCTGTCTACAGACACTTGCAGCCCATCCGTCTGCGCCGAGGGCTCCGCCGTGGGAGGCAGCTCTGAACAAGACAAGTCCCCCAGGTGGGGAGCTGATGGGAGAGTGAGCGAGACAGAGAGCAAAGAGGTAAATAAGCAGAAAAGAGGGTCTGGGAAGAAAATACGATGGGACAGGGGTTGTGAGTGACTGGAGTGCTGGCTGCTCCTAACAACCCTCTCTGGCTGGCACCATCGGTACCCGGGGTGGGGAAGAGGACCCCGTGTGACACTGGGCCTCATTTATCCCTGGTTGCCCTGCCAGTGACCCCTGGAGCAGGACGGCTGGCTGCCTGGCTCCCGGCCCGAGCTCTTCTCCCACACGTGCTGGTGACAAGCTGGGTCCTGTTCCCTGCGGTGACCACCCGACCCTGGTCTCTGACCCTCAGCACCTGAGCGAAAGGAGGCCACCAGCCCTGGGGGACCGGGGGGGCTTCCAAGAAGTTGGGCCTCCTGGGGGCAGAGAGTGCCCGGTGGCTGCAGGCAGGGGGAGGAGGCAGGACAGAGAGGAGGGGGGTACCCTCGGTGGTCCTCCAGCGGAGGCGTCAGGAGGGCAGAGCCGCCAATACATGCGTGAAGATCGGGCTACAAGGAGCGAGCAGGGAGGCGGGGAGACCGTCGGGTGGGGAGGCGAGAAGCCAGGGTGGCTCGGAGGAGGTGATGGAGAAGGAGCCGCCCCGGCAGGAAAGGAGGGGGAGGCCACAGGTGCGTGCGGGACCGCCCTCTGAGCCCTTGGGTGCCTGGAAGCGTTTCTGGCCGGCCTGGCAGGTGGACAGGACGTTCTGAACAGCCTCGCGGGGACTCGAGCAGAGAGCCAGCAGCAGGAGCATTTCGGGAGACAAGGGTCTCTTGGATGTTTGACAAGTGACTCACGATCGAGCAACATGAGGGTGCATGTGGGGTGCACGGGCCCCCCAGGCAGCATGGGCAGGGGCCCGACCCTGGCTCTGACCACCTGACTCTGGAGTGAGCGCTCTGCCTGCCCCAGCTGCCCCAAAGTCAAGGGGGCCTGGGATGTCCCTGCTGTCCCAGAGGCCAAAGGCCGTCGACCGCACCTGTCCTCCCCGGCACGGAGAGATGCTGGTTTCCCCACCAATCCTCCCCCACGGCCAGGAAACCAGGCACGAGATGTCCTCACACGCATGTGTCCCCACAGACAGGCCTTCCTGGGGGCGAGGACCCCAGTCTAATGACAACGAGGATGCTCCCGGGTGATGCCTGCCCCTAGGATCCTTCCAGGCCTCTCCCTCTCACTGCCAGTCCCACGCAGGCCCAGGGGAGCCGTGGGGAGTGGGCGTCCTGCACTAGGCTGGCCTCCCACCTGCCCACTACAGTGGGCCCCTGTCCCCACCTGTCTCTCCTGGGGAAGCCACAGGCTTCTTTATGCACTGAACAGGTGAAAGCAGCCCGGCCTGCGCCTGTGTGGACGCCAGGCTGGCCCCCCAGCAGGCCACAGCTGCTAGGCATCAGGACCCTCCCTCCTGTCCTGGCCCCATCCCCATTTGCTGCATGACCTTTGGAGGGCACTCCACCTGCTGGCCTCCGGCCGTCCACTTCGCTCAGGGGACTCTGCAGTCCGCTGGCCTGGACTGTGCCCCGCCCCTCACCCGCGACCCCTCGTCCTCGCTCTGCCCCTGCTCACAGGTGCTCTGTTGCCCATTTCACAGAGGAGGACACGGACGCCCAAGGGGGCTCAGCAGCCTGGGCCACTGGGCCAATCAGGGCCCAGCCAGGCTCCAACTCAGAGCCTGGGATACAAAGTATCCTCTTCAGGCAACACTGCCTCGCCTGAGCTGTCTCCACAGCCCTGAGGGGGCAGGCTCAGCCCACCCGTTTCCTGCCTTTGTTGAGGGTTAGAGAGGCCCTGTGTGAGCCAGGAAGGAAGGGGGACACCGGTACGATTCTGCTGGAACCATGATGCATGGGGCGTGTCTCTGGCCTGCACTTGGCCCGCTCCCCCTGCTCAGACACTCCTCCTGCAGCCCCGCTCAGTGCCCACTCCCCCTTCACGGCTCGGCATGGCTGTCCCTCCTCTGGACAGCCCACCCTCCTGCGCCCACCACCCTTGTACTTCCCATCAGAGCACCCAGCCCCTGGGCTGCAGCAGACAGACCACCCCGGTCTGCCCCACCTGACTGTGTGCTGCCTCTGCCAGAGGAGGTGCCAGTCAACGTGGAATGAAAGGCAGATGACGACGATATGGGTGCTGGGTATCTGGTAGCTTCTAGGCCTAACCACAGGCAGAGCCCCCCAGCTGAGACCACCTGGCTCTGAGGCCAGGGTGAGCCCCTCCTACCTTCCAGAGACCACCCTTTGCCAGGACCCCAGGCCAGCAGCCTCTCCCATCCACGCCATCGCCCTGGAACAGGCTGCCTCCGCTGCCCGGCAGCCTACCTCCTCGAGCTCGCACCACGCGAGGCCTGCCCAGCCTCCGGCGGGCCGTGCTCCTCACTCGCCCTCCGCACGGGCAGGGCCAGCGCTCGGCAGAGGCAGAGGAACCAAGGGGGCCCTGTGCAGGCTCCTCTGCACCACATCTCTGCTCATGGTGCACCTTGGCCTTGAATCTTATTCTGGAATCTTCTCCACCTGCACACAGCCTTTGAGACCCAGCTCAGACAACCCACTCAGCCTGCATTAGCCTCACCCACTCTGGGGTCCCCATAGCTCCCTAGGCACCCCCAGGACGGCTCTGTCCGGGGCATGGAGTCACTGAGCGGTCATCTCTCCCTGCTGAGCTGTGAGTGACTCATGTGGATCTGTCGCTCATCTTGGAACTCCCAAAGCCTGGCCCGGGCCCTGCAGGAGTGAGCTGCTGGCCTCGGGCAAACCCTTCAGCTCCGTGGGTCCTGGCCTCCCCCAGCCTGTGCAGGACCCACCAAGTGCCAACCACAGCAGGCAGTCAGGGGCTGCGCTCGGCAGACCCCACCGTGGGCACTGCGACCTTGCTCACAGCCCCGCTTGCTGCTCCAGCCTGCGTCAGCTCAGCTCATCTCTCCCGGAGGAAGGAGACGAGGTGGGCCGCAGGACCCTTCCAAACCGAGCGGGTATCCAGCCCTGCCAGCGCTGACTGCCGAGGCCAGAGAGCAGGGTGAGGCTGACGGCCCGGGGTGCCGGCCAGGGCGGAGCTCTCTGGGAAGCAGGGAGTCGGGGCTGAGGCTGGACCGGGCACTGGGGGTCTCCAGCCCTGTGGGAATGGCCCCGGGAAAGGGCCTGGCCCCCCTCCTCGCTCGGCCTCCCAGACGCTGGGTGGGGCTCACCATCCCGTTTTACAGATGTCAACACCACGTTCCAGGGAGGGGTCGAGCGGGGATGAAGAGCCCAGACTGGGACGTCAGAAGGGGCTGGCACTGGGGTGGGAAGAAGCCTGGCCACATGCCCGTGTGCAAATTTCTGCCCTCACAGCTCCGGCCTCTTGTCTGCAGAGAGGACTAAAAGCAGTGCTGACACCCAGGGCTGTGGGAACCATGTGACGAGAGAGCGTGGGGACGGCCTGGGGATGGACTGGCACAGGGCAGCCTCAGGAGACAGCCCGAAGGACCAAGGATGCCCACCCCCAGCTTCCAGGCCTCCCCACTCACCCGGGCCACAGACCGTGGACTTGACCCCCGTCTTCTCCAGCACGGGGACCCGGTTGATGGCGCCTTCGATGTGCTGGGTGAACACGTCCCAGTCCAGGTCAAAGAGGCCGAAGGCAAACTTGTCGGACACCTGGGGGCAGGGCGGGGGCACGTGTCCTGGGACAGCTGCCCAGTTGGAGCAGAGGGGGCCAGGTGGGAGCCTGGCCAGCCTCCCGGGGCTAGGTGAGTGACTGGGCTGGGCTGGACCCCTTAGGTCCCCTCAGTTTCTCTCCTGTCACCAACCCATCTGCGGGGCCTGCCTGTCCTCCTTCCCTGCCTGGGCCCCACCTGCTCTGCCCTTGATTGTTGCCACGGCCTCTACCTGGCTGCCCTGTCTGCCCACCCTCCTTCGCTGCCCCAGTCTCCCAGATCGGATCACACTCTTGCTCTCCAGCCTCCCATGGCTCCCTGTGACTCTCTGTGGCTCATGAAGCCCTACCTGAATTGGTCCTGCCCATGTCTACCACCGACCCATGGCCAGCTGACCTCCCTTCAGTTCTTCGAGAAAGGCAAGCTTGATCTGACCTCAGGGCCTTCACCTCCACCTGGGGCAGCTCCTTGCCCACCTAGTTCTCTGCAGGGTTCTGCACAGATGTCACCTCCACAGGGAAGTCTGTCTGACCACAGTCGGAAAGACATCCTTCCACTCCGGTCTCCCTAGGCTTAACCTTAACCTGCTAACTTCATAAAGTGCACAGATCACCATCCAAAATTGCATTACTTGTTTGTTTGTTTATTGTATGTCTCCCCACCAAAATATAGCCTTCCTGCAACAGGGACTTTTATCTTAGTCTCCCTCTTCCCCCAGAAAGTAAAATAGTATCTGGTCCAAGCTGTCATTTAGTCACTCAATTTGTGGACTAAATACATAAATGTAAGGATGAGGGTGGGCCACGCACATGTAATGGGGGCGACGGGGCCACTGGGCCTACAGAGAGCAGCCCAGGCCTGGGGGAGAGGGGCTGCTGCAGCCATGGGGGGCACAGGATCGTTTGCTGACGGACAGACAACTTAAAAGTTTTTATGATTTTCTAAGGTCATTATTTCACATGTTTGCAGTCTCTAACAGTTGAGGTTTTGAGGCAAGCCTTCCACCTGCCCAGGTTGGGATCTACCCGGGTACCAGGTTCTTCAGGGTCAGAGAAAAGTGGGCCTGACCCTTGTGGGGCCAGGGGACCTGCCACTGCTCTGGTGTGCACCTGAGGAGCTTCAGGAGGGGGGGCTCTCTGGAAGAGGGCTCCCCATGCGGAGATGCAGCCCCGAGCCCCTCCCTCGACCGCTCAGTGTCTCACCTCCTCCCAGAAGATGGGGTTGGCCTCATAGCCGCCCACAGACAAGGCGTCCCCCTGGAGGCGGAGGTAGACGGAGGCGTCGTGGTCGCGGACGTTGGGCATGTTCTAGAGGGCAGAGCAGGAAGGCCTCGGGTCAGCCAGGTGGGATGGTGGGCCCTGTACCTCCCCCAGGGGTCTCAGGCCCACGGGGGAACCACAGCACCTCCTCATCATAAGATCCTGAGGACAGAGTGGACCTGGGCTCACACTGTGGATGAACCACCCCCACTTAAGTCTCTCGTTCTTCAAACCCCATGAAAGGGCAGCAAAGATGGAAGAAAGAGGGGGAATGGAGGAGGGAGGGAAGAAAAAGTATAACCCACAAAGACAGGAGAACAGAAAGTGATGGCCACAGAGAGGGGATCTCAACCCTCCCTGGGGAGTGGAGGCACAGAGGAGGGCCTGCCCTAGCTTGGGTTTCCAGGAGGGAGACTGAACAAGGCAGGCCAGTTTCCTACCCTCTGTCCGCTCCAATCTGCAGAGGCCAAGCCTGTGGCAGCCCCAGGCCCCTCTGCAGGAGGTGTGTATGCGCGTGTGCATGCATGCATGTGTGTGTGTGTGCACATGCATGTGTGCACGTGTGTGAGACAGTGTGTGTGCATGCGTGCATGTGAACAGGAAGATGGGCTAGGGTCTCTTCAAAGCAGTTGCACCCAGATCCCATCCATGCCCACCGTGTGCAGCCCAGGGCCTGGCCCCGCCCTGCAGGAGCCCTGAGGTCTGTCTCTGGAGAAGCCGATCCCAGAGCTGCAGGCTCAGGGGAGGGGAGGGGTGGGCTACCAGCCCCCTTGACAGCAGACTGGAGGCTCTTCTGTGGGGACACTGAGTGGCCCGTGGCTGGCTCCAGATGCTGACACCGGGGCCCCTCACCAAAGAGGGGGGCTCGCCCCTCAACCCCCTGCAAGAGGCTCTCCCATCTTCCCTCTTCAATCTTCCAGTCAGCCTGGGGAAACTCTGTTTTAAAATGGCGCCTCCACAAGAACTTCAGGGACATGAGAAGCCGGGGTCCATAAAGCAAGGTCACGGAGAAGGGACAAGCCCAGGCCAAGACAGACGCCTTCAAATGAGAGATGATCATCAAAACTAAAATGCAACAGAAGGATGGGATAAGGCCAAGACCATCTTCCAGATATTAGCCCCCAAAAGATGAAGAAATAGAAATCAGGAAAGGAAAAAATAAGAAAATCAGAAGATCAATCCTGAAGGTCCAACATCCACCTTAGGGGGGTCCAGAAGGAGAAAACGGAGAACATGGAGCTGAAGGAAATGTCAGAGCCATAACCCAAGACAACTTCTCAGATTGAAAACTGAGAATCTCTGTATTGAAAGGCCCACAAGTGCCCACTGAGCCCTGTGAACGGGCCAGCCCTGCACGGAGGCCATGTTGGGGTGAAACGTCAGAATGTCAGGTGAATGGGGGGGTCCCAAATACAGGAGCAGCACCCCTGAAGGCTGGAAGACCTGGAGCAAAGTCTTCAAAATTCTGATGGACAATGATTTTAAATGCAGAATTCTAGACCCAGTCAATCCATCAATCAAGTGTAAAGAAAGAATAAAGAGTTTTTCAGACATTCACGGACACAAAAACATTTACTTCTCATGTCTCCCTTCTATGTAATCTACAAGGAACCTGCCGTGGATCCAGAGAGCAGCAGGTCCAAACAGAAGAGGCAGGAGGGAGGTCCCAGGGTAACAGGCAAGCAGATGCCGAGAGGCAATTGGTCCAAAATGGAGAAGATCAGAAGGCAGTGGGAGGAGTCCTCTGGGGAGGGGAAGGGCATTTACAGACTTCATGCGATTTCTCTGTGTGTATGAGGGTGCAGAAAACATTATTGATGGGTGTTTGACAGATTCATGGAAATGTTTGCGGGGGGGGCGGAATGTGACGGTTATGAATATAGATGCAAGTATCTTCAACAAAATACCAGCAAAGTGAATCCAACAACATACGAAAAGGATTATATACCACGAACAAGTGGGATTTATCCCAGGAATGCAAGGTTGGTTTAACATCTGAAAATCAGTCTATGTAACACACCGTATCAACAGAGCAAAGGATGAAAACCACTAGTCATTTCAGTCGATGCAGAAAAAGCCTTAGACAGAATAAACACCTTTTATGATAAAAACAGTCAGCAATCTGAGAACAGCAGGGACTCCCCTGATGAAGGGCATCTAAGAAAAACCCACAGCTAACACACACTTCCTGGTGGCTTTCACCCTAAGATGAGGCACAAGAGAAGGGTGTCCACTCTAACCCTTCTACTCAACACTGTGCTGGGGGTCTTGGCCACAGCAACAGTTAGTCAAGAAGAAGTAATAAAATTAGGCATCCAGATTGGAGAATAAGTAAAACTGTCCCTGTTTGCAGATGACACGATCCTGCATACAGAAAATCCTGGGGAAACACCTAAAAGCTACTAGGACTAATGAAATAGATCAACAAAGTTGCAGAATACAAGGTGAATATATAACAAACAAAAAACTATTGTATTTCTATACTCTAGCAATGAACAATCGAAAACGAAATTCGGAAAACAATTCCATTCACAACACTATCAAAAATAATTAAATGCTTATGAATAAATTTAACAAAAGAAGTGCAAAACTTGTACTCTAAAAGGTAGAAAATATTTTTGAAGGGAATTAAAGAAGACCTAAATAAATGGAAAGACACCCCGTGTCTGTGAAAGGAAGAATTGCTGCCGTTGAGATGACAATGCGCCTCTAACTGATCTGCAGACTCAGCACGATCTCCACCGAATCCTCAGCTGGCTTCTTGGTGGAAATCAACAAGCTGATCCTAAAATTCACACGGAAATGCAAGGGACCCAGAATATTCCAAACAATCTTGAAAAAGAAGAACAAAGCCAGAAGACTCCAATTTCCTGACTTCAACACTTACTATGAAGCTCCTGTGGTCAAGAGGGAGTGGTATGACCTAAGGATGGACACACAGATCAATGGAGTAGAACTGAGAGTCCAGACATAAACCCTCAGGTTTACGGCCAATTGACTTTCGACGAGGGCACCAGGCAACTCAACAGAGGAAATAACAATCAACAGATGGAGCTGGGACCACTGGACATCCACATGCGGAAGAATGAAGTGGAGCCCTTCCTCACACCCACACAAATGTCGTCAAAATGCTCACAGACTGAAGCGTAAGAGCTAAAACTATAAAATTCTGAGGAGAAAATATGGGAATAAATCTCTGTGGCCCTGGGTTAGGAAAACACCTTCTGAAATATGACACCATAAGCACAAGGGACAAAAGAAAAAAGACATAAGTTGTACTTCATCAAGATTAGGATGTTTTATGCTGCCAACGACACCATCCAAAAAGTGACAAGACAACCCGCAGAATGGGAGGAAATATTTGCAAATCATATGTCTGATTATGGACTTGTATCCAGAATGTATGAAGAACTCATAACTCGATAAAAAGACAAACAACCCAATTTAAAAATGAGCGCAGTATCTGAACAAACATTTCTCCAAAGAAGATACACAAATGGCCAACGAGCACATGAATGATGCTCAGCATCGTTAGTCGTTAGGGAAATGCAAGTCAAGACTACAAGGTATCACTTCACACCCACTAGGATGGCTGGAACCACAAAGACAGGCAACAAGTGTTGCTGAGGATGTGGAGAAGTCAGAACCCTCCTGCACTGCTGGTGGTAAAATGATGCAGCTGCTTTGGAAAACAGCCTGACAGTTCCTCAAAAAGGAGCAGAGTTTCCACGTGACCCAGCAATTCCACTCCATGGCATCTGCCCAAGAGAAACGAAAACACAGGCCCACACGAGAACTTGTACATGAACTTCACAGCGGTGTCATTCATAATAACCCAGACGTGGAAACACTCAAACGCCCATCAGCAGATGAACAGATACCTATTGCGTGGTATACAGTAGAATGTCGTTCAGCCACAAAAAGGAACGAAATTCTGACACGTGTACCACACGGATGAACCTTGAAAACATCAGGCTGAGTGAAAGAAGGCAGACACGAAAGGTCACAAAGGTACGATTCCATTTTATTAAATGTCTGGAATAGGAAAATCCATAGAGACAGAAATCAGATTAGTGATCATCTGAGGCTGGGGGTGGGGTGGGAAATGGAGAGTGATGATGGATGAAGATAATGTTAGATAGATAGATAGATGACAAGTAGATAGATAAATAGATGATAGACAGATGATAGATAGATAGATGACAGATAGATGATAGATAGACAGATGATAGATAGAAGATAGATAGATGATAGATGGATGATAGGTAGATAGATAAATAGATGATAGACACACGATAGATGATAGATAGATAGATGATAGAAAGATGATAGATAGATAGATGACAGTTACATAGAAAACTGAGTAACTGAAAAAAAACTATTAACAACTCCAGGAAACACAAAAAGTGGAACACTATTTGCTCAGGAGTTAAGAATATTTACATAGACATTATATTGCAAACACTGACTACTGATTTACCCAACAAACAAATAAACAAACAAAACAAAATCAATTTAGAAACCAGCCGGAGTGGGGAAGCCACCTCCTCTGAGGTCCCCAGCCCAGAAGGAACCGCCTCTCTATTTACCCTGCCCTGGAGATGCCACCCCCCCCATCTTTGAGGAGATGCTCCGTGGACATCCCTCTCCCCCTGTCTCCCGGCTGTCCCGCTCCTCCGTAGGTCTGGAATAAGAGTGTGTGCACTGCGGGGCGGCCGGCAGGAGGTACACAGGCGCTGTTGTCGGCTCTGGTAACTGAGCACTTCAGAAACAACAACGGTGCCCTCGTTACCTCTATCGTCACTGCTACTCCGAAAACAAACCAAACCGACCTCTGGAGCGCCAGAGAGCAGGACGGTGGGGACACCTGGTGGCCGGGGAAGCCCTGACTTTTGTTCCAGCGGGATTAGTGTCCCCATCTCCCTGCCCTTGGAAGGCCCCCGCTGCCTCGGAGCACCCAGCACAGCCTCAGCTCAGCCCCAAGGTGCCCAGAGGGTGCCCTCCCTGCCCTCTCCATGCAGAAGCCCACCCTACAGGTATGAGCCCGTTCCCACTGACGTCCAGGCCTCCTGACCTCCACCCATTCCCTTCCACCTGCTTCCCCTGCCCTCCACCCAATCCAAATCCTGTTGGCCACTTCCTCCAGGAAGGCATCCTGTGGCTCCAGCCTCCCTGGTCCTTTCCTCCAAAGCACCAGCTAGCTGGACCACCCGTACCCCTTGGTCACGGTCACCATCACCACATCCACCACCTAATGAGCCCCTGCTCGGTGACAGGCCCCACACTTGGCCCTGTAACTCCATCACTTGCTGCCTCCCTCAGCACAGCCCTATGCAGTAGGTACAATTATTACCCATTCTGCAGAAAACGAAACTGAGGCTCAGAGCGGCACCCTGACTTGCCTGGGCTGGTGAATGGAAGAGTCAAGTTGCAGACCCCGAGCCTGGCTCCTCCCCACCGCTCTGTGCCAGGCAGAGCAGCCTCTACAAAAGTCAGGGGAGGTCGGTGGGGCTGCCAGACCATCCGAGAGCACTCGGGTTCACCGATTTGAAGGACGCAGAGCCAGGCCCAGAGGTCACAGAGGAGCGGGGGGCAGCGCTCGCTGGGCTAGGACCCAGGACTGGGACAGCTCCTTAGAACTGGGGGTCCCTGGGAGAGCACAGCCCTCTGCCCACCCGAGAGGATGAAGAGCTCTTGGCTCAGGTGGCCACACAGGCCCCTGGCGCCGTGAGGCCTGGGTCTGGGCAGATGTGGTCCTGCAGGGCAAGACTGTCGAGCCCAGGGGCCTGCCTGAGCAGACATGAATGGGGTGGGCAGGAGCACGCGCCCCCAGGACAGGCCCAGGTGGCGGGGGCCTCCTAGCGCATGCCCCAAAGCCCCTGTCCCCAGGACCCACCTTGGCACGAAGGAGCTGGTTCTCTGACCCACCAAGGGGTCAGGCCACGCCAGTGGGAGGTCAGGGTCAGAGGCCAGCTCCCCTCCCAGATTCAGACTGTGCAGGTGCGGCCTCAGGAAGGGCAGGCCTCCCAGAGCCCCCCACATGGCCAATGGGCTGGAGGGGAGTGTGTGGAACTCTGCCCCACCCCAGATCTCCGAGCTCTTTGGGCTGGTGGCCCGTTCCCGGTGCACCAGCGCAGCCTCGAGCTCCCAGAGGCACAGCGGGTCCCTGGGTGGCAGCGTGTTTGAGGATAACATGAACGACCCCAGCCTGGCTCTCACCCTGAACGCACGGAGAGGGCCCTGGCCGACCCCGCCCTGGTTCCTCCCTGACGGGTGCCTCAGTCAGGCCTTAGGAGCAATCAGGGCACGGAGACTCTGCGGATGCCCTGGGGTCCCCCTGCCCACAGCAACCCCCAGGACAGGGCCCTGCGCTACCCCCCAGTCTGTCCCCAGCTTTAGCCCAGCCCTCCTGAGCCCACGGCGGCCCGAGGGCGACCCCTGGCGGCCACATGGGGGCTCTCCCCACAGAACCAGGGCCAGGGAGTCCTCCCGCCAACAGCGTGACTGCTCTCGGTTCCCCAGCCCATGGCCCACGGCAGCCCTCAGGAGGCATGTGCTGGACCACATTGAACCCACTCACCAGTGCGGGAAATCCTGCGTCACGGGGGAGGGGCAGGGGTGGGGACCCAGCCTCCACCTCAGCTTCCCACGCCCTCCACCACTGTGGTCCACCAGTGACCAGAGGGAAGCCAAGTAGGGATGAGGCTCCCAGGACCCTCTTTGCTGGGCTTCAACCCTAAACAAGGGCAGTCAGGTCTCAATCTCCCCACCCCACCCTCTGACCTCCTCTCTGAACTGTCTGCAGGTCCCCAGCCGCCAGCTCCGTGCAGCTCCCTTCTCCACCACGCCCCTTCCCTGCCACCCCTCCAACCCTGCAGAAGATCCTCAGACACGGCCTCCACCAGGGAGCCTCCCCTGGTCCATAGGCCGGGAGCCTACGGCCCCTGTGCTCGCCCCACAGAGCCCTCTGCTGCCTGTTTTGGAATAAATAAGCATATTCACGCGTCTGTACCCTCCCCCAGCTCACCCGGATGAGAACTAGGTCTGTGACAGGCCGGGTTGCTAGAACAGGACCCGGACACAGAGCTTATCCAGTCAAGGTTGGATGGAGAGAGGGGTGGGGAGGAGGGGTTAGGTGGGATAGTGGCTAGATGGCTTAATGAGTGGATGGAGACGGAGGAATGGTGAAAGGGGAGATGAAAGGGTGGAGACCGTGATGGAGAGACGGAGGGATGAACGGATGGAGGGAGGGACAGATGAGGGAGGGACAGATGGGTGGGGGGATAGAGGGTAAATGGGAAAAGGAATGGATGGATAGATGGAGGGGTGAGGAAGGGACGGTTGGATGATGGATGGAGGGAGGGAGGGAGGGAGGGAGGGAGGGAGAGAGGAGTGGTCCATGACAAGGTGGCAGGAAGCTACCAGCCGCCACCACAGGAGAGAGGAGATAAGCGGAGGAGAGGAGAGAGAGCAGGAGGCACGAAGCCCAGGTGCCAGCAGGTGCACCCCAACCCTCCACCTCTCTTGGCAGAGGTGTCTCTAAGGCCCCCAGGAGGTTCTTGGGGCCAGAATCAGTGCCCTATGAGACTGGAACCAGGGCATATTGGGGAGCACGCAAACATTTGGGGGTTCCCGGAAATGCCTGGGGCACAGGGCATGGCAAAAAGCAGGACTGACTGCACCATGCAGGACAGGCATGGGCTGTGGCTAGGACGTCAATGAGAAGCTGTGCCCCGAAGGCCGAGGGGGTTGGCACCATGGGGGTTACACCCACACCACCTCATTTAAGTCTCATACCACCCGAATCACGCAGTGTGATGCCCACTTCACAGATGAGGCGACTGAGAGTGAGGGAACCCAGGAGGGTCATGCCACCTGTAAGAGCTGGGGTTCAGAGCAGGTCCCTGCCCAACCCCACAGCCAGTCTCCCACAGCCTGGCAGGCTGCCTGGGGCCATCGACTAACCTGGATCCCTTCAATGCGCTCGGTGACAACATAGGCATGGTGCATGGCCACCAGCGGGACCTTGACTCCTGCCATCCGGCCCACAGCACCCGCCCACACTCCTGCAGGCAAAGCATGGACAGCTCAGTTCTGCTGGCCCCTGGTGGGCGCTACCAGCCAGGTGGGCATAGGGCGCCTCTGCTCATCTGCCCTGGCAGCGATCCCCCCAGGTCACAGCCGGCCCCCTCCCCAAAGAAAGGCCTGATTTAGGGAGCAGCCAGCATGGCCACTCCGGAGCCAGGAGGAACGCCATTCCCACCTGCACAATTGACCACACAGGGCGTCTGGATGGAGCCGTGCTCTGTCTCCACAGCTGCCACCCGCCGCACCCCGAAGTCATCTGTCCGCACACGGATGCCGGTCACTGGGCAGTTCTCGATGACCTGGGAACGAGAGGAGCTGATCCAAAGCCATGTGCACTCTGAGGGCGCTGACCACCCACCCTCTTGCCGCCCCCATCCTGGGAGGGACTTGGGACCTCTGCTTCTGCGAGGGCCGGCTTCCTGTGACATATCGGGGAAATGGGGTGACCACAGCGCCAGACACTAAATCCACGTGTTCTGTGACTTGAGAACCTGTCCCCAAGTAGAGTGGCTCTTTTCATAAAGTGACAAAAGAAAAAGCAAGGCTCGTGTGACTAACAGATGTTTGCGGTCAGCCCTTTGGTAAAAAGGTCACATAGTCCAGTTCGGCTCCATTTCGTCCCCATAAATACCTTGATGGCAAAATATTTGGAGTAAAACTAAAATGGCATCAATCACCTTCTTCTGGGTGATTTTCATTTCTTCTTTTCTGCTTATTTATCTTTCTTAATTTTTTCTACAACTAAGTGTATATTTGAGACAAAAGAAGATAAAAATTCCAAAAAGAGATTCTGGGAGGATTCCCTGGTCCAGCAGGGCCGGGACCTCGGGGGAAGGAAGGAGAGCTGACACCCGTGGACAGAACTGAGGCACAGCCTGCCTTCGAAGGAGTCAATCAGCAGCCTCAGAGAGGTCCCAAGGTCACACAGCAGAGAGAATGGCACTCATCATCTTGCCTTCTGCTCTCGGGGTTCTTAGGCAGGAGGGGTGGGCTGAGAGCAGGGTACGGTGGCCTGCGGTACCTGTGCTCCCCGGGCAGTGGCGGCCCTGGCGAGAGTGGTACAGGTGCCCGCGGGGTCCATGGTGCCGTCCTGTGGCACGTACAGCGTCCCGTAGAGGTCATCCACATTCATCAGCGGATACAGTGCCTTGGTCTCCGCCGGGCTCAGCACGTGGGACTCCACGCCGTAGGCCTTGCCCAACTAGGGGGACCCAGAGGAAAGCTACTGAGTCCTCGGGGGTCAGACCTCCTCCGGCCGCTCTCCTCCCTGGCTGGGCCCCCGAGGGTCAGCTTCGACTCTGCCTCCTCAGGAAGCCTGAGTCGGTCACCATACCCCTGCAGCCCCTGTCCCTTGAGCCGGCTTCTCATAAGGATGAGGAGCTCAGGGCAATGGGTGGAAGCAGGCTCTGGGCCGTCCCACTTTCCCCATCCACCTCTGACACTAGCCCTATGGCCTGGGGCAAGCTGCTCAACCGTCCTGCACAATGGGAGCCATAATGGCCCATGTGGCTGAAACCCCTAAAGGGCCTCCACCAGTCCCTGGTACGTATTATATAAAATAAATAAAAATAACCCCCACACGTCTAATATTTTGGGCTTGGGATCAGGTTCCCAGGTCAGCCCAGCTCGCGAGGCCTGCAGGGTCCTGGCCCCAGGCTCCCGTGCCAGACTCCACTCCCATCACATTTGATTGGCCCAAGGGCAGCCAATCAAGTGTCCCCAGGCACGCCCATCAGGACAGGCTCCGCCCAACTAGGGCTGAGCCAATCAGATTCTCTGTCTGAAAACTGTGACTGGAAAGTGGCAAAGACTCCTCCACAGTGGGAACTTGAGCTAGAGGCTGGTGCTGGAGGCTTGTCAGGAGCCTTTATCCCAGCTGATGAGTGGGCACAGGGGGAGGATGAGGATGGGGTGAGGGAGAGGAGGAGGCAGAATGGGGCCACCTCCCAACCCCAGAGACCCAGGCTCCTTCTAGTGAAACCGGCTGCCCCTGCTTCCGGCCTGGCCCCCAGGGGACCTCAGCGACAGTGAGCCTCTGCTAGCCGCACAGCCAGCTCTGCTCCCTGGGCCCTGAGCAGGTATTCAGTCGGTGCTCAATAAGAGCTGAATTGCTGGAGGAACCTGTCTCACCCACGCCCTGGAATTTATGGTCCGCACCTGGCTGCTCTGGCTTAGGAAGCAAGCCCCCCCTCCCCAGTACAGGGCCTTCCACAGCATATGGCTTTCTCCCTCGTCCCCCTACAGCCGTGTTCCCGAAGCTGTCGGTGGGGCCGGGAGAAGGGTGCTGGCTGCCTGCTGGGTGCCGTCTCGGTGTTCACCCGGTCTCCCGAGAGCACCACGAGTGATGGTAATAATAACACCCGTTTATTGGGATTCTCCTGGCTGCGGGGCTCAGCGCACTCTGCTCGGCGATACGGCCCCATTTTAAAGATGAGAATGCAGGGGCTCAGAGAGGCGACTTCACTTGTCCCAGGTGGCCCAGGCAGCAAGGGCAGCACCAGGGTCTGAACCCGGCTCTGTCGGGGCCCCTTCCCTGTGCCATGCTGCCTCGCCCGCCCCCGGCAGGGATGGCACCCACCAACAGGAGCCCCAACCCGGCAGCAGGCGGGCACCCCCATGACTTGAGCCCTCCACACCTGCAGAGGACACCCACCGACATGAGCCTCTTGTACTCATCCAGACGCTGCCGGTTGGATGCGATGAACAGGCCCCCATTCTGGATCCAGCCCGTGTGCAGCCCCGTCTCCTCCTCCAGGTCATGGCTCACCACGCGCCTCGTGTGGGCCAGAAGCTCCACCTCCACGTCGCTGGGCCGCAGCTGCCACAACAGGCCTGGCAGGGAGGGGCGAGGCACTGTCAGTCCCCAGTGGGGCGGTGCCAACCCCCTTTCTTCCACCAGGCCTCGGCTCCTGAATATCAGGCAGCAGGCCCAGGGCTTTCTCTGCAGGCCGGGGGTGCCCCCCGAGAGGTTGATGAGCAGATGACGACAGGGCTGAGACCCCAACCCAGGACCACCCAGCCCAAATACAAGCTCTTCACAAACAGAACGGCTCCCTCAGCAGCAGAGTCTGGGGAGCGTGAGGCCAGGGGTGAGGCTGAGTGACGGCGAGGGTGAGGCCGTGCAGGCCCCGCTGACATGGGCAGTGGGAAGGCAGAAGGGTGGTGTGCGGGGCCGGCCGTGTCCACTCTCAATGTAAGTGACGCCTGGACCCCGTCCCAACTCCGAGCTTGGCAGCCTCTCGCTGGTAGCATGAGATCAGCCAAAGTGGGAGTGATTACCCCGCAGAAACGGACACAGGGTTAAGGCAGCAGTTGGTTGCCCTCGAGACAGGCACACAATAGGTGCTTAATACATGCCCACTGGTTAGCTAGGAGGACAAGAATCATGGGCGCATCTGGTGCCATAGAGGACACAGGAGACCCTCAGCATCACTCCTAATGGCCCCTCCCTGTCCATCCTCTACGCCCGCGGGACCCCCTCATCCCTGGTGGCTTTGTCTGTGGAAGGGCCTTCTGCCCTTCAAACAGAGAGCTGCCTGGGCTCCCAGCTCTGGGCTCAGCTTTGCCCTCCAGGGTCCCACGGGCGGCATCTTCTCCCTCCTCTCAGCTCTCAGACTTAGGGGGCAAGCAGGGCCCCCCAGTCTGTCCACCTTCAGACTGACCCCACATCTTTTCTCCGTGTCCTTCCCCCTCCAGCTCAGCCGCCTCTAACAGGCCTGTGGTTGTCAACACAGAACTGACCCCTTGCTGAGTCCGGTCCCTCCGGGCCCCTGCCTGCACCCTAGCCCCTACCTGCTGTGTGCCAGGTGGTCCCGGAGGTCAGTCGCTCCCGCTCCAGCAGCACTGCCCCGCTCACGCCCAGCTTGGCCAGGTGGTACAGGGTCTGGCAACCCAAGCTGCCCCCACCGATGACCACCACATTGGCCGTGCTGGGCAGGGGCCGGGTGGGGCCTTGGGCCACCTGAGCCTGTTTCAGGGTCCGCTGGTATGGCACACTCTTCTCGGTTGTGGGGACAGCCCCGCTGGTCAGGGGGCGCAGCCCCAGGCTGCAGGCAGGGCTCCAGCGAGGGCGTGTGGCCGCCACACACAGGGCTCGGCTCAGCGAGGCCATGGGAACTCCGGGCATCAGCATGACAGGGAGCTGGGGAGAGAGTCAGGGCTGGCTGGGGGTGGAGGGGATGTGGCACATGAGAGCCCAGGGGACAGCGCCCCCCACGCTGTCACCCTCCAGGACCCCTCCTGCCGTCTCCCCTGGCATGTGTGTGCTCACACCTTCATCTAGCACGTGCATACTAAGGGCCTCGCACACATCGGGCTCTGGCTGGGCCCGGGAGACCACTGGGAGGCAGGAGGGCCCGGCCAGCCCAGGGAGCGGGCTGTTGGAGGGGGTCATCGAGAGGACGAGACAGCAGGTTAACCCCTGAGCTGGATCCGGGCAATCGGAGGCTGCTGGCCCTCCCCATCCTTGGAATGGACGCTCTGCCTGCTGTTCCCACAGTGGGAGCAGCCTCAAGGACGCAGCCTCGAGAGAGTAAGGTGCTGTTGAGAGCATCTGGACGGGAGATGCAACAGAACCCCGGGGAAGCCCTCGGTATAGACTAAGATTCCAGCGGGCGAGGGTGAGACCCACCCATCTCGCGGCACCCGAGATAAGAGTGTAAATAACTTTCCTTGCTTCTTGCACCCACCACCAACCCACCTGGAGGGCTCTGCCTCTCTCTCGGTCTAGGTCTCCACGTACGGGGCCAGAGTGTGAACCGACACTGACGGTGAACGGGCTGTGACAGCTCATAGGAGCTCTGCAGGGGTGTCAGGGGCACAAGGGGTGGTGGAGCGGAGAGGCCGACACGAGGTGGGTGAAAGTGGGGTTACTGGGTGCAGAAGAGCAGGGAGGAGGGGAGGGGCCTAAGAACCCAGGGCAGGAAGGAGCTCGGGTCTCACGGGGACACAGGACCCAGAGAGACGACCTAAGAGAACGAGGAAGAGGCTGGAGCGGGGAGGGGCCTGTGCCCATCGGGACTCAAGACACTTCCCGAGGGTGGGTCTGGGCCCCGCAGGTCTGATGGTGATGGACCTGGGGTTGGGGGTGGGGGACGGAGGGAGGGGGCAGCCCCCAGAGGGCACAGAGGCGGGGCTGTCATGCGGGGAGGGAGTCACCTGGACACACAGGCGATGGGCAGGAGGAGGGGACGGAATTGCTCACGGTGGAGGAGGCGCCCGAAGGTGGGTGGCAGGTGGCCCTGAGACAGGGACACCCTTCTCCCAGGGAACTCAGCCCCAGAGTTGTTCTGCCTCATTGGCCCCAAAGCCTCCCTCCCCTCCTGCCTCCTCCTCCTCAGTGTCCTCCCGGTGGCCTTCAGGGCTCACCTCGCATCCCTCCTCCTACAGGAAGCCCTCCCAGACCTCCCCAGCCAGAAAAACCTCAATTACAATCAGAAGGTGACAGGGAGCCCACCTTCGAAGGAGAGAAGGTGTCAGAGAGGCATCCCCTGGGAGTGCAGGGAACATGGGGCGGAAAGGAGGCCTCAGAGGACCCCCCGGGCCCACTCCTGGGATGCACAGAAAAAGCTAGAGAGCTTTGGCCGTGACCCGAGGGGCTGAAGTAGGCAGTGCCACCTATGCTAATAGCCATGATTGATATCAATCAGCTAATTAATGAGGAAAGGCAGCTTCCATGTCTGAGTACGAGCCACATGCCGAGCTTGCTGCACGCCCCGTTCGACAATTGTGAAATGTGTGCAAGTCAACATGGCTGTGGTCCCCACCTTGCAGGAGGAAGACCGAGGCAGGTGGAGGCCGGCTAAGGTGACCAAGATCAAAGGCCAGCTACGCGGCCAAGCTGGGGTGCAAGGCCAGGCCTGTGTGCAGCCGAAGCCTGCAGGCTCCTGCCCTCTCCTACCCTCCCAGTGGGTCCGCAGACGTCGAGGGGCCTGGTTCAGGGAGGGGAGGCTGGGGGGAGACCCACCGCCATACCTGTCCTGCCCCCACCGGTGGGGGGTGGGGTGAGGGGCCCGCTCTCAGGCTGTCAGGGCTGCCCGCCCCCCAACAGTGACTCTCTCGGGAGTGGGGGCAGAGGGAGCAGGGGCGCTGGAGGCTGGGGCAGGGCGTCTCAGTCCCCTCTGTCACCCTTTGCCACAGAGCCACCCCTGGGCACCAGGAGGCGCACCCCTCGGCCTGTGTCTGAACTTACTTTCTGTCCGTGAAGCTCCTTACTCTTCCTGGAGCCCCCAGGAGTGGCGTCCTACGTGGAAAGTTGGTGTCATGTGGTTGCCAGGCATGGTCAAGGCCGGGCATCTGCCCCCGCTGCCCAGCACAGCCGCTCCGCCTCCGGCCCGGCCTCCGTCCTGCGCCAACGCTGCTGGCCCCGGAGCTGCCACGTGCCCCATCCCGCCCGGCCGCCAGAAGCAGCTGCTTCAACATTAACCTGCTCTCCTGCCCCTCCCACCCTCTCCCACCCCTGAGTCAGCAGGGGGCCCGTTCCTGGCCAGGGGTGAGGGCACAGGACAGTCCAGGGCTTGGGGTCAGACAGACGGCAGGGGGGCTGGAGCAGCAACAGAATCTAAGCTCAAAAGGGGGAGCCCAGAGGAGCCCTCCCACGGGCTGTAGGATGAAGGGATTCACCCAGGAAGGAGCCGGCACAGCCTTCACCCAGTGAGGATGGCAGGGAGGGTCCCCAGACCCCCGCCACCCACCGCGGTCCCACCCACCCAGTGCCAGAGGCAGACAGAAGTCCTGGCCAGCTCCCGACTTGTCACAACCCCGCCCCCAGAGGAGGGCCCAGGCCCTGTCCCTCCCTAGGGGTGTACCTCCAGCGGCCACAGCACCCCTCGGCCCTAGAGGCCTGCCAGTGCCCGCCCCGTGGCTGTAGCCCTGCCGTCACGTCCTTCCTTCCCGAGCAGCAGTGGCTGAGCGGAACAGGCCGCCCCTGCCCCACCCCCGGCTGGGCCAGCCCCCGTCACCGCCCACCGCCCGGCAGGAGGCACCGCCCACCACTGGGGCTTCTGGGCACCAGGCCAGCCGGGCAGCAGCCAAGCGGGCTCCAAGGGCAGCAGAGCAGCCATGAGCCCTGAGACCCCATGAACCCCAGGTGATGAGGCAGTGACCTCACTTCATCATCTCTCAACAAGGGGTCCAGGGTGCTGCCTGTGGGGAACCGGTGCAGCCTGCTTGCTCAGCCCTCACCTCTCCCCCGCCTGAGATGAGCTCAGCACGGCTGGGGCAGGGGTCAGACGGGGCTGGCTAAGCGGCAGCCGTGGCTGGACCGTGGCCTTCTGAGGCTCTTCGTGAGACGACAGGGCCTCAGCACGCACCTGCCTGTCCAGCCTCAGCTTGTTCACCCCCAGGGAAGGGGTGCTCACTGCCTTCAGAGGCTGGTCAGAAAGTTGGGGCTAGCCCCCAGAGTCTGGCTCCTGAGCAATCTGCCTCCTGCCCTCCAGAACTCCCGCATCCCTCTGTGGCTTGGCGTGATGCCCTGAGCCTCTGGCTTTCCCGCTCCTGCCATCCAGCTCCCCGGGGCAGGGATGCCTGCTTCCATTTGACTGTTGGGGTCACCAGGCCCAGAGAGGGCAGCCAGCTTGCCTCAGGCCACACAGCAAGCCAGTGAGGGAGCCAGACCAGAGAGCTGAGTGTGACCCTGGGTCTAGGGCATTTTGTCCACATGCAGGCAAAAGATGCCCAGAGGAGAGGCCCAGAGGAGACCCGGAAAAAAGTACACATACCTCTGGGTGTGCAAAGAATCGGGATAGGTGCTGATGTAAGACAAGACCTCCTCCCTTGGGATCAAAGGAAGCAGTGTTGAAATTAGTCAGCAATACAGCAACGCCAGCTGCAGTGGAGGGACGGCAGCAGCCGTGCCGACATCGTTAATACGATCAAACAAACAATTGCGTTCTTGTTGCACCGAGGCTGTCCGACTGTCTTGATGCCAGTTTGTCCTGTACATTTACTGAGCACCTACTGTATGCAAAGCACTGCTGGGAGACCCAGAGACAACTACCACCCAGCCCCTGCCCTCGAGGGGCTCAGGGTCCAGGAAGGAGACACGTGCTGGAAGGGGCGAGGCAGCCATGAGGCTGGCTGTGACGGGGTGCTCCTACGCAAGCTGTCCTTCCTTCCAGGAGGGTGTCTGGGAGGAGGTAGCCTGGGCACTGGCCTGCCATGAGCTGCCACCATTCTCAGTTCCCACCGTGGGGACAGAGACCATCGCTCACTCCCCTGGGCCTGCTGGAGGAAGGCTGGCCTTGCCAGCACGAGGCTTCCCTGGAGCGGTGCGGGGGTCCAGGGCGGGGAGGAAGTCTAGACGTGGGGTGCACGGGCAGGGGACACAGCCGTCACTGCAGCCCCAGGGCCACGTCCAGGGTGGCCCAGACCTCTCCTGACCCTGCACTCAATGACAAGCAACTGTTGCAAAATGGTCCCAAGCCAAGCGGGCAGCACGGTCACCCTGAACTTTGGACAAGGGGTGGTGGCTGGAGGGCTGGGCCTGGCTGTGGGTCAGCCTTGTAGGATTTGTCATGGATGGGGCCCAAGTGTGGTCTGGCAGAGCTGGATGGGCCACCCCGTCTCCCCCCAGGGCCAGAGGGCACAGCTGGGGACGCCGTGACAGGGCACTGCTGCTGACCTGCTCTACCATTCTGGGCTCATCTCTTCTAGCCCAGACTCAGTTTCCCCATCTGGGAAGCAGGGACTCTGACCCCCGCAGCGTCAGTTGCAGGGAAGTTTGTAAATGTCCCTGCATATTATTACTGTCTACTTTTGTGCACTTTGAAGATACCCACGGTGCAAATGGAAGTCACAGTGGACTCCTGGGCGCGAGCGGCTGCCTTCAGTTCTGCAACCCTTCTCAAGCCTCCAGGCCTCGGCTGTGGAGGACTCGCCCCCTGCCCATGCAGGGCCTGGACACGCCTGGGCCGGCCCTGAGATGCTTTCTTCTGGCCCCGCCAGCCCTCCGCCCCCACCTGCTGGCTGGACTTCCAGGGCGGAGCGAGGCCTCTGCAGGCCGCCCTCTGACTGAGCAGAAGCCCAGGGTGGAACAGGGGGACGGGCTGGGGAGGACACCCCTCCAGGGAGTTGAGAAAGAGGGACACTATATAACAGCACACACTACCTGCCAACGCCTGACCCCAGGAAGGTGGCTTCCTGCCGCGACCGGGACCTGGCCCCAGTTGCCTCTGAGTGGGGCCTGGAGCATGTGTGGGGTGGGGCACAGACCGCATGCTGAGCGCTTATGTGTGTTGTCTCAGAGGAGCGGGAAACGCTGCTGCCCTCTGTAGAGATGAGAAAACCGAGGTGGGACACAGCCAAAGGATGTCAGGCCCGAGCAACTCACAGGCCAGGGAAGTTTTCAGAACAGCTTTTGAGGGCAGGATTTACACCGCCAAGATTTTATTTTTCCAATAAGAGCCCTCAAAAAACCCCAAACCACATCACCTACCCCCATGCTTTCATGAAGACCGAGCGTTTTATCACTGGAGGGGCTGCGGGGGGGAGTCTTCCTGAGAGGCAGGTGGGCACCCCCTCCTCTGACCCCACACCCCGAGGGTGGGCAGACACAGCCCCGGGCTGTGGCGTCTGGGCAAGGTGTTCCCAGGATTGCGGGTGAGTGTCCCTGCCCGGCGCACACACAGCAGGTGGGGGCACCTTCATGCCAGGCCCCCAGGCCCGGATGCAGACACCTGGGCCTGGGAGCTCCCACTTCACTCCGTGTGGTTTCAAACATTATTTATGAAGCAAACAAACGCGGAGGATGGAGCTGGTTGCTCCCTGCGGCGGAGCCCACGCGGGGCCAGCCTGGTGCCGAGGGCAGCCATCATGGGAACCACGCCCACAGCTGCAGGTCCTGCCACCGTCCAGCCAGGAGACGGATGGAGCTTCAGAGGAACATCCTCTTGGGAGACGGCTTGAGGTGCAGGTCCCCTCTCCTCATCAAGGGAGTTGGGAGGGAAGGACGGAGAAAAACTGGTAGTAGGGGCTCAGCCTGATGCAGAGACCCCACAAGTACCAGCCAGATGCCCAGCTGGGTCAACCAAACCCTCCAGGTCCCACTCTGGCCACCTGGGGAGTAGGGTGGGGAGACACCCCCATGATCCAAGCTGTGCCCTGCATCTTTGCATGTGTTGCGCTGGAGGTTTCCTATAAAAACCCAGATTCCCAAGCTTCTCCTGAATAGCTGGGACCTGCTGGCCCCTCTGGGCCCGTGACCCGGCCAGACACACTGACCAGCCCGTTTTGTCTAGAGGGTCACAGTCCTCACCCTGCCACTTTGCCCCATCATGTTCCCCACTGGCCTCTGGGAGATTGCTTTTCTGACCCCTGAATGAGACCCCCAGCGCTGTCTGGGGTAAAGATGGCTCCTTCTCTCAGGCTCCAGGCGCAGGAGCCCCCCTAGACCAGAACCCTAGTGTGGCCGGGCAGCCAGGGAGCTGTGGGGCTTGCAGTGAGCACAGGTAAGGACTGTGCAGGGCTGTCTGTGGGCCCGGCTCTGAATGCCCTCCTAGGTGCCTAGGTGAGGGCAGCAGCCCACCGTGGGTATGGGGCTGGTCACCCTGGGCCATCAGCCGGCCCCCCGGAGCTTGAGCCTCTGTGGGACACATTGCCTCCTGGTGGCCACATCTGAGCACTACACCTTGGGAGAACAGGGCCTGTCCTGGAGGGGACCCCCAGCTTGCAGGGAGGGGGACAGCCCTGGGGACTGACAGCCTGGGCTCCGTCTGGCTCTCCTGCTGTGCCGCTGGCAGGAGCCTCCTTACTGACTGCGTCGGCTCCGGCTCAGTGTTCTGGAGGGGAGCGTGTGACGCCCCCGCTAGTCTGGGACTGTGTCCATTTCTCCCCGTAATTCTGTCTGTGTTTATTTTATGCATGTTTGAGGCTGTGTCGTGAAGGGTATTGAGCTCCGGGATTGTTACAGCTGATCGTTTGCTTGTCCCTTTTTGTCATGAAATAAGGAAACTCTGTATCCAGTGGGGAGCTCTCGAGGTGGGGAGATACCTTATTTGGAGTGTGGGCCGGTCTCTGCGGTGTAAATACTCCCACCACTATCAATTTCAAGCCCCCTACGTGAGGGGCGTCACTGAGCACGGAGCTGGGGAGAGGCGCACACAGTAGGCCCTTGTGAGCGACGAGAGCCGGTCCCCACGCACCACCGTCTTCAAACGCGAGAACGCTTCCCACCTCTAGTGTGTGCTGTGTGGCACCCACAAGGTTCCAGCCGCCTCCTCTACATTCGCCTGGCGCATCTTTTCCCACCACCCTGCCCTCCCTGCCCCTGTGGCACGATGTCTTGGTTGTCCAGCAGATTCCTCTTTCAGAGTGTGACGCAGAGCTACGATGGTCCCCGACCGGTGACGACAGCTTCTCTGCAGAGCGGCAGGGTGGATGCGGGCTCCACACACGACAGCCCTTCCCCGGCCTGGCTGCCCGTCTCTGTCCTCGGAACACGCTGCACTCGCTGAAGACGGAGGGACACTAAACGCTTGCCCGCTCGTGTCGGGGCGGGACTCTCAGGTCTACAGGGGGTGCCAGCAGGAGGCTTCTCCTTCTAAGAAACAGAACACATTGGACCAAAAAGGCCTAAGGCCGGCTGAAGCAGAAACCTGGCCTGTCCCCAGGCGTGGACGTTTCCCCCGTGTGAGCTGGAATCCGATCAGCGAAGGTGTAGCCAGTGCATGGACGACCGAGGGTTGTCCCTGCTGTGCCCTTCAGGGTAGAAGCAGGCTGGGACGTGGGGAGCCCTAGAAAGCTCAGGGGTCCATGCAGTCCTCTTTTGAGTCGAGGTGATCCCCCTCCCAGGCACAGCTCGGCGGGACCGACCGCCTCTCTTTGCCCAGCAGACCCCTCACACCCATCTGGCTGCAGTGCACCTCCCCGCACCCATCACATCCTTTCCACCTTCTTTCATGGTAATCGACTCAGAATAAGGACTACATTTCCCAGCCTCCTATGCGGCCACATGTGGTCATGTGACCAAGATATGGTCAACGGGAGATGCTAAGTGAAACTTCCAGAAAGTGTGGTTAAAGAGAGGGGTCATGCCCCTTCCGTCTTCCTCTTCCTGATGGCCCGAATGTGGATTCAGTGGCTGGAGCAGAAGCCCCATTGTGGACCATGAGGTGAACTTGGGAAGCCACATACAGGGCACAAAAACCCCAGGAAGACCTGAGTCCCTGACTCTGTGAGCCCAGACCCAGCCCTGGGTCACTACCCAGACTGTTAGGTGAGTGAGAAACAACCGTCTCTGGTCCTACGGGCTGCCCGTTGGGCATTCGTGTGGACCGCAGAGGACAAAGGGCAGGGGTCTTGTCACATCCATCTGGATTATGGCCCCGACAGCACCTAAGTGTCGAGATGTGGAATGATTATCCAGAGGGAATCCACATGACAGAGCTCCCACATAGATCGTGTGCGGGCCGTAGGAGCAAGTGCGGGCTTCCTTTCTCCAGGGAAAGGAAAGGATCCAAACTAAATCATTAAGGAAAATAAACACATCAACCTGTGCCTAAAGAAGGGAGTCTGAGCTGAACCCACAAACATTTAATCTTATCACGAGAGCGAGAACCGGCTCCATTAGCTGCTGCCCTCCGCCCCCCACGGTGGGAAGGAGCCCTGGTAAGTCAGAGACGCATGAACAGGACCTGCAATGTGAAAACCCTGTGACTCGTGCACATTTCATACATTTTTAATTTTCTACTTAGAAACGTTGCATTTTCAGTAGATAATTTGAAAATGCTTAATAGAGACATAAAACTTTCTTTCAAGGAATCAGTGTCTTGTTCTAGCTGGAAGGAATGACTACGTCTCAACGGAAAGCCAGCCTCCTGCCCTTTGCTTTCATGGCACGAGCTCTCAAGGTCACCAGTCTCGGTCCAAGCTCAGCTTTAGCAGTATTCTACAGGTTTTGTTAGGAAGCATTTTTATCATCTACAATTTAAAAATAAAATTTGAAATATTTTATAATTTCATTACAATTTATTCTTTGATTATTACAAACTATTTCTATTAATTGTTTAGAAGGATGTTTCTTCTTGTGTATTTTTATTATTGATTTCTAACTTAACTCATTGTGGTGAGAGACGTTAGTCTACATGATGTGAATGATTTGAAATTCATTGAGACCAGCCTCGTGGCCCAGCTGGAAGTGAATTTCCATGGAAAGGATGCGTATTCTGCAAGAGGCCACCGTATTCTGTATCTACACTTGCTAATTATGTTACTTTACTTTCTATCCTTACCTTTTTTTTTTTTTGGTCTGCTTGACCTTTCAATTATAAGAGAGAGTTGTTTTAAAACCTCCCACCTATGATGGTGGGTCTGTCTAGTCCCTTTTTCTTTCTTTTTTTTTATTGCAGTAATGTTGTTTATAACACTATATAAATTTCAGGTGTCCAACATGATATTTCAATTTCTGTGTAGGTTACATCATGTTCGGCACCCAAAGACTAATTACCATCCATCACCATACACGTGTCCTGTCACCCCTTTCACCCTCCTCCTTGTCCCTTTGCTTCTGGTAACCACCAATCCAATCTCTGTTGCTATGTGTTTATTTGTCGTTGTTTTAATCTTCTACTTATGAGTGAGAGCATATGGTATTTGACTTTCTCCCTCTGACTTATTTCACTCAGCATAATACCCTCAAGGTCCATCCATGTTGTCACAGAGCACCGGATTTCATCTTTTTTATGGCTGAGTAGTATTCCATTGTGTATATATATATATCACGTCTTCTTTGTCCATTCGTCCCTTGATGGGCACTTAGATTGTTTCCAAGTCTTGGCTATTGTGAACAATGGTGCGATGAACACAGGGGTGCCTGTATCTTCAGACATTTGTGTTTTCATGTTCTTTGGATAAATACCCAGCAGTGAAATAGCTGGATCAGGTGGTATTTCTATTCTCAAAAAATTAATTTTGAGGAAACTCCATACTGTTTTCCATAGTGGCTGCACCAGTTTGCATTCCCACCAGCAGTGTATGAGGGTTCCCTTTTCTCCACACCCTCTCCAACACTTGTTATTTCTTGTCTTGTTAATTATAGCCATTCTGACGGGTGCGAGGTGATATCTCATTGTGGTTTTGATTTGCATTTCCCTAATAATTAGTGATGGTGAACATCTTTCCATGTGCCTGTTGGCCACCTGTATATCTTCTTTGGAAAAATGTCTGTTCAGATCTTTTGCCCATTTTTTTAGTTGGGTTCTTTGTTTCTTTGTTGTTGAGCTGTATGAGTTCTTTACATATATTTTGGATATCAACCCCTTATCTGATATGTGGTTTGCAAATATCTTCTCCCAATTGTTAGGTTGTCTTTTCATTTTGTTGATGGTTTCCCTTGCTGTGAAGAAGCTTTTTAGTTTGATGTAGTCCCATTTGTTTATCTTTCCTTTTGTTTCCCTTGCCTGGTCAGACATGGTGTTCGAAAAGATGCTGTTAAGACTGATGTCAAAGAGCGTACTGCCTGTGCTTTCTTCGAGAAGTTTTATGGTTGCAGGTCTTACATTCAAGTCTTTAATCCACTTTGAGTTAATTTTTGTGTATGGTGTGAGATGATCATCTACTTTCATTCGTTTGCATGTGGCTGTCCAGTTTTCCCAACACCATTTATTGAAGAGACTTTCCTTTCTCCATTGTACGATGTTCTTGGCTCCCGTGTTGAAAATTAGCTGCCCATAGATCTGTGGGTTTATTTCTGGGCTCTTGATCCTGTTCTGTTGATCTGTTTTTGTGCCAGTACCACATTGTTTTGATTACTATAGCTTTGTAGTATATTTTGAAATCAGAAAGTGTGATACCTCCAGTTTCATTCTTTTTTCTCAGGATTCGTTTGGCTATTCAGAGTCTTTTGATCTATATAAATTTTAGGATTCTTTGTTCTATTTCTGTGAAAAATGTTGTTGGAACTTTGATAGAGATTGCATCGAATCTGTATATTGCTTTAGGAAGTATGGACATTTTAGCTATGTTAATTCTTCCAATCCAAGAGCACGGAATATCTTTCCATTTCTTTGTGTCTTTGATTTTTTTTGACAATGTTTTATAGTTTGCAGTGTATAGGTCCTTCACCTCTTTGGTTAAATTTATCCCTAGGTATTTTATTCTTTTTGTTGCAGTTGTAAATGGGATTGTATTCTTCATTTCTCTTTCTGCTGCTTTGTTAGTGTATAGAAAAACAACTGATTTTTGTATGAATATTTTTGTATGTTGCAACTTTACTGTATTCATTTATTATCCCTAAAAGTTTTTTGGTGGATTCTTTCAAGTTTTCTGTATATAAAATCAAGTCATCTGCAAATAGTGACAGTTTCACCACTTCTTTTCCAATTTGGATCCCTTTTATTCCTTTTCCTTGCCTGATTGCTCTGGCTAGGACTTCCAATACTATGTTAGATAAGAGTGGTGACAGTGGGCATCCTTGTCTGGTTCCTGTTTGAGAGATAGCTTTCAGTTCTTCTCCAGTGAGTATGATGTTGGCTGTGGGTCTGTCATATATGGCCTTTATTATTGAGGTACTTTCCTTCTATACCCATTTTATTGAGTTTTTTTTTTTTATCATAAATGATCCTGCATCTTGTCAAATGCTTTCTCTGCCTCTATTGAGATGATCATGTGATTTTTATTCTTCATTTTGTTAATGTGGTGTATCACATTGATTGATTTGCGGATGTTGAACCATCCCTGCATCCCTGGAATAAATCCCACAGTGATCATGGTGTATGATCTTTTTAATGTATTGTTATATTCAATTTGCTAGTATTTTTTTTGAGGACTTTTGCATGTATGTTCATCGGTGATACTGGCCTGTAATTTCCTTTTTTTGTGTTGCCCTTGTCTGGTTTTGGTATCAGGGTGATGTTGGCCTCATAAAATGAGTTAGGAAGCTTCCCCTCCTCTTCAGTTTTTTGGAAGAGTTTGGGAAGTGCAGGTATTAAGTCTGGTCTAGGACTTTCGTTTTCTGGGAAGTTTTTGATTACCTTTTTGATCTCCTTACCGATGACTGTCTATTCAAATTCTCTATTTGTCTAGTTCTCATACTTCTGTCAATTTTGTTTTACATATTTTGAGGTTATGTTATAAAGAGCATACAAGTTTAAAACTGTGAAGACTTCCTAATAAAAACTTTATCATTATGTAGTAAGTCTTTTTAACTCGTGATGCTTTGATTTTTTTTCTGCTTTAAAAATTATTTGGTGTGAAATTAATACAGCTACATCAGTTTTCTTTTGGAATATCATTTTCCATCCTTTTACTTTCAACTTTTTTATACCTTCTATTTTAGAGGTAGCTTTTACAAAACACACATATACAGAGTCTGATTTTAAAACTCCAGTCTGACCATCTTTCTTTTAATTTCTTTATTTTTAAAAACCTTTTTCTTTTAATTGATGTATTCAGTCCATTTACATTTATTGAAATTACTGATATATTTCTATTTATTTATACCATACTGTTTTATATTTTCCATTTGTCCTATCCTTTCTACTTCTCTTTTCTTTTCTTTCCGTCTCCCATGTTAATTCTCATGACACCTTTTTCTCCTACGAGTTTATTAGTTATACATTATTTTCCTCATCTTTTAATGTTACCCTAGGAGTTTTTACAGGCACACTTAAGTCACTGTGGGGGACACAGCCTTGTGTAGTCCCTCCCTGTGAGTGCAGGCAAGACCTCTGACAAAGGTGATGGATGTCACTCCCCTGATCACATTTTCTTATAAGACTTCATCCCAGCCCACTGAAGAGAGAGATTCTCCTGCCGGCCGTGAAGAAGTGAGCTACAACTTCCCCTGCTCCCCAAGACTTCCAAGGGCAGGGCAACAGGCATTCCCAGACAACTCCCATAAGCAACTGGAACCTGCTTCCTTTTCTTGTTCCCCTCCCCCATCCCCCGGCAAGGCCATTTCCCCATGCCTGCACTACAAAAACGTAGAGTCACGAGGTGGAGGTGACATTCTCTGGAATGAAAACACACTGTGTGCCCAGCAGCAGCTCTGGCCTCCATGCTGGCCTGGCGATTGTCCCCTGACCGTGCTTCCTCCTCGACCCACTGTGTGTGATGCCGTGGTGTCCAGTCTGAGCCCAGCTGAGGGACAATTCCAACTCCTGTCTTGTAGTTCTAGAAGTTCTGTTTGATCCTCTGTCTACCTGGCTTGGATATTCTTCATAGCTTCTTGCTCGTCACACACATGTCCAATCCCTCTGAGTCTATTTTTAAGCACACTCGTTTTGTACCATGTCACGGATCTGATTCTGCAGCCTGTAGTTTTCGTTGCCTCTGTGCAAGAGCATCTTATGGCTTGTGTGGTCTGTGCTTTCGGATGGTGAGTGTGTTATTTCTTGGAACGTTCCCTCAGGGGAGTATTCGAGGCTGAAATTGAACGTGGATTCTCCCAGGGATGATTTGCATTTCCTTTTTCCGGGCACCCAGGAGTATCAACAACCTGGGATCTTAAATTCTCAGCTCCTGCTTTTTCAGACTCACAGGGAAGTGTAAATTCAGGCTGCAATGTTCTGAAATGCCAAATTAGGGTTACACGTAGTGTTAGGTCCTCAGGGCCACAAGTACCACAAACAACAGAAGTTTATTCTCACACTCTGGAGGCCAGAAGTCCAAGATCAAGGTGTCGTCGGGGCTGGTCCTTCTAAGGGCTGTGAGGCGAATCCGCTCCTGCCTCTCCCCCACCTTCTGGGGGTCTGCTGGCTATCTTTGGAGTCCCTTGGCTTGTGCCCTCATCATCCCGATCTCTGCCTCCATCTTCACATGGCCTTCTGTCTGTCTGTCTCTATGTCAAATTTCCCCATTTATAAGGACACCAGCCATATGGGATTAGGGCCCACCCTAATGACCTCATGTTAAGGGGACCACACCTGCAGAGACCTTATTTCCAGATGAGCTCTCACCCACAGGTCCTGGGGGACAGGACCTCAGCCTGTCTTTTGGGAGCGACTCAAGGCAGTCGACAACACACATTCTCAGGGAAGTTCTTTACTGAATTTCCACCCACTGTCAAGCCACAAGAAAAAGAATTTTCCTCATCATTCCGTGGTGGTTGTGCCTGGGGTGGGGTGGGGTGTGTTTCTAGCCATTCTGACATTTAGGGTGAGATCCACTGGGGTCCCACTTTTAAAGAGGGGCTTGTCTATTAGATGAGGGACTTAGGTGGGGGTGCCTGGGCCTGTCTCCCCCCCTCCCACGCCCAGCTAGGCTGCACAGATTGGCGCTCGAGCTCACTCAAGTAGGCAATGCCGCACAGAGAGAGCCGGCTCCTCCCTCTGGACACCCGACCTCACTCAGCTTCCGGCGTCCATGAGTTTCTTCTTGATTACCAGCTCACTGATGAAACTAGAAATATGTTTTCATCATTTTTGTTGTTTTCATCAGGAGGATTGCTCAGAGTATCTGACCGACTGCTGTAGGCAGAATAATGGACCCCCAAAGATGTCCACATCCGAATCTCGGAATGTGACTGTATTTGGAGGTGGTCTTTAAAGAGATGAGCAAGGTTAACTGAGGTCATAGGGGGGCCCCTAATCCTCCCGGATTGGGGTCCTCTTAAGCGGGAGACATGGGATGTGTGCATAGAGAGCAGGTGAGGACACAGCCAAAAGGCGGCCGCCTGCAAGCTGGGACAGAACCCTGGGAGAAACCAAACCTGCCGACACCTTCATCTTGCACTCCTGGCCTCCGGAACCAGGGGAAAATAGATTTCTGTAGTTTAAGTTCCCCGGGCTGTGGGATGACGTCACAGCAGCCCAAGCCAGCCGACGCAGGGGGTGAGGGAATGTCCCAGAATGGACCGGAGGAGACGAGGGAGGGGCTCCCCACTCCTGCCGTCCGTCCCCACCATCTGCCAGCTCACAGCAAGTGTGGTTCAGGGAACTCCACCCAGGCCACAGAGGAAAAGTGACCCCAGAGGAGGGAGGGGGCCAGGGAGCCCGGGGCCACTCCAGAGATGCTGTTCAGCTGTCCAGGGGCGGTCCTCCACCCGCCCCACCACCATCTCCAGGGACAGAGGGAGACGCGTGTGGCTTGGCCTTTGCATGGGCACAGGCCAGGGCAGAGGAGGGAGGGTGAGTGAGGAGAGCTGTGCCGGCCTTTGTGAAGGGGGTCCCTTTCCTGGACTGGGTTGTCGTGCCCACAGCTTGGGGGTGACCACCTCTGCAGGCCAGCGGAGTCCAGCCTGGGGGGCGGGAAGACTTGGAGGGCAGCCTGGGGGGCATTTTCACGCGGCCCATCAGTCCCTCCTGGCAGTCATAATGGGGAGAAGCCGAGGCCGAGGCCTGGTCTGCGGGGGGAGTGTGGGAGACCTGGGAGCTGACCCCGGACAGGCTGTAGCCCCGAGAACAGGGGCTCTGGGGTCCGGCCGAGCTGGGCAAGGCTCATGTGTGACCTTAGAGAAGTCACTTGACATGTGTACTTCTCAGTTTCCACCTTCAAGAAGTGGGTTCTTTCCATCCTTCACCGGGAACGACACAGCGGCCTTCACATCGGCCCGCCCGAGGGGAATCCAAGGCCGTCAGAACTAAGGGGCGCGACGTGTGCCCTGTGCGCCCCACAGGCAGGCAGCCAGCCCTCAGTGACGGGGAGGATTTGACTCAGGTCTGCTTTCTGGTGTCCCAGGGTGTCCTCAGTGGCCCCTCCTCCCTGCCGGGCCTCCACCACGGTCCTCACGGGGGCCCTCAGATGGGTCTGGACCGCATAGCAGATGCTGTGGATGCCCTCCCCCAAAGGCCCCATCCCTCCAGTTCGCCCGCAGCTTCCCGAGCCACTGCAGTGCCCGCGTCTCAGCCAGGGCCTCTCCAGGGCTGCCCGGGCTGGCGTGGCCCCTGCTCAGGGCGGGGATGGGGGTGGGGGCCCAGGCTGGAGGGTGAGGGTCCCGGCCCTTCCATCCCCCTGCCTGAGGCCGGAAGAACTCAGACCAGAGGCCAGCTCTCCATGGAGGTGGTATTGGGACAACCAGGCCTGTTGGGGGGACTCAGCTTGAGAACTTCTCAGAGAGGGGACCGCCCCAGGACAGGCGGGCCTCTCCTCAGCTTCTTGGGGACACTGGCTTGAGCCAGGCTCCGGAGCTCTGGGTCCTGGAGGCGGGGGCTGCGGGAAGGCTCTGACACTCTCTAGCTGTGTCTCCTCCAACATGTGAACTCACATCCCTCGTTTGTAACAAAAACTGACATCTGCTGAGTGCCAGGTGTGCACCAGGCTCTGAGTCTCACCTGACCCTCACAACCCAAGGTGGGTCCTCTGGCTGGCTGCCCACAGCAACGGCCATGCTCCCATCTCCTCGGTAACACGACCTCAGTATTCTCTGGGCCGGGCACTCAGCTCAGCTCCTACATTTTCACCCTCCATGAAGCCAGGAATGGCCGCAGGCTCAAGCTCTGAGAAGGAGGGTAAGGGGAAGCATTGTGCTGACCTCCACCTCTTCCCATGGCCTTCATGGCAGGAGCTCCAGCAGCCACCTTGGACCAGGAGGCAACCACGAGCAGGGAAGCACATGCTGAGGATGAGAGGAGCCTGGGCTCAGCAGGAGGAGAGCACCAAACTACCCCTGGACCATTGCTTCTGGACTGCTTCTCCACGAGGGAGAATAAATCTCTACCTTACTATTCTGACTTTTTCTATCATAGGCCACAGAGCCCCCCTCCAGAGAGAGTATTATTTTTACCTCGAACTTGTGTATATAAAGCAGGGTCTCAGGAGATGAAGGACAGGCCCATGCCCAAGAGGCAAGGCTGGGGTTTGAATCCCATCCAGACAGGAAGACAGTGGTGACGCCGCTGACAGCTGCTGGGGGGGATCCACAGGAGGCTGGGGGGGGAACCCACGGCACTGTGCCAGCCCAGAGGAGACGCCTGGTTGGCAGGCTGGCAACATCATCTCCTCTCGACCCACAGCCTCTGCCCGAGGCTGTCTGATCCAGGCCACTGTCCCCTGGGCCAACAGCATCCCGATGGGGCAGACCCTGCTGGACACAGACAGAGGACTCCAGCCACTCCCTCCTCCCCGCATGAAAGGCCAGGAGCTCCTGCAGAAAAGAATGTAGGTTTATTTGCAGTAAAAACCGTGGTCTGAAAAAACCTGTTGGCGAATGTACAGCATGTGCTCCATTTGGGGTCGCCACCAGCTGCAGGACCCCCAGATCCGTGACCCGCATGCGTCGGGCTCCTAAGTGTTCACAGCTAATCTCAGGCCCAGGTCGGAAGCCCCCGAGGGCGTCCCGGTCCCTGCCGAAGCCCCCGCGTCCCGGCCGGCCCCTCCTCTCCTGCTCCATGCAGTGCGAAGACAAACCAAACCAGACACAGTTTCAAAACAAACAAAAACAGAACAAAACATTCACAAAAACCAGGTTCTACGTTAGATTTTCTCGATGTCCTGTTACCATGATGACTTCTTTCACGATGGCCTCAAATATACATCATTTCTTTGCTTATTATTATAAAATCTCTTCCTTATTATTCACAGACACATAAAGGGAACTTTGGATGAAATAATTACAAACTTTTTTTTCCCCTTAAAAGAAAACACGCTAAACCAAACACAAAACAAAACAAAACCCCCAACAACAACAACAACAAAACCAAACCTTTCTGACAACAGTAGACACAGAAGGGGCTGGCGGGTTTTCTCCCCTTCCAGCCTGGGCTCGTGCAGCACGGGCCGAGCCAGGGGTCATGCACAAAGTGCCGGGTGCGCCCTGACGACGAGGATTCGGGTCTGCTCCCTCTAAGGCCAATTCCTCCTCGCCTTGCCCCACTGCCCTGCGAACATGATCCTGTTCACCCTCACTTCTCAAGCCTTTGCAGGCTGCCTTCTCTCTTCCAGCTGCCGCTCATCATCTCAGACCCCTCCCCTCCTCCTCCCTGTGCCAGGATGCTGGGGGTGTGAGCCAAGCGTGGAGGCTACGCGGCTGACCTCAGAGGAACCCCAGGGTGCAGGGTGGCAACCAGCACCCCCCCAGCAGGGGCCAGCCTTCCCAACGCCCAGCCTCGGCCTGGTCCCTGCTTCTTGCACAGGGCTGTGCAGCTGACTGAAGCGATAAGGGGACACATGTGGCCCAGGTTTCACCAGTAGCTTTGGCACAGAGCTCAGAGGGAGAGTGTCACTAGGTCTCATGCAACATCTGGGCAGAGGAGACAGGGTCTGGCCAAGGCAGCCAGAGGTCAAGGACCAGGAGGAGTCAGGAGCAGGGGGTTAGTGGGCAGAGTCACCCCCAAGAGCACTTATTTTGGGCTGGCCACAGGCCCAGCTCATGGGCTACAGGAGCCCTCGGGAGGAAGATCTGCCAAGGGCCTGGCACCGACCTCCTGTGCAAAGGCTGGGAAGGCCCTCAGGGACCAAAGGGCACAGGAGACCCAGAGGGGGCCGCCTGCCTGGGAGCAGGGGGGCGTCCTCCTGGGGAGGAGTGTGAGCAGCAGGGACCGAGTGAGGGAAAGCCCTCCTTTTGTCCCACCCCCGTCAGGGTTTACAGAAGATGCATCTACCTGGCAGCAGGACAGGACAGACACACACCTAGGATTCGGGGCAAAGAACAGTACCATTGACTAGGAGTAGGGTCAGCCACTTCATCGTTCCTAAGGCCCCTCCCGAGAGAGGGACCTGCCCTGGGGATGAGGGGGGGTCTCTGCATGCCCCTGGTACAGAGGGACATGAGGTGGTGGGGGGACGGCACAGGCCCCCCTGCAATGCTCTCTTCTCTGACACCTGAGCACAGCTATGGCTGAGCAGGGGCTGCAGAGAACAGACTGGCTCTGGTCCCTTCTGCCTCTCAAGGCCTGAAGCCACCCCCAGGTGCAGCAAGAAGCGGGCGAGCTGAGAGTCCAAGGGCTGAGCAGAAGGGGTGGGGGAGGGACCCCTCTGCTGTCCCCAGTCCTCTCTGGGACAGTATCTGCTTTTCAGACCTAGGCTCCTGAATGCCATCTCAACAAGACAGGGGCAAGATGAGCTCTGGCCTCAGCTGTCACCCAGAACCTGGCTCAGGATGCCACTGGCGCTCCCTCTCTTCAGCGCTCAGGTGTGGCAGCCACAGCAGAGTTGGCCCCGATTTCCTCTATGTACAAGGAGCGTACCCAGGACAGGCCACCAAGGGCAGATTGGTGGTAGGACGGTTCACGTGTAGGATTCTGAACACCCTCCCCACCCGTACGGGCTGTTGAAGACTGGAAGCTTGGCGGGCATTTCTCCTCTGGGATGCGGACCTAGGGACGGACTTCAGAGCTGGAGTAACTCTTCCAAGAATACTGGCGAGTCCTGTCCGCGTTCCTGCTGTCACTGGACGCCCTCCTCTTCTACATACGTTGAAGGAAACCAGCCGATCTGAAAAAGAAGGCAGGCTCAGGTGTGTGTGTGCCTATGTGCACATGTGTGGGGGTGAGGGGGAGTAGAGCCTGTGGAGATGGAGGCCCCTTCAAAAGGCTGGAGCTCTAAGCCAGGCCTGTCCCAAGAGAGGCCTTGCAAAGAGGCTGAGAGCCTGGTGAAGCCATGGCCCAGGAGTAGGAGCGACCCCGAAATGCACCAGCCCTGAGCTGTTTTAGACAACCTGCCCATCCTCTAGCTGCAGCCAGAAAAAAGAAATCCTCTCCAGAGGAAAACAACATCACCCAGAGCCTCGATGGTGTTCTATCCACAAGCTCAGCATTCAATCAGGACCAAGTGACAGAAACTAGGAGAAAACGCAGACAACAGAAACCAGCCCACAGGTCATCCAGATGCTGCAGTCATCTGCCAGGAAAGGTAAATAACTCTGATTTGCATGTTTCCAAAAGGTGACAAAAAGGCAGGGAATTTTAGCAGAGAACTGAAATCAGAAATTAAATAGAAATCCTAAAAATGAAAAATATGCAATTACTGCCATTAAGAATCCAAAAGAAGGATTTAACAGCAGATTAGACCAAGCAGAAGAGACGATGAATAAACTGGAAGACGGGTCAATGGAGTAACTGGGTGGAAAACCAGAGAATGGATGAAAACACATAATACAGTGCAAATAACATCTGGGCCACAGTGGAAGAAATAACACCCGCGTGAACAGAGCCCTGGAAGGAGAAACACAAGAAAACAGAGCAGAGACTCAACCCGGAGAAATTCCCCAAACTGATGAGGGACATCAAGCCACAGATTCAAAAATCTCCATGAATCTCAGACTGAATACAGAGAAAACCACACCTGGGCATTGGTGGCAAATCTGATGAAAAGCAAAGGCATTTTTTTACATGTAGCCCAGCAGGGAGAAGCACAGACATTTCCTTCGAAAGAGCAACATGAAGGCTGTTGACTGATTTTCCTACAGAAATGAAGGAAGCGGGGTGAATAGGTAAAATTCATCAATGAAAGATGATACCGGTAGGTGAAAGTTTGATGAGAAATGGGATATTTATCTGATTTCAAAGTATTTCCCTGCAAATTACTTATTAATGACAGTAACTTCACAGTGGAGAAGCCTGGCAGATAACACCATAACCAAGCAATTAGAGTTAATGTCACAATAAGGGGACAAAATGATACCGTATGTCTCCTGATAGGACACACAGCACTGATAAAGACCCAACATCCCCACTGTGGCTCAGGAAGAAATACCAAACAAACATAAATTGAGGGATCGTCTACAAAAATAAGTGGTCCATGCTCTTCAAAAACATCAAAGTAAGGCCAGCCCGGTTGTGTAGTGGTTGCATTTGCACACTCCGCTTTTGTGACCCGAGATTCGCCAGTTCAGTTCTGGGCGTGGACCTGCACACCACTCATCAAGCTATGCTGTGGCTGTGTCCCATGTACAAAACAGAGGAAGACTGGCACAGATGTTAGCTCAGCAACAATTTTCCTTAAGCAAATAGAGGAAGATTGGGAACAGATGTTAGCTCAGGGCCTATCTTTCTCACCAAAAAAAAAAAAAGTCATGTAACACAGAGAAACACTGAGGAACTGTCCCAGAAGAAAGGAAGTTGAGGGTCATGGCAAGTAAGTGCAATTCATGGTCTGGGATGGATCCAGGCCAGGGAAAATAGCCAGAGAAGACACTCTGGGGACAAGTGGAGGAATTCACTGTGGACTGTGGATTAGAAATCGCACTGCATCAAAGGGGAATGTTCTTGATCTCAGGAAATACACACTGAAGTGTTCAGGGGGAAAGGGATATGATTTCTGCAACTGACTCTCAAATGGTTTAGGGAATAATAAGCATACACACAGTTACAGAGAGAGAGGGGGAAAGCAAATGATAAAGCAAATGGACGAACCATTCCTAACCTGCAAATCTGGGCTTGCGGGAGCTCTGTGTACCACAGCAACTTTTCTTTAACTTTGAAATTACATCAAAATAAATTACAAACATTTTACAATGGGAACACTAACAACGAAATGAAATAAAGATGTGTTCAAATCGAACAAAAACTGATCACTTATTAGCAGATTCACACTGAAAGCACACCAGGAGGAAGGAACCTGGGGCCGTGGAACATGGTCTTGGTGGACACACAACAAGGCAGGAAGAAATGAGGAGCCCCAGGCAAGGGAAATAGGTAGTAAATCTAAATGGACACTACCTACTCAAAACAAAAATAACATCCCATGGGTTTAAAAAAATATGTAGAATTAGGATACATGACAACACCTGCACAAAAGTTGGGAGGAAAATGAATACAGTCAAAGGCTGTAAGGTCCTAGCATCGTCTGGCAAGCAGTCACAGCACTAATTTCACATAGTCTGTCGGAAGTCAAAGTGCATGTTGTAACCCTCTAAGGTAGCCACTTACATAACAGGAAAAGAATGCGTAACTAACAAACCAATCAAGGGACGGGACGCGGAATAGAAAAAATATTGATTCATCCAAAAGTAGGCAAGAAAGGAGAAAAAAAGGAGAACTAGATGCAACCGATAGAAAATAAACAGAAAGATGATAGATTTAAATCTAAATAGCTCAGTAATTACACTAAATGTAAATGGAATACATTTTTCTATTAAAAAACAAAGTATCAGATCAGACTGGCTTTAAAAAGTCTGTTTATAATCAGTCGTATCTTAATCTAGCTTAAACATAAGAGCATGGGAAAAGCTGAAAGTAATACAAGAGAGAAAAAAGTAGGCCATGTAAAACACTGATGACCTCAAAAGGCTAGTGTCTCTCTAACAGCAGATAAAGTAGACTTTACAGCAAGAAGGACGGCCAGAGATAAAAAGAGACATTTCCTAATAACAGGGTCAAGGCAGCAGGAAGATTTAGTAATGCTGTAAACTAGTGGATCTAAAACTTAAGTCTGCACAGAAATCACCAGGGAAACTGGCTGGCCTCTCGATCGGGCTGAGGGCCCAGCTATGTGCTTATTAAAACACAGCCCCAGGAGGCACCTGGGAGCTAGTGGTCCCAGCTCTCTAGGTTGGCCAGCTAGGACTCGGCGGCCTCACACTTCTGAAGGGCTGCCAGGTGGGAAATGGATCAGGCCCGAGGTCCTGCCTCCAAGGGGCAGACCAGTTCCCACCACCTGGCAATGGAATGGCGAGTGATGGGAGCCAAGGCTGCCTGACCCTCCACAGCCCAGCGTGCCTGCCCGCAGGCAGCCACAGCCCCAAGGAAACCTGGAACGTTTCCTGCTCGGTGGTTGGTGGAGCTCCAGTACCACTGGGTGGGTGCTGAGTGGGCCTTAGGAAATGGCAGGAGCCCAGCGAGGACTCATGGGCCCTAGTCTTAGTCCTGTGGCCTCCTTGCCTGCAGAGAGGCCTGGGCACATGCAAACGACCTGAAGACTACATAAAATCTGTCTCCCTACAGTGACCACAAGGACTACAGAATAGGACCAAGCACAGACACGGTGTCAGACAGCCTTGGGTCCAGATCCAACCTGGCTTCCTCGCTGGGTGACCTTGGGCTCATGGTCAGTGTCTGGAGCCCGTGGACACCCAGCCTCCTGGGCACCATCAGCAGGTGCTGGAGCAAAGTCCTGCTGTGGTGCCAGCCTGCCCGAGCCCACCTCCCTGAGTGCCGCAATGAGGCCCGGCCTCCCCTGTATGGGGCCCAGGGGTCAGGGGCTGGCTGCACTCACCCGTCCGTTTGTCTCGCCCTTCCACCAGCCTTGGTCACCACCGATGCGGCTGTAGATTTTCACCACGTCGCCCTCCCGCAGTGAGAGCTCCCGCATGTCCCGGGCAGCAAAGTTGTACCTGGCCACAGCCGTGCCGATGACTCGGGGTGTGAACACTGTTGGGGGAGATGGACAGCGTCACACAGCTGCTGGGCAGGGCCCAGCCAGGACTGGGGGCCCTTGGGCTGAGCTGGGTCTCTCCCTCAGGGCTGGCCCTGGGCCGTGAGAGGAGGGCCATCAGGCGGAAAGGCTCTGAAGGGTCAGATCAGGCTCCAACCACAGGGCCCCTGGCTCCTCTGTGGGCGCCCAAACCTGTGGGCCCATGGCCCATCTGGGTCGTCCCCAGTCAAGGGAGTCACAGCAGTCACCACTCCCACTGGGGGCCATCACAGACGAGCGTGTTTGTGGGGATGAGAGTGGATGCCCATGCTCTGCCCGTTACAGCCCCTGCGGGGCCTCTCCCTGTGTGCCCGGTGCATGGGTGTCCTGTGGCTGGTGGACAGGTGAGTGACCACTGCCAACTCCCAGCCTCCACTCTGACAGAGTGCCTGGGACGGGACCCCAGAGCGCTGGCACCCGAATTCCCTCCTGCCCCCAATTCCAGAGCCCCAAACCAAACTGGAAACCCAGCTGGACCAGCTCGGCCCGGGACCCGGGTGTCCTGATGGACAGGTGACAATGACTGCGGTGGAGTCACACACGCAGCTGCCGGGGAGGGCTCTGACTCCAGCAGTGGAGGGCCATGCGGGTGGGGCCAACCGAGACCCCATCCCCCTGCACCCAAGTCCCACGGCTCCTCCTTACAGCTGCCAAGTTGGGCCCGCCCGGGTCTTCTCCCGCCTTTCCCCGAGGTGGCCACCCAGCTGGCTGCCGCTACCGGAGGCAAAGCTCTTGAGGAGCAAGAGGGACAGCGGCTCATGAGCTGGGGAGCAGCCGCTGGGTGAGCGTGTCTGAGAGGGGTGGCAGGGAGGAGGGCAGCGCCCGGCCTGACTGTGTCCTCGGGTGCCAGCAGCAGCCCCGCCCGCCCACTGTCCTTTCCCCCCATCCCGTGTCACCCGCCTACACCCCACCCCAGGCTGCGGGCAGCTGTGGACACTCAGGCGGGGGCTGTGGGCCAGCGGGCAGCCCCGGCCAGGCCCCCCGCCCCAGGAGCAGCGGTACCTGACCAGAAGGGCGCGGAGGAGCCCTGAGAAGCAAAGCTCAGACCCTGAGGACTGAGAAGGGAAAAGTTGTAGGAGGCGCAGGAAGCTGCAAAGAGGCAGAGAGAACGTGAGAGAGGTGCAGGGGCGTGCGCGCGCACTCGCAGGCAGGCACAGCCGGGGCTGGGGACGCAGCCCAGCCCTGCCCAGGGGCCAGAGGGACAGGGGCCAGCACGGCATCAGGCCCACCCAGGCACGGGAGTGGCCCAGCCATCTGTGAGCTGTCCTCACCCCACCTCCCTGCACTTGTTTGCCGGGACCACCACCCCGAAGCGGGCAGGCAGGCTTGCACGAGGATTGCTTTGTGCAAAGAGCCCAGCCCCTTGCCCAGCACACAGTAGGTGCTCACGAAAGGCCGGTCAGTCCTCTCCTGGCCTGCTCTGCCCAGGTGGGACTGCGGCCCTGCAGGCCCTGCGGCTGGAGGAAGCAGGTGCCTCAGTGCACAGAGTCCTGGGCTGGACGCCCAACGCTCTGGGCCCACCCACCCCTCACTCCAGGCGGCCCCTGCCCTGGGCTGTGGAGCCCATTTGCAAGCAGAGGGGCTGGCTCTGGCTCCTGCACGGGAGGCCCCCAAGGGGCTGGGCTCAGAGAAGGATCTGAGGACAGCCGGGACCTGCCCTGCTCTCTCCCCACGCCGACCTCCAGGCAAAGGCACCGAGAGTCGGAGCAGCGACTCAGAGCTAGCACTCTCCACTTAGCACGTGGGACCACCAGGGCACCCTGGCCCAGAGGGTGCTTGTGTCGGGCGGGGGGACCATGGCCCACTGCTCCTGGGGGTGAGGATCGGGAAGGGGCTCCTGGCCCAGGTCAGTGCAGCACACAGGAAGCCTTTCTCGAGGGCAGGTGGGCAGTAGGGGCCTGGGCAGTGGGAAGTGGGATGGAGGGGGCACCTCCGGGTGAGCCCTGGGGTGCCGGCGGGTGCGGGCATTACCTGGGGACCGGCTGGAGGCCCTGGAGGCTGCACGCTCCCGCGCCTTGTAGGGGTACTTGAGCGTGGTGTCCAGCTGCTTGAAGCTCTCCTTCAGCGAGTGGCACTGGTAGTACTCCACCAACTCCTGCAGGACACACACGCTCACTGACCACTGCCGCTGCCTCCTGGCAGTCCTCCGGGGTGTCCTGGTTTCCCTCTCCCACCTCCTCAGGTTCACTCGAGGACTCATCTTCTTGACCCCTGAGAACTACTCCTTTCCCTCCCCCCAGCCCCCAGCCCCCAGCCCAGGGTGAGTGGGCAGTATCCCAGAGACCTTTGATCCAGCAATTTCTCTCCCAAATGTGTCTAAAGGCAAAATCAGGGAGGATGCAGAGATTGAGGGACATGGACACTCCTACAACACTCTTTGTAATGGAGAAAAACGGGAGCCCCCTGTGTCCTACACCAGGGAAGTGCTTCCAGAAGTAACAGCCTATCTGAGCCACCGCCCGCCACACAGCAGCCAGCCGGGGCAAGAAGGGGGCTTGTTAAATGAGGACGTTGACTACGTGGAAGAGCAGGCTGGACGACGTGCAGGAGGCCCGGGGCTGTTTGGAAAAGCTGTGTGTAAGCCACCCCCGGGCCACACTTAGGGCGGGAGGACTCGCCCTGAAATGTGAACATCAGTCTTTTGGGGGTGGGGGGTCACTGCTTTACTCTGTGCTTTCCTGTGTCTTCAGCGGGGTGTCTAAGGGCTCTGATGCTCTAGTCGCGTGTTCTCAGTACGGGGAAGCCGGGTAACCAAGAAAAGAAAGAATGGGTCTGATTTTAAAACCATCTTAAGAAGGACTACGCCTTTGACTGCATTCTGGCTGGGCTGGGCGGTACAGGGGTCAGGGGGTAGTGGAGGGAGAGGCAGGTAGGGTCAGGTGTGGGAGGGTCACGTGGGGGCAGGTGGGGAGGGTCAGGTGGGGTCAGGTGGGGGAGGAGCAGGTGGGGAGGGGCAGGTGGGGGCGGAGCAGGTGGGGTCAGCTGGGGCAGGAGCAGGTGAGAGCAGGTGGGGGCAGGTCGGGGAGGGGTGGGGGACTATTAGAAGCCACACTTGTGTGAGGTCGGCTACATGGCCAGGCCCCGGATGGAGCCTCGTTGTGCTATGTTTTCTGGCTCTGGTAGGAGGATTGGGGTGAAGGGACTGCTGGTGGCCAGGGTGGGCTGGGCCCTCTCCCGCCACTGTGCACCAAAGTCAACCCACTGGGCCCTCTGGGGACTTCAGGGGACAGAAGGCCCACCTCGGGGCTGTGACAAGGCCCTAACTGTTCCAAGGTGCCCTTCGAGCCCGTCTTCCTGGGTCTCTCCCACACTGGGATGACTCGCTCCTCCCCGGGAAGAGTCCGCAGCCTGGCCTGCAGGACATGGGTGCAGCAGGCTGCCCCTTCTCAGTGTGGCTGCAGGGGGAGGCCTGGCCCTCCTCCCACGCTCGGGGCCAGGCCAGCGGGAGCCACGGGATCACGTACCAAGAGGCTCTCAAATTTCTTTGCTTCTGTGATGTGGATCCAGCTGTCCTTCTCCACCACCTTGATGTGCTTCACCTCGTCGTTGAACCTGGGCAAAGCGCACGGACCACGGAGGTCAGTACGTGGGCCACGTGGCCCCCAGCCCCCTGGGGGTCCAGGCTCACTGCATGTTTGCTGGAGCAAAGAGCCTGGCCTTGGCCACACCTCCCACTCTTATGGCCCTGCCCTCCCCTCCCTTCCCCTCCAGGCTCACGCCAGCCTGGGCCTGTCTCCTACTACTCGCCCTCCCCTCTGTCGGTCCACTTTGCCCGTTTGAAGCCCAAACTCCCAGGTCAGCCTCTGGCCCTGGAGCCCCACACCTCCCCTCCCTCCAGCCCCGCTGAGGCTTCCTATCTCAGGGTTCTGCTCATTCCCTTCTCTGCACTGGGCACGTCCTCCCCTTCTCTCCATTTCTCACATCGCCTGGAGAGGCCTTCACAGCCTGGTGTGTAAGTCGAAGGTCTGACCTTGGCCCATGAGGCCGGAGGGGAGCAGCCTCACCCTCAGGGCTGACACCATCTCATAAGTCTCTTCCTCCACACCTCCACTCCAGCCAGCGAGGCCTCCAGGCTCCTCCTCAGACACGCCAAGCACAAGCCCACCAGGCCCTGGCACGGGCTGTCCCCTCTGCCCAGAATGCTCACCTTCCTGCCGTCCTCACCACCCCCACCTTGCCTCTTCAGGTCTCAATTCAAATCTGACTTTCCTGGAGCCTCCTCCTATCCCTCCCTCCCAGAGACCAGCCCAGCCTTTGCCAGCTGACACCAAAGCCAGACAAAAATGTCACAAGAAAACCACACACCAGTATCCCTTAGGAACACAACCGCAAAAATCCTCAACAAACCATTAGCAAATGAAACCTCTCCACGTGCACGTCTCTACAAACCAAACACACAAAAGGACTTCACACCACAGCCAAGCGGGACATTGCAGGAATGCAAGGTTGGCTTAACACCAGAATCCAGTTTATGGGATAAACGGTTGTGAATGCCCAGCTTCCCAGTCTCCTCTCCTGTGGGGCTTTTGTGGACCACCCACTGTTTCTCCTGGATTAAAGTGAGCAGAGTGTGCTCAGCCCCACCCCACGCTCCTGGGGCAAGGCCCATCTGAGCCCCACTCCAGAGCCTGCAGGCCAGGCACACGGAAGGTGCTGTGCCAATTCCTATCAGGCAAGTGATGTCTCTGCCACTTCTCTGCTTGGTGCTGGCCTCCAGCCTCCGCCCCAGACCTACCACCATGCCCCACATTGCACGTTTCTCCCAGGGCCCTATGGAGACTGTCACTGACAGGACCCACCTGCACTGTGTCACACTCCTTATGATGCTCCCACCACCCACGGCAGGTACCATTGACCTCTGCTCGAGAGCAGGTCCTGAGTATTAGGTAAGCTGGGTCACGTCCAGCTGACCTTTCCTTGGACATTTGTCACTTTCAATGTTGGGGTTCTCTGGACTTTAGAGCCAGTGCATTTGTTTCAGACCCCAAACAATCGTGGGGCCTCTTGGAAAGGCCGTGGGGATCCTGGCACTGTTGGCCCACCTGTGGGGGCTCATCCTGCGTTCCAACTCCTTCTAGTTGCCCTGATCCTGACCCCCACCACTTCTACCACTTGTACCCACTGGGTGCAGATGTCGAGGGAGCTGGTTCACACGAGAAGAAGCAAACAGCAGCTGAGATGGGCAGCGGGCGTGGGCCATGTGTTCAGGGCCTGGGCGCGGCCCTGCTGAGCCGGGCCTGCACCTGCCCCTAAGGGCCAAGAGGCCTCCTGTGTCCTCCAGAACAGCCCCTCTCTGCTCCTGCATGTCGGCTCCTGTTACTCGAACCAGAAGCCCCCAGGCTGGAAGGCTGCAGACGTGGCCTGGTCACAGGGCCTGCCCCGCCCAGCACCCACCCAGCAGACCAGAGGCAGCCTTCCCTGGACATAAGCCACCTGTGTGAGCTCTCCCATCGAGGTCACGGCAGACCAGAGCCCTCTATCTGCTGGCCTGTGGCCTCCTGTCCACTGGACGTCCTACACTGAAGGGATCAACTGCCAGCCAGACTCCGTCTTTGAAGAGCGGGGGCAGACCCACCAGAGGTCTGGGCAGAGCTGACAGTGGGCCCGGATTGTTCAGGCATGTCTCGGGCTGCTACGTTGTGTAGACCCAGTGAAGATGCCCTTTCATCTCAAGTGTCTGGTTTGAGCGATACATTCCACGGCCACCCCCTGCCCTACAAGCCCAGGACCTGGAGGGCAGTGGGCTCCGTGGTTCAGAACCGCATTGGGGAGGGGTCCCCTTGACGTACTTGATGCTTATGGCAAAGCGCTCTGCCTCTGCCGGCCGCTCCCTGATCAGGTAGGTCCCGCTGGCATGGGACTTGAGCAGGTTGTCGGTCTGCTGCCTCTCCATGTTGCCTGCAAACCTGGAGCGAGACAGTCTCTTAGGGGCCAAAGAGGAAATGAGAGTGGAAGCATTGACCAGCCTGAAGGGTGGACGAAGAAGTCTAATATGCAAAATGAGCCCACCAGGAAATGTGGTCCCTCCCTACAGGAGGGAGAGACCAGACGGGGGTGGGTCCAGGGGCATCTGCATGCACACAGCGGGCGCAGGAAAGATCATGGGGGAGGGGATAAGGACCCCAGACCTCACCCATCCACTGGGGGGTTTCTGCTCTGCAGAACCCTCGGCCTGCAAGAGGTGTTCAGCGTAACAGGAACAGTAGATCAAATTTCTAAGTTTTCACTACTTAAGAAGCAATAGCAGGGGCCGGCCCCGTGGCCGAGGGGTTCAGTTTGCCCGCTCTGCTTCTGTGGCCCAGGGTTTCACCAGTTCGAATCCCGGGCACAGACATGGCACCGCTCATCAAGCCGTGCTGAGGTGGCGTCCCACATGCCACAACTGGAAGGACCCACAACTGAGAATGCACAACTCTGTACCGGGGAGCTTTGGGAGAGAAAGGAAAAATAAAACCTTTAAAAAAAAAAGGAAAAGCAATAACAAAAACTGCTCATGTGTGGGAGTTTGCATCCTGTTGGAACACACTGAACATCTCCGTGAATGGGTTTTGCATAGACTTGCCCCTGGGAGGGCAAGGCAAGCCCACCCTCACCCCCGCGAAACAAAACCTGGTACTGTCCACACCACCTGTCAGGCGGAACTGGGACTTTCGTAAACACTGGGCACCCAGGACAGAATCTACATTAGAAAATTAAACGGCCCTTTGTCACTCCGTCAACTGAAAACCACAAGTCAGTCCTTCACGGGGTACATGAGACCTCAGTGCATCGTGAACGACGTCCCTGATCAGACCCGGGGGCCTCTTGACCACATGGACAGAGTGCCCGAGCCAAGGTGCTGGGGACACCGAGGGTGCAGGCACAGCGTGCTGCCAGGCACAGGGGTGGCTTCAGGGACAAACCCCAAACCGCGACCACGAGGGCAAACCCTCCTGGGGCAGAGAGCCACCACACTCAAAGTGCCTATTAGTCTGTGGTGGCTGTGGGGCGAGCATCTGCAGGGAGACACTGTCACCAAGGGCTGGGCACTCGGTCATTGTTCGAGGCAGCCCAGTGACCCAGCAGGCAGTGATCAAAGTTGCACCCCAAGGCTGACATGCATCTGTGACACATGCCTAAAACACCGACCTTCACAATTTCATTACTGCAAACGGCCTCGCTGTTCTCATCCAGCAACTGGATGAGAAGTCACGCGATTGTAAACTTGGCCTTAAACAGACCCCTTTTATATATTTCATATGGTGAACTCAACTGATACACACAAAAGGGCTTCATTCTCCCAAATGTTCGGACCTGACGATCTGTTCTGGTGATGGGGAAACAGCACCTCAGAGGAGAGAGCACCTTGCAGGCCCCCGGCAGTTTAGGGCCGAGGAAGGAGAAGGGGGCTGGGGGCAGCGGGGCTCAGCCGCCCTGGAGACAGCGAGAGGAAGCCGGGGCCCAGACCCAGCCTGCTCCTGAGCTTGTGGGGCCGCACCCCACAGCCAAGGGCCCAGTGCCGATCCACTCACCAAGGGTACGCGGTGTAGTCGATCTCCCGGGACGGCGGCCGGCCAATGGGGGGCTGAAAAAGAGAGCATTCGGGTTAACACCCCGCACCCAGGGCCATCCACAGAGTGGGGGCCGGAGGGGGCTTGTCGGCAACGACCCCACCCTCGGGTCCAGCACCTGCCACCAGGACAAACGTGGACTGAGCCCTGGAGCCACTGTGAGGGCCCTGAGGGCAGCGGCTGGGTGACCATCTCTGAGTAGATGCTCAGCAGGTGTGACAATGATTGACCGACTGAATGAATGAGTAACAGCCAGCCAACAGTGCACCGAGTCCCCAGGGAGGGCAGTGACCAAAGGCGGTAGGAATTTCTCAGCAGTGGAGACAGCACACCCGACAGCTCTTTGCTGCAGAGGGGTCTGAGGCCCCGAGGGGGTGCGTGGCCGGCAGCAGCGTGGATCTCCAGGTGGCAGGCCGCACACTCCCTAGACCCCATCCCTGGCCGGAGCCCCCATCCTGGCCTCCCCTCACTGGGCCACAGGCTGGGCACACCCTCACAGGCTACCTATCTCCTCTGCACCCCATTCACCAGGCAGATGGGGAAACTGAGGCCCATGGTGGGGACGGAACCTGTCCCAGGCCACCCAGTGAGTTAGTCACGCTTTTCCTCCTCTGCTGTCTGGTCTCCCTGACCTGTCAGCAAGGCCTGGCCGGCAAGGCTTTCTCCTTCAGCTGGACAATGGGAGGGCACAGAAGCAGCCGGCTGGGCAGACAGTGTCCTGAACAAGCCCAGGACGTCCCAAGTGAGGCCCAGCTCTCAGAACCCTCAGCGCCCTGGCCACTGTGCTCCGGAAGCTTCTGTGGAAAGTACTCACTCTTCCATCTACGGGGCAGGGCTTCACAGACGAGCTCGGAAAGTAACCTGACTTCCTGGTTTGCACCAGCCGACCCTGGAAGAGGACAGAGAAGATCAGGGCCACCGGGGCCCGGCCTGGCCAGTGACGGGTGTGGGGGCATTTTAGTGTCTGCTCAGCTCGCCAAGGACAGGACGAGGGGAGCTCCTGAGAAGTGCATTAGAGCGTCACCTCCCCACAGGTGACGGGGGAGGAAGGTGAGGGTGTCCCCACAACACAGATGAGAACACTGAGGCCCAGAGAAGTTAAGTGACTTGCTCAGAGCTGGCACTAGACTAGAGCCCCATCTCCTGGCTGCCGTCCGGTTCTCTTGTCTACACCAGCCCTTCTCAAACCATAAGGGGCACATGGACCCAGGGATCTTAATAAAAAGACATTGTCTGGGAGGGTCTGGGGCGGGGCCTGGACTCAGCTTTCCCTCTCCCAGTTCCATCTGCCAGGAAGACCCTCCCAGGGTCCTCCCATACCTCCTCCTCAGCCTCTGCTTGCAGATCAGCAAAGTGTCTCTGCAAGGCCACCAACAAATGATGGCCCTGGTCACAGCTGGGGAGGGGACTGGGTGGCAGGGTCAGCGTGGGACAGAGACTTTGTACAGCAGACACCTTTCTGCCCCTTGAGAATCTCAGGTTATGTGCAGGCACGGTCTAGTACAACAAATTCATAAGTAAGCACATACTGACAAGGACCATTGCAAAATGACAACGATGGCAGTAACAGTAACACGAACATTAACGAACGTTTGCTCTAATGTCAGCTCTAGCTGGCCACCTGGGTGGCCCAGGCTGAGCTCCTGCGGCACCACGCTGACCCTTGTGGGTCTGGGGGCTCCCTTGAGCACTGGGGCTTGGAAGAGGTGCCCAGGGGCAGGTGGGCACAGACAGCGCCACCTATTAGGGCTTTTTAACTGAAACAGTGAGTTTCAAGGCTCAGAACTATAAACCATCACACTGGCATCTGTGGGGCCTCCTGGGGAAAGGCGGGGGGTGGGCCTCAGTCCTGGTGTCCCCCAGGGCCGAGCACGGTGCCTGGCCGCCTCGCAGCAGTGCTGGCCTGGACGGGGGCAGGGTGGGGAGGAAGGTGGGCATGATATGGCCGAGGTGGGGCCTGGGGGCTGTACAGGAGGCACCGAGGCAGGAGGCAGACGGGGACGCAGGGCTGGGGACCCCTCAAATCCATGTCATGGAGGGAACCGAGGCCTTGCCGACAGCCCACTTCTCTCCACCCGTGAGGGCTCTCACCCTCGCCTGCCCCTGCCCGGGGGTGCAGGACCCTGTGCTTCTGCCCTGGGGGACCCCACCCTCCCAGGCCCCAGACCCACCTCCCACCACGGAGACGCGGGGTCGCCTCGCAGTAGCTCGATCACGTCACCCGTCTGGAAGGTCAGCACTGGCTTCCCGGGGGGAGGGGGGTTGCCATGGTAATTCTGCACGGCCACCATCTTGGGACCTGCTGAGGACGGAGCAGCAGGCACCACTCGCTTGGTAACTTCGTCCTGGCTGCAGCCCGCCACCCCATCGCTGCCCTTGGCCTCCCCAGCCTTCTCAACCCCTCGGGGCTGCTGGACAAGAGACCACTCCCCACGCAGCCACAGACAGACACACGGACCTGTACTGCCCCCCAAATTCTTCCCGTAACCCCGCCCCCGTCTCTGTTCTGTATGGTAAGTAAACTGTTTATCCGAGAAACAGAGTCAGGGTATCATTGTGCGAAGAGCAACTTATTTTCAGAGGGCACTTTAGGTATTTTCTTCCAAACACCTTTCAAGTCTGTGACGAGAGACAGCCCCGAGGAGCAGGAGGGCACCTGCCTGTTAGACGGGGTGTGTGGGGGGGGGCACCAGGGGTCAACAAGGCCAAGGCCATGCCAAGGCCACACCACTGGTCTGGGGCAGCACTGGGGCTGAAACGGGGGTCCTGGCTGAGCCCCCTGAGAATCTGCAGGCAGCGCCTAGACCGAGCCCTGCTGTGACCCACGGGCCCCTTGTGGCTGTGTCTGTGGGCCCGGTCCCGATGCTGGCGTGCCCACAGCACTGGCATGGTTCTGGGCGTGCGTTTTCCATAATCAGGTCTAGATTCTGTTAGGCACAGCTCGGGCCACCCCAAACACGGGGCTTTCGATTCTCAGCATCTAAAAGCTATGCTCCTATTACACAACGCAAGGCACGGGGATACAAGGAAACAGGAAAATGGTCAAGTGACGTCTACTCTGCTGAGGGTCTTGGCTCAGCGCTCCGCCCCATCTGAAAGGACCCTGACCCCACGCCCAGCGTTGCATCATTAGAAACTAAGAGGGCTCCGGGGGAGGTGGCCGTGAAGGCGGGAGGGAGATGGGGCCAGAGGGAAGCACACACTCGGGGAGCCGGGAGCTGAGAATGCCGGGCCAAGCTGGGCGGTCACTGTGGCCAGGCGTGGCTCAGCTCCCAGGGTGACCAGTGGCACGGACAGTGGCTGAGAGGGCCCGAGTCCCGCAGACTCACCCGGTCCCGCTCCAGAGGTGTCCTGTGAGGGCAAGGACAGACAATAGTGATGAGGGAAGGCTGCCCAAGCATCGGACACTCCCTGCCCCCCACGTCCCAGATGGAAGGGTCAAGGCAGGAAGCAGGGGGGAGGAGACGGACACGCCCTGGCCTCCCACAGGCACTGGTGACACTGTTTCCCCAAGTGACACCCCACCTGCCCCCCACTATTATTACCTATACTCTGCACCTTTGTGCCTCTCTGCAGCCCTGGGACATCCATCCCTTTTCCTCTCCTATCCCTTACTATTAATTCCTACCTCCTCCAGGAAGTCTGCCCTGACTGCTCCCCGCCCTGAGCCTGGGGTTTGTTGACTGTCTGGGACATGTCCTGCTGCACAAGACTAAGTGCTGGATGTCTGTCCTGCTCCGAGAGCACCGCTCTGTCCCCTAGGCAGGGCCCAGGAAGTGTCCTTTAAGTGCTGTTTAGTTTGACTGAACCCCACGGCTGGGGTGAGGCGTGACGCCCACACCCCATAGATGAATTCAGGGACTTCATCCTCAAGTCAGCTAAACAGAGGGCCCGAGGTCAAATCAGGATGGGGGCAGGTGGGTGGATGCACGTCACAGAGCTGGGCCCCCCTCGCGGCATGCAAGCAGAATGGGGGGCAGCCAGCAGGGCGGCAGCTGCCAGGGCCCCGGGAGGCCGTGCACAGGGACCCATTCCTACTGACACCCACGAGGAGAACGAAGGCCCCTCGTGACCAGCAGCAGCTCGGGGTGTGTGGCCCCAGGGTGGGGAGAGCCGGAGCGAGGGGGTCGTTTTGGCTCCGGCTCACAGGGCTGAGTGGGGTGCGGGGCAGCGGGCAGGGTGGGGCAGTTTGGCGGACTCACCAGGTCTGCTGGAGAACCTGAAAGGGAAGCACAGTGGGCGTTAGGGGGCAAGCTGCCAGGCCCGAGGGCATGGTGAAGTGCGTGAGTGAGGCGAGCTTCGAGGCATAGATTACACACACACAGCTGGAGGTGCCAGAAGTCTCTTAATTACTTCTCACGGCAAATTCTAGCTCTGGTTTTAGGGGCGCACGGGAGAATGAAGCCTGGGTATCAGACCCGAAGGCAAACAGATTTTCCTATGTGGGCCGTTCTGCTCCAATGGCGGAGTACCTGGATCCCTCGGTGGAAGCCGGGCTCAAAGGGAAGATCTCCACAATTGATTAGTAATGCCTGCCGTGGGCAGGTGACAGGAGGTGTTGGTAGGCATGCTACCTATTTGCCAGGATGTTCATTTACCAACTTGGGGCACCTCAGCTTGTCAGATGGAAGGCAGATGTTCTGAAGATTCTTTCCACCTGCCCTCGGGTGACCCAAGGGGAGGACAGAGAGCCAGGCTGGCCCCAGCTTTCTGATAAGCTGGGCTGCCACCTCACTGGACAAAGCATGGACCACAGTGGCTAAGGCATGTGGCTGATGTGACCTCGACACCCTCTGACACTCAAGAGTTGCAGCCTGCTCGGGGCAGGTGTGAGTATCGGACAGACCCCACAGAGCAGAGATTCCAGGCTCAGTGGACGTTGGGCGGGGAGGGGCGGGCAGCCCACCCGCTGCCCACACGGAAGACAGCAGGAGGCTTTGCCCCGACGAGGGCTTCCCAGGGAGAGGCTGGCGTCTCTCGGGGGTCCCCTGGCCCAGGGCAGCAAACAGTGTAGGCTGCCTCGGCCCCGGTGATTGGCAGGTACAGCCCAGAGGTGGAGCTGACCAAGGGCCCAGCAGCGGCCTGGAGCCCACGCCCAGAGAGGGTAAGAGGGCAGAGCAGCTCCCAAAAGAGAGCAAGCAGCTGGGAACTCTCCAGAGGAACACGGCCAGAAGGGACTGGGGCAGGACAACGTCCCCAGCAGAGGGAGAAGTGAGGGAACCACGCATCGCCCTTGGGAGAACCACAGGCTCCTTGAACTAAAAGCAGGTGCCCAGCGAGGACTTTTAATGACATAGGGAGGATGCTCAGGATAACTTCAGCTTTCAAAAGAGGTGAAATCGCCTGCCTGGGTAGGTCCCAGGTGTGTTTATTATGAAAATATCAGAAACAAACAGAGACGGGGGTGGATGGGCACGTGCATCTGCAAAAAGGAGAGGAGGCCACGAGCTGTGCCTGGAGGCACTGAGCTCTTTTCATCTTCTCTTTTACTCCTCTCTTTCCACATTTCTATGGGAAACGAGGATTTAATAACCAGGGGAAGAAAACAGAAAGAATATTTTTAAGAAAGAAAACTTGCAAAGACATATACGAAAGTTTCGCCTTTGGTTATTTCTTGATACGTTTGTGGGTGATGTTTATCTTCTTTATTTCATTTCTTCTCTTTTCTTTCTCCAAGTTTTTGATAAGTAAGTATGTTACTTTTAGGATCAGGAAAAAAATGCCGAAAGAAACGAACTGTCCAGTCGCCTAGTGCGGGGGACAAGTGGCCACAAGAGGGCAGTATTGACGGGCAAAGCTGAAAAGCCGCGTCTGGGCCGGCAGGTGCCCGAGGTGTCTCCTGGCCCCGAGGAGGCTGCTGGATTGCGGACAGGGCAGGAGTGGGGTGCCTCGGGCCTGTGGCCGGGCCGAGGGGTTTGGGCTGACCTGTGGGACCCTCCTCCCAGATCAGGGAGCTGGGCCAGCCCTCACAGTAAATGCGGAACTGACAAAACCTTCTATTCTGGGCAGCGGTGTCTCGGGGTGACGAGCAGCTCTGATGTGATTTTCTGTCTACCTGGAACGAGCTGACCTCCTCTGAGAGCCGCTTCCCATGTGGGGACCGCCGTGTGACAGCACCATCTCATGGCAATGTGGGAGGGGCCAGGTCGCCCGCATGAAGCACGGGGAGCGGAACAGATCCCCAGCAGGTGCCCCGACCCCCGGGCTTGTGCTTCAGAAGGAAGCCTCGGCGCCCACTGCCCACTGGACCCAGTGCTCAGCCAGCCCCTGCCGGGTGGCTCGAAACCTTCCAGAACCATCTCAGGATTTTCGGCTGACCGTACAGCTTACCCCAGGCTGGGCACTCCCTCAAACCCATCCCCAAACCAAGAAATTTCAGAGGCGCCTCGGCACCCGGGTGCCAGCAGTGGGGCCCAAGTCCCTTCCCCTTCCTGAGCCTCAGGCATCTGCGTCTGACACACAGGCACAGAGAGAAGGGGGCCTGGTGAGTGCTGTGCGCACACAAGCGTGCTTGTGCAAGTACGTGCATGAACCATCTACTAACATGGCCGCAGCTGAGGAGGACCAGGTCTCCCTGGGCGCAGGATAACCAGGGTGAAGGATGACTGCGACCCGAGTTTCTCGGTGATCGGAAACCTCCACGCAATCGCCCAGAATGTTCCGTGCCCATTTTGGGGGTGGAGATTCCACAAATTTACAACTGGAATGGGGCAGGCAATGCAGGAGAGGCAGAGCAAACCCCTCGAGGCTAAGAGTTAGGAGGGAGCGCAGTGGCATGGAATTCCCCCACCGTCTGGGCCTCTCGACTGTGTGATCTGAGGCAAGTGTCCACCCCTCTCTGAGCCTCAGTCTCCTCATCTGGGCCCTGCCCCATGGGGTCACTGAGGTAGGAAAGGAGAATGGGCGCACATGGCCAGGGCTGGGAGGGTGGGAAAGGGCAGCCGTGAGTGACAGGACCCTCGGCATGTGGGGTGTCACGGGGCCTGAGGACCAGCCCCCGAGGCTCATGTCTGGTGGGCAGGGAGGGGTCGGTACTCACTGATCTTGCAGGGAGGCGTCACTTCCAGACACTCCTTGTGCGCCCCAACGCCACACTTGGTGCACAGGTACCCCTGGTAGAAGGTGCCCCTGCGAGGGGAGGGCGGAGTTGAGTCGGACGCGGGGCCGGCTCCTCACTCCCCACAGCCGCGGCAGGGCCCAGAGACGACCTTCCTGCCTCGCCGTGGACCCCAGGACCACCCATTCCTCAAAGGCCTGTGCCTCCAGGACCCCCACCCTGATGCACAGCCCTGTGCCCGCTCTCCCCTCGGACCGCCCCCGCCTCGTGTCCCACACAGCAGGACCTGGGCACCCACAGGGACAGTCACCTCCTCTCTCAGCTGGATCGGAAACACCGGAGGGCCCAGCAGGGTCTGACACTGAGGGATAGTCCCAGGGCCCTCTGGGTCCAGCATGGTGCTGGCCTAGGGGGTGGTCAGCAGTGAGGGGGACACTGGGTAGACCCCACACTAGGCCCCCTCGGGGCCGGGGGAATGTGGGTGGATGGGCAGTGGGGCGGGAGGCCCCTCACCTGAGGAACATCCTGCAGGCTTTGCAGTTGGTAGTCTTGTCAAACGTGTACATCTGGAAGCTGTGGTGGTTGGCGTTGGCTTTGTCAGGCCTGATGTTTGACCTGATGATGGGATGGAAAGAGGGCACCAGATCCCTGAGCCCCTGGGGGTGGGAGCCGGCCGGGCAGGGGGTCGGGGGGCCAGGACTCAGAGCCGGGCTCTGCTGACACCCAGGCAGCCTCGGGGGGCCCTGACACCCCGGGGAGAACAAGTGGGACCTTCAACACGATGCTGCGCTGGCCCGAGAGAACCTTCTGGGGTGACGGTGGTGGCTACGTCCTGACGAGGGTTTGGGTGTGGGCATCTGCGGAGCCCCAGCGGATGTGGACTCAGGATTTCACTGTGTGCAAGCTCGACGGTTCCAGACTAAACCACAGTGACCTCGGGCTCACAATGGCACCCTGACGTGTTAGGGGGACGTGTGCTGATGTCAGCAATTCCCTTAGAAACACACCCACCGTCAGGGGGCGCGAGGGCTGGGTGGAGTGGTCCGCGGCAAAGAAAGTAGGGCAAGATGTTAACGGTGGAATCCGAGGGTGTTTACCGGAGCATTCTTTCAACTTTCATGAATACTCGGAAAATTCCATGAAAGAATGTCGGGGAGGAAATTACAGCCTCTGGAAACCGAGGGGCAGACACAGAGATGGCCCATGGTTCCCCCCGCCAAGCCTTGGGGCCCGCCGCCTGGCCGTCACCTGTTCTGACGTGTCCTGGACGTGATCCCATTTGACCTCCCAATAACCCCGTAGCCTGGGCCCTCCTCTCACCTCCATTTCCCCAGGAGGAAAGGCGAGGGAGGCAAGCGCACCTGTCCGGAGGCCCCCAGCCCCCTGACGGCAGAGGCCACGTGCAGAGGGCCCTGCCACACTGGCCTCAAGGTCTGACGGGCCTGGGGACCCCACTGATCACTTTTCTCTGTGGGACATACTGGGCCTCCCCCTAGTGTTCACGGAGAAACAGCTCTGTGGCTTTCACAAAAAGGGGACGCTCCCCCAGCCTGTAAGGCCCTGAAGACCCAGTCAGCACGAGTCCCTCTGGCACCACGGCCAAACACCAGCCACTCTGCTCTGCCAGTCAGGCGAGTGAGGCCCAGCTCAGGGACAGCGGATGGCACAGCCCGCCTGGGACAGGCTGTAGCAGACGGAGGGCCCTCTTGCCCCAAGGAGATTAAATAGCTAGGATGCTACCAAGTTGGAGCTGGCATCCCGGGGGCGACAGAGCCTGTCTCAGTGTTGGGGCTTTCGAACCACCCCTTGTCTGTGAGAGCCCCGGACTGCATGCCCCGGGGCATGGACCGCAGACTCACATGGCCATCTCAAACTGCTCCATCCACTTCCTCTTCATGTCTTCCGTCTTGCAGAAAAACTGGAAGCCCTGCTTTCCTTGAAGGTGAATGAGATAGAAGCCGTAGGACCACTGCGGGAGGAGATGGCGTGCTTGCAACGGGCACAGCTTCGGGTGCCCTGCCTGGCACGTGTACACGCACACTCGTGCTTGTGCCTGCGTGTGCACACGTGTGTGCATGTGTCTGTGTGTGCATCCACCCTGACACGTGTACACGCACACTCGTGCCTGTGCCTGCGTGTGCACATGTGTGTGCACATCTGTCTGCATGTGTAAGTGTATGTACGCATGTACATGTGCACGCCCCTCTAACAAGATGTCCTGGGACCCTCTCCCACCCCCTCCAAGGTGCGCCCTCAACTGAAATCTCCTGGTTCAGTGGAGCCGACTCTAAATGATGGCACTGGGTCCCCAGGGAGCCTGTGTGTAGGAACCTGCCAGGGTGCTTCTAGGATACTGGCCCACCCACTTTCACTTCCTAAATGGGATGCTAAAAAAACTCACTGTCTGAAGTAAAATAACAAAAAAAAAAAAAAAAGGAAAAAAGGCAGGGAAAACCACGGGTTCAGGGAGCCCGAAGCAAAGCCGCCCACAGCTGCCCATCCCTGCGGCCACCCACCCGGCCAGCCGTCTCGCCGGCTTTTCAAAGGGGCCCAGGAAGAAGGGTGTGGAAAGACTGAGTCCATCTGTGTTAGAAAAGATGGAGGGAAAAAGGAAGGCAGAGAGGGAGGGAGGAGAAAAGGAGGAGAGAGGAAGGGAAGGAAGGAGAGAGGAAGGGAGGGAGGGGAAACACAAAGAAAAGACTAAGACAACACAGCGTGAGGGGCAGACACACCCCTGAGGGGCTACGCAACAACAGTGGCAGGGCTCCCAGTGGTCCTCCATCTCTGGGCGGGGCAGGGTCATAATTAAGACCCTGGGGGGACAGAGCCATGAGCCCAGCCTGCTCAGGCCCACAGGCCCCCTCCTGGGTCAGGATGGAAGTGTGGCCTCAGCCCCGATGTGAGGGGGGTGGGTCGAGGGTGCCTGGTGCTTACCATCTTCCCGTGAGACTAGGAAGCATGAGGGGAGGAAAGGAAAGGGGAGACAAGGTCACTAAGAGACTTGGCCGGGCCCCGAGGTGGGGACCGCAGCCCAGGATGCTGACCATGGCCAAGAGCCCCAGGTGGTGGAACCAGAGAGGAAGGCGCCAGGGGCTGGGACACGGGGGCTGCCTGGGGAGAGGCTCCGTCGCCCCCTCTGGGGCCCCAGCGGCTTGTTCTGGACATCAGGGCTGTGTGGGTCACCCTATGGCTCTCCCAGCTGGCACCTGTATTCTACACGGCAGCCTCTGAAGGCCAGGGTCCATGACTTTAGCACCCTGACTCCTGGCCCCCAATCTGACCCAGGGTGGCACACAGGGATTGCTCAAGCACTGGGGGCAGAAGCCTCTGCCAGAGCAGGACAGAGCCAAGAGGAGGTGGCAGCCCTTCCCTGAGGTCATGACCCTGCCCCAGATGTCATGGCCCCATCCCAGTGGTCATGGCCTCTGCCCAGTGGCCCTGGCCCTGTCCCAGTGTCCACAGCCCCGCCCCCAGCATCCATGGCCCCGTCCCAGCAGTCATAGCCCCGCCCCCAGAACCCATGGCCCCACCCCAGCAGTCATAGCCTCACCCCCAGCATCCATGGCCCCACCCCATCAGTCATAGCCCCACCCCCGCACCCATGGCCCCGCCCCGGCAGTCATAGCCTCACCCCCAGCACCCATGGCCCCGCCCCAGCAGTCCTGGCCTTGCTCCAGTGGTCATAGCCCGCTGGCTGGACATCAGAGACTGATGGGCCACAGGAGGCCCAGCCAGAGCCCCTCCAAAGGGGGCAGGCATGGGGAGGGGCAGGAAAGCCTGCTGGCTGGAGGGGCAACATGGCTGGCGTCAGGTCCCCAGGTCTAAGGCCCGCCCTGCTCAGTTGCTCAGTCTCCTTCCTGAGGAGCTGTGACCCCATGGTGCCCAGCTCCAGGAAGATTCAGAGACAAAGGCGCAGGAAGTGCTGGCCGGTCCCTGAGTGGGCGTGCCCTCGGCAGAGCCACAGTGACAAGAGGACGGCAGAGGAGGGAGACCCATCCTGGCTGCGGTGCAGAGGCTGCCTGGCCCGCCCAGCTGGCCCACTCGGGGTCGGCACTGACTTCCAGCCGGTTCACCTTTTCCCAAGGCCCCCCACAACTCGTCCCGCAGTGGGAGACCACTGCCCACCCTGTGCCCGGTGTGGCCCAGCCTCGGAAGGCCCTGTGTCCCACCTTCTTGACGTCCTTGTTGTTCATGGGGTCGTCAGTCATCTTGTGGAAGAGCAGCTCGATGATCTCCTTCAGCTCGTAGCTGTAGCCCCTCCTTTTGCAGACGATGACCACCTTGTCAAACAGGAACAGGTACCTGGCCCCACAGCGCGGCCAGGGGACCTGTCAGCACCACGGGCGCGCTGTGCTCTGAGGCCGGGCTGTGTGCCTCAGCTGGGCCGCGGGGGGCCCGAGACCTGCCCTCCCCACCTGCTAACTCTGACCCCTCGGCCAGGTCTGGGCGGCTCCGATATGGCTCCTCCACCCCCACGGGGCCTTCCTCACAGCACTGCCCCCGACGGTCAGTGCCCTTTTACATGTCCATCCTCTGCTAGACTAGGAGCCCCATGAGGGCAGGACCCATATCTGCTGTGACCCAGCCATGGCCCCAGACCTTGCACACAGTAGGTGCACAAGGAGGACAGAACAAGCAGGGCCGTGCCAGCTCATCCAGAGCCTTCCCTGTCACTGGCTCCAGCATTCCCTCGCAGCCATCAGCCAAGAGCTCGTGTGGCCACTCTGTCCCAGCTCCCGGGAGTCCGGGAGCTCGCAGGGCCTCCGGCTGCCCCCAGCCAGCCAAGTGCCGGCCGCGGGCAGAGCACCCCATGGGTGTGGCGGCCGCTGGCTGATGTGGCTGCCGGGCGCTCTCGCCAAGAAGGAAGGAAGCAATTAAAGCAGAACCACACAAAGCCGAGTGGGCAGGCAGCTCTTTCCACAGGAAAAGCTGTTTCCAGACCCGCCGGGCAGCGAGTGCCCTGGATTGGAGCGCCTGACCGTGACGGATGCTGCCCGGCCCGGGGCCACCGCTCACCTATCTTGCTTGGTGTGGTTGACTATGGACCGGACCTTCAGCTCCCCGTCGATCTTTGGCCTCCCAAATTCCTCCAGTTTCACTTGCTGGGAAAGAAGGGGAGGCTGTGAGCCCCAGGCGAGAGCAGCGCTCCCATCCCCCCAGCAACTGCATGGCGAGAAGGGCAGGTGGGCACGCGCCCAAGGGGGACGTTTCCCACGGAAACCAAACACGGACCAGTGACATGGACCAGTGGTTCCTGGCTGGGGCTTAAGGCTCGGAGGGGGCCTGCACTGGAGGCTCCTGTCCCTGTCCCCCCAGCCCCGCCGAGGACCCCCCTCAGCTAGGCGGGAACAAAGAGCGATTGATGGTGCCGGCCACGTCGACAGGCCGCTGTTGTGTGGAGCCCAGAGCAGGGCCTGGCAGGAGGAGCCAGCCGCCCCACCCCGAGAAACCAAATGAAGGGGAACAGACAGCCCTTATCAGATGCAGGGCGGGGGCGCGGGGGCCTGCACCGTCACCTCCCGCAGGAAGAGGCTCCCAGGCAAACCCGCTCTCAGATCCGCCGAGATTTCATTTTCGGTTTCCGTTTGGTTTCTAACTCCGCTCTGCTTTGCTTTCAGAGGACGCGTCTCCCGACACGTTCCCTGTGTGGTTCTCGAAGACAGGTCTACACGGACGGGAGTAGGAAGGGGGGAGCTCCCAAACGTTCAGGGGGCCCTGCTCATGGCGCCATGGTGGATGGTTCTCAGCATCCTCTTCCCAGTTTCCTAAATTTTCCGGAAGCTGCCGGAGCGAGACTAAGGGTGCAGCTTTGGTGTCACACAGCACAGAGGGAGCTGAGCGCCTGTGTCGCCGCTCGACTCCGGGCTCCAGGTCTTGTCTCTGAAGTGTGGGGACCAAACCGGGGGCCCGCCTGCAGTGCTGGGGCGCGGGAGACAGCCACGGCACTGGCGGGGCACCTGGCCCGCGGATCGCTCCACACCTGTTCACCTCTCTTGTTTTTGCTATTTAATGAACAATTATTACTCATAGATGAAAACTTTTAAAAAAAAACAAAAAGCATCTTTCTTCGTGTTGTCAAAGTGCTGAGGGCTCACCGCGTGGCCTTCAGAAACACGGGGGGGAACGAGGGGAAGGTGCGGCCCCCAGACCCGCCAGGCGCCACCCGGCTCACGGTCTGGGGCATGGCTATCCTTAACCTCCTCCGCACTCGGGCGACTTTCTTTCTTTCTAAAGAGAAAGAAAAATGGGGTGGTATCATAGCGCTGTTCGGCAGCTTCTTTCCTTTACTTGACGGCACTGCACGAGCGTTTTCTGGCCACTTGTTTGCAGAGGCGGGGGTCCTCTGGGCTCCTCTGACCCCAGGGGGTGACGAATGGGCCTCCGGGGGCATCTTTTGCAAAAGCTTCCGTGTTGATGCGCCCTTGACAGAGGCTCGCCCGACCCTGCCACGTCCAGGGTCCGGAGAATGAAAACGTTCGCACAGAAACCAGTGGTCCTCAACCAGGGGTGACGGTTCCAGGGGACATGGGGTGAGGTCTGGAGATGCACGTAGTCCTCACCACTTGGGCCCCCCAAGTGTTGGGGAGCTACTGGCATCTAGTAGGCAGAATTCAGGGGCGCTGTTCAACATCCTACAAGGAATGGAACAGACCCCATGACAAAGAATGATCCGGCCCCAAACAGCAACAGTGCCGAGGTGGAGAAACCCTGGTCTGAGCATTCGGCGGATCCGAGAGAAGCTGGAACAGCTGGCACAGGCGGGGAAGTGTCTGCCTCCTTGGATGGCTCGTTTCCTCTCCCCGCAGGACACAGGGGCTCACCCACCACCCCAAGGCCAAGCCTCTGCCAGACCGAGGGGAGAGGGTCCTGTGAAGTGTCAGCCCTGCCTGATGGAGGCCAGGGGGATGGGAGAACCCAAGGGCAGCTCCTGGGTAGAGCCACGAAACCCTGTCCATTGTCCCTCCTGAGGACAGTGGAGATGAAGGGGTCCAAGGACAAGAGGCAGCCTCATGCCCCAACGGAGCCACACCCTCCTCCTGGACCCAAGAGAGTTGAGGGCGCAGGCCATACAGTTCCTCCCTCAGGCCCTGCCCCTTAGCAAGCGGCCTCTGCTTCAACAGTGAGGCTGTGAATGCAATGTTTAACAACATGTCTACACGGTCATAATTAACCTTCACTCTCTGGAGGGTCAGCCGCACTCACCAAGTTTTCTATAGAACTCTGAAATTCGCTGATTTTCTTCAGGGTCTCTTTGTCCCGTTTAACCTCATTTATGTACATCGCCAAGTCCTTGAAAACAACGGGGAGCGGGGTGGTTAGCAGGCACGAGACCCCACCCCCATCTGCCCAGGACTGGCATCTTCAAAGCACCTTCCACATCCCCTGCAGGTGGCCAGCCCTCGAGGCGACACAGGGGTGAGACGTGCCACCCCCACTTGAAAGATGAGGAAACCGAGCAGGAAAGGTAAAACCAGCCCCAAAGTGCACCCCACGGAGGGCCGAGAACCCCAACTCCTGCCTCCTGCCTCTTTCTACCCTGTCAAGATCCCCGCCAGGTTGGAGGGAAAACAGCCACCTGGACTCAGACTAGCCTGCTCCTTCCTCTTGGGACAGGGGCACCCGCAGGCCGCCGCCTCCGGCACAGCCTCTGCAGAACGTGGGCGACCCTGTCCCCATATTCCCCCCGCAGAACGTGGGCAACCCCATGTCTAGCCTGGCCCATCAGGCGCTGGAGCCTCCTGCTGCCACCAGGGGGCAGTGCCCGCCGCGATCCAGACAGCAGCCTTGCTGGGCCGAGCACCCAGCGCCAGGGACAGCCCGGGGACCCGAGCCCTCCCCTCTGCAGAATGTGCGCGAGCGGGCGGCCCTGATCTGCCCAGCAGGAGGACAGGCTGCCTGGGGTGGAATCCCTGAGCCAGGCTGAGGCGGGAGCTGCTTCCGGCCTCCCCTCCAGCACCTCCAGCCTGGTCCCACAAGGAGCCCCCAGCAGGCCAGAAATCTGAGAGCCTGAGGCAGAAATGTTTCGAGATGGCCCCAGGGAACAGCCCCACCACTGTGGCCGAGGTGGTACAGGCCACGGGGCTGCCTCACGGCTGGGAGCGAAGTTCTCCAGGAGCGCGAGGCAGCTCGACGGCTCTCAGCACAGACGGCCGAGCAGCAGGGGGACGCAACGCAGAGGGGGCCACCCTCCTGGGAAATGCCACCTTGCTAAGACTGAGGGTGCACAGATGTAGCCAGGTGACAAGGAGGGGGTCCAGTCTGAGCCAGCACTCAGAGGTGGAAAAGGATGGAGCGTGTTCAGGGGCCTGGGAGGGGAGCCACAGGAGGTTTCTGAGCAGGGCAGTGACATGAGCTGAGCTCTCCTTCCAGGGGCTTCCACAGACACCGGAAGGAGGGGAGAGGAGGTGTGGCGGGTGGGGTGGGCATTTCAGAAGCAGAGGCCACAGGACCGGATGACCCAGAACTGAGTCCAGTGCCTGGGAACCAGTGACAGCCCGGTAGATGTTCGGGAAAGTAGGAGAGAGGCCCAGGAGAGTGACTGTGGGCCAGGCGAGGTGACAGATGGGGACACGGGGCAGGTGCCCGGCCTGCAGCCCCTCCCCCTGCCCCTCTGCCCTTGGGTGGGTCTGGTCCCCTGCTCCCCCCCTGCTCTGCCTCCTGCTTCCCAGGAAAATCTGCACCCAAGGTCACAAAGTGAGACTTGTCAGCAAGGCCAATTCCAGTCAAAGAACACAGGCTTGGTACATTAAGTCTGAGGCTGGCCCCGCCTCTCCCTGCCTCAGTTTACCCACTCACCTGCATGGCTTCCAGTGCTTCTTTGAGCTGCTGCCTCTCAGGCCGGTCGGTGGAATGGCTCAGAAGTTCCTGGAGGGGCGAGGGGAGAGCCAGGTCACCACTTGGGGGCGCTGGCCTCTGCCCCCACCCCCAGCTCAGGCTTTGGTTGGGCTGCCCAACTCCAGCAGACAGACAGCCAGCCCTCACCCAGGTGACACCCCGCTTCAAGGTAGGGGTGTCCCCAAATCCCGTGGATAACAGGGGGCCGTGAAGGCAGCACAGAGCACAGTGCTGAGCTCACAGTGACCTGTGGAGTCACTCAAGAGCCTCTCGGAGCCACTGTCCCTCCCCAGGTCTGTCTGTCCAGAAGGACTTCCTATTTCCATTTATACCGTGGCCACCAGGAAGCCCAGGGGCTGGTTACGTGATCGGCCACAGGAGCGCCTATTCTTGGTCTGAAGATGCTTTTTCTCTTTCAATTTTTCTCCTCTCTTACCCATTTTAATCATAACATTCCTTTGTTTATTTACTGATAAACACTCCTAACATACATATGTACTGAGCAGTTCCCAGTATATGCTGTGCAGTTTTTATGTGCTAGGCACAGACTGTCCTGAGTCGTCTGCTGCTTCTGTCTCAGCCCGGCCTGTCTGTGGGCCCCACCCCACTCCCCTGGAGGCCGCCAGGCGCGCGCCCGCCCCCGGCGGTGGCTCACCTTCAGGAGGAGGTGGTACTTGAGCACCCTCTGCATGGGGACCACAAGCAGGTCTTGCAGCTTAAACTTCCCATCCTGGACCTTCAGCGTGCATTCCTGGGGCGTCAGGAGCAGCAGGTCGATAAAGAGCATCCTTGCCCAGGGACGCTGGACCCCGACACTCCCATCCCCCAGCCTGGGGGGCGGGGGGAAGACCTAAGCCCTGAACTGGGGCCCGGGGGTCTGGTTCTTCTCTGGCCCGGCTCCCAGAACTGGGCAGCATCTCCCAAAGCCCTCCCCAAACCAGGTGAGTGCGGAGGGGCGGGCTTCACAGCAGGCGGGCAGGGGGCCTCAGGGGTCTGCAGTGGCCACGGGAGGACTCTGGGATTCTGAGCGACCCCTGGCCCGGCATCTATCAGGCCTGCCCAGAGACCCTTGGGGCAGCCAGCTCAGGAATCAGGGGTTCCCCACTGGCTGCTGGACACACGGGGGCATCGTGAGTCTCCAAGGGGCACACTCCCAGCATTGCTGGAGCAAAGGGGCCTGCGCCAGCATCCGCCCCGGACACAGGGTTTGACTGGCCAAGTACAACGTGGGAACCCAGCCTCCGGGAGCAGCCCGGCTGCCCCCGATGAGGGCGGGGAGGAGAGGGGCCTGGAGAGGGGCTCATGTGGGGAACTCGACAAGAGCCAGAGGCAGGCCCTCGGCCTGGGGTGAGAACGGGGGAGGGGTGGGAGGCTCCACGGCTCCCACAATCGTCCAGGGTCTTGGGGTCCACACAGGCCAAGGTCAGAGGTCAGTCACTGCCCCTCACTGAGCCAGATCTGGTCCCAGAGGACTCAGGCTGTGTTCTGGCCCGGGATGAGGACTTCTACCTGCCTATTCCTCACCCCAACAAAATGCAAAGGAAACAAAAATCATCTGCTAAAAACATCTACAAAATAGTCACATGGCTACCCTGGCTCCCACCTTCCTCTCAAATGGGCAAGCGGAAGGCAGCGAGCTGCAACCTGGGAGCCGACCAGGGACGGGCTGGGGGCCACCCGGGAAGCCCCCCCGTACCTCAACTTTTTGTCTGAAGTCCTCCCGGCCGGCGAGGAGCTGGTTCAGCGTGTTCTGGGCGTGCTCCATGTGGCTGCAGTATTCCCCGTAGATGAGGAGCCTGGACGGTGCACACACATGCACACTTTGCACACTCGAAGGCTGATAAGCCACCGGCCCCGCGGGCCTGCCTGGGCTTCCCGGGAGGCTGCGAGCGATGGCAAAGTGCTCTCTCCCCGTGACAGCCCCGTACGCGCTAATACGCTTAACAGTTTTGTTCTTGTGTGGCTGCTGTCTCCCCCTTGCCGAAATCCCGCCAGGCGCGGAGCGGGGCTGCCAACATGCTGGGAGGAGGGGCACCCCCACTCTCCCAGAACCAGTGGGCCCTCCTGTGGTTCTGTTTCAGGTCAGGACTGGGTTTGGGGATGTGGTTCTCACCACCCCATCCCACCCCTACAAGGGGCTAAAGCAGAGAGGAGAGAAGCCCCCTGTTCCCCCAGGGCTGGGGGACCCCAGGAAGGTCACACGCCCACCTGCAGGCCCGTCCTGGCTCTGGACTCGCTCCGGGGGGTGGCCCTTGTGCTGATATTTTGGGGTGTGTGGACCCCGGGGTCAGCCCTTGCTGCTTCCACGAGGCACCGACGCCCTCTGCCTGGGTTCTCAGGGCAGGGTGACATCAGCCCCGAGGGCCCTGCTCGTCATCTGCGACCTGGACATGGCTGTGCTGGCCTCGGGGTGCCAGAGGCGCCGCAGATGCAGAAGATGCTCGGGACGCAGGAGCTCGCTAATCCAGCTCCACCCGCTGCCCACTCCTCGCTGCTGCCCATCACGTCCCCACCCCCGCAGTCATCACGATTCTCAGCCCAGAGTCCTCATGCTGCTGTCTCCCAGCCCTGACGCCCTCTGCTGTGTCCCCGCCTGTCCCCCAGGGCCACTGGCTCTTCAGAGTGGGGCTCCAGCACTCTCGGGGCCTTGGGCTACTATCCTGAAACTTCATCTTTGAAAACCTGTCACCCGACTACAGAGCAGAATCCCAGAGAAGGACCGCGCAGGCGACGATGGCAATGACAAGGGTGACAGTGATAGCCACCACCCACAGGAGCCACGTGACACACAGCACGTCGTGACCCTTCACCCACTCATAAAGGCTGGAGGGATCAGCCCCATTCTCCAGGCAGGAACCGAGGCCTCAAGAACTTGCTAAGAGTCACCAGCCAGTAAGCGGTGACGGCCTGGCCTGGCCACAGTCTCAGCTTCATCGGGAAGCTGCGCCACGTCCACAGTGGTCTGTCCTGGCTCTGGGGAGCTCAAGGCAGTCTCTGGGAGCAGGTCAAGGTGACCTCAGGGCCATTTCTCTGTCCGTCGTGGACACTGCTTCACCCTGGCACCTGGTGAGGCTCGGGGCAGCCGGCTGGGCCTGTCTCTGGCCCGACTCCCGAGGAGGCTGGCACTCAGAAAGAGGCGGCCTGGTCTGCGGGACCCCTAGGCTCTCGCTGTTGGGCCCTAGGGGCCGCGGTCACCACAGCTGGGCCGGACATTGGCTCTGCCACATGAGCCCCAGGGCAGGTCTCCCCTCCCCCGGGCCCTGGGGGTTTGGGACAGATCACACCCCATTCCTCCCGGCCCTGGAGTTCCAGGCTTCCTGAGAACAGAGCGGCATGCCAGTATTTCTGACCAGAGAACACGTCATTTCAGAACAGCCCCGAGTTGGGCACAGACGACACCTCCCGAAGCACCTCTCAGCTTCCGACAAGTGTTCGGGATGCACTGTTTGTTCTCTGTGTGGTCGGAGGCTCCGGGGCCTGCACTGGGCCGAGCCACCTGCACGTCCTCAGGCCACCCTGAGGGCTCTCTCCCGCCTGGGCCTTCGGGGAGGCTCCCAGGCTCGGGGGCCAGGATCCTCCGACTCCAGCGAGACACCGTGGTCCAGTCCTGAACCGGCACAGAGGCTCACCTTCCGGCCACGGCAAAGTGAACACCCCGGCTGCGTCCTGCGTCCACAGCCTGGCGGCGAGAGACACCGACCAGGGGCCACTTTGCCCTGGTTTCCACTTAAATGAATCTGTTATTAAACTGAGAATTTTAATAAAAAACTTGATTAAAACCCATCGTCTCTGGAAGCAACTGGGGACGGATGGGAGACTCAGCCGTTCCCGGGCACGTCTTAAGGGAGCCGACCCGACCCGGGATGGCCCAGCCCCCATCGAGGGACATCTGTGGGCAGGAAGAGCTCTGAGTGCAGCCGGCAGATACTACTCGCAGCCCAGGTCGCAGAGGCCCTGCCTCCCACTCTCTCTCAGTGCCCTTCTGTGCCCCGCAGGCCTCCTAGGCACTCGGTGCTCTGGAGCCGGCCGAGCCGGCCTTGGGTGCTCCCCTTTAACTTCTGCACTCCCCTGGCTCACCTAAGCCCGAGATTCTGGCCCACAAGGTGTGCACAGAGGGGGTCCCAACTCCGCTTTCCTACAGCACACCCCACCAGACCCCACGCATCAGCCACAGCTTGGCTGCACAGGCAGCTTTCTCTGCCCCGGCAAACTTCTATTCATCCCTCAAAACCCTACCCCATCATTTCCTGCTCTGTGTCCCGGCGGGGCCAGACAGAAGAGCAAGGAGACAGATCAGGGAGATGTGGGGCAGAGGCCTGGCCAAGTGGGGTGGGGGACAGCCCTGGGTCACCCAGTTGCCCACCTCTGAGCTCCATGGACAGGCCTCACACCTCCTCGCGTCCCAGTGTAGGTGACCACAAGCCCCCTGCCTGGACTTGGGACTTTCTTTTCATCTGTAAATGGACAGGGGCGGGGACAGTGGCATTGACAGCAAGTGGGAGTGCCATCGTGGGGCAGAGAGAGAAGCTTTAATAATGATCTAGATGCAGCCACACCTGAGCTCAGCCCATCCTCCCAAAAACACCACCTCGAGGTCAGGGGCTCTGAGGCTCAGAGAGGGGAGATGACTCTAAGGTCACCCAGTAAGTGAGTGGCAGGGCCAGACTCCAGAGTGAATCCCATGGCTCCCAGCCCAGTCTGTGAGGCCCCGCCAGCCTCTTCTGAGTCTCGGGAAAGGAGGGCTGGACAGAGTGGGAAGGAGCGGTCCGTCCAGCTCAGAGGGTCCCACGCAGCCCTGCCGGATGGGGCAGCCAAGCGAAGCCCTGCGGGGGTTCCAGGAGCCTGGACGTGGGAGGCCCTCTCCGTGCACGCCTGGCCAGGACCACCCACCCTCGGGCTTTGAGGATAAAATGACCCGTGAGCAGAAATCCAGCCGGAGCTCAGTGTCACCCAACTAACGTTCCGAGATGCCAGAAGCCACCGAATGCAAAATGCTCCCCCGTCTCGGAGCCTTTCCATCCACACACTCTCGGACCTCCCGTGGGTCGGGGTCCGGGGGAACTGGCCTTTAATTGTATTCTGATCCGGCCCCTCCTAAAAGCTAGTCCTCCCACCTTCCTTCGGGGCCACTGACTCCCCGCGGCTGCTTCCCTTCGCAGTGCTTCTGCCCCACGTCCATCCAGCCTGACCCACTGACCCTCTAGAAGTCAGGCTCCAGGCCCAGCTTGGCCAGCCCCAGCTATCAATAAAAATAATGTGGCTTTATGTTACATCCACATCTGTAAAATGCAAGCCTTTCCCAAGGCCTACTTCCCTCTGTGTGGGAGATGTCCCCTTCAGGGCCACAGGGCGAGGCTAAGAGGAGCATCTGCTTTGTCTGAGCACCGAGGCCACATTAATGGAAGCATAACCTCCAAAAAGAGGGAGATGATTGTCCTCTGCCACTTGGCACTGGTCATACCACACTTGGATGCTACTCATCCTTCATCCGTGATGAGCTGCCAGGATCTTGCTGCTAGAATCGCTCAATGGCTTCTCCCGCCCTCATAAAAAAATTCTAAATCCCTATCTTGGCCAAGCAGACACCTGCAGAACCCTCCAATGGTTCCTTAGAGAACTTCCTCCTCGCCCACTTCACTCCTGCTCCTCTGGCCTCTGCTAGTTCCCAAAACAGCCTCTCGCAGGGGCCTTCCCATCACTTCTATTCCGCCCCCCGCCCAGAGCTGATCTGCTCTCACCCAGGTCCTCAGGGCCCATCCTCAGCCCCGGGCCCCCTGCCCCCGCCCCCTCCCTGTGCCCTTGGGCTCTCCCACAGCCACGGTGAGGCCTTCATCTGTGGACTTGTTCCTGTCTCTCCCCGACCCACGCAGAGCAGGGCCTGTTCTGTTCACCACGGTGCCCTTGGCCCAGAGCTCAGGAGCTGCACACAGCAGGCACTCTATAAATGCTTGTGGGATTAAGAAACCAGCAAACATCAGGACCGTAGGGGCTGACTTGGAAATAAGAAGAGAAAGTGGCAGGAGGTGGGCGCTGGGATGGAACCACATGACTTGGCAAGTGAACTCTGATGAAACTCAGCCAGCTCTTCCCCAGAGGGACCCCAACCACAGGGCCTGGGCCCCTGGAGCCTTGCTGGGCAGGTGACGGAGCAGCGCGTCGGGGGAGCTCCTGGTGCTGGAACACGTTCCACTCACGGCAGCAGTTTTCAAAGGTGGAGATGACCATCATTCCCGGAGGAAACAAGGCCCGGGAGCCAGGTCAGGTCCAAGGCTGCGCGCGAAGGATGGCGGCCAGCTCTTGTTTAAGGGCAAACGGACTGTGGGGACAGGCCAGACAGCCGAGCTCTTGGGCCGGGTATGCAGAGGTTCCTGGGGGAGGGCGGGTCATCCATCTGTCCCTTGGCCACGTGGCCAGCCATTTTTGCCCTGGAGCTGCGTTAATGGGCCTCAGAATGAGTCGAGCGTCATCCACGGCCCCCCACCCCCACAGCTGAGCAGCAGCACTAATGAGGGGCTGAGCCACGTCTGCTTATGTCTGCCCCCGGGGGGGGGTCAGGTCTGACAGTCAGCTCGAGCCCACCAGCTGGGTGCCGACAGCTCGCCTGGCACACTGGCTCACAGCCAGGTGAGAGGCAAACCTTGCTGGGAGCAGGGGGCGGGTTCAGGAGCCGGCCTGACCCCTAGCCCCCCTTTGCATCCCTCCCCTGAGGCCGGCCAGCATGCTCACACCTGCCGTGGCCTGGAGAAATGTAGTCTGCTCTCCTGGCCACCTCTGCCACCTGGTCGCGGGCACTGCCTACCCATTCATGGCTCCCGGGAGCCCCCCACCCCGTGGCCCCTTAGAAAGCAGACGCAGGGCCCTGTCCACTCAAGAGGGGAGAAAGCACCTTGCCAGGAGCCAAGGGGCACACAAGGGGAGCACCTTCGGGTCTCCTAGGGGAGGGTGCCTGAGCATCCAGCCTGGGGACGGGCTGCCTGGGTCGGGGGGTGTGAGCTGAGCTGACAGTCACCTGGTGGGAGGAGGACGGGTTACACCCGGGTGCCAACCAGCCCCCTCGGGCCTTCTACAGCTCCCAGGACCCCCTCAGACCCTGGAGAGTAAGCCCGGGAGCTGGTATTTCTAACAGGCTCCCAGGCGGCTCTGAGGAACAGCCAGGTTCAGGAGTCATTAAGACAGAACCTTCAGGAACCCGCTCCACAGACTCTACGAGGGGAAGAAAGCAAGGCGCTGCCTCCCGATGGTTCTCCTGAGGTTTTGTGGCTGAAAACCCCACCTCCCGGGCCGCCTGCAGGCCGCCTGCAGCGCCAAACACCCTGCTGAGCCCGTCTCGTCCTCATGTCGTCCTTGTCAGCAGCCCCTTTTAAAGGACCCGCTGCCAAGGCTCAATGGTCAGAAGCAGGGGCCCGCGATCCCGCTCGGACGGTAGAGCCATCCTGACAGCTGCCCCCTCACCTAGTCAGCAGCTTCCAGAATCCCAACCCTCTCCCTGCCAGATCCCGCAGGGCATTCCAGAGAAGAGAAGGCTGCCTTCACCCCATCCATCAACGGGTACGGAGTGGCTAAAGCAAGGAATCAAAGAGGTTCAGAGAGGCTTTGCAGCAGCGACGGAATTAACCCAAAGAAGGGTCCCTGCACTGGTCCTCAGTGGGTGGTCACGCTCCTCCATCCAGTGTTCCTTCTGGACGAGGGGCCTGGACGGCCACTGGAGCCATGCTAACGGGCGTGACTACTGCAGGCGTCCTTCTGGTGTAAGGAGGCCGGCGCCGTCCCTGCGTCCAGACTCAGCCCGACCCCGGGGCGCAATCCAGGCCCCTCAGCTTCTGACCAGGAGCATCTACACCCTGTGGGCTTCTCGGACGTTTGCCCCAAAGCCTCAGAGACTTGGATGAGACCACAGTTGGAGGAGCGAGGACTCGGCGCTTCTCGGCCCCGGAACCACCGTCCCCCGACATCCAGGACCGGTTTACACCAGGACAGTTGAGCACCTGTGCCTGCCGCTGTCACCATGCACCCCTCCCCTGTCCGTCCACCCAGGTCCAGGACCTTCTGCCCACCCGGCCACCAAAGCCCTTCGCTGGTTGTGGACCAGCTGTGTCAGTGGCACAGGCCCGGCCTCAGTTTACCCTCATGGCACCAACACCATCCCTGTCCCTAAGTGAAAAGTACGGAAGTCAAGGCACAGTGTCATGCACAGGCAAGGCAGCAGGGAAGCGGCCTCAGCCCTGGGGACCCCGGAGTCTGAGCTCTCAGCCACGTCCTGCTGAAGCCCCTCACTCAGACCTTTGCGGGGGCGGGTTTGGGTTCTGTCCAGCAGCAGCACCTGCCACATGCCACCTCCCCACCCGATGAGCTCCAGGGGGCAGGCTCCCCGGGTGCCCAATTCCCCTGGGTCCTGGGCACACTGCAGGCGCCCTGTAATGGCACAAATGTCCTTCAGCTGCCAAGACCCCCAGGGACAGAGGCAGAGGGAGCTGCCTCCTCCCATCCAGGCCGTCTCGGGGGTGCCCTCCCAGCGTGATGGCGGGGATGGTGGGCAGCCTTCTCAGTTTACAGGTGAGGACAGCAGTCTGGAGGGGCACAGCCACCTGCCTTGGCACCACAGTGAGAGATCCCACCTCACCCCGCCAGCTCTGCCTGGTCCCCAGCGTGGAACCAGAGAGGCGCCCGGACAGGGAGGGGCCGGTGAGGCGACCTGCCACTCACCTTTCCTTGAAGTCGAGGAAGACCTTGGCCAGAGTACTACCCCCTGCCATCATGGACACGTCGATGGCCCTCAGGAAGCTGTGATGCACCTTAATTAGGTCCTGGGACGAAAAAGCAATTCGCACATGAACGGGCTATGAGGACAGGAGGAGGGAGGTGCTCTTTAATTACACTTCTCCAGATCTGTTTACGAGACAGGCCCGGGTGCTGGGTGGGGCCACAGAAATGCCAGGCTGTGGTTCAGCGGGAAGGTGCTCTGGTGATGGGCGCACAGGGGGACCTGAGCCCATGAAGTCCTGAGGGGAGGCATCCACAGCCTGCATCAGCCTGCGTGAGGAAGCCAAGGGGCTCTTGGGGGCGGCCTGGGGTCACAGCTCTGAGGGATGGAGTCTCCGTCGCAGAGCAGGGCCTCGGGCCTGGGGAGGTGCGCTTCCCCACGTTTCAGAGCAGATGGGTGACCAGTAGGCAGCTCCTGTTCTGACAGTGGCCATTTGCACTGGCCACGGCAGGATGAACTCCGGATCGGCGGCATGGAGAGCGAGGAATCCAGAGTCTGGACCAGCCCCGAGCAGGCGGCGACCAGTGCCCACCCCTCGAGCTGATGAGGGGCCAAGGGAGACTGGTGGGAGTGGCCGCACTGGCTGTTGGCACCCTGCAGCCGCCAGGCAGAGGGGAGGAGCAGGAGCCGGCGTTCCTGGAGGAAGCCCATCCATGCGCAGCTTCTGGAGCCTCAAGCCAGCCCGCCCTGCTCTGCTGACCACGTCCAGGTGAACCTGCCCACAGGGAGTCGCCCTGTGTCCACGTTCAGACATCCGCAGAGCAGGGAAGGGGGCCCTGCTCAGAGGGGTGGAGGGGACGCATTTCTCTCTGGCTGCTGACAAAACCCTCACACCTCTGCCAGGACGTGTGCTTCTGAGCCACACCCACCGGCACAGACAGTGGGCAAGGAAGGCTCCCACAAACCACAGCCTCCTGTCTCCTAAAACCAAAGTTCCCGGGGAGAAGGGCAGGCTGCTGTCCTCCTCCCGTCTGTCAGCCATAAAAATTTCCTTTAGCCAGGAATAGCAGTGCCACTGGCAGGGACGCAGGTCTCCAGGACCCCCGGGGACAGCAGCGTGGGAGCCCGCCTGATGCTCAAGCAGGTTAGGAAGCAGAACCCGGTGTGGCAGGCTGGGGGCTGGGACCCTCACCTCCAGGTTGATGAAGATGGCCGCCATGTCCGCCGGGCTCAGCACCAGCCTCAGGGGCGCCATGTAGTTCTGGAAGAGAGAAGCCCATTGCTGCCATCTTGGCCTGGAGGGCACCAGCCACCTTTGAGGCCACAGCCATGGCGGGAGGGGCTCTGACCACTCCAGCAAGGTCCCTGGTCCACAGACAGGGACAGCTCCACAGGCCTGGCTCGTGGCAGGTGCTCGTTACTGGAGAATGCACGTGTTCGGGGGAGATCTGGGCTCCGTTCCGCAGGGCGAGTACAGTGCAGGAAGGTGCAGGGCCAGGTGCATGGGGCCTGAGTATCCATCATGTAAGTGCCCACACCCGCTACAGAGGCCACGACCTACGGGGGGGCCACTCAGTGTGGCACTGGACTTCAACCCTGCAGCAACCCAGGTGGGTGCTGCTATAGCTGTTTGAGACATTTGAGGAAACTGAGGCCCGGGAGGTGGAGGGCAGCCCCCAAGGGTACGGCGACAGGGCCAGCATTCCCACCCCTGACTCGAACTGCTGTGCCTGCATCCTGAGTTCGACCCTGACCCTGCCATCAAGAAACGTCCTCCGCCCGCAGGAGCCCCACGTGGACGGAGCAGCTTCGCCCCTCAGATGAGACGAGCTTGTGCAAAACTGTGGACTCCCGCCCCGGAGGCCCCTGCAGGGAGGGACCTGCCACCCTCTCCTCTCCCTGCCCTTCTGCCCCGCGGGGTCCTGGCCCCCGGACCTCTCCTTGGCTGCCATACGGAACGGGAGAGAATTGTCCAAGTGATCAAGCACAGATGGCCAACAGATGCGGCCGAGTGGTTTTCCCCACGCCCAGGACGGGCTGGCACGGGCCTATGACTCGGTGTCCTCACCTGTGACATGGGGACAGCCACACTACCTGGAACTGTTGGGGGAGGGTTATAAACACATTTGTCCTTGGAAGTGCTCAGGACACCGCACGCCTGGCCGTGCACCCTCCCGCTCAGCCCCCAGGTGCACTGCGCCCGGGACCGCAGCACCTCCCTCAAAAGCCGCGGCCCAGGGTGGAGACGGACCGCAGCGCCCCGCTGGTTTTCTGCACTGGGACTTGGGCCACACGGAGGAAACGAGGAGGTCTGCAGGGTCCTGGAAGGAGCTGCCTGGGGCCAGGACTCGCAGCGGTGGGACTGCAGGCAGGGGGAGGGGAACGGCGAGGGCCAGGGGTGCAGCCAGGACGGGGCCTGGAGGGTTTGCTGAAGGGCCGGTGGTTGGTGGGGCTGTAGGGTGGGCACACAGTGCTCGGGGGCAGGAGGAAGGGAAACATATCAGAGGCCTGGGCCAGACCTGGGGCCAAGGGGCATCGCGGGACTCCCAGCTGGAGGCTCCATGGTGCCCTGAACAGTGAGGGACCCACTTAGGTGTCCCCACTGTGGCCAGTCTTGACCCTGCACCGCAACCAAAGAAAAGTCAGGAAGGCTCCATCCGAAAACAATGCTGGTCCTCTCACCCCAGTAAGCTGTGGCCATTGGCAATGAGGATGCCCAAGTGACAGGGAAGTGCCACTGAGCCAGTGCCCATGGGAGGCCAGAGCGGGGCGGGGGCAGGAGAAGGCCCATCGGTGGTCCTCTAGGAGCTTGGCGGGCAGCAGCAAGAGAGGACTGACAAGCCACTCAGGGGAGCACAGCGTCTGCCATGGGGGCTCCAAAGGCTCACATCATCGGGCCTCACTACGTCCCAGGTGCAGGACACTCACAGCCACCTACGGGTGGTGCTGCTGTCACCCCAACTTACAGAGGGGGGCTGACCACAGAGAGCCCTAGGTGAGAAGGTATACACGGGAGCTTGCCCCAGCGCCCCGCCTGGGCGAGAGAGTATACAGAAGGAGCTCGGCCCGGCACCTGGCCTCAGGGAGAGAATATACAGAAGGAGCTCAGCCTGGCACCTGGCCTGGGGGAGAGAGTATACAGAGGGAGCTCAGCCTGGCGCCTGGCCTCGGGGAGAGGGTATACAGAGGGAGCTCAGCTCAGTGCATTGAGGAGCAGAAGCCAGGATAACGCACAGCTTAGGCTGGAAGGAGCTGCAGATACCAGCTCAGGACGGTCTGGGGCCCAAGCTGAGGGCCAGGAGATGGGTGGGTGGCAGCTGCCGCAGAGAACGGCCTGGGTACGGAGCACAGCTCAAGACGGGGCAGAGGGCAAGAGGGCTGCGGAGAAATGGGGAGGGCAGCCTCTTTCCTGGTGAGCGGTGCCTGATGCCAAAGCCGAGAGGGCCACAGAGCCCCTCCACTCGTCCCCACTGCCTTGAGTCCCTGCCTGTGATAGCACCCCCAGGAGACCGGGGCCCACATCCACCTTCTCAATGTCCTCCAGGGTCCGGTAGTACTTGGCTTCAGTCTCCTGAATCTCCAGCAGGCAGCAGTTCCTCTTGTCATCCTCGGTCATGCCCATTTTCTAGAGGAAGACACGAGATGTTGGCCAGGACCCCTGGCGGGCCCACCGCCTGCTGACCGCCCACATGGGCTTGGCTGTGGGGTCACTAAGTATGAATGGTGGGGCCAGATGGGAGGCAGAAAAGGGGCCCAAGCCCTTCCTCTCCCTTTTACAGATAAGGAAACTGAGGCACAGGGAGGGGATGTGGTGTGAACCTGAGAACTGGTGACAGCTCGGAGGAAGGCATGGAAGCTTCCAGAATCCAGGCTCCTGCTGCCCTATTCTGAATCTCAGTCTTCACCAGATGGGGTGAGGCCCTCAGTAGCTACCCCCTCCAGCATATACAGCAGGTATGACACACTTAAAGAGCCTACTGTGTGCACAGGGAGAGGCTGTGACCAGCTGCCTGAGGACCCACGTCTGCTAGCTGAGTGGCTGTCTCAGCACCGGCCAGTTAGCGGCTCAGAGGAAGACACCAACTCCCCACAGGGCTGGACCTTCCGAGTGTCCACTGCCTCCAACCAGGGTCCTGAGATAACAGCCCATTGGCAGGGATCACTGGGGTACAGGCCTCCACGACAGGACCTGCCCCCACCTCCAGGGAGCACGTGGCCGAGGGCGGGGCGGGTGGGACTGACCAAGAGTGTGGCCACAGGGGCCAGGGAAGAGGCAGCAGAGGGTGACTGCTGGGAGGCAGCTGTGATTTTACAGACGCTCTCCTTCAGTTCTTTTAGGCTCAGGGAGCCACATCTGCCCTAAAGGCTCTGGGGAACGGTGTGGGGTCATGCGACAGGCCATTGGGACTCCATCCACCCTAACATCATCCTCCTCCTCCAAGAAGTGCCCAGGGCCCCACTTGAGTTTGCGGGGGCCGCAGCTCTCCAATGCAACATGCCAGGCAGGCACATGCCCCAGGGGCCTGGCAGGTCAGTGGCCAGGGTCAGGCAGGAGGCCCCCCAGGTCTCCTTCCCGAGCCCAAAGCGCCGCTCAGCCTGCGGGCTGCACTGTTACTCTCGGAGCTTCATGCGGACGTTGAGGGTCCATGATCTCCCTAAAACCACGTGTAAAAATGTGGTGCCCCACCGCATCTCCCTGGGGACGGGGTCTGGAGTTTTTCCAGGGATTTGAGACCTCCCGGAAAGGTGGAGGAAGGTGGTACCGTCAGAACTTCCCGGTTCCCCTCCAGCGGCCACTTACCTGCATGTATCTAATCTGAAAGCATGGAGAAATAAACAACAGAAAGGACCTATTAGCGGTGGCGGCTTGTGACTCAAGCTGTGCTTGGGGAAGTGAGGGAGGTGCTCCCACATTTAGCCAACAGCCCCAGAGATCACAGCTCCCCACCTGCCCGCACGTCAGCCTGGCTGGGTGGGGGACAGCACTGGGACCGAGCATGTCGTCAGAGTCTTCCCCACATCTTGGCTCTGAGAGTGGCACCTGCCATGCTCTGGCTTTATCATCCTTTGCAAAAGTCACCAACCAGACACGATGGAGGGGGAAATAAAACCAACTGTTTCATCTCAGAGGAGGTGGCAGGAGGTGGGAGGCCCCCCTGCTTGGATCAAAAGGACCGCTCGTGAGCACCAGCACCAAGCGAGCCTTAGGATGCTGAGCTGAGCGGGGCAGGGGGGACACCAGCTTGTCCCCAGGACACAGGCGAGCATCTCCCCCCAGGCCCCCGCAGGTGCTGCAGACAGCCCCAGGTCCCATGGTGAGCATTTCAGGACCAGGGACAGCAGCGGGCTCTGGGGAGCGCCCACTCAGGGCCTCCGCAGGCCAGGCATAGATGGGGGTCTCTCGGGAGCTTGTATGCGGCAGGCAATCCTCCAGCAACTGCACGGGCCACTGCACCCACATGCTCTCGCTTTACTCACAGGACACCCAGCTCCCAAAGTGGGGAGTGAGGGGCCCCAGGCTCAGCTCGCTGCCAAATCAGGAAACCAGCCAGGCTCTCAGGCCAGGTCCAGGAAGGCAAAGCAGGCCCTCCAGGCTTTGAACCCCCTAAAAGACTTCCCTGGAAGGTTCAGGAGCAGAGCTGCCCCACTGCAAGTCTGCTGGGGAAGTGCAGGGCGGGCCCTGGGCAGACCTGGGGTCAGAGACCCACAGCCAGCCCTCCCGGAGAGAGACCCCTGGTAATTGTGGGGAAGGAAACCCACCTTCAGACCCTTCGGGGCAAAATGAGAAAGTGGTTCTTAAGAGCAGAGTTTGGAGGCTGCGATCACCACCAGCCGCTGTGGTGCTGGCAGAGGTGGCAGGTGCCAGCAGAGCGGGAGAGGCCTCTCGGAAAGGCCTCGTCCAGGGGCTGTTTCCCCAGCTTTCTGTTTCTCTACCACCAGCTGGTTATTCTCACAATGAAGGAAAACACTGGAATTTGCTTTTTGAGAAATTCCCCCCATTTCTTCGGGGAAAGTAAATGGCAGCAAAAGCCTCCACCGTTGGCAAGTGGTATCTTGACCACCCCCAGGAGCCTAGGGGTCCAGGAGGGCTGTAGCTGCCCCCGCAGGTCCCCATCCCCACCCGGCAGGGCCCCCACCCTCCACACAGCAGCTGTTGGCAATAAACCCACGCTGCCCCAAACTGGCGTCCGCGAGATTATTAGCGAAGGCCTGCTCAGAAATAAATATCCTCGCCACACAAAAGACGCACAGCTGGCTAATTGAGCCCACAGTGGTCTCGTCGCTCTCTGCACAAAGGGGTGAGACGAGGCGTGCTGTGTGAGACTGAGCACCGAGTTACTATTTTAAGTCTCCCTGGGCAGAAAGGACACCCTTCGGAGCAGAATTCCATGGCAACACGTTCTGGAAGGTCTCAATGGCAGTGGTGTCACCTCCCGGTCTCCTTAGAGCATTTCTTAGGGAAGAGGGGCCCGCAGTAGACCGGGTTCCAGGAAGGGGAGGAGCCCCCGGGGGCTGGGAAGGGCCAGGTACAGCCTCTGGAGCCCCCCGCCCAGGAGCAGCTCCTCCTCGGTGGCTCAGACGCTGCGGTTGGCTCAGAGTCCTCAAGGAAAGGGCCAGGCTGCTGCACCCAGGCTAAGGCCCCATCCGGGCAGGGGGAGTGGCGCAGGCACAGGTGGGCGGACAGCTTACCATGGGCTGCTGCACCTCCACCTTGATGATGTCCTCGTAGATGTCATCCCCTTCATCCTCGCACGGGACGCAGTCGTAGATGTCCTCCCCCAGGTCATGCTCGCTGCACAGGAGGAAGGTGGGTTAGAGGGACAAGAGGGGCCAGCCAAATCTACGAGGCGACACAGCCTGAGGGGGCCTGGCGCAGAGGAGAGGCGGTCAGGGCCACAGCGAGCTCTGCTCTCAGCCCCAGTCTCTCGGTCTAAGAAATGGGGTGAGGACATGCCTCCCAGGGTTCCGGCGAGCGCATCAATCGTCTCGTGCTTTGCCTGACGTACTTCTGGAAGGACCTCCCACGGTAAAGCCCTTTAGTAAGTGCTGGGGACACGCTGCAGGCCCAGGGGTGAGACCCCGCCTATTGGGAATCTTCTCACGGCTAGTCAACGCGAGCACCAGCCCTGGCACCTGAGCCCCGGCCTCCAGACCAAGTGCCCTCTCCCCGGCCCGCGCTTGTGACCCGGAGCCCAGGGCCTCCCCAGGCCTCACAGCCGAGGTGTGAAGGCCAACGCGCGGAGCTCACATGGGACATCTTCCCCACCAGGCAGGAGGGAAGCAGAGCGGAGACGGACGGAAGTTCCCGATGCGCCTGCCCCAGCGAGCACCAAGGAAGTTACCGCCCGATTTATAGTTCAGTAAACTTTGTTTCAGTTCATGATCATGTGTTCATTCTACTCCCACGTTATCCCCTCTGCCCTGCAAGACTTAGGTTGTGGGACACCTCCTCCAAGAGGCCTTTGGGGATCCCGCACCCAGCCTGCGATCTGGGACTCTCCCTGGCGCTCTCGTACCTCCTGCTGCACCTCCAAGGGTTTCACAAGGGCCTGTGGACGACCTGTCTCCTTCTCACATGGAACCCAATTTATCAATCCCTTCTCTTCACCACACCTGATACCAGCAGGTGCTCGGCAAAGTTTTCACCGAATCAGCACACAAGCCAATCCAACCGCCCACCATTCCCATGGCCCGGGACAAGCCCCCTGGGGGGAGGTCACTCTAGCCTGGGGTTCAGGGCCAGGAGCCACCATAGTCCTGGGGCTGGCCAGCTCTTCAATCTGCCATGGGGTCCATCCTCAGGGTAGATGCACCGTAAGCTGGAAGCCAGCTCGCCCTGGAGCCCCGTGCCAGCCCCGCCTGCCGTCGTCTCTCTCTGAGCAAGGACATCTCATAGTCTGGGCTCAAAGCAGGGCCTGGCAAAGTTCCCTTCCGGAAGGCATTGAAATGTGGTGGAGCGCTTCCCTTCCCTGCAGCACAGGGCGGCCAGAGCTCAGGGCACTGGGGAGGGACGAGGCGAGAGCAGAAGCGACACCCAGCAGCTCTCAAGAATGGGTTTGTGGCCCCGTCCCAAACCTGGCCTTAAAACACCAGCTGTATATTATAGATTGGGGAGGGCTCGGGCGGGGAGAGAGACAGCATTCAAAACCTGCTTGAGAGAGGGGCAGCGTGTTTGTATTCGAGCAAGGCCTCTGCAGACAGAGGACCCCCAAAGCCCAGGCACCTGCCCTGGGGGACAGAGGTGCAAGGCGACTGCAGGCAGATGCATCAGATTGCCCTCTGGGGGGTTTCTGGGTAGGGGGGCGACAGCTGGAGAGAAGGGACGGAGAAGAAGCAGCTGCTGTGGGTTCTTCGCTTTCGGTTTTGCACCGTGTGAGGGAGCCCAGAGTTGGCCTGAGGACAAGAGCTGCTGAGGGACGGATGGCACTGTGCTAGGCCAGCTAACGGACTGCTGAGCAACGATGAGACGAGCTGCCCACCACTGGGGAGCCCTTTGTGCCAATGCACATGCCAGGCACTCGAAAAGCACGTGTGCCGTTTGACCTCACAGGCCCGCGGAGGCAGAGAGCGCCAAGGCCATTTCACAGAGGACACACGCTGAGGCTCCACACTGCGTAGGCCACTGCCCGGCCCAGCCTTGTCCTCTCTCCCGCCGCCCACCCTCCGCTGTCTGGACCGCGGAACCCACTGTCCAGAGAACCCATTCTGGGCCCAAAGCAGAGCCGGACAGTGACCGAGGCTCCCCTCGGAACCTGCGGGAAGGCAGGCACGGGTGCCTGTGACTCATGGGGTGTCCTACACACCATCTCGGAGGCCCGTCCCTCTAGGTGGGCCTTGGGAACGGTCACTCATGTTGACACCAATCACCACCCCGGATCTCCAGATGCTGTCCTCAAAGGAACCAGCTCCGGTGGCCCCACCTGCCAGGCTTCTGGGGTCTAGGCAAGTACCCTCAGGGGCTCTTTCCAGCGGGTGCCAGCCACCCCGACCTCTGTCGTGCTGCAGAGCGAGGCTGGTGACAAGCCACTGTCGAGAATTCTGACAGCGCGGAAGAGTGGGAACATGGACAAGCTCCTGGGCTGCTAAAGGGGACCATTCCAAGGCAGACGAGGCAGTTCACGAGTCTGGAGACAGGCATTGGCTTTGCTCTGATGGGCCGGTGGGAGGAGGTGGAGGGTGGGCAACCCTGATGGTTAAATATTCTAGGAGCCGACAAAATGAATAAAAATGACTGGAAGGGGGCCCGGAAAGGGGCCTCGAGGTCATCTGGCGCAGGGACGGCAAACTGCCAGCCCAGGAGCCCCCCTGTCTCATCTCACGTTTGGTGAGGACATCCTGTCCACCCAGCTCAGATCCTTCCCAGCAGGGACCTCCGTGCAGCCCCCAGCGCTGGACAATGAGTCAGTGCCCAAGATGCAATGTCTTTACTTTCCCAAACGAGCCGCTATAGGACGGGACAGCAGGGTGCGCGACATCAGGGGACTGGCCGAGGTCTCCTGCATCTTCCGGAGACCAGAGACCGTAGTCCCGCACTGCTGCCTCTGGGCAGGTGTGAACTGTCACTGTGCTTTTTATTCGGCGAGTACTCAGCGACGAGCCGAGCTCTGAAGTGGGCACTGGGGGTGTTCAGAGCAAATCAAGAGGCGAGCTGTCAATCTCGCTCGGGGTGAGGCAGGCCCCAGCCTCACCGTGAGCCCCAGCAAGGAGGGAGAGGACAGGGACGGCAGGAGGGGTCACGAACTTCCTGGATGGGGGACTTGGAGATGTTCGGCAACCCGGGCGGATTGTTGGGTGCTAGAAAAGGTGCCTGAGGGTAGAGTGGCTTCCGCGCCTCCCAGTTCCCTGGCGCCACCTTTACGTCAGAGCTCACTCACCCCTGCCTGGGCCCGCACCAAACCTGGAGGGCACCTGCTGCGTTTCCAGCACAGGGCGCAGGTCCTAGCAGGCTCATCACCGTGTTTTTGCTCAGCTTTACGTAGATCGAGATGCACCCGTAGCTGTACCATTTGACAAATGGATACCCCTATGTGGCCAACACCCATCACATTCCAGAACACTCTCATCTCCCCTAAAAGTTCCTCTCCTTCCTGATCAAGCCCCATCCCCTTCTTCCAGTCACCGCCCCTCTGACTATTCTCCACCACACGTTAGTCTTCTCTGTTCCAGAACGTCACGTCAATGGTGTCGTGTTACGATCACTTTTGTGTCTGGCTTCTTCACCAACATCAAGTCTGCAGACCCCTCCACACTGCCGCCTGCACAGCAGCTCAGTCCTCTTCACGGCCGGGGACTGATCCATCCTATGAACATCCCACCGCTCATCATCCATTCTCCTTTGGATGAGCATTGGGGTTGCTTCCAAGTTTTGGTTATTGTAAGTAAAAGCTGCTATGAGAATTTGCCTTTTTGTTTCGTTCTGTTTTGGTGGACATATGCTCTCATTTCCTTTGGAAATGAAATTCCAGGAGGAGTGGAACAGCTGGGTCCAAGGAGAGGTGTGTGTTTAATTTTGTCAGCAACGGCCAAGCGTTCTTCCAGAGTGGTCGCAGCATTCACACCCCCACCAGCAGTGTGCGCGAGCTCCAGTGGTTCTGGTTCTCTTCCTCGCTGGTTGCTGCTGGGCTCTTTCATTTCAGCCACTGTAGTGGGAGTGTGGTTTTATTTTGCATTTCCCTGATGACTAATGATGTTGAGGATTTTTCCGTGTCCTTACAGACACTGATCTATCTTCCTTTGTGAAAACCTGCTCGAGACTTTTGTCCATTTCTAAAAATTAGTTGCCTATCTTTTTCTTATTGAATTCTGGGAGCTCTATATATATTCTGGAGACAAGTCCTTTGTCAGATATGTTTTGTGAATTTGTTCCCAGTCTCTGGCTATGGCTACTTCTTTTTTAATAGTGTCTTTTGATAAGCATCCATTTTTAATTTTAATGAAGCCTAATTTACCAAGTTTTTCTTCTCTGGTGTCCTCTGTCTTGTGTCCTAAGAAATCCTTGCATCTTGTGCAAGAAATCTTTGCTTTCTTCCACGTTGCAAAGGATTTTCTCCTAGGAGCTACATAGTTTTAATGTTTATATTTAGAGCTCTGATCTTTCTCAAATTAATTTTTGTGTGTGGTGTGAGGCAGAGATCGAGGTTCATTGTTTCGCACTGGGATATCCAGGTGTTTCAGGACAATTTGTTGAAAATTTTATTCTTCCCGTTGGATTGCTTAGATCCCTCTGACAAAAGCCAAGTGACCACGTGAGTGTGGGTCTATTTCAGAATTCTCTGATCTATTCCATCAGCCTATTCCTCTATCCTTATGCCAACACCACCCTGTCTCGATGATTTTACTTCTATAGAAAGTCTTGAAATCAGGTCGTTTAAATCCTTTAGCTTTGTTCTTTTATAAGATTGTTCGAGCTATTCTAAGGCCCCTTGTATTTCCATACAAACTTTGCAATCATCTTGTCAATTAAAAGAAAAAGCCTGCTGGAGCCATAACAGGAGCTGGATTGAATCTACAGTTTCATTTGGGGAGAAAAGACATCTTAACAATATCGTCTTCCAATCCATGAACGTAGCATGCACTTTCGTTGGTTTCGGTTGTCAGCATCATTTTGTAGTTTCATCACAGAGGTTTCGGAATTTTCGAAGTTTGGGGCCACTATTTTTTTCAGCAATTTTTCCTGCCTCATTCTCTCTTTCTTCTCCTTCTGGGGTTCCAGTTACACTCATGTTAGACCACTTGACATGGTCACACGTAGCTGGGGCCCTATTCACATTTGTCAGTCTTCCTTTCTTCTGTTACTTGGAGCGCATCACTTCCATTGAATACCTTCAGGTTCAATGACTCCTTCCTCCACCGTCTGCAATCTTCCATTAAGCTGATGCAGTGAGCGTACACTTCAGTTATGCTTTTCAGTTTTAGAATTTCCATTTGGCCCTTTCCTACAGCTCCTATTTCTCTCCCGAGGCTCCCCATCTGTTCATTCATTTGGCACCTATTTTCCTCAGTCCCTGACCATATTGCTAAAAGCTGCTAATTGTAACAGCTGAGTCATCTCCAGGTTGGTTTCCATTGACTGCTTTTTCTGGAGCATCACTCACTTGTTCCTGTTTCTCCGCAAGTCTGATGATTTTTTATTGGACGCTGGACTTGATGAATGATACATTATAGAGACTCTGATGCTGCCATTTCCCCTGAAGAGTAATATTCGTTCTGACAGTGGACTTGGTTGGACTCCAACTTCCAACTCTGTCTTCCGTGCAGAAGGCTGCAGCTGAAATGCCTGCTGAATTCAGTCTCCAGCTGCTGCGGAGGTTTTCTCGCTGGAAACCTTAGGGTCTTTCCTGTATGTGTGAGGTTTCAGGGTCAGCCAAGGATTTAGGAGGATTACAAGTGCAGATGTGGGGACTCCTGCTCTCTGTGGGTCCCTCCCTTCCAGCATTTCTCTCCTATTTTCTGGCTTTTCTGCCAGCCCCAATTTCTTTCCTCTGACACCTCAAGCCAGTGAGGATGCAGCTTTCTGCATGCATTGGGGAATGCCCTCAGACGAAAGGCTGCAAACTCTCAAATCCCGTCCACAGGGAGCCCCTCCTGGAGAACCGGTGGGTTCCTCCTGAGATGACACAGTCCGGTCCCCCTCCCTGCGCTCACAGAAAGGACAAGACCATAAGACTGAGACACCGGGAACACATCCAGCGTGGATACCCCAACACATGTCCACTACCGTGTTCTCAGCTTGCTTTTCTTTCTCAAAATCAATAAAGCCAAGGAACATTCATTCCTACGGGATCATTTTTCATGCACCACTTCCCATTCATCTCTTCTAATTCACTCAGCGCCCTGAGATTAAAAATAGGCAGCCAGAAACACGAGATGGAGAGCTGGGTCCTGGCATCTTCACTTGGGACAGAAAAATCTCAAAAATGCAGACACCAGCCCTTCTCTCTATTCTGCACAATGTCTGTCATCCAAAGCCTGGTGAGGACTGGGGACGTGAATCGTCACGTTCCTGCCTGTCCCGAGCTGGTGTCCCCTCCTCTGTGGGTCCCCATCACGGGGCCATCAGGACACCCACAGTCCTACTTCCTACATCTGTGGCACGCTCCACTTAGGAAAATACTCTCCCAACCATTATGTAATTCAGGTCAACGAGCACTGAGAAATACAGGTTCATACTTATCACGTGAGATTATAAAACGGTAGCACTAACATTTCCCTTTACGCATGTTGCACATTATGGGAGAAGGGAAATAAAAGAAATAGCAAAGAAGTGGGTTTTTTTTTTAAATGAAAACAAAATTATGAAAGTAAAATCAAACATGCTTGTTAAATTCAGCAACTAAGATAAAAAGACCATCAGATTTGATTGGTTAAATCAACACATCCCAGGACCAATTCTGTGCAGGTAACTCGTTGGGTCCGGGGCAGGGGGTACACAGACGACAAAAGGCAGCAACACTGTGCCATGGACCTCACGGCCCAGGTGGGGAGACCGACGGGGCAGCAGTTACTTGTGTCTGAGACACAGATGCTTCTAGAAGGCGGTCGTGTCATGGTGTGGGGGCACAAGCTCTGGTCCCCAATAGCTCTGCTCCCTTGGCCAGCACTGGCATGGACATTCCGCTATTTCCTCCCTTATTAGCAAAGGCGTCATCTCCAAAAGGAAGTGTCCCGAACAGGGTGAGGGACAAATGACAGTACCAGGCATCTGTTACATCGTGGCCAGTGGGGCCCAGGGCATCTGGCAGCCATGGCTCCTGGCCGGGAGGAAAAGGCAACGACAAGTGTGGGTTTGGGGTTTGTCCCTGAGTATCTGAAGTGTCCTGGAGGGCAGTGCAGGAACCAGGAGGTGGATCTGACTGTGCGAGGATCCTGGCCTCAGTTTTTACCTGCAACATGAGCTCACCGCTGAGTGTCCACCTATGACCCGGCCCCCAGAACCGGAGGCGGCCCCAGAAGGTCCCTGCACACGGTCCCCTAGGGGAGAGGCCAGGCTACTGTGCCCCCCATCCAGCCTGGTGCACTTGAGCCAACCCAAGCCCAACCTCCCACAGTCCTTGAAAAGGACCCCAAGGCCCTGCAAAATCCAAAAGCATCTTCTGAGCCACGTACAGTGCAATTCCATGGTGTCAGGCTATTCCCTTCGCACGCTGATTCTTTTCAAATCAGTCTCTCGGGCCAGCAAAGACACACCTTGTGGAGGCTCCCAGTTATCAGAGGCTACACTCCATGGGAAAACTCCTTATCCCTGTCACACTGGAGCTGTGCACGGGAACAGCGCTTGGGCGATGCTGGACCACAGAGCTGGTGGCTCCGCATCTCCTTCCAGATCATGCAGGGCACTCAGGTCTCTTTTAGGTAGAAACCCAACTCTCTCGCTAGTGACCGCCCCCTCCAGAGGCAAAGCGCTCAGGTAAGCCCTGGATTCTCAGTCCTGCTAGTTTCTGGCTTTTAACTCTGGGCAAAACAACCTAAGCCTCAGTTTCCCAATCTGCAAAGCGAGAACAAGACCAACCCCTTTGTAAGGTCATTGGAAGAATCAGCCACAATGTAAATGACCAGCACAGGCCCAGCACAGAGTAGGTGTTCAATAAGTGCTGCCTGTGGCCCACCACCCCAGAGGGCGGGAGGCGAGAACGCTGTCAGTATTAAAGACGGCGGACGTTTGGCAACGCGGGAGACTAGACGGTGAGGAGCCCGGCGTCAGCGCCGACTCGCCCTTCGCTGTCCAGTTGCCCAGGAGAGAGCCCGAGGAGGATGCGCACGGAGGCATCCTGGACCGAGGCAGGAACGGGGATGCCCAGACGCAGGCGAGCCTCGGGGCCAGGCCGACGCCACAGCGAGACCTCGGCCCAGCTCTCCACGTGGACACCGCAGCCCCCCAGCCCCCACCACCGCCCCTCCGCCCCCTCTCCCTGTCTCTTCCTTTCGCTCCTGCCGTTTTCCGGCAGGCAGCTGTGCTGACAGATGCTAAATCCCCACAATTATTCTAGTCCTCACACGGCCCGAGACCCTCCAGGAGGGGCCCGAGCCCGGCCCGCCGCCCTCCAGAGCCGGCAGGACCCGCATGCCCCTCCTCCCGCTGAGCCCCCGTGCACGGCCCCCCGTCCCAGGAGCTTCGCCTGCCTGCCCCGATTTTGTTACAGCAAGTCAGCTGCTCAGAGGGGCCCCCGTGCCCCCACCGCCTAAGGAAAATCAAAGAAAATTGAACAAACTCTCCGCTTTCCGCCTCAGGCGAGCCTGTATGTTTACGGTGGGCAGAAAATATCACTGCTGACAGGCGGGATGTGCCTTCTGGCCCAAGGCTGTCTGATGCTGGGCAGCAGGGTACAAAATTGTCCTTAACCTGCGACTAGGAAATGAAATCAGACATTTTCCAACCTCGGTCCACACCATTCGGTGGGGGCAGCAGAGAGAGGGGGCCTCCAAGGGCCTGAAGAAGCCTGCTGGGGGCTGGGTGGTCTGCATGTGGGGACAGACAGACAAGGGGCTACTTCCACGTGTGTTAGGGAAGTGGGCCTCACTCGCCCTCAGCAGACTCTCGTCCCAACCGGTGAGGGAGGGGCTGCTCTTCCTACAGATGGGGAAACTAGGGCGCAGAGAGGGCAAGATAGTCCCCCAAGGCTGCAAAGTCACATAGGAGCACAGCTAGACAAGACCACAGCTATCGGACTCCCAGAGTGAGTCTGGCTGCCCTGGCTTGTGTGCTCCCCACCATAACCCTCTTTCCAGGGCTTCTTTCGAACCAGCAGAAGGGCCTCCCAGCATCGGGACGGGTCACCAGGGAGAGGGGAAGCCAGGGGAATCTCCTGGGCCAGGGTGGCTCAGGGTTTTGATCCCGCCTTTGTCATGTAAAGTGTGCTATGTGACTTCAGGCAAGTCACCTATCCTCTCTAACCCTTAATTTCCTCAACTGCAAAATGGGGGCAGGACCACCTACCTTGCAGTGTTGTCACAAAGGCTGAGATGATGTGACAACACTCGGGCACAGTGCCTGGCACTCAAGGGACCCACAGAACTGCCCCTGGGACCACCACTTGGCTCCTCAGTAAAGGAACGCAAACATTCAGGATCTCACTCCGGGCACTGCCTCTGTGCCACAATGTGCAGGGACCTGTCAAGTCACCTGCCCTTGCTGTGCTCTGTTACCCTAGGGATGACTCTTAAGGAGAGCTCACTTCTGGGGGGTGGGGACAAACTCAGGGAGACAATGATAACACACTGACAAAGACGATCCTGGTATACTTTTTAATCTGGGGAAGGGGCACTTCATTCAACCTGGTAGGGCTGGAGACGGCTTCTTGGAGGAGGTGACCTCTGGGCTTGGTTCTGTAGGATGAATAGGAGTTTGGCAATCAATACAGTAGATTTTACGTACATGACAGGATTTTTTATAACAAAATCCGGCATGTTATGCTTACCCATTTTTTAACCAATATTTCTTAAGTGCCACTGTGCGTCAGGTTTGTGTTGAACACAAGAGAAATAATGTTAAAAAGGCCTAGTTCTTTATACTCCTGGGGTCCCAGAAGACAGTATCAGGAGAGTGATTTGGAGAGGCTCTCACTGGACAGAACATAAATCTCTCCTTCTGGCCACAGCCCAGCTGGTCCCTGCTCCTTTCTGGAAAACAGCAAGATGGATGTGCACGTCTCAAACACTTCCCCTTCCACGCTGGGCTCTCCACCCTACAGGGACTGTGTTAAATCAGACGACAGAATTGCTGTGACTGCCTCGGACCTGAAAGGACCCGGGTTTAACCAGGTATTAAAAATAAAAATTCATATAAGTCCGAGCCGTTTCTCCCAGACGGAGCGGCAATGGGGCGTCTGCTCTGTACTCACCTGGAAGGGCCCCGTGTGCTCACACTAGCAGAGAGAATGGAGAAACTTCTTCCCCAAAGTGCTGGGGGGTCAGGGAGCAAGGTTTCAAGGTCACTGAAGCCCCGGGCCCCGATGGCAGCCAGGGCCTTTCAGGATGGCTCAGGTCCAGATACCAGGGGGCCATGACGTCCCAGGAGGGCAGGCAGGGCCCTTGAAGACGCAGGGAGCAGAGCAGGCGGCTGTCAGTCCCGCCGGCTGTGGCTGCTGCCTCCATGTCCAGAGAAGAGGGAGGCAGTCCGAGCCCGTCCAGCGGGCAGGCTGTGGATGGGCTGCCCTCTGCCCAGCCTGTCCTGCAGCCAGCTCTGAAGGGCAGGGGCATCGGGCAGCTTGTCTAGACCAGAGGCAGGAGAGCGAGGCCAGGGGTCCCGTGCTGTCTGCGCAGCCACTGGGCTGCCTACACGGGTGACTTTGGGATCAAGACCGCCAGCCCTCAGTTCCCAAATAAAAGACACAGCTGAGGGGCTGGCCCGGTGGCGCAGCAGTTAAGTGTGCACATTCCGCTTCGGCAGCCCGGGGTTTCCCCGTTCGGATCCCAGGTGTGGACATGGCACCACTTGGCAAGCCATGCTGTGGGAGGCGTCCCACGTATAAAGTAGAGGAAGATGGGCATGGATGTTAGCTCATGGCCAGTCTTCCTCAGCAAAAAGAGGAGGATTGGCAGCAGTTAACTCAGGGCTAATCTTCGAAAGAAAAAAAAAAAAGACAGCTGAGACCCAGACTCTCCCAGGACCCCAGCCTCAAATAAGACAGTGACTGGCCTGGTGGGGATGCGGGCAGGTTTCCTAAATCACATTTTGAAAAATCCTGTGCACCCACAAAGTGCATTTCTAGCAACACCTCCTCCAGGAAGCCCTCTCGGTCTCTTGGCCTGTCAAGGTCTGATCCCAGTGGACACCACCTGGATAGCTCGTGGGAGAGGCAGAAAAGCTGTAAGAGGACTGCAGGCTCCCAGGTCCCAGTGGGGCTCTATCAGACAGCCCAGGGGCAGGGGGGAGGGAAGAAGGGGACAGACAGGTGGCCTTCTGAGTCACACAGACCTGGTTCAAATCTCTGCTCTGCCCTTAGTTGCTGTGTGCCCTTGGGCAGGTACCTTCACTTCTCAGAGCCCGTCTCCTCCCCGCCCTAAGGGAAGGCTCCAGGACCCAACCACGGACCCAACCATGGGGCTCGGTGTGGGATCAGACCTCAGGTGTGCTCCATGGGCGTTGGCTTCATTCCTGCCATTAGGTCAGTCCCCATGGCTGGGCCGGGCCTCCCAGCATTTCACATGAGGATGGAGAGACCCTTGACAGGCCCGGGACGGCATGTGCGGGGAACACAGTCAGCTCCCTAAGTGTTTGTTGTACAAACAAAGCCCTGAACGGCCAGAGGGGAGGCAGCTCAGCCGGCAGAGAAGGTGGCCTTGTGGAGGAAGGACGAGGCAGAGCAGAGGCCACTGTGTGCCCGGCTGTCACCAGCTCACCAGCCCAGAGCCAGGGAGCCCAGTTCTGGGAGGAGCCCTCCAGCAGCGAGACTGCAGAGTGAGGGCACCTGCACAGCACCATCCCCGGGAGCCAGCCTCGGCCCCGTGCAGCCAGCCTCGGCCCCGTCCAGCCAGCCTCCTTTCTACCCACCACCTGCTCCCACCATCGGCCTGAGGCTGGCGGCCATGCAGGCTGGCCGAGGAGGGCGTCTGCCAGCACCTCCGCTCTGGGGGGGCTTTCCTTTCAACCTCCTCAGACTGCGGTGGGGTCTGTGTTCTCCACCGAGGCGCGGGGAGGGGAGAGGCTGCCTAACAGGCTGGATTGTTCGTTCCTAAAGGGGCTTGTTTCTGTAGAGCGTTTTCAGACTTGTCCCCTTGGAAAGGCAATCCTTCGGGTGAACATGAGATGTCCCCAAACCCGGCCTCACACATGGTCGTCCCCACAGATGCAGGTCTTGCTGTGTGACCCTGCACTTTCACATGGGGCGGCTTGGACATAAGGGAACTCGGGATAGCTTTTAGACAAACTGCAGCTGGGAGAGGCAGGAGGGCGCGGACACGGGTGGGGCGAGGAGGGTCGCGGTCAGGCAGAGCGACATTCCTCGTCTGGCCAGTAAGGGGCGCCGCGCAGAGCGGGCACGGCTGCAGGGCCAGGCGGGAGAGGCGTGGCCTCCGCCCTCCCAGCAAGCAGCCCCCACCGCCACCTTGGTGCCCCCACCTCCCTCCCCAGGAAGAAGCAAGACCAGCTCCCAGAAGATGTCACACCTCCTCGAAGGCGGCATCCACTGCGGAAGCTCCCTCTGCATTTATGCACCTTAAAAAATTATCCCAACGATGCTAACATGACACATTTAAAGCTGCTAAGTCATTTTATGATGCCATAAAGCATGCTGCTATACGTTTACGGATAAATTGTATTGCCTGCCGCGTCGCGATCACATTTGTTTAAGCCTGAAAATCATTTTAACCCCGAGGAACGGGAAACCAGCGGTAAGCAGCAGGCTCCTCGATCATGAAACATGGATCCTTCAAGCTCGGAGGGATCCACGGACCGCCTGGGCTGACGCTTTCCTTCCAGGGTTGGGGAAACCGAGGCCCGGAGAAGTATTAATGCGCCCAGAGTAAGACAGAACACCACCCTCAGAGCCGCGGCCTCACCAGGCAGACACTGCCTGCGTGAGCCCCCGTGCTACTTTCAAGGCCCCCCCACACACACCTGGGTGCTCCCCGTCGCTGGAGCACACCCAGCGGGAGTCACAGCAGGCATTTCGACATGGGCCACGCCTTCCTGGGGGTGGGGGAGGTTGTCCCTGTGAGTCCCAGGGAGCCTCAATAATTCTGATTTCTTGCAAACACCACGAAATGTCGCACATCCACAGGGGCCATGCCATGCCACGTCTCTGAGCTGGGAGCCCTGGGTCCTGGGCAGGCTGGTCCTGCCTCGCTCTCCGGCCCCACCTGCGCCCCGCCCCAGGCACCAGGCCTTTGCAAGGCTGCTGCTTTTGCTGGGATGCCGGCCGCCTCCTCGGCAGTTGCTTACTTGGGCTCCCACGGTGAGCATCTCCTGTGGGCCGTTCTTCTGTGTGCAAATCTGCCTCCCAGCCCTGGACGGGGGCTCCGCCAGGGCAGGCCCCTAACCTCAGCCCCGCCCAGGAGTCGGCAGGTATGAGAAGTGAGCAATAGCACCCCTCCAGGCTCCCAGGAGCACCCTGGAACAGGAGAGGCATCACAGGGAGGGGTAAGCCATTATGCAAATGCAAGGCACCAAGGGTTAGGGCAATTTAAAAACAGGCTTCTCAATTTGGGCTCGGTTTGCTTGATAAAGCGTTTTTAAGTGGCAACATTTCATGTAAATTTTTTCAAGCAGCTGCTCTATTGTCTGATTATAGATGTTCAGTGATGGCAAAATGAGCCTGGCGCGCTGGAGAACATAATCCCAGTCCACTATCCTCCGTTCAACATGGGGGGCTCCGCAAGAGCTCCCGGATGACATCCTGGGTCTGAGACCTGCACCGCCCACACCAGGGCCACCAGCCACACGTGGCCGTGTGCTCACAAAGGCGGCCAGTTGGACTGGGCTGTGCTTACGTTCCACAAAAGAGAATGTAAGTTGCTTCATTAGTGATCTGTTCCGTTGTTATGTGTTGAACTGGATAATATGTTGGATATATTGGGTTAAATAAAAATAAACTCTTAAAATTAAGTCCACCTGTTTCTTTTTCTTTTTCTGATGTGGCTACTAGAAAATTTCCAACCCCGCCGTGGCTAGTATTTGATATCTCCCGGACAGCGTTACCATGGCCATCTGGAAACTGGAAAGTCACGTTCTTGGTAAAAGGGGCAGACGGGAGCCCATCCCTGCCCGAGCGCTCACGGCATACCCGCAATGTCACTGTCGACCTTCCTGGCAGATGCCAACACCGCATGTTACACACAGGGGATCCGAGCGTAGAGGCGTGGGTAACATGCCAACGGCCACATAAGCAGGACACGGCAGAGCGGAGGCTCCCCAGGTCTGTCTGCTTTGGGAACAAGGCGTGGCAGGACAGACAGTCTCTCCAGCACGGCCCGGTGCACCTGCCACAGGTCGGGTGGAATGGGGAGCAGCATCGCATGGGCTGAGGCTACGGGCCCTCAGTAACCTGCTGGGGTGACACTGGGGGCTGTGAAAGCCCCAGACACCCTGGGAAGAGTGGCCTCTCTAAGGGGTATTCTCTCACGTGGGAGACCCATGCCTCTCCTCCAGCGATGCCCGAGGCAGCCAGTGCCTGCCCTTCCTGCAACCCCCACCACACTGCCCCGAAAAGGCCCTCAGCTTCTGCCTCCCCCCATCGAGCTCGGGGTCCTGGGAGGCAGGGCAGCGGGGTGGGGGGGGGGGGGCGGGTCTTACTCCCCTTTATAGTTCCGGTTGCTGGCCTTGAGCTGACACAAACAGTGCTTAGTAACAACTGGGCAACGAATACATGGTTGACTGACTGACTGACTGATTGAGTGTGTGCCCGGGTGCGCTCACATGACACTCCGTCCCTCACTGGTGCCCCAAGGAGCAGACCAGGCTCTCGTATGAGAGGGAGCAACAGCCATGGAGCGTCTGACGTCTGGGCGAGGGAGGGGCCTTTAGAAACACAAGGTGATCATCGCTTCTGACACCCGGCCAAGAACCCAAAGGAAAGAATTAGCCAGTTCTGCCCAAAATGTCACTCCCTTGCTCCCCGCCACTGCCTGGCATCAGATCTAGGCCACTGCCCAGCTCCAGCCTCGACGAGTCACAGCCACACTCCCCCCACAGCAGAGGCCAGGTAAGAAATGGCATTTCTGTTTGTGCCCTGGAAATTGCCACGACGGATAAATATCAACCCCAGGTCCACGGAGACAAGATGCTAGGAGACCCTGCTTTTCAGTGAGAGGAGAAGGAAAAAATACCATGAAAAATTTATTAAACTGCAGCCACTGGGACCAAAGCGCAAGTTAAAGACTCGAATTCATTCCCCTCCCCTATAATTCGTGATTTACGTCTGCGGCGACTGCAGCCCTGAGGAGCTCACTGCATCCAGGAGGATCGCTCTCTCTGTCGTGAGATAATATCATTGAACTGTGGTCCCCCGCCCCGCCCCGGCTTCTCCGTGCGAGAGGAATTACGTCCCAGGTTTTGGTTCAAGAGGTCAGTCACAACCAGAACGGGCAGGGAACAGGGAAATGGGCACCCCGGGGTCGCTGTCAGACTCACGGAGAGGAGTCTGCAAAACTCCACGCGCACCGCAAGCCACGGGACACAGGCAGGGATCCCGGGTTGGGGGGCAGCCGAGGGGCGGGTCCCCGGCTGGTACTGAGACACTATTTCATGCTCGGTCTGGGCTGCACAAGGCCGGCGTGGCCCCTTGTCCTCCTGGAGGCCTCAGTCTGTGCTGACCCCTGAGGGATGTTTCAGGGGGGCACAGACCCCCAAACTCAGGCTGGTGACTTAGGAGAAACGGCAGCTCAGGACCTCGCCCTCCACGCTGGCCAGCGGGCTCCCAGGCCTCTGGGGGCACCGACTTTGCATGGTGGGGATGTTAGGGCACAGACTGGGGTCAAATTGCGGTTCTGCCACTTGCTAGTTGAGCGACACAGGCCAGTGGCTTCCCCTCTCTAGGCCTGTTTCCTTGTCTGTAAAATGGGGGTACCCACAGAACAGACCTCACAAAGAGACTTGGGGGAGATGAGGAGGAGTCCCAGCAGTGCCAGCCCCATAAAGGCTCTGAAGCACCGCCTGCCATCACCGTCATCGTCACCGGGGATTTCTGCTTCCAGAGTGGGCACAAGGGACACGCTGCAAGGGGCTCAGCGGGTGCGGGAAGAAGACGCAGGGTCTGACCTCGGCACCTTCCGGTCAACAAAGACAGACATTTAACCAGTTAATCGTGGTGCAGCCACCGACAGCCCAAAGGTCAAACGGCTGGGGGTGGTCCGCAGGGTGGGGTTCGGTGGCGATGCTGGCCGGGCAGATGGAGGATGAGGTGCTTCCCAGAGTGGGAGACCCCCGGGCCCAGACTCAGCAGGTGAGAAGAGCCCCATGTCTCCCTTCAGCGTGCTCTCCAGTTCTCTAACTCACATGGGGCCGGCCAGGTGTCCCAGGCAGCCCCAGCTTCACAGTGAGGCCGTCCTGGGGCCGGGGGCGGGCAGCCCGGTTTCAGGAAGATGGGCTGGCGGCAGCTACTCCACCAGAGTAGGTATTTCATTCACAGATCCCCTGAGATGGGGCCACCACCATGCTGATGTTTGGAGTACTCAAATTGTTTAAATAGACAGGGATCCTGCAAAAGATATTTGCCCCCGACCCTGGAGGCTGCCGCAGCTGTGAGGGTGGGCCTCGACACAGCAGGCACGCAGCGCACGCTGGCTCTTATTCTTACTGTGATGCTTATGCTCAGTCTGTACCGTAAGCTGAAGGGAGAGAGACCAGAAGAGTCAGCCCAGAGGAACAGCCATGTATCTGGGCACAAAGAAATGTCCCCTGTCAAACAGGAAGGAGGCTCCCCATCCACAGGAAGCCTGGGCAGAGTGTTCTCCACCTGGCCTGAGGGCAGCTGGCCAGCCAGGTGAGGGCCACCAGTGACCACCCCAGGGCCTGGGAAAGCCCGTCACTTGTCGGGCCTTGTCTCCCCTCCTGCAGGATGGGGCCAGCCCGGCCTCCCCCATCCTGCAGGAGGGAAGCTGCCCGGCCTCTTCCCAGCAGCAGGCTGCAGGATCCCAGCCCTGGCCACAGCGGACCCTGCAGAACTAGACGAGGTATTCAGGAAGAGCCACTGCCTAGGGAGTCTAGCGGAACTGGGGGGCTCCAGGACCACAGGGTGAAACAGCCGGGGAGGGATGGCCAGGCCTGGGCTGCGTGTGGATGGAACAAGGAAATCCTCAGAGGGGAACGAAGCAGACACAAAGCAACCCAAAGACGGGGTCACCAAGACAACGGGAAATGCCTCGTGTCTTCAGGTGGCCTGGTCTCAGTCCAGCCCCATGCCCACCCTTCAGGCCACGAGACAACCCTGGGCCCCAGGGCCCTGCTTCTGCAAACACCAGCTCTCCCATCACCAACACAGCATCCAAGGGCCCGGCTAGGAAACCCCTCAGGCCCAGGCTCACCCCGACCCTGGCTTTCCCTGCAGCTTCGCAAAAAAGAGCAGCCCTCAACATCCGACCTTGCAGAGGACAGCCACGGGCAGACATGCTGGGGAGCCTTCCGGAATACATAGGAGGTGTGAGCTGAGGCCCAGCTGCCTGACATCTTGCAGAAGCCCACATTTCCACTCGGGCATGGGGGAACCCACACCACCCTCAGTCACGTAGAGATGCCCTGGGCAGGACAGCGAGGCCAGTTCCACCTGGGGTGGGGCCGCCACATTTTCTCCCAACCCCCCGCAGCCATGTGAAGATTCTAACCGCCCCCTCTCCCCATCCTTCTTGGGCCTGGTTCCTTACTCAGCCAGCTCCTCCAGACTGCGGTAGACGTCATCGTCATTCTCCGCGGTCTCCTCCGAGGGAAAAGGCCTGTGGGAGAGGAGATAAGAGGGAAATGAGCAGGTCTCTGTGGCACCACCAGCCCCGACCAGGCCCCCAGCCTGGAATCCATCACAGGCCCGCCAGAACTCGAGCCCTGCTTGGCTCTGCCAGGAGATGCAAATGGGCTTCTGTCTGCTTCTCATGGAAGGAAGCCGGGCCTGCATTACACGGATGGGTGTTACAGATCCAACCGGGTGCAGGTGCCAAGAGCAAGAAGACCCTGCCCAGCTCTGCCCTGGGGCACCGGGTAAGTCAGTCTGTCTCTCTAGGCCCAGTGGCCCTGTTGACAAAGGAGGGAACTGGGTCAGAGGGAGCAGGAAGCTTTCATCCCATGTGACACTCCAGGGAAATTCCAGAAACAGGGGTGTGGGGCTCCCCTGGCACCCTCGTGGTGAAGCACAGGGCAGGAAGGCTGCCAGCTCCATCCGCCTGGAGGAGAGGATGCAGGAGGGGATTCTGGCAGGGAAGGGCAGAGCTTCTGGGGCATCCATCCTCCTCCCCCCAGGGTAGGGGCCTTCGAGACAGAGGACAATGGCAGAGTCCTGTGAGAAGGATGGCGCTCACCCACCACGCCCGCCCACCAGCCCACTGGGGCCTGGCTCAGGGTCAGAGCAGGTCCTGAAGAGCGATCAGCCCTCCTGACACCAGCTGCCTTCCCACAAGGACCTGGAAAGGGACACTCTGGGAGCAGGAGCCGCGTGGGGAAGAGCCCCAGGAGGGCAGTGGGTCTCTTGAAACGTCCACCCGATGGCAGCACCAATGTTCCCTCCCTCCTGGGTCACCCCCACCTGTAAGCTGTCTCTTGTTGCGCTCCTCAAGTGCCCCAGCTCTGCCACGAGCCTCGGGAGCGGTCTGCACACCTTCACCACCATCTCCCCCACGTCGACTCCTCACTGGCCCTTGACCCCGTGTCCACTCCCCCAGTGAAACTGCTCTTGTCCAGGGCGACAGTGAATCCAAAGGCTGGGTTACAGATGTGCTGAGCACTCTGCAGAGCGGGCGGGTGCAGGGTTCCTGGGGTGGGGGCTGTGACCCGGCGTGGGGTACTGGGAATCGGGTGAAGGGTTTCACTATAGCAGGCCTTGTCAGCGCCTTGGCGCTCGCATGGTCCTCGAGACTCGAGGAGACAGACTGGGCCAGCAGTCCCAAACGTACCTGCATTTGAGACCCTTTATTATTCTTTTTCCATGAAAACCTCACAGTTCCCTATTTGGGGGATGCGCAGGGTCCCCACCAACTCTGCCATCCCAAGACGCATCTGGGAGGAATGAGAGAAGAGGCGGGGCGTCAGAAAGCCCCCCGGCTGGTGGGAGGGGTAGACGGCCGCTGTGGCCCTTGGCACACGGACGTCTGCCTGGGTGGCTCAGAATCCAGTGGAACAGGGACTCAGGGAGGAAGGGGACTCATTGACAGAATGCGAGGGGCTCGGGCCGCACCCCCCAACGGCGCCTGACTCCTGCCAGCGGGCAGGCCCAGCACACACTGCCCGGGTGTTGGGGCGGCCGGCACAGGTGAGGCATAGAGGCCCCCCCAGGGACAAGGGCCAGGGCCAGATCCTGCCTTGCCCTCCCTCTGAGCCTGTGTTTGCGCATCCATGAGACAGGGGCGCACGGAGTCCAAGGCACAGCTAGGGCCAAAGGAGAGAAGGCAGGTGGGAGCCACACTGTGCCCGCACAGCATGCACTCGCCAGGAGGACGGGGGAGCCCCGCGGGCCTGTCATCTCTCAATGCCGCCTGTACATAAGGAGATCCCAATGCACAAACTGGAGGAAGGGGCAGGTCTGCAGAGAGCCGGCGCCTTCTGGTTAAAGAAGGAACCCGGGGAGAGACGGGGGTCGGGGCCACTGTGTGCACCACGCCCACCACCAGCACAGGAGCCCAGGCAGCAACACGAACGGAGTCAGCTTCCGACGCCTTCTCCAGGGCCCCTGCAGTCCCTGCGCGCCCGTGTGCCAGCGCCCACCCCCGCCGTTCCCCGCGGGGAACTGCAGACAAGGCGCATGTCCTGAGTCAGGTGAACGGCCCACGACAGGCAGGGAGGCTGGCCTCCAGGAGGGAGGACGGGCAGGACTGCAGAGGAGATGCCGCGAGAAGGGGCCTGCCAGCTCCTTCTAAAGCTGTGGGCCCAAGTCAACCCGCCTCGAGAGGAGATGAAATGCCACCTTTAATGAAAGGGCACATCTCCGTTGGCCCAGGGCTGCGTGTTCTCCTAGGAACCCATTCCTAAGGATCCCGCAGGAGACCCCGGCTGGGGGCTTCCTTGCTGGGGGTCAGGCTGACATTTGCTCAGCAGGGGGATGCGGGAGGAGTTGCTCCTACCAAGACTCCAAGGCTAGGGGCCTGTGCTTCCTGGGGTGGTGGCCCCAGGGGCCCACTGAGCCAGCTCCTGGAGACCTGGGTCCTGCCCGCTCTGTCACAGACCTGCTATGACCCTGGGTCTGAGGTCCCCAAGGTAGATGTACTGGCCCAGTGGTCCCCATCCCTGTGGCTTCATGGCAGTAGCCTGTGTCCAAGGGGGCAGCTTGACCTCTCCGAGGGTGGGCTTTCTCCTCCCTGTAGCTCTCCCCCTCCTTCCTCCCATCACCATGACAACAGCATCCTCCACTGGGCATCATGTGGCAAGAAGGGAGGAGCATAGCTGTGTGTCTTCAAGTCACAGGGAGAGCTGCCGGCCATCATGATGCCCTGGCCATAAGCAAGGCAGGCCCCTACTGCCCATCATCCCTCGTGGTTGATGGGATGAGGGCTGAGGGCTGAGGAACCGAGCTCTCGTTCCTTAACTGACCCTGACTGCCGAAGGTTCCAGCCCACACTCAAGAGACCACAGAAGGTGCCGGGGAGGCTTGGGGTGAACTGAGATGTGGCCGTGGGATCCCAGAGGCAGAGCATTTCCTCCCACTCAGCATGAGACCCCATTGCCGGGACAGGCTTTCCACCGTCCCGCCCCCATGCCAACCACCCTGGGTCAGTTCTGGCCACCTGCCTATCCAACCACCTCGTCAGCCATTTCTGCTTTTTCCAAATTTTGAGTGATGAATGGTGTTAATTCCATACTTGGGAAAGTATATAATCAATATTCTTACTTATTACAAAAAACATTTCTCATCTATGAATCAAAAATTTAAAAACCAACTAATATCCTAGAAAAGGATGCTGTGTATAAAATGACACGATGGCCAAATATTAAAGCTTTCGGATACAGAATGTAGAGAGGGGAGAAGAGCGTAGAGTTTGCCAAAGTGCTGCAGGACCGTGACTCTGTCCAAACGCTAACCCGGGGGCGGTGAGGGCCGGGACACCGCCGTCGCCACTACCCCTGGGGAGTCTGAGCCCACACAGGATGGCCACCTGGGGACTCCATTTCCAGAAACCCACCCTGCACCCACATTCCGTGAGGAAATCGCCGCAGTGCAGGGTGAGAGCAAACCCAGGGCGGGGGCTGGACGCACACCAGCCACCCGTCCCACCAGGACTCTGCGCCCTGAGCGGCATGTTTCCGAAGAGCATGTGCTGACGTGGGAGATGCTCCCGGCCCCAGCTTGGAGGCAGGATGTTCTCAGCTGTTTAAAGAATTAAAAGATGTAAGTCCACACACGCATGAACGTACACAAACACCCCAGAAAGCTGACACTGTGACTTCCGAGGGACTCAGGATAAACTATTTTCTTCTGTTTCCCACCTTTCTACAATGAACATAACGTGTGTGTTTGAACCAGAGCACAGACCATCACTCAGCTGAGAATACGGTGCCCGTGTGCACAGCCCTGCCCACTGTTTGCACCCCCACTCTCTCTGGCAGGAAGCATCCGTCTGCTCACACCTGGGCCTGGCCCAGCCTCATCGACACGGGGCAGAGGATTTGGAGGCGAGCCCAAGTTCCTCTGCTAGCGCCGCCCAAGGTCCTGGGTCCTCCTCCTCCAACTGTGCTCCCAAGGGGCCAACAGATGGCATCAGGACTCCCTGGGGCCTCAGCAGACATGCCGATTCTCAGGCCTCCCCCAGACCCACTGGGTCAGGATGGCTGAGCGTGGGGCCCAGGAATCTGGGTTTCCATAAGCTCACCAGGTGACCCCCTCGAGTGCTAGCGTTCATTCTAAAGTCCCTTGGGAGGGTTTATCTGGTGGGCTCCGCCAGGGACTCTCTGGGGGACCTGGGCAGCTGTCCTCCTCTGTAGAAGGTTGTCAATGGGAACGTCCCTGAGGTCCTTCTTGCCACCAAACCCCCATGGCGGGCTCAGGCCCTCCCGGAGCAGGGGAACCCACAGGGTCGGGGTGCAGGGATACAGAGGCTTGTGAGGCCAGTGGGCAGGGTAGTATGTTTTCAACTATGAAGACATGTCACCAGAATGGGAATTTTATTTCATGAGCTCCATTTTACATCTGCTCTTCCCTCTGCCTTCAGTCCCTGGCTCCACCGCATTCACCTAGGTCCTAGTAACCCTCAAGACTCAATTCAAGCCCCACCTCATGTGGGAAGACTTAACTACCCTCTCAGAATGGGTCCACTTACGCCTAGCACAGGGCCTGGCATGAAAAAGGCATGAATGGATGGAGGGATGGATGGATGGATGGATGGACGGATGGATGGATGGATGGATGGACGGACAGATGGAGGGACGGACAGATGGATGGACGGACGGATGGATGGATGGATGGACAGATGGGTGGATAGATGCATGGATGGATGGACAGATGGATGGATGGACGGACGGATGGACGGATGGATGGATGGATGGATAGATGGATGGATGGATGGATGGATGGATAGATGGATGGATGGATGGGCGGACGGACAGATGGACAGATGGATGGATGGATGGATGGACGGATGGACGGATGGACAGATGGATGGATGGAGGGATGTCTGGGAGGACAGGTAGGTGACAGAGTGGCTGGATTTGTGGGTTGACGGACAGACGAGACGAGTGAACGGGTGGGTTGGGGGGGTGGAAGGATGGATAGGTGGGTGGTCAAGAGGACAGGTGGACGGGTGGCTGGATTAGCTGGGAAATGGATGGGTGGGCAGATGGATGGATGGTAGATATTCTCAAGCTGTTCCTTCCCCCTGAAACAACAACAAATGGCAGCTCTGAATTAGATATGAGGAAGCATCTTCAAGAAGAGCATATGAGAAATCACACAGAGGTATTCAAGCACCCCTGAGTTATGACTTTACAACCCTGACCCTGACTTAACACTGAGAGACACACTCGCACACAGGGAGTGTGAGCAGTTCCTGGGGCCACATTCCAGCTGTAACTCAAAGCCCAGAGGGGCTGGAGCATGTGTGACGCTGTGGTCACTCTGCAACAAGGCCTGGCTCCACCCCTCCTGTTTCAGGTGTCGGTTTATCCTCCAGACCCCACGGTGCTGCATCCACCCCCCAATTCCCCCTTCCCTGAGCTCAAGAAAACATCCACACGTTAACCGGTGGGGTTCATCTGCTCTTTAAAAGAAGAGGAGAGAAGAGGCAAGCACAGTAAAGCTGTGTGCACAGAAATGATCGTGGGTTAAGCACGGGCACGAGGTCATCCAGGTCCCCCAGGTGACTGAGTTCCTCTCAGCCCATCCAACCCTTCCTGAGGACGCACTTCCTCGTGCCTAGCTTCTGGGAAGCCAGCTTTCCCACTTGGGCCACCGAGGGAATTAAGGGGATGCCCGTGCTGGGATCGGGAAAGCTGCCCGTGCTGAGAAATCCCATCAGAGCCTGTGGGCCAGGAGGTGTCCACCCCACCCCACCACGCTTCCCAGCACCGTCCTCCCGGGGCGCGGGGAGAGGCCGCACCACTGCGCCTCAAGGAGCCCCCGGCACACACAGCACGCCTCCCCCATCAAGGTCAATTTCAGCGTCTAGTTGCTACGGCCAGTCTGGCCATATTGGGGCAGGACAACCCCAGTCTCAGTGCTGGGGCCAGAGGGGTCACCAGCTAGAGGAAGAAGATCCGAACAGATGGCCCCCTAAGGGGGTGCCTGAACCCAACCCCTGGACAAAGAGCTGAGGGGACACAATTCCTGCTTCCAAATCGTTGCTTCCTTCTCCTTTTTTCATTCCACGGGTATGTACTGGGCAGCTGCTCCAAGCTGGACTGTGGGGCTGCCATCCGTCCCTGCTTCAGGGAGACGGCACCACGTGAACCCAGCTCCCAGACCAATAAATCGGGCGTGGTCCTTGCTCTCAGGACTTCGAGAATCTGCCAAAACCTACGCTCCTGTGAAGTAACCACATGTGCAATCATGCCTATGGCTGCATGGGGAAGGGAGCATGGTCTGGAAAGGCGGCAGCCGGATGCTCCGGGGGTCCTGGAGCTGAAAAGGGCAAACGGGTCCGTGCCAGCTGGGAGCCCAGGAGCTCAGCTGGATGGGGAGCGGCTTGGGTTTGCTTTCTTGGAAGGCCCTGAGCAGTGAGCTGCCAGATTTGGTTTGTAAGACAAAGACTGAAGCAGCCAAAGAGAGGACCCCCAAACACAGGCGCCCTCGCACCTCGGGAGGCAGGGGCCAGGTCTCTGGGATCTGGGGGGGAAGACCAGTTAGCTTCACGTCCTACTGCGCATTGGTGAGGGCTGTGGGACCTGGAACACAGGGTTCCGTGAGAAACCCGACCCACTTGTCAGCTCTGATTTAGTGTTTCGTCAGACAGCCCCGGATGGGAGCGAGCAGCACGAGGCTGCCCTCTGAGCTGAGGACTCTCCACCTGGCTCTTCACGCACTTCAAACCAGGCTCGGACTTGCTGACCCCGCCCAGCCCGGCATCTGGCAGCGGCCTCCTCTGCATTATTAAACCTAATCCAGCACTCCACCGTGCAGGGCCACGTGGCAGCTCCCAGGCCTCCATCCACCCCAGACCCCGGCACGTAGCAGGTCTGCAGGTGGCCCTCCCAGGACCCAGACTGCGGCCCGGGGGCTCCGTCCCCCACACCCTGGAAATCGACCGCTGGCGAGAAGCCAAAGCAAAGGCCCACCACCTCCGTCGCCTTCATTTCAGGGGACAGCAAAGAGCAAGGCCTCTGCAGGTGACCGATCAGGGATCAAATCCTGGCTCTACTGAGGGCTTGCTGTGTGACTCTGAGCAGGGCACTCTCCCTCACTGAGCCTCAGTTTCCCCAACTGTAGAACGGGGGTAGCAGCAATTGTTAAGACTCAATGAGATAACACATGCAGCTCCTTCCACCCAAAGGGTTCCTGTACATGACAGCGGGGGTCACCTTCCTCCCCTCTGGGCGGCTCGCCCCCAGGAGCCCACCTGCCAAGTCCAGAGCCTCAGACACAGGCAGTCCCCATGGTCCCCACGGCCGCCAGAGCAGAGCTCCAGGCGCTAAATCCTAGAGCTGGCCCCTGGGCTTCCGTTACAACTGGAAAGTGCCCCTCAGCCAGGCTCCCCCAGCCCTGCCCCAGGGTACGCAGGGTCAGCGCTATTGCCAGGTCCTCCGACCCACCCTACTGAGCTCTTTCTCCTCCTGCCTGGGAAGGAGACCGGCCCCCAGAAACAAATGTTCACATAAGAAAGCTTCGGGGCAGCGCTCGGCTCCAAGTCGGTTACTCAGGACATCGAGCACCATTCAGAGAATCTAGGACACGGCATTTAATTTTCCACCTTGTGTCGGCGTTTCAGGTGAAAGCGATCCAGCCTGAGACACCTCTGAACTTCTCCTCGTTGACTTGGCACGTGCAGGGAGGAGAGCTGGGTGCGACTCACTGATGTCGCTCCCTGCAATGTGGCCCCCAAGGTCCGTGTCCACCAGCAGCTTCCCGGACCGACCCCCTGAGCAGACGCCTCTGTCCTCCTTGGCCCGCCTGATGCAGCCGAGCAAAGGGGCAGGGGCAGGGCCCCGGGTTCACCTCCTGTAGGGCGACACCAGCCCGCAGTCCCTGAGAACCAACTCGGCCTCAGAGGCCTGGGGGTGCCCAGCACCGGCACCTGTGCTGCAGGGCCTGCCACTTTGCTGGGGACGAAGGCATTTCCCGGGATGCGGGAATCCCAGTGCTAACGCGGGGACAAGTTGAGTACCCAAGGCCTGCACGTGGCAGACAACAGTGCTTCAATTTATGGCGCTGACGTGACCTGAGGGGCCCGCGGAGGGCCACTTCCCGGGCCCCAGCCTCAGTTTCCTATTCTGAAAACAGCCTCAGAATTAGGTGAGGTGGGGCTGTGGGAGGGCAGCGGGAGGGGGGCGGTGGGAGGTCCCCACACCATGACAGCATCAGGTTCAGCCTCATCTCACCAGGTGTGACCAGGGGCCAAGGGCAGGAGCAGTGAGTTAGGAGAGGCTGGCAGGGGCAGAGGGGCCATGGGAGCCCGCCCCCAGAGACGAGAACCGGGCCACAGGCCCCTCAGGCACCAGCTTGCCAGGGAGATGGCAGCCGGGCAAACTTTAAAGGCACACGGAGAACCGCAGCCTGGAGGACCTGACAGACCGTTAATTATTGGAGGAGTCACCTGGTGCCGCCCGCTAATTGGCAGGGAGTCCTTGAAACACTAGGGTTTCACTCATTAAAAATGGCTCTCCTGCTAAAGAGCCCCAACTGTCAAAACAAGCTGATGTGTGGCTTTTCTCTTCTCAGACCGCCGCCCCACCCAGTGCAGACTGCCATCCTATCAGGGGGCAGTGCCAGGCCGTGCCACCTCACCCATGCCCACACCCAGCTCAGGCCACACCCTGTATCAGAGACGAGGGGGACCCGCACCCACCATGCAGGCCACAGGGCGCAGGAATGGCCAGAAAGGCACAGACAGCAAGAGGAGAAAAGGTGGAAGGATAGCCTGGGGAAACCAGGAGGGCTTCTGGCAGGAGGTGGTGGGGAGCTGGTTTGGAGAGCAAAGTCTAATTCTGAGTTCAGAGTTCAGCCCCGTTTCAGACAGACGTCGGGTAGAGTCAGCCACACAGCTTCCTAGCCCATGAGCTTGCCCGGGGACTGAGCCCCCAGCCTCAGTAACTCATCCGTAAGATGGGGACAAACCACGTGCCTCAGCATCTCGTGAAGCTTCACAAGATGCAGCATGGACACGCCTCCCACGGGCTGGCACGTAAGGAGGTGGGGGGGAGGGGTGACGGCGAATGTGGTCATGACTTAAGGCTGGAGGAGGCAGCTGGGCAGAGGTGAACATGTCCTGTACACTTGGGGACGTGCAGGCTCAGTGTGGCCGGAGGGGGAGGCTGACGTGCTGGGAGGGGCAGGAGTCTGACGGGGAGGGAGACAGTGACCAATAGGTGCGCCCCGGTGCCACCAGCAGGATCTTAAACCAAAGTCAGCATAGAGTTGGAGGGTCTCTGTCTATACGTGGTGGGGGTCTAGAAGGCGGGGCTCTGAGCTGAACCCACTGCCTGCCCGGCAGTGACCTCTGATGTCTGCCAAGGCAGGTCCAGCAGAGGTGGGGGCTGGGGGGAGAGGTGCGGCCTGCTCCGAGGTGACAGGGGGAGACGCCAAGCGCTCCCCCAGAGGAGAAACCTGAGGGACCCCCCAAATCCCAGCCAGGCTGCTTCCAGAACCCTAGTGAGGCAGAGGAAGCCACTCTGACCTCAGGGTCAGCAAAGAATGGTTTGTTCCCTTCAGCCCCCTGTCCGAGGAGGGAGGGCCTGGGCGGCTTCTCAGCAGCTGTGCAGCCTACTGCATTTCGACTTTCCGGTCCACTTCTCAGAATGACACAGGTTTGGAGCGGAAAGGCTGGTGGGTGGGCAGGGCCATCCTCCCCGACGAGCGGGGCCCAGCCTCCCGCAGCCGCTCTCCTTTTCCTTCCGTGCCATCTTGGCCTCTTCCCAGGGAACACCTGCCCAGGCTTGGCAGGAAATCTCCACAGCCTGCCAGGGCCCTGCCCGGACAGAACGCTCGGGACACATCTTCGGGGAATGGGGAAGTGACACAGAACCCGTCACCGGCCTGCACAGGAGCCTGAAGAGGCCAGCGGGGGGCACCCCAGCACCCCGGCCTGCACAGACCTCTGGTAGCACGGCTTCTCCTGTGGCCTCTGGGCTCAGGCTGCGTGCATCTCCCTGTCTGCCGACAGAAACACACGACACCCTCTCCACACAGGTTTCCAACCTGGGCCATGATGGGCCAGGGCCCCCAGTGTCCTCCCGGCCTTGGCCCGGGGAACGGTGCCCAAGCTTGTATGTGCTGGGCTGGGAGAGGCGGACAGGCTGACAGACAAGCAAACTGTAGCCCAGGCATCAAAGGACGGCAGGCCCAACGCCCGAGGAGCAAATGAGGTGGCTCTGTCCGAGGTTCTGGAGCTGGGGCCTGGGCTTGACACACTCTGCACCCCAGCGGCACCTCCCACGCCCCAGATGGCTCCCCTTGGGGCGGCTCAGACCATGGGCTGACCACCGCACCCCGGGACACTCCAGCAGCTACTGAAATAAAGACGACTTCTTTTCCTCCTTCTCCACAGCCAGAGCTGTCCACTGCTGAAATGACCCCCTGGGCCCAGGGACGGCCTATGGGGCAGAGCAGGGCCCGAGCCGCCTCTGGACCCTCCCTCTGCTCCTGATCACACAGTCGGGCCGGTGCTGGGACACAGGCCACAACGCCATGTCTGAGCTTCTGCCCTGGCACAGCAGTATGAGTCAGGAAAAGGAAGCAGGAACACTCATTTGCCCTGCGGGTGTCAAATGCACACTGCTGCTCTGGACAGGGACCGTGGGAGGAGACTGCACGGCAAGCCCAATGGACGGGGACCGTGGGAGGAGACTGCACGGCAAGCCCAAGTCACGGTGTAAAAAAAGCAGATCTTAGCAAACACAGCAGAGCTAGGAGACGAGGTAGGGATCTGGGGGGAGGGACCGGTTCAGGGTTCTGTGGGACCAGCAGGTTGCTGTGTGACCTCAGACAAGTCCCCTCCCCTCTCTGAGTCATGTTCTACCACTTCAAAGAAGAACAGATGGTGGTGGGGGGATGGAGGGGACGTGGAGGTGGAGGTGGCCTTCTCCCCTCCTCTGGCTATCCTGCCTGCCTGCTGTGAAATGAAGCGTCAGCCCAGTGTCCCCAATCCTCTGAGTCCCACGAAGGCCTTTGCATGCCCCCAGGGAGCCACCATGACAGGGAGGGCAAACCAAGGCCTGCCCGCAGTCACACCCACCCCCACGACCCCGGCAGCACCGGCATCACTAACCCATCACAGGGTTCGCTCTGGCAGACCTGGGATGGACGGCAGTCCAGGTGGAAGGCTGGCCTGTGGGCCCTGGTGAGAGAAGCAGGTCAGCTTCCCGGGCGCTCTTGCCAGTCCCTCATTGCACACCTGCTGCCCAGAGGTGAGGTCAGTCTCAGGGCAGTCCAGTGGAGCCTCTGCCCGCTGGCCGGGGGTCCAGGGGCAGGGCACACCAACCCTGCTCAAAGGACACAAGTGAAACTGAAGCCCTCCCCCTGGCTCACAAATGAGGGGGCGGGGAAGGACTCAAGAACAGGGGGCTGTCCCCAGGTGTCCCCCAGTCAGGCATGACAATCGCCCACAAGGTGGGGGGCTGGTGCCGTGTCACAAAGCAGACACCAAGACTCAGAGAGGTGAAGAAACTCGCCCGAGGAGACCAGCCAGGAAGCGGCAGAGCTGGGCTTGGAGCCAGCACTGCCCCCAAGAGGAGCCACAGCAGGGAAGAAACCCAGGAGGGAGCAAGCTTGTGCCCCCCGACCCCTGCCCAGGTTCTGGCAACAGCCCCGGCCATTCCATGGGACTGACCAGACAGAGGGCCTGAGGTGTCGCTCCCTGCACCCCCAGCACCTCCTGGTGCCCATCAGCCCCTGCCGCCCTCCCCCACAGCCCCCTCCCCGAGCCTCCATCACCCCCTCCCCGATGTCCATGGCAGCCCCTCACTGGTCCTGGCCTCCACCCTGGAGCCTCCGTAGTCCACGTGGCGCCAGAGGACGGTTCTGGACAAAATCCCAGAGGCCACTGCTCTGCTGAAACCCCAGGGCTTCCCCACACACTCAGAGAGAGCAGAGACCCCCATCCATGCCCACCCCCCCCAAAACGGTCTCCTCCCCACCCCGGCCCTGGTGCTCCTGCCCTCACCCTCTCCATCCCGCAGGGACCCCAAGCATCCCTCCCAGAGCCTCTGCCTGAGCCTCCGAGGCCCCAGACCTGCTCAGGCGACTCTGCTCACTCCCCAGGGGTCAGCCCGAACGGACGTCGCCTCCTCTGATGGGCCCACTGACCATCGCATCTGAGTACCCCGACTCCCGCCCCTACCCTGTCCCTCTGCCGTCCCACCCTCACACTTGTCCCTTGGAGCCCAGGGTCTGGAAGAAGATGACACACAGTAGGTGCACAAAACTAGTGATGGGCCAGGATGAGAGCGGGGAGCTGCATGCCAGAATGTTCTGGCACCGGCCGCTCTGGACGTGGATGAGGACAAGGGCAGGACTGCAAGCCCTCCCACCATGCACCGGGGGAGTCTGGCCTGGCCACCTCCGGGTGGAGAACTGGACCTCAGCCCTGCTAGATGGCGCCAGCCCTGGGTCTGAAGGCGGCCTGGGCGGGCTGGGCTGGGCGAGGGCCCGTGTCCAGGCCTGCGATGGCTCACCTTGGAGTCTGTAGGGCTGAGGGCCCAGCCAAGCCTCAGGGCCGGGCTCCAGCCTCAGCTTTAATCAGAACCACTGGTGCCGCACGGCTGCCCTCCTGGGAGTGGCGTGGCTGGACACCCATCCATCCAAACCCCGCTCCCGGACCACTGGCCAGATTTCCAAGCTGGAGTGATGTGCAGGGCCCCATGACGGCTCAAGGAAGGGAGAGTCCAAGAACAGAATTCACCAAATGGCAGAAAACCCAGCTTTCTGAACCACCCAGCCCCTGGGGACCAGGCCAAAGCCAGATCAGCACCTCCACTGTGAGCAGCTCCAGCGCCGGGTTAGCTCAGTGCCTGCCTCAGTCTCCCTACCAGGGACCCCAAAGGGGAGATGGAGCCTCAGCTGCCTACAGGGTCAGCAGGTGAGGCCCAAGGCCAGTTTTCCCAGCCCCCGGACGCCAGCCCTGCCAGGAACTGAGGCTGGAAGGGCCCGGAGACGCCCTGGGCAGCGGATCTGCGCCTGGGTCCATGCTGGGCCTGGGATCCCTGACTCCCAGCTGACTCCCCGCTGAGGACTGTGGGGCGGAGTCCCAGTTCCACCACCGACCGGCTGGGTGACCCTGGGCAAGAGGTGCCCTCTCGGGGCCTCAGCCTCCTGCTCTGCAAAGTGAGGCTGAGATCCCAGCCTCCAGGGTCCAGGTGAGCCTCAGTGAGCTGACCACGGGAAGTGCTCAGCCCCAGGAGAGGTCGCTCTGCTGTATGGGGGGACAGGAACAGGAGGGGGACAAGAAGGGACAGCAGCTCCAGAAGGGCCAACCGCGCTGCCCAGGACATAGAACCACACACCACGAGCTGCGCTCACCACACGACAGTGAGCGGAAACAGCCACTGACACCTGATCGGTCCTTTATCAAAGGTCCAAAACAATGAAGACTAGACAAAACTACACACGAACTACAAGGAAATTAATTCTACAACGGCCAGGAGACAGACAACCTCACGTCAGGACGGCGGCTCCTTCCTGATGGGGCCGCCGCGGGCCAGGACCAGGGAGGGCACAGGTGGAATGTTCTAGTTCTTGCGTTGACTGGTGGGCTCATGAGTGTTACCAATAACTAAAAATTAAATAAATGAATGAATAAGAATTAAAGAGCGAGAGATCAGAACAAACAGAGAAGAGGAGGGTAATGAAAAAAGCCGGACGGTCACTTCCGACGTTCCTTTCTCTCCCGTCAAAAGGCTGCTCCGCGCTGAGTAACAACAAGGCCGCGTGGTGGTGGGGCAGCCCACCTGAGTGGGGAGCCTGTATCTCTGCGGGACGAGCAGGAGGTGAGGGAGACGGCTGTGGGCGACAGGCCGGCTGCGGGCTCACTCGGGCTCCCCTGCCGAGGGCCACACGTCACCGCGCCGGCTTGTGTTTGAGGTCAGCTCCACCATCCCCTCAACGCGTGACCTCGGGCGAGTCCCCCAGCCTCCCAGCCTCAGGTTCTTCCCCTGTAAAATAGGAATGGCAACAGTCCCCACTCCCAGGGGTGAGGAGGATCAAGCAGTGTGGCAGGTTGGACTCCTGTCACCAAACATCCTGGCTCCACTGGCGGCGCAGAGTCTGTTCCAGCCGGAGGCTGTCGGTCAGCCTGGCCCCGGGGCAAGCAACGTGGAGCGGCACACGGCAACGCACACGCTGGCGGCTGTTAAGTCACAGAGACTCGGGGGCTATTTGTTGCCACTGCAGAACCTGGTCGGTCCTGACTGACAGAAGCCGCCGGCGCAGACGAGAACGACAGTGAAGACAACACGGGGACATTCGGAGGACAGGCCCTTTAACACTAAATAATAATTGGACCGTTCAATAAGAAATAGTAAGAAGTCTGTCCCTCTTGCAAGGACGAGATGAGCGGGACTCAGGCTGGTCCGAGGGCTGTCCCTGCACATGAGTAGATGGACCCAAAGCACCTGAACACAGCTCCCTTTCAAATGACGCTGGATCTTACGATGTTTCTGATTCATTTGTTCGGCAGCCTCTTGCTAAGACTTCGGCAGGTCCCTCCCTACTGGCCACAGTTGGGAGCAGAGCTCAGGGTCGCAGTGAGCATGGACGACCTTGCCCCAGAGCTGGGCTGGGGGGCCCTGCTGACGACTGGCCTCCCAGCCCACAGGCCCCAGTGCTGAGCATGCCGGGACATCCCGTTCTGTTCCAGAGGCATTTTTAATGCGCTCTCATCCCTTCTGCATATGGATAAACCCCACTGCAAGACACGACAAGACTTTCCTCTCGTTCTCTGCAAACGAGCCAGCAGCGGCGTGCAGCTGCCCCCATGAATTTTTCATGGTGGTATTTGCTGGAAAGGCTGCCTTTGACTGTTTTCCTTGTTACCGAGTGAAGCCGCCCTTGCTCCCTAGAGGCTCTGAGAAGGCTCGGGCCCCGGCGCACGTGCACATGCTTCCCACCCCCAGCACTGAGTGCTGTTGGTACAGGGCGCCCACAGAACAAGAAGACCACTGTCCTCGGAGGCCCTCCCTCCCGTCCCTGCTAACTGGAGGGGACCTGGGAACCCCAAGCTCCCTGCCAGTCGCCGGACTCTTCCTCGGCAGCCCGGTCTGAGGGCGGCAGGGGCTGCAGAAGGACTGGGGTAGGGCTCATGGGGGCATCGATCAGCTTCCAGGAAGGGCACCAGGTATGCCAGAGCCTGAGGGGCCCCCACCTGGTCCCTGCCCAGAGCTCAATGCCCAGCAAAACCCACGTCCCTGCTGTGTTAGCGTCCTGGGGCTGCCACTGACAGAGTCCCACAATGGGTGAAAACAACAAAAATTCATTCTTGATGCTAGAGGCCAGAAATCCCAAACCCAGGTGTCACAGGGTCATGTGAGGCTCTGAGGAGGAGCCCTCCTGCCTTTCCCAGCTCCTGGGGGCCCCAGGCGCTCCTTAGCTTAGAGCTGCATCACTCCAGTCTCTGCCCCATGTCCACACGGCCTCTCCTCATCTCCCTGTGTCTCTCCTCCATGTGTTTCCTACAAGGACACTTTTCGCTGGATTTAAGGCCCATCTGGGCAATTGGGGTGATCTCATCTCAGGATCTTATTTAATTACATCCGCAAAGACCCTTTTCCCAACAAGCTCACATGCACAGGTTGGGGCATATCTCCTTGAAGCCACATTCAGCCCCCCAACCCGGTTGGCCTGGGCGCGCCATGGAAAGCCAGGGGCTGGGACGCAGTGGCCTCAGGCCTCCTCGCCTGAAAACCACCGCTCCGGGCTGCTGGGGGCGGCCCTGCTCCACCCTGGCCCCAGGCTCTCAGCACCGCCTCTGACCATCAGGCCCCTGTGACCCTCCCTCTCCAAGACCAAGAAACAGCCTCAGAGCCCAGAAAGCTGCTGAAAATCACAGCAGCCTGGACCCAGTGTCTCAGGTCGGCCCTCAACCCTGCACACCTGCCCTGCGTACAGCTGTGCTGCATTCACCTGCCCACGGCCAGGGGTCCAATATCCATCTCCCCACCTGACAGGGACCAGTGCCACAGTTCTAGCACCCGGCCCGGGGTCTGGCACCACCAGGTACCAACAGAACGAACGAATAAATGAATGTATGGCTGCTGACTCCCCGGGCCCGGTCATGACCTGCTTGGGATCTCAGGAAAGTGATGCCCTCTGGGCCTCAGTTTCCCCCAGTGCCAAAGGAGGGCAAGAAGGGTCCTTCTCGCGTAAATGTTCTGGACCATGAGACCAAGGCAGAGTCTGGAAGGGGGCTCAGGGAGCCTGTGAGTCTGCGAGTGTCATGGCGACGAGGCCAGGCCTCAACGCCCCTTTGCTCTCCGTCCTGCTGCCCAGCGCAGATGACCTCTTGGCCCACGAGGCAGCTCAGGCTCCAGGATTTTCATCAAACAGCGATTCTCTCGTCTGGACACGGGGATATCTGTCAGCGAGGAAGGACTAATGTGGGCACCCGTGACATGTCACCCACCAGGATTCCAAATCTGGGCCCCTGGGCTGCCCCGAGGAGGCCGGGGTGCTGGTATGACGCTGGTGAGCCGCAGATTAGAGCAGACACACCCCCCCCGGATGCACAGCACCCTAACGTCTTCAAGACATCTCAGGCACAAGCGTGACCCTGGGCTCTGCGGCTCGCACACTGAAGAGCTCCCCAGCAGACGGAGCCCACTCTCCCTCCACCCTGGAATCGGGGATCAGAAACTCACGCACGGCCTGCTTTAACTCTCAGAGCCCACTAGCACATGGGGAAACTGAGGCACTGAGAGGCGGCTCCTGCTGCCCCTCAGCTCTGGATCTCTGCATGCCAGGCGCTGTGCTGACACACACAGACGTTGTCTTTCAAATCCTTACAACAACCCAGGGAGTTACAACTGAGACCCCGTTTAACCAGTGAGGCCATCAAGGGTCAGCGGACGAGGACAGTGACCCAGCGTCCCACCGCCACCCAAGTCAGCAGCTCACTCCTTCGTCCACCCCCTCCGTTATGAAACACTGTTGAGTGCCTACTCTGCGCTGGGGGGGGCAGACAGGTCCTAACGTAGTTATCACTGCCAGACGACAGAGGCTGTGACCTTAACCACCTTACAGCCCCACACCAGCCACCGACCAACGGACATTCATGTGACACAGGGCATAGGGAGGATGGACGGAAGGACAGTGGACAGATGGAAGCACAGAAGGACAGATGGGTGAGTGGATGAGTAGAAGGACAGACGGACAGGCAGACAAATGGATGGGTGGATGCGTAAGTGAATAGATGATGGATGGGTGGAAGAATGGGTGGACAGATAGGTGGATAGATGGATGGATAAGGGGGTGGAAGGACAGACAGACAGATAGATGGGTGGATGTCTAAGTGCACAGATGATGGATGGATAGATGGGTGGATGACGGACACATGGATGGACAGACGGTTGGATGGACAGAAGGACAGGCAGGCAGCTGGGTGTGTGGATGGGAGGGAGCGAGCGAGGGAAGGGAGGAAACAATAACAACCCACGAGATGAGCAGTGTTCTCTGGGGGCAGACTGACAGCACGGGCAAGTCCCCCCGGCACGACGATAAGGACCCGGGAGTGCAGCAAGGAGAGAAACTCAGCTGCGTTTTGTCTCTTAAGGAAGGCGCGGCAGACCGCCTGCTGAGGGAGCTCCGGCTGGCTGTCCGTGCCCCTCCTGCCGGGCTGCCATCTGCATCTCTTGACTGACGCCTCCAGCATGAATGAGCCCCAGCCGACCCGGCCAGAGGCGGCCAGTTAACACACTTTTGAACAAGTGTGTCTCCTTGCAGCTCTCGTGCCCTCGATGGCGGCAGCAGGGAGAGGCACACACAAGCACTCCGTGGGAATTCTGTTCAGCGGTGGGAGGGAGGACGGACCCTCCCAATGTCGGGGGTGGAGCTGGCCTCTGGAGGTCAACTGGCCCCTAGCCATCAAGTACTGCCCTGTGGGGCTCACCATGGTGCGCTTCCACTCAGTCCTAATGACAACCCCGTTCACAGACGGTGGCCGGGGCTCAGGTTTCCAGGGAAGGACGCTGCAGGCCCTGGACAGTGGAGAAGGTTCGAGGCCTCTACGGTGCCACCTAGGAGCTCCGTCCTGGTGGCCAATGAGAAAGGACGTGGCCTTGGTGCCACCGAGGTCAGCCCTGGGCTCTCCCCTCTCCCCCAGGGCTGCCCTCTCCTCCCGAGTGTGGGTCACTGTCATGGACTCTGCAGCAGGTGGGCCTGGGGGTTCACATGGCCCAGCTTGTCCCCCCACAGCAGATCCACTGAGGACAGGTGGCCAGGACGTTGGATGTCACCAGACAGTACGATTAAAAGCATCTTGCTGGCAGAATGAGCTGCTAAGCATATAAACCACCACTTCCTGTCCAAAGTTCCTCTCTTGTGGGAAGTCCAATCACCTGGAGTTAACCAGGCAGCACAGGTGGGGAAAGGGACATTGCCAGCCTGGATGGTGGTAACAGAGAGACCTGGGGACGGTGCCTCAGAAAGAGGACTCTAGGAGCCAGGGCCAACGTCCGCAAACACAGGAAAGACTTGAGAAGAGGTGGGGTTTCTCGGCCGACAAGACCTTCACCTTGGTGAGAATGAACGGACGTTGTGGTCTCCTCCCCAGCAACGCACAGTGCGCCGGGTGCCCCAGAGCCCCTGCAGCCCCTCCGATTGAGAAGTCTCGCTTCAGAGAGATCCCATACCTTCAGGCGATTGAGAAGGCACAAGAAGGTCTGGGGGTGGGAAGTCAAGGGCACACCGCCAACCATCTGGATGGACTTTCCTGGTCACCGAATGGGCTCCAGGGAGCTCTCAGCCCCTGGAGGAACGAAGGTGGAGCCGTTGGGGGCCGAATCTGGAGAGCCCATTGGGCAACAAGGTTGACTGACTGCTGAGCTGCTCTGCCTTCGGGTCTCTGACCCACAGGAGCATGTGGGGTGATGGCTCCCTGTCCGCAACCCGACACACGGGAGACGGGAGGACGGGCTCTCTGCAGGCAGCACGAGACGAGAGCGTTCACCCTCAGGTCCAGAATGCTTTGTGGGGCTTGTATGTGGACACGCGTGTGTGACATTCTGAGAATTCACTTCAAACTCAAAAGGGAAGTTCCAGCTCGCCAGGGGCCGAGGGACGTCCAGTCTTTCCCACCCCCTGCCCCCTGCCCCGCCCACCCACCCACCCTGCAGCCTGCTGGGGCCCCAGGGAAAGAGGTCAGCTGAGGCAGCCACTGTGGGCCGGCCCCTCTCCAATGGGGCTGGTCACTCAGATTGGAAGAAAATAAAAGATCAAGCATGAGGAGCCCTAGGCACCCCAAATTAAGTACAGAAAACAGAATTTGGCGGTGGTAAAAATGTGCAAGAGCTACTGTGGTGAGGGGGCTGCAGGGCCAGCCGCAGCAGCCACTTCCCACCTGGTGGCCTGGCAGGACCCTCCCCTCTCTGAGCCACAACTTCCCCATCGCGTGATGGGGCAGAAACAGCGCCCTCCCAGCGGGTTCTCTCCCAGGCAACAGGAAACCCGCTCAGCCCAAGGTGGCCCAGGACAGCCACCAGCAAAGGAGAGCTGTCGATGAGCGAGCCCATTACACAGTCATCGCGTAATCGTCCTCTGTGATGTGGACACGGGGGCGGGCGGGGGGAGGACTCAGCCTTTCGCTCACCAGCCCATCCAGGAGATTGGGGATCAATTTTCTGGGAGAGCCAGTCTCATCGATGTGTCTACTTTTGTGTTTTTTTAGGGCAGAAAATAACCAAAATGTCAGAAGGCAACCAAAAGAATTGAAACGAGGTATTCAAACAAATACGGGTACACGAATGTTCACTACAGTATGACTTCCAACAGCCACAGGGTGGAAACAATCTAAGCGTCCATCCACAGACGAATGGGCAAGGACCGTGGTCCATACGTACGATGGGATGCTCGCCAGCCACAAAGGCATGCAGCCGTGACACACGCCACAACACGGGTGAACCCTGAAAACATCACGCTAAGGGAAAGAAGCCACACAGAAGCCCACACAGTGTATGGTCCTGCTTGTATGAAATGTTCAGATCAGGCCAGTCCGTAGACAGAAAGCTGCCTGACGGTCTCCAGGGCGAGAGGGCGGGGGACGGGGAGAGACTACCCAATGGACGTGGGGTTTCCTCTTGGGGTGTGGAAATGCTGTGGCTCTAGAGAGGGGTGGTGGTTACACAACACTGCGAGTGTGCTAAGTGCCACTGAATTGCACACTTTAAAAGGGTTAAATCTACGTTACGTGAATTTCACTTCAATTAAATGAAAAGTCAGAGAGCAGGAGAGAGGACGACCGGGCTGGGCCAGGATTGGGAATCAAAGACGGAAGCTGGCCCCTGCCCCCAGGAGCACTCAGCCCGGGGAGGACCCAGAGCCCACCCCACGACGGGACGTGCCACATGCCTGGGGCTCCATGACAGCCTCTCTTTGAATCCAAAGGACCCTGTGCGGATGTCACCTGCGTTCACTCCTACTGCTGCTGTCACCATTGCCTCAAACAACACGGATTTATCACCTTGCAGCTCTGGAGGTCAGAAGTCTGAAATGAGTCTTATGGGCTCAAATCAAGGTGTCCACAGGGCTGGCTCCTTCCAGGAGCTCCAGGAGACAATCTGCTCCTCGCCTTTCCAGCTTCTAAGACCACCCGCCTCCTGCGGCCGCATCACTCCAGCCTCTGCTCTGTCATCACGTCTCCTTTCCCTGACTTTGATCCTCCTGCCTCCCTCTTGTAGTTACAAATTCTGCAAATTGCATCTATAAAACCCACTTACATCCACAGAGGGTCCAGGAGAGAGGAGGTGGATGTGACTTTCGGGGAGCCTCCTTTCAGCTCACTGCCCCAGCCAGCGGCCCGTGGGCATCCACTGAGTGTCAGGGGCCACACTAGTCACGCTGCACAAAGTACAGCCTCACAGCAGCCTTATGTGGCAGAGTGAACTTTCCCAGTCTATAGAAGAAGAGACAGAGGCTCCGAGAGCACACCTGCCTAAGGTTACTGGGAAAGCAGGTGGCTGACAGAGGAGCCTGCACAGCTGAGGGCTCCCCGCCCCCACCTTCCAGTGTCAGTCAGAGAGTCTCGCCCTTCGCCATCTCTTCCCTCCCAGCCATTCGGAGCTGGGATGGTCCCAAAGCAGGACACCTTCAACCTGGCATCCCCACACGCTGAGGTGGGTCACTCACCGTGGAACTCCCCCCACCGCACTTCTGATCTCCCAGCTGGCACCAGGGTGCAAATCCTAGATTATGTCTCCTATTCATCAGCCTTTGAGAAGTATAATTGGGGCTTTTATGGAAAATCAGCTCATTATGCAAAGTGCAAGGGTTGTGAAAATGATCATTTTTAAAGGAATATGTTGGGCTCCGATCCAGCCACGGAAGAAACAAGGAAGAGATTCCGCAGGGCTGTGGGCTCATCTGCATTTTCAAAAGATGAATGGGCTTAGCTAACCAACACCTTTTGCTGATCCATAACACAACACACCCTTAGACGGAGAGCCGGGTTCACGTTTTGTAAGGTCCTGGTGGTCCCCACATGTTCAACCGCCTGCGGAACCTCTCGGCCTGCACGGGGGACGGGGGAGAGTGCTCACTGGCGGTACTGCATGGGCAGCCAGAGCTCGCTGCCCGGCCCCTGGGCTCGTGGGGTGAGCTGTGTGGAGTGACAGAGGTGCTGTCCCCATCTGCAGAGGGCCCGCGGAGGGAAAAGACCTCGGAAAAGCTCTGGATTGGGGCTCAGACAAAGAGGGGGACATGCAGCGTGGAGGAGAGGGCACAGAAGGAAAAACACTGACGGGCGAGGAGATGCGGTGAGAGGGCAGTTCCTTCTGTACAGGTGCCCCTCCGGATCCCGAGGCCCCTCCCCTCGTCTACAAACATCCCCCACCCCCGTTTCCCCACTTCCTCCTCTTCCCGTGGGCAGCAGAGGCTTGACTCAGCAGACCTGGGGCGCCCACACCCTGGTCTGGCCCTGGCCCAGCTCTGGGGAGGGAATTCCAGCCCTGGGGAGTCCTGCCAGACAGCAGTGTCTTTGTTCCCTGGAGCCCTGGGCCACGCCAGCGAGTCTCTGCTGGTGACGGGATTTACGGGGAGCCTTGGGCTCGACCTCTGCAGAGGCTGGAGGCTAGGGTCAGCCGCACAGGGGCTCAGCTGTGTCTACATGACCGATACTCAGCATACTGGACACAAAGCTCCGGGGTCTTCCCTGGTTGGCAACCCCCCTCGTGTGTTGTCCCACGTGGTTCTGGGAGAGCTGCGCGCCGTCCACAGGCCTCCGCTGGGAGGGGGCGACTGGAAGCGCCGGTCTCTCCAGGACCTGCCCAGGTGCCTTTCCTATTCGCCAGTTTGACCCTGTATCCTTTCACTGCAATAAACCATAGCCGTGAGTCTAACGGCCTTGCTGCGTTCCGAGAGTCCTTCCAGCCAACTGTCAAACCTGAGGGTGGTCTTGGGGACCCCATCACACCCCGTTATGTTATTAAAACAAACTTTAATATCTACGGAGCCCTTCTCTGGGCCAGCACTGAGCTAAAGGACTTACACACCTCATCTCAACAATCCTGAGACGCCCCTGCGTCCATCCCACCGCACCCATGTCCCCAGGGACTCAGAGGGCAGCCTCCACACAAGGCCCACAGCTCACAGGGACCAGGGGGCAGCCTCCGCACAAGGCCCACGGCTCACAGGGACCAGGGGGCAGCCTCGGCACAAGGCCCACGGCTCACAGGGACCGGGGGCAGCCTCGGCACAAGGCCCACGGCTCACAGGGACCAGGGGGCAGCCTCGGCACAGGCCCAATGGCTCACAGGGACCAGGGGGCAGCCTCCGCACAGGGCCAATGGCTCACAGGGACCAGGGGGCAGCCTCCGCACAAGGCCCACGGCTCACAGGGACCAGGAGGCAGCCTCCGCACAAGGCCCACGGCTCACAGGGACCGGGGGCAGCCTTGGCACAGGGCCCACGGCTCACAGGGACCAGGAGGCAGCCTCCGCACAAGGCCCACGGCTCACAGGGACCAGGGGGCAGCCTCCGCACAAGGCCCATGGCTCACAGGGACCGGGGACAGCCTTGGCACAGGGCCCACGGCTCACAGGGACCAGGGGCAGCCTCGGCACAGGGCCCACGGCTCACAGGGACCGGGGGCAGCCTCGGCACAGGGCCCACGGCTCACAGGGACCGGGGGCAGCCTCGGCACAGGGCCCACGGCTCACAGGGACCAGGGGGCAGCCTCCACACGAGGCCCACGGCTCACAGGGACCGGGGGCAGCCTCGGCACAGGGCCCAGGGCTCACAGGGACCAGGAGGCAGCCTCCGCACAAGGCCCATGGCTCTCAGAGACGCAGGGTTTGGATCTGCGTCTCACCCACTCCCGCAGCCCAGGCCTCACCCCTCTCGGCTCCCCATCTCCCGATGGGGTGGCAGCCTTCTGAGCCGGGGTCCTCTTTCCCCCCGAGGGACCCTGGCACTGCCCAGGTGGTTCCCGGAGAAGAGAGAGAAGAGGGTGTGTCTCTGCTCTCCTCTGCCCTGTGAGGGTGACTATTCGCTTCTGCCCACCCAGGACAGGAGCGGCTTGGGAAGCACCTGCATTGTGGAGCAGCTCGGGCCATCGGGGTGGAGATGGGGGGACAGGGCAAGAAGGCCAGGAGGGAGGGCATCACCCCGTTCTCACGGAGTCTCCACACGAATCAGAGGGCAGGACACACACTGGGACAGAGGCAGGACCAGCTCCCGTGTTCTTCACCACCCTCTAGGCCATCAACAGGGTCCCTCTGCCAGCTGTCCCCCAGGGAAACAACGGCTCTCAGAGCCTGCGTGGGGAGGGAGCGGAAACGGCCTTGGCCTCGAGACAGCAGGGGCACGGAGAGCCTGGACACCTCCGAGGACCGTGCTGAGGCCACAGCGGGACCACGGCCAGCACAAAGCCAGACGGGCTCGTCCACCCCAGGAGCACAGCTGGGCCCCCAGCACCAGGCGCTGGTTTGGAGAGAAAGTTTGACGGATTTAGAAAAGCGACTGCACTCTAGCGTTACGTGAAAGAGCAACAAAACGACTGACTCCTGCTGCTCAAACTCCATTCCTGCCCACGCAGACGCGCAGACATGCGTGAAGATGAAAGAGCTGCCGAAAAGACGCAGAAGGCACAGCCACACACGTGTCGTCACGGGCTGGCGGGGGACGGACAGAACCGTTTCTGAAAGAAACCAAAACCAAAACCACGCACAGGTCCCCTGCTCCACTGCACCTCGAAGAAACTGCGTTTTCCACAAGGCCCTCGACCAGCAAAAGGATTATGACTCACTAGGGCTCAGATGACGGTTAGCATTTCTCAGCAATGAAGTATTTTTTAATTAAGGCATGTACATTGGTTTTTTTTTAGACATAATGCTATTGCACATTTAATAGACTACAGTATAGTATAAACATAACTTTTTTTTTTTTGGTGAGGAAGATTGTCGCTCAGCTAACACCTGTGCCCATCTTCCCCTATTTTATGCGGAAGGCCGACACAGCATGGCTTGATGAGTGGTGTTGGGTCTGCGCCTGGGATCTGAACCCGAGAACCCCAGGCTGCTGAAGCGGAGTGCAAGATCTTAACCACTACACCACCAGGCCAGCCCCTAAGCATAACTTTCACAGGCACTAGGAAACCAAAAGCGTCACGTGGCTCGCTTTACTGCGATATTCGCTTTACTACGGTGGTCTGGAACCAAACCCGAGATATGTCCAGAGGTGTCTCTGGACTGTCTTTGTATCCAGAAACGAGACACTTTTTTTAATCAAACATTTTAAACCGTCCCTATGACACACCTCATAAAATCTACACTGAAAACAGCCCGTGCGACTGAGGGCCTCAAAGCTCTTAAGAACATTCTAGAACGAACATGAGCTGCACGGTGGGTACAGGGGTTTTGTCTTATTGTTATTCTTTCTACCCTAAACGTGTCATAAATATTCTTTTGTATGCATTTACTATGTAGTCTAAAAACATTTCTAAACAGCCTATCCTGCGTCTGACATTAAAAACAAAAACCCAGGAACAGCCCGGTGGAACAGCGGTTAAGTTCACACGTTCCACTTTGGCAGCCCTGGGTTCACCGGTTTGGATCCCGGGTGTGGACCTACGTACCGCTTGTCAAGCCATGCTGCGGCAGGCGTCCCACATATAAAGTGGAGGAAGATGGGCACGGATGTTAGCTCAGGGCCAGTCTTCCTCAGCAAAAAGAAGAGGATTGGCAGCAGATGTTAGCTCAGGGCTAATCTTCCTCAGAAAAAAAACAAAAAACAAAATCCCTAACTCAAAAGAATTTCCAAGTCCTCTGAGAACCCAACAGCAAAAGAAGTCCCGGTGGTCCCCCGACATTTGTATCTGTTCCGGTGACTCTCTGCACCTGAGCAAACAGCTGGGTCCTGGATGCACCCGGCACCATGGCCCTGGGACCCCAGCCTACAAGCATGCGGCGAGCCCCACAGGCACACCAGGGTGAAGCCACCTCCACGGTCAATCACCCTCACGTTTTACTGGCACCCAGGTGTCCCACCCGTCCACTCCGCCCTCAGGCAGGGCTCTTCCTGCCCTCCCTAGCCTCTCATTCCCACCCCACTGGCCCACGTCCTCCAGGGACATCGAGGAAGGGCAGCTCGGCCCCACCCATGGAGGATCTGGAGCCTGGCCCCTCCTCAGATGTCTCCCTGACCTCTGCTGTATGGGTCAGAATCTGCAATGACCTGTTCTCACTTGGGGCCGCCCCCTTCCCGCGTGTCCCATCCACATGTCAGAAACGCGCAGCCAGACCTCGGGTGTCACCCGATTCCCTGAGGCTGAGCCCTGAGATGCAGGCAGAATTACACCCGAGAGCGGGTCCACCTGCTCCAGCCCCGACACAACAAATAAATGCCAGCGGCATCCTTTGAGGCAAAGCCCCTGCCTCTGAGGGGTGGAGAGTGTATTTAGGTGGGCAACGATCTATGAAAGGATTAATTTGCTGATCTTATTACGTAAATGGAAAGAGATTTTGCAGCCATCAGTAACAGGCTTGCAAGATTTCCCTGGTGTGGACGGAAGGCTCCCCGGCTCCCCGCCCCTTCCAGCCACCACCAACAGGCAGCTCGCCAACACGCTGAAAATGCACGACAAAGAGCCAGGCAGAGGAAATCTGCTTAAAACTCCCATGTCTGTGACGAGGCACGCCGGTGGCCAGCAGACTCAGGGCCCGCACTTTGCACCCCAGAAAGCTCACCTGATCCCTTTGTTCTGTGCCACATTGTGCAGAGAGAGTCTGGACACGGCAGAGATGACCTGGGGGAAGATGAGAGAGAGGCTCTGTAATTTCACAAGAAACCAGAAAGTCATCATAAAATGGTAATGAACTGTTTTGTAGACAGAGAGAACTGTTCACTAAGCACATTTTACCGTGATAAAAAAATTTTTAAAAAACACAGCGTATGACTTTGTAGGCTAGGTCCCTAGTTTGTATTTATCATGCAAAACGTGTCGTTTTGGTGCATGAATATTTGCTGAGGGCTGACGCACGGGCACAGGGCCTCAGAGAGGAGAAGGGCTCGGCTGTCGTCCCCGCCCTGCCGCCCCTGGCACCAGCTCCTGACTGATCGCTGAGCGTCATTCTCACCCAGGTAAGGGCCTGCTCTGTCAGGGCTGCTGGGTGTCTTAATGGAGACCACGCTTGAAAAGTGCTCATTCCAGGGCCGGCCACGTGGTGCAGTGGTTATGTTTGGCATACTCCACTTTGGTGGCCCGGGATCCAGTGTTTGGATGTTAGCTCAGGGCAAATCTTCCTTGCAAAAAAAAAAAAAAAACCCACCCACACAAAGTGCTCTTTTCATGCTGCTGGAAGTTATATGATTAGTGACAACTCATGTTCACGGTAGTGCTGATCCATTTCAGAGATGGGGAAATGAGGGCCAGAGAGGTCAACTGACCTGCCCAAAGTCACAGAGCAGGCCAGGGCATGGTCCAGCCCTGTGTTCTGGCCAGTCTCTTCCAGATACACAACCCGCTTGTCTCCCAGCCTTAAAACCCCGACACAGTTATTGCATAGATCTTCAAAACAACAGGCAGCAAGCAGGCATGAGGCTCTGCAGATGATGATGGGGAAACTGAGGCAGGGAGGGGGAGGCCATGGACCACAGAGCACAGAGGATAACACACACAGGCACGACAGGAAGCTGCTCACACAATTCGTTACAGGATTTATGGGACAGCTGCTGTGCCAGACATCATGCACTGAGGAGGGAGATGCCAGCCTCGACTTTGAGACCTCATTGTGTGAGTGTGCATGCATTCATCTGTGTGTGTGCACGCGTGAGCATGTGTGTGCAAGTGGGTGTGTGCACATGTGTGATTCTGAGATCATGTGTGCTTGTGTGTGCATGCACGTGCATAAAAGTGCATGCAAGTTGAAGTGTGTGCATTGCGTCAGTGTGTGCCTGGGGAAAAGGAATGTGACCGTGACCCATGATGATCACTTGCTAAATACACAGACACCCCCTGTGGGGTGCCGGCTGTCTCAGAAACCGAGCCCAGTCATCCTGGTGGATCCTCACACCCTACAAGGCAGGTCCTGCCACGTACATTTGAGAGACAGGAAACCTGAGGCTAGGCCACTTGCCCAAAACCCCCCGACTGGGACACAATCCCTCAGACTTCCTTTTACTCTGTTCTCCTTCTAGCAGCGATTTTTTAAAAGGGAGGGGAAAACCGCAACCCGCACAGAAGGGTCCTTTCTAGCCTGGCGAGACGGCAGATCGGGCCCATGAGTCGAGTGCCGTGTGCCGCCTTCCGAGAGGCGGTTCTATTTCAGACGCCAGGACTCACAGAAGTTATGAGTCCGAGGAATGACTAGGGTCCTCTGTGTTTCCCCAGACAAGACTCAACTGGCTTATTATGCGGCTGGCCCAGCCGGGGCGCCCACACTTGTGTGCTACAAGGGACCTTTCACAAATAATGAGCAACTTGGCCTCGACTGTTGTTCTTGGCTTTTAAGAGCTCTAAATATTTAGGGAGAACAAAAATTAAAGCAATATTGCTGTACGTCCTTAGAGTTAGTTGATGGAAGGCTGGAAACGTTAGAGGTTGAAGGGTTTGGCAACTGTAGGGCACACACGCCACCCCTCTCCTACGCCTCCCTTGGCAGACATTGCTAATCGACTGCCACACTCCTCCCCACTGATCCAGACTCAGGCTCAGGATCCTCCTCGCAGAGTCTGCACGGAGCACTCAGGGTCGGTCAGCATCGGCCTGGGAGACGAAAACTGTCTGCCCCCCTGAAGTTAATGCAAAGGCCGAGCTTTGTAAGGTGGAGCCCATACAGAGGAGCCACCACAGGTGAGTGACCAAGGCCAGGAGACGGGTCTCTGACATGGCCACGTGTCCGTGGTCCCAGAGGACAGAAGGCTTCTCCAGCCGCTACGACCACGGCAGCAGCAGCCCTGAGCTGGCAGCCGCTTCGCTCCAGGCTGGAATCTGTCACTAGCAGTTTGTCAGGGGCTCAGCTCTGAGTTCCTGACACCGGACAGGGGCGGCTATTTAAATGAGGTTAAATGTGCCAGCTCTGCCAGAGGCGCCCCAGCCCTCGCTCCACCCGACCACGTGCTTCATGGCTGGCATCTGGGCAGGAAAGGGAAATCTCAGGGCCCATCACGGGGAGCCCCGCTCCAGTGACCCGAGGCCCAGGGCAGGGGCTGCTGGGAGCAGACGGGGGACCCCGGATGGCCATGAGGTCAGTGGCGGCCCTGCCTTAAAGGTTAGGGAGCAGGTGCATCTCCCTGCAGGGGCTCCCCAGGGCGCCTCCGCCCACCCCCAGGATGGAGCATCTGGGCTTCCCTAGGGGCCTCATGCCATGTCACTGTCAGGGGACCACCAAAAGCCCCCGGCCCACGGCCCCTGCCCACGCTTCTGAAAGGTACATGTAAAGGATGACGTTTTCCCAGCTTCTCTCTCCACTTGTCCCCAGAGGCCTGGCTAACGTGAAATGAAGACACACACCTGCTTCTCCCCTCTCCCTTCACAGGGACCAGCTCAGGCCTTGGGCTCCGCGATCCACGAGCCACTCCTCCTGCACCCGCAGATCCTCAGCCCCGGGTGAGCCAAGGAGTGTGCGCGCCGGGGTCCGCGCAGGGGTAACACGGGAGAAAGGGGCGCCCCCGAGAGGACCAGTCCCGCTGGGAAGAGCCACACGCCCCAGCAGCTCCCCAGAGCAGTGGCTGTCTGTGCTGGTCACCTGTGTCCGCCCCCCACCCCGACATGACCTTTAATATTTCGGACTCCTTCAACACTTGGTGAAGGAACAAGGGGTAGATGTGACAGGGCGGGAGGGCGAGGTCTGGGGTCTGGACCAGGTGTGCGCTCTCGGCTCCGTCCCCACCCAGCCACAGCCTGCTCTGACCCCACGACTCTGAACCAGGTCTATACTTGGGGCCAACAGATGCCTGGACCCAGGGGCCAATCAGCTTCCTCACACTCGTTGGGGGAGCTCTGGGATGCAGCCCACCCCAGAGGCAGGGACAGACACCAGGAGACGGGAGCGAGACAGAGCAACCAGCATCCCTTCATGCTCGACCATCTTGTCCACATTCGAAGTCCCTCTTTGTGCCACGGAAACTTTCCAGGGTTCCCGCAGCGGTCCCCTTTCCGAGGGACTTCATCCCTCTCATGCTGGACGGAGCCAGCGATCAGGGTGTCCCAGCCCTGCCGCCCGAGCCTGCCCCGGGCACAGTGCTGTGCGGACCCTGCTCCAGCGCCTCCTCCCGTCCGGGCCCCAGCACAGCAGGCACAGTGGCTGTGGGGTGGTGGGGGACTGGAGAGGGTCTGGGCTGCAGCCAGAGGGTCTGCTGAGGGGACGAGCCCCGACCGTCCTGGGTTCAAATCTGCCACACCCTGGGCCAACCGTTCCCCCTCCCCGAGCCCCACATGCTCCCCTGTGACCGGGAAGAGGACTGTCACCCGCGGGACGTCGGCAGAACGTGACTTAGCGCCCGGCCCACAGCAGGTGCTCACGAACGGCTTGCACGACCAGGGGAGTGAGGAGAGCGGGCGGTGAGTCAGGGTGGCCTCTTCCGCCACCTCGCTTGGAGGGAACAACAGAGCAAAGCGCCTGGTTCAAGGCTAAAGGCTTACGTGGCTGTACAGCTTCAAAAAGAGGAGATCAGGACAAACGCTGGGAAAGCAGAGCGAACGAGACCACAGGCAGAGGGAGAGATGGAGAAAGAAGCTCTTTGACTTTAAAAAGCAGGGTCACTCGGGGGTCCCCTGGGGAGGTAGGGAGGGTGTCCCGAGGCCTCTGGGCAGCTCCGGAGCCGTCTTGTGGCCCCTCTGCTGAAAGCTGCCCGGAACGGCTGCCTCGCAGGCACGGCCACGAGCCGGGGTGGTGGGGCAAGCTCTGGGCTTGTGGGGTTTGTCCAGCCCTCCTGCGCTCAGGGCCTCAGTCGCAGGAGGCCCAGCCACGTCAGCCAACCTCCTGCCCTCGAGGGTGAGACTCGGGTGACGACAACTCAGCTCCTCCCTCCCCAGGAGCAGGGGTTTGCACACAGCAGGTGCTGACCCATGGGCATAAACTCAGCTGAAGGCTCCTAACAGCACTTTCTTAAAGAAGTAGGACGGGATGGGAAGGGGTAGCAAGGTATGAGATGGGCTACGGGACAGAAAATACGGGAGAAGAGGAGTAAATTAAGTTTAGTTTCATGAAACTTGTTTCACTGTAGAGGAGATGAATGATTTAAGCTTCTCTGACTTACTCATCAAATGTTCAATGTGCCCTACTAAGCACAGGCACTATGCCTCGTGGTGAGGATGTAACAGAGTGTGAATCAGGTACAGGGACACTTTGTCCCTCCACAGACGCTCTCTCAGATCTCCAACAGCCCCAGGAGGGTCCCTCCCACGAGATGAGCTGGCCTGAGACTGCTCCCCCATTTTACAGGCCTGGTGACTCGGGGACTGGCTCAAGCTCATACAGTCAGCGGTGGCTCTGAGAGGAGGACTTTCTGTCACCACCCCCATTGCATCCTGGCAGGGGGCGTCCATGGCAAAATGTCTTTCAGCCTCCACACTCCCCCCTTCCCCTACAGGTTGGGTAGAGGTCATGGTCCAGAGGCGCCACGTGGACGCCACGTCCACAAGAACACACCCTGGTTGGCTGTGCCTTCTGCTGAGGACGCCCATTGGCACTCCGGCTCACCTCAGGAATCCCAGACAATTGGCGTCCTTTATGGGCCACATCCAGCTTTGTCCAAGCTCTTTTGGGGCTGGCATCACACCTGACCTTCAAAACCAGGCTCTGAGCTGCCTCTTCACATTTCACAGTTAAGAAAAGCTTCAGCTCAGAGTTTATATGATGGATTTAAGTCACAGAGTGGCTTTAAGAATGCTCAAACAATGTCTGAGTATATGTGTGGGTGGATGGTTGCATGGTTGGTTGGACAGATAGGTGGGTGGATGGTGGGTGGATGGTGGACAAATGGGTGGGTAGGTGGATGGATGACTGGATGGATGGATGGATGGACAGATGGGTGGACGCACAGATGGACTGATGAACAGATGGGTGGATAGATGGATGGATGGATGGGTGGATGGTGGGTGGATAGATGGACAAATGAGTGGGTAGGCGGATGGATGACTGGATGGATGGATGGATGGGTGGATGGATGGGTGGATGGACAGATGGGCGGATGCACAGATGAACAGATGGGTGGATAGATGGACAAATGGGTGGGTAGGTGGATGGATGACTGGATGGATGGATGGATGGATGGGTGGATGGACAGATGGGTGGATGCACAGATGAACAGATGGGTGGATAGATGGATGGATGGATGGATGGGTGGATGGTGGGTGGATGGATGGACAAATGGGTGGGTAGGTGGATGGATGACTGGATGGATGGATGCATGGATGGATGGGTGGATGGACAGATGGGTGGATGGATAGATAGATGGACAGATGAACAGATGGGTGGACAGATGGATGGATGGATAAATGGGAGGATGGGTAGATGGACAGACAGAATCAGCAGCAAAGGTTCCAGTGAGAACCTGCCTCGCAGTCCCCACGCCACAAGGATCAGAACATGAGCCCCCTTTATTGAGCACTCACTCTGTGCTACACACCAAGATTAGCATGACACAAACATTATTCCTGCCCATACTGTTCCCTCCCCCAGCTCTCCAGTTATTAGATGCAGACCCTGGGGACTACAGAGAATAAGGACCTCGCCCCAGGTCACCCAGCAATAAGTGGCTGACTTAAGAACGAGAGCCAGGTCTGCGTGGCTCAAGCCTGTTTCTATTCGCTGCACCACCCCACCACACAGGCGCCTGCAGCTGGCCACAAAACCCTGTCCCCCCTCTTCTGGGCCTGGCTGGACAACATTTTTCAACCTCTCCTTTAGGGACTGAGGTCCACCCAATGGATGGGAGCGGACATCAAGTGTGCCACTTGCACGCCCGGCTCATGAAACCTCCCTGTTTCTGAGGCGACGTCAAAAGCTTCATGTTAAAGCCATCAGCCTGGGTCCCTGAAGTTCTGCATGGAGCAGAGCCTCGCGCACACACGTTCGGCCCGCCCGGAACCTCCCTGAACTGTTCCGTCTCCCTTTTAAGCCGTCACAGCTCCGATGTGCCTGCCACAGAAGCTCTGCTGTGATCGCAGCACCTACCTCACTCTTCCACGGCCACTCGATCCTGAACGGAAGCACAGACAGAAACGATCCAGCACAACAACAAAGACCGATACGAGTCGGCCTCTAAAAGGGATCGGGGCTTCTGTGTGCTGGCGACGAGGTGGGCAACAACCCGTAAACGCGCAGGTCCCGTCAACCCTGGTTGCTCGCAAAGCTGTACAGATCAGGAGGCTTCCTGGCCCCCAACTCTCCCTCAGTCATCAGGAGTCAGTAAGCAGGAGCCGCACAGACAGGCCAAGGCCGCAGACCTTCCTGATCAGCCATTACCACGCATCTGGAAACCCACGCGGCTACACGGAGCCAAATGGCAAGATTAGCAAACTCATTTAAATACGTCGCCCCAAAAACTCCCCTATCTGCCCGGGAAATCTACAGCTCACACAGCTGCATATTGAGAAGCAGATCATTATAAACTGCTTCCTCCAGCGTGGCCCCACATTGTCCTGTTTTTCCTCTTTTCACATAGAGAGCAAGGTCAGAAAAAACTTGGTGCTGTCGCCTTCAGAATGACAAGTGACCAAAGAGGAGGGATTAATCATGAAGCACGTACAACCAGAGTTGTGAATTCAACCTCTGCACCGGGAGAATGCCAGGAAAAAAAGCAAACAGGAGAAACCCGGCCACTTGGCTGCAGCACCTGCACACAGTACCAGACGAGCCAAGAGGACGCAGGACACGGGCTGAGTTGAACCCCGGGCCCCCAGACAGCCAAGCGCAGAATGAAAAATGTGGTTCGCCAGAGCCGGGTGACCGGCAGCAACTTCGGAGGGGAGTGCATGGAACGAGGGTCTGGTAATCCTCAGAAAGAGGGTCAGAGCTCAAAACGACTTAGGATGAAAAAAAAAGACGGGATAAAAAAGAAGTCTGTGGATATCTCAGAATGGGCCCAGTCCTCTTTCCTGCCCCTGAAATGAGCTTTAGGTGCAATGTGAAACGATGCCCAAATCAAGCTGTGCATCCTCAGTCTCATTGGGTCCAGAGTAAGACCCTCAAATGCAAGGGAGAGAGACTACCCTGAGCCTCGGGGACCAGCAGCCCGAATCTCCACACCTTGTGCTCTGTAGGATGGATGAATGAATGGATGGATGGATGGATGGATGGGTGGGTGGGTGGATGGGTGGGTGGATGTGTCAGTGGATGGGTGGACAGATAGACAGGTGGGTGGATGGATGGATGGATGAATGGGTAGATGGGTGGATGGGTAGATGGATGGATAGATGGATGGATGGGTGGATGGATGAGGAGACGGATGGATGGATGGATGGATGGATGAGTGGACGGATGGATGGATGGATGGATGGATGGATGGATGGATGAGTAGACGGATGGATGGATGGATGGATGGATGAGTGGACGGATGGATGGATGGATGGATGGATGGATGGATGGATGAGTAGACGGATGGATGGATGGACGGATGGATGGATGGATGGACGGGTGCACAGATGGACGGATGGGTGGATGGACGGATGCCAATGCAGAGGGATCCCTCGGCCTGAACCCTCCTGATAAAGACAGACCCCTGACAGTGGCCTCACACCCCTCTGCCACCAAGCACCTCCTGGAGTGGAGCCTCACCACCTAACACGCCCTCAACTCCCTCTGCACGTGGGTCCCTCTGTCTCCACGGCCACCACCCACCACAGGGTCAGCACTGCCCTGATTTGCAGAGTAAGCAAACTGAAGCTCAGAGGACTGTGATGTGACAGAGGTCTCTGCCGGGGGAGGGGACTATGCGTGAGCCCAGCTCCTAACCACGTAGGGAGGCCATACAAAAGCAAGGACCCTGAGCGTCTGTCCCAGCCACCTCCCCAGGGCCAGGAGACAGCCCTGGCCCCTCCTCAACCAGGGCGGGGTGGCTCAGGGACCAGGCAGGCTGGGCCCTGGCTCTGCTCCCACTCCACCCTTCCTCTGAGTGTCTGCCCCACCCCTCGGGCCTCGCTCTCCCACTGAAATGAAAGGCTGGGCCTCAGGTCTGGAGTTTCCCCGGCTCCAATCACGACCAGGAGCCCTGGACCACAGTGCATAGGGCAGATTCAAAGGGCCTGTGGAGCCCCAGGGATGTCACAGCTGTGAACCAGACTCTGACCAGGGCCAGGGACAGGGGGAGGCGGACTGGACATGGCCCAGGGCCTCCGAGACCCAGCTGATCACTACACTGAGCCCAGGAGGCGAGACAGGCAGGGGCAGGGGGCCGGCCTGCATTACCCCCACCATGTTCTCTGTGTCTCTGAGGCTGCAGTGGGCAGCAGGCTGAGATTTAACTTCCCCTCCTCCTTGACACGGCGTGGCATGCTGGAAGAGGAGGGCTGAGCAGCGGCCCTCACTCCCAAGCACCATCCCTTCCCCAGTGCCCAAGCCGGCGGGCGAGTGACGGAGCCAGGCTGTGTCTGAGCCCAGCCCCCGAGGCCTCAGAGGAGAAGGAAGCCTGGACCAGGAGCACCGCAGGACATGTGGTGGGGAAACCTCGGACTCGGTCGCTTCACACATCCTGGGAACCAGGACAGAAGAGGCTGGAAGGGAAAGCTGGCCCAGGTGTCCTCGGGGAATGGTGAGGAGTCGGGGTCCAATGGGGCGCCCAGGGCAGCGCAGTCCTCTCTGGGAAGCCACTCCAAACTTGGAGTTCCAGAGGCCTCTTCATAGGCAGAGTCTGTGGCTCATGGAAGGAGGCAGACGGCAGGGAAAGATGAATGCATGACCCTAACTGGATGCATTTATTAAGTGTCTACTCCGTGCCAACCACGTTACAGAAGCTATTTTTATTAACTTGCAATTAGGAGGAACACAGCAACAAGGCACAAACTAGGACGAAATGCTGGAGACCTGGACTCAAGTCCTAAACCTGCCACTGGACATCTAAGCCACTTCTCTCTGAGCCTCAGTTTCCCTATCTGCAGAACAGGGAACAACATTACATCAGAATCAGCAAGAGCACCGCACACGTGCCACCAGACTCCATTGCTGTGCTCATGGCAGGCATCGTTAATCGATCACAGCGCTCTTTCCTGCTAAAGCCAGAGGCACCCTCTGGAGCTTTTTCTACACGGCACGCTGGGCAGCCTCTGCCTCTGGAAAAGATCTGGCATGCGAGAAGAAAGCCGTGTCCACCTGGGATGTGCCTGAACCAGCTGGTCTCGAGTCCCTCTGAGCACTGACTGTCTACTGTCCTTGATCCGTGACAACAAGACAAATGCTGCATTGTCACATCTCGTTACCAGACGAGAAGCTGAACTTTAGCTGTTCCCGACCAGGAAGGTCTGCAGGAATCGGTCAGGGAAATTTAACAGCCTCAGTGGAAGGAGCTTAGCTCGTCCAAATTCTTCAATTTGCAGAAGGGAAACCCAAAACCTAGCTAGGAAGATGTAAGCGATTGGCGAAGGCCACCCAGGACCTTCCAGGCAGAAGCAGCCTGGAGTCAGGATGCTGTCTGGAGTTCAAGGCCTGCTGTCTGACAGGGCTTCTTAAGTCCAGCTAACATTTGTCTAGGCCTCCCGCCTGCCAAATCCTTACCAGCTCTATTTCATTTTATTCCCTAAAAACCCCCACGAGACACTCTGTCGCTCTTCCCATCTCACGGAGGAGGAAGTGAGGCTGGGGCTTCACGGCTGACAAGTGGCGAGCCGAGGCAGACCCAGCTCGTCCACGGCCCCGGCCCAGACAGGCCGGCTCTTCCGCCCTGGAGCACAGCGCCCCCGCCCCCCCAGGAGTCAAGAGGAGGGCTGCGAAGTGGAGCCTGCAGTTCCTGGAGACCAGGACACCCATCCAACCACGACAGCGCCTTGGGGAGCCGGTTGGGTGGGCCGGCCCTGGGCTACTCACCGTCTGCGAATGCTCCCTCCCTCACCCCACGACACTCCCTCCCTCCTCCCCGGGACACGGCAGGCCACCTCGCCAAGGCTGCAGGAGGGCGCACAGACCCGGCACCCCTCCCCGTGGGGACAGGGTGCGTCAAGCTGCAGAGGCATCGCAAAGGGGCCTGCAGACATGCAGCGGCTCGGCTCCCCTTTGATCCCAGGCGAGGCCACGAACCCAGACGCGGGTCTGCGGCGCAGCAGCGTGAGTCACTGCCCCAGAGGTACAAGAATCCCAAGGCAGCACCTGGCGGCCTGCCCGGGCCTGAGGGGAGGGGCAGCCCCAGTCCCACGGGGGAACCTCGCCCTCTCTGAAAGGCCCCACCCACACTTTTCCCTCCTTTCTTCCTGGGAGCTGAGACTGAACCAAGGGGCAGGAAACCAGGTGTCTACACAGCCTGCTGCTCCCAAGTGGGTCTCTGTGCCCCCGCCGGCCTGCCCACGCTGGCCTCTGCCTGGTACCTTGGTTCCTGCCTCGGCACGTGTGGTGTGGCCCCACCACGACTGTGTGGGGTCGTGACCATCATCCCACTTTCCAGACGAGTAAACTGAGGCCCCAACGGGTGATCTCACTTCCCAGGGACCCGACCCAAAGAGGCAGCTCCAGGACCGAGGCCAGTCTGTCTGAGCCTGAGTCCTTCCCCAGGCACTTCTGCATTTTCACCGAGCAGTGAAATGCTTCCCTCCCTAGACTAAAACGTTGCCAGAAATAGGGAGTGGATTCTGTTTTCCCCATCTCCCTCCTCAGGGTGCCCAGAAGTGGGGCTGGGATGGCGGCAGTCCTTGGCGCCAAATCCCAAAGGATGCCAAGCCACAGACCCTGGAGGCTGGGACCCGCACACCCGGCGCACTCACACCCATTTCACTGGCCAACCTGGCGAGCCCGCTGAGTGGAGCCCCGAGCAGCACCCAGCATCACACCCACCAGGAACCTCCTTGAACAAGTGAGCCTGAGCCCTGAGCCCTGACCGTGAGCCTGAGCCCTGAGCCCTGACCATGAGCCTGAGCCCTGAGCCTTGACCATGAGCCTGAGCCCTGAGCCCTGACCGTGAGCCTGAGCCCTGAGCCCTGACCGTGAGCCCGAGCCCTGAGCCCTGACCATGAGCCTGAGCCCTGAGCCCTGACTGTGAGCCCGAGCCCTGACCATGAGCCTGAGTCCTGACCATGAGTCCCGAGCCCTGACCGTGAGCCTGAGCCCTGACCGTGAGCCCGAGCCCTGACCACAAGCCTGAGTCCTGACCACGAGTCCCGAGCCCTGACCGTGAGCCTGAGCCCTGACGGTGAGCCTGGCACTGGGCTCCAAAGTTAGCCCACTGCCTTACTGAATGCCCCACCACCCAACGGAGTCAGTGTTACTGTGCCCCTTGTCAGACAAAGAAACTACTGGTCACCTGCACACAGAGCGGTAAGAACCTGGAAGGTCTGATTAGCTCCTGGAGCCCTTATAGGGGAAGCATCCAGAAGAACCACCTCAGCCTTCCGGCCGAGCCTCACCCTCGAATATCCCGCCCACGGCACTTCTGGCTTTCATCCGCTCCAGGTTCCAGGCCTTCACCATCCGTCAACTCCCCGCTTGTTAATGGGGGAGACGTGACAGCAGCCATTACCTGGAGAGGGTCGATGGGTTTCAGAGCTGCTTCATTGCCCTGCCTGATTAATGACCATTTTAACGGGAAGGGGAACAAAAATTGTCTCTTACACCACTGCAATAATTTTTTGATATGCGCACTTATCTCGGAGTGATGACTCAGTCACTCGGTTATTAAGTGTGAGCAGAGCCGGGGGCACCGACGAGGAGACTCTCTCCACTACCGGATCAGCTCCCGCTGGCTCCCTGCTCCCAGCCAGCGGGGCGCTGGGTTGAGGCCGCTGGGCTGAGGCCGGAGCCGAGGGAGCCTCAGAAGCACGTGGCACTCGCACCCCCACCCAAGGTGTTTGCTCCCTGGCCCGTCCGATGGCAAAGGAGGGCGTGGGCCACCTGGACAGCAGGCCAAGCCAGGAGTGGCTCTCTTGGCACAGGGCGGGGCTCGGCTCCTTTGTCAGGACGCCCCAAGCAGCGCCCAGGTGGGCACATCCCTGCGCTGATATCCCGCAGGTCGGGGAGCAGCCTCGGGCGGGACCGGGGACAACGAGAGGCCTGCCCGTGGATGGCCGGGGTGGCCACGCAGATGACAGGACGGACTGCAAATCCCAGCACACTCACAGTCGGGAGCACGTTCATGGTCGGGCGTGTGTTCCTGGAAACACCGGGCACGGCTGCGCACGAGAAGGGCTGTTCCGAGGCCGACATGAAGGTCTGGTCCGTGCCCAGCCGGGGAGCCAGTGCGAGTGCAGCTGGGCCTCAGTGTCCTCGGCTGAAAAAGGGGGGCGACACACACCCACGTGGCTGCAGGGGACGGCTCTTGGCCACGGTTTCATCGCCCAAATCATAGTCGTGGTTTCTGTCCTTCCGCTGTGAGCAGGCCCCCCATGTCCCCGACCGAGACCCTGTGGTTGCCTGTCACTGGACAGAGACTCACACTGCTTTGGACGGAGTGTTTGAGTCCCCCTGAGGTTCACATGTTGAAGGCTCAACCCCCATGGAGGGTGTCTGGAGGTGGGGCCCTGGGAGGTGATGAGGTCACGAGGGTGGAGCCTCAGGAATGGGATCAGTGCCCTTAGAAGAAGAGACGATAGAGATATGCTCTCTCTCTCTCTGTCTCTCTCCCACCGCCACTTGAGGACACGGGAAGGCGGCCGTCTGCACACCAGCAGGACAGCTCCCACCGACCTCCTGGGCACCCTGACCTCAGACTTCCAGCCTGCAGAGTTGCAAGGGATAAATTTCCGTGTCTCAGCCGCCTCGCCTCTGGCATTTTCGCTGGAGCGGCCTGAGTGACCGGAACATCCCCGGAGCAGCAACCCCTGGAGACCTCACCCCCACCGGCCCCGGCACAACTTCCAGGAAGCCACATCTCAGGGAGACCCCAGGCAGCAGCCCCTGCCCACTGCCCACATCAGGGGTCCCCCTCCCGGCCGGGGCGTTTCCAAACAGATCAGCAGAGCCTCAGGGGGAGGGGGCAGGTGGGCGGGGGGCCGAGGACGCTTCCGATCACGGGATGTGGAGCAGACACCTTCCTGGCTCACCCATCGCACCCCCTGGTAACAGAGACGCTTTCCCCAGAGACGGGTTGCACATTCGAGAGTGGGAGGGACCATGGAGGTCGATGAATTCAGAGGTTGACTCCCTGGGGGTGGGACGCATCTCAGGGTGCCTGTGGTATGGCCGTCCGCGGGGGGGTAGAGTGCCAGGCCTGGCACCACTAAACCCGGCTTTGTATCCAGCTGCAGACTGTCCCCTCAGACTCAGCAAGGCCCTAAGTTTTGGGGGGTCCCAGGCCCTCATCTGTAACATGGGGACGATGGTGCCCACTGAGGGTTTCTCGCTGCCTATGTGTTCAAGAGCATGCAGCGAGCAGCTGCTCTGTACCAAGCCCTGAGCCAGGGACGAGAGGCCAAAGGCGGCTGCCAGAGCTCATGGGACCCAAGACTGTGAGCTCAGGGCTACAGGGCAAAGGATGGACTGGCCCTCAGGACAGGAGCACCAGCTGGCACCTAACTGCACAGGGGGTGAGGGGTATATCAGAGAAGGCTTCCTGGAGGAGGTGCCACTCCACCCGAGACCTGGGGGATGAAAAAGCATCAGCGGAGTGAAGGGCTAGCAGGTGGCAGTGTGCCAGCACATGCACAGGAGCCTCAGGACAAGTGAGGGTGACCTTCCCGCTGGGTGGCCTCAGGAGGCGGCCCCAGGGCATGCGTGTTCGGCTGAAAACCGCTCTCCTTTCTGAAGCAGTGCCAGCCCCGGAATCCCACGTCTGCACACCCATCTGTGCAGAGCTGGCCCTCGGCAGGAACAGTCTAGCCTGGTTCTCCTCCCCTGCACACTGTGACTGTGGAAGCAGATGGGAAACAGCCGCAGACCAGGCTCAGGCTGCTTCTGAGAAAAATGGTGCCAATCGGCCCCTGCTTAATCCTGGCCCACCGAGGCCTTTCCACGCCAGTCATTTTGTGGTTTTTTCCTCCCTAAGGGTCAGGTTCAAAGACGCATTTTGCCCAAAACAGCTTCTCCACGGCCTCAGGGAGAGAGCACGCCTGAGATGCAGGAGAAAGCCGAGCAACACTGCCAGGGGAGACGGGCCAAGGAAGGACCCGCTGCAGCTCCCTGCACCCCACTACACCCCACTTCCAGGGGCTCAGCGTGTCCCCCTGGCTGGGCACCAGGGCCGACTTGGGACAAGGCTCTTCTGGATGCGTTTTGGGTTGTCCTGTGTCCACAGGGTTTCTCCCGAGGAGAAGGGAGCTCCCCCACAGGAGTGAGGAAAAGCACCCCCCTGGCTCAATAGTTCCGGGAACAGCCTCCCACCGGGGCACACGGACAGTCTGGGGGGGACACAGTTCTCTGCCGGGCTCTGATTAGAGTCACAGCTCAAGCCTCCTAAGGACTCTCCAATTTCTCCTTAAACAGCTTTCCCTGCAGGTGTAGACAAGGGACCATAGGGCCTGGGCCCTGGAACAGTGTCCCGTGCTCCCCAGCCTGCAGCTGGGAGCACAGGAAGGGGAGCCCAGCCAGGTGAGCCTGTCAACAGCCCAGCAGAACCCACCGGAGTCCCAGCAGCTCTCGAGGGGGGCCTGGAAGCCACCGGCAATTTCGAGGGGCTCCCTAATGCACCTGACACCAAAATGTCTAATTTAATATTCTATATTTTCATCGCAGACCGGACTTAATTATTTAATGTCTTGTCAAAAGCGATTCCACCCTCTGCACTGATTCTGACGACGCACTTCCTCCCCACCCCTGCTGCCATCACAGCACACTGGGGAGAAGGCCGGGCTGGTCCGCAGCCAGCACCTGCTGAGCACCCACGATGTGCCAAGCAGGCCCTGCACTCTCACACAGCACCAGACCCAGGTCACTATGCCACATGTGGTACTCAGCAAGTGCCCAGAGAGCATCTGGGGTTACTAGGGAGAGCATCAAGATTTCAACCTATTCTCAACTGATTCCTACTTTTTGGGATGCATCATGAGAGATATAATGCACGGAACAAGGAAGGGGAGAGGCGGTCATCCTGACACCTATGTGGCAGGCCCCGGGCTGGGCACGGAGGTACACAGTGAACAGACAGGCCCAGCCCATGCCCTCAGAGATTCCAGGGCAAGATGCAGACTAAATAAACAGAAACAAGGAAATGAACATGTGGATTCCAGACCATGAACCATGCAAAGAAGGAAGTGAAGAAGTAGAAAGCCGAGAGGGTGGGGCTATTCTGGATAAGATGGAGGTGAAAGGCCTCTCCAGGGACATTTGCAGATGTAAGATGCCTCCAACAAACAGACCTGAGTCCTCCCCACCCAGGTCCCCAGCCTGGCTGCCCCTTCCCTCTCTGCCCAGATAGGCCATGCCTCCTCTGGACACAAACAAGCCCGAGGTGTTCGCCTTCCCTTTGCCACAGTCCCCACCACTCTCTGTTGTCTGCACTCTTGCACTATGCACTCTGATCCTCACCCAGCCCCTTGATGGGCATGAGGTGGGTGTAGCGGGGGGAGGAGATGTGGCCAGGCTTCAACCGCACAGGACTAGCCAAGGGGCTTGGACATCACCTCGGAGGTCATGGGAAAGCAAGAAAGTTCACAAGGGAGGAACAGGACGCGGCACAGGAGAGGTACTGGGGGCAAGGCCAGCCTCCGGCACCTCGTCCACCCTGCACCCCCTCACTCAGCCCAAGGGTGCGGCTCCCCAAGGGCAAAGACCCTGGCTGCTCGGTCTGTGCAGCCCCCAAGGAGTGGCCCTGCCAGTGCCTGGAACAGGGGACAGGCCACCTGAACATGCTGCTGTCACAGCCGACTGAGGCCTGAACTGGCTTTGAGGGTTCCCCAAAACGCACGTCCTTCCCAGAACCTCAGAACGGGACCTTACCTGGAGAAACGGCTGCTACAGGTGTGATTAGCTAACATGAGGTCACAGGGGAGCAGGGTGGGCCCTTAATCCAATGTGATGGTGTCCCCATAAGAAGAGGAGAGACACCGGGACACAGGGAGAGGAGAGGAACCACGCGAGGACGCAGGCTGAGAGGGCAGGGACATGGTCCCAGGCCAAGAGCACCTGGAGCTGCCAGGAGCTGTAGAGGCAGGAAGGACCCTCCCTGGCGCCTCCAGAGGGAGCTCGATCCAGCGACACCTGGACCTCGGACTGCCGGCCTCCAGAACGCGGAGAGAACGAACGTATCTTGTTTTAAGCCCCTGGTTGTGGTCCTTTGTGGCGGCCTCATGACATTGACACAAGGTTGAAGGTCACAAACACTGGCCCAGGGTTAGGGCACTCGGCCCCTTGGAGCAGACGGGTGCCTGAATGCTCGGGGATTAGAATGCTTAAGGTGACACTCGGGGGACCTGGGACCCCCTGCAACAGAGGGCAGCCAGCCGCCGAGGCAGGGCTCCCCAAGCAGGCGACAGCTGGGTGGCCCAGAAGGACAAGGACCACTTCTCTGGGAACGAGATGGCAACGGTGCATCACAATGACCCGGGGCATTGATTCGGCTTTTCCTGGAGGCCCCTGGCATCTTGGGTTTGCGAGGGGCCCCACATCCACCCCGTGCTGGGCCTGACCCCACAACGACCTCCTTCCCCCAAACAACCTCCCGCAGCTCCACCCCTGCGCCCCCGCCCCGCCCCGCTCTGCTCTCTCTGGATCCTTCCTCCTGAGTCGCAGGGAGCGACGGTCCCCAAGCCTGCAAAAGCCTTGATTTGCCCACACCCCACTCCTCAAACAGATGGACCCTCTATCATTTGTTCATTTCACGCACCAGCAACGATTCAGAAAGAGTCCTGGTAATTGATAACCACGCTCTCTCTGCACAAAGTTGGTGGCTGGCAAGACTCGGAGACAGCCTCCAAGGAGACAGCACACAGCTGCCCAGCTGCGGGAGGTGAGGTGTGGCGCTGAAGGGTGTGAGCAATGGAGCGGGAGGGGAAGTCAGCAGAGTCAGCTGGAGGGAGCACAGAGCCAGCTGCTGACCTGCTGTCGCAGCTCAGGCACTTAAAAATTAACAGGAACACGTCGGAACGATGCGGTGCTCTGCTCAGGGGCATACCGCCCGGAACCAGGGCAGGCGGCGGCTGAGCTGGAGGCGGGTTTGGGTTCAGGTGAAGCAGGCCCCCAGGCAGACAGGCCGCAACCCGGGGTAGTGAGCGCCCCGTCACAGGAGGTGTGCAATAAGGTGGTGTTGGCACGGCACAGGTGATCAGACCAGAGGTCCTGTGCCACTCTGGAGGCCAAGTACACCCCAAAACTGTCACCGAGGCCCACAAATGACCAACAACTTTGCTTAGACTAATTCTAGCAGCTCTTGTGGCCAAGGAGAAGGAATTTGAAATGAATAGCAAGCTTTGGGGAGACTAGCACCAAAAAAAAAAATAAAACCAAACACACACACGCATGCACACATACACACACGTGCCAAAGCCGCCAGTGCGAGGTCAGGAAGCACACCAGCGAGCACAAGCATTGACTATGCCCCAAGTGCTCCCCAGCACCCGTGCTGCGGCCATTCCCTCCACCAGGAGAGCTCTCATCTGCCTCCCGCCCTACCTGGGCCCGCTCCGAGGGACCCCTCAAAAGTCATTCATCCTTCTATTCCTGGGGTCCTCATCAGAGGCAGCCCACACCCTGCCTGGGTCCCACCACATTCTCAACTGATTAGGGAGGCAACGAACCGCTCGGCAGTGGGGGACGGCGGGGGGGGGCACTCCCAGGCGCTCGATGGATGCTGGCCACGTCTGTCTCTCGCCTTTCTCTGTGTGTGGGCTACCTGAGAAGAAGTTTATGTAAAAGGAAACCCAAATATCTCCAGCTTTAAATCTGGAAATTCCAAAGGCATTTAATTAGCTTTATTCATGCAAAAACACAGCTCTGGGCCTTCAATGTCAATGCTCAGTGAGGATCTGGGATCCAGCAGAAGGAGACATCCAGAGACTGGGCAGGTGGGTGGCTCAGGGACCCCTCAGCCCGGCCCCAGGTCTGCACCCAGCCTCCCCTCCCAGTCCAGCCGGAAAGGGCACGAGGGAGACCACGCGGGAGGCGGTCAGGGCTGGCCACGATGTGCATCCTCGTCCCCACAGGTCAAGGGACCGCTTCTTCTGGAAGGGCCTCGTCCACTTCAGGTCCATCAACTCCGCCCGAGACACCGCGATGACAGGCAGAGTCAGGACCATTCAGGCCCTTCTGGACGTTCCTCTCCAGCGGCTTGGAAGGCACAATCCACATTCATCGAGACGTGTGAACCTTTTCTGAAGGCAGCTTCGTTTGCTCCAGAGCCCTGTGATTCTTCCAAACCCGTGAGCCCAGGTGGCTCGGGGCGGCCGGCCGTGGGGAACGCCAGCCCCAGCAGCCACCTGCCGGGCCACCGGCCAGCTGCTTCTCCCCTGCGACTTCAAGGCCTGTGTGTTCAGCGTCCCTGTCACATTGATGAGCACCCGCAGCCCAGCGACCTGGGTTTCTCAGAGCCCTTTAATTCCAAAACAAGTCTTGATCAGAAAGCACCAGCTCCCCAGCAGCACAACGACAGCAACGCTTCCTGCGAGCCCACTGTGCGCTCCTCGGGTGTCTTATTCAATCGAACACCACAAGGAGGTACGATCGCCGTTCACACTGTACACACCGTGCCCAGGGGCCACGTAGTGAGGGTGCAGGGAAGATGTGACCCCGGCGAGGCCCTGCCCCGGAGGCATGGCCCCGAGGGACAGGTGACATTGCCCCATGTCTCCCCCCACAGCCATCTGACAGCTCCAGAATGAACAGCTTCCATGAGTGCACCGGCCCAGGATGCTCCAGAGCCCCCGGGTGGAGGAGCAAACACACTCCACACAGCCCCGCCCTCTCGCAGCGCAGCGCGACGGTCACGTCTCTCCGGGCCAGAAGGACCCACGGACTCCCGGTCCAGCATCCGCTGGGGGGCCCATCCATGACAACCGAACTCCAGTGTTCAAAGCTTTACAACGCAGTTCTCTGACGGCCCCGCTGGACCACAGATGCAACCTCGGTCATAAATCTCACATCAGCACACAGCAGGCCCATCTGCACGAGGCAGGGGCGGGAAGGCCCCGAGAGGCCCAGCGCTGAGTCGGCAGCCCCAGGAGGCCTGGATGCAGCTGAGAAACCAGCGAAGGCCGACGGGGGAGGCAGACACCTGGGCCCCCGGCAGCCCTGGAGCTTCCTGCAGATGGGGGCAGCCCCTCACCTCACCCCTCCCCCAAAAAAAACCAGTAAAGAAAGATCCCAGTGATTTTGGGCCTGGCTGACCATCGGGAATGTGGAGTCTCCCCTTCCAGGGACCCCTCTCATGACCTCATGGGGGTGGGGTGAGGCCGAGGCAGTGGCCTCTGGGCACAGCTGTCTACAACCCCAGGCGGGCCCCTCCAAAGTCTAGGCTGGGAGCCAGCAAGCCTGCCCCCAGGCCTCCTGGTCAATCTCCACTCTGCTCTTCGCCAGCCTGACCCCCTCTACGCTCCTAGCCATACATGCCGCCAGCAACTGGATGCCTCCCCTGGCCATGCCCAGGCTCCCCGGCCTCCAGGTCCCCACGGCGAGCTCCCACCGCACACCGTAGCCCCCAGCCCAGCAACAGCGCCCTCGACACTGCCCACGGGGTGAGCCCGGCAGGGACGCGCAGGGGGAGCAACCCTAAGCCTGCCGCTGAGACCCACACGGTTGCTTCTCATCGGCCTTGCGGACGGAGGAAAGTGCTGCCCAAGGGCCCCAGCTCCAGGGGCCCGAGGTACAGACTGGAACCGGCATCCGCTCGGCACCACCAGGCGGGGGATTCAACGAGAGACGAGCGAGGCGCTCGGCACACGAGCAGCCCTCGGCGTCAGTGACAAGAGCCACTCCTGCCCGACACACAGAGGGTCTCAGCTCCACACCAAACCTCGAAGAGGGGCCCACAGAACCAATGATCGGCTCTTCAGAACTCTTGTCAGGCCAGCACAGCGGCCAGGCGGCTGAGTCCATCGCACGTGGCGCGAGTACCTTCGCTCCTCCCTGCCAGCTGAGCAGCTGGCCCGGCCCTTCACCCGAGTCCACAAGGGCACAGTGACCCCTACAGGAAGGGCACCCCCTCTGACCTATCCCCTCCCGGGCAACCAGCCATGCCAGGGTCTCTGATGGGCAGAGCCCACCACACAGCTCCTTGGGACACTCTGCCCCGAGGGGCAAAGGCCCTGCCTCCTCAAGGCCCCATGGGGGTGGGCCTGGCGTGAGGTCAGGGCTTCACTCTGGCCTGCTTCAGAAAGGGCGCAGGTGGAGCCGATGGCAGGGCCTGCACCCAGGAGCCCTCTGCACCCAGGTGGGCACTGAGCTCAGATGGGGACCTCCCGAGCCCCTCTGAGCACCTGGCATGTGTGGGTGAGCCGGGGGGCACAGGCTGGTCCTGGAGGGCCTCCCCGGCCGAGCCGCCCGGCGTGCTGTGGCATTTGGCCCCTGTCGCCCACCTTGCCTGGGGGCCTCCCACCCCCTTGCCACCTCACTAAACCCCCAAGCCACCCACCTACTCAGCAGGCACTGCGATGGCCCCCTTAGACAGACAGCAAAACTGAGTCAGAGGAAGGACGGGTCACTTCCTCAGGGTCGCCGCGCTAACAAGGCCAGAGGGCCTGGGGCTCCAACCTGGAGAGGCCCACCCTACGACCTGCATCCTGGTCTCGCCGCCTCGGCACAGAGGGCTGCCTTTCCCACGCCGCCCCGGACCCCGCGGGAGGCTCGGCGGCCCCCCACCCCACTTGCACACCGGCCATGCTGGCCTAGCACCGTGAAGCGCCGGTCAGCTGGACACACCGGGAGCAGGTGCCGTGTCGTGAGTCCTAACAGGCCTGGAACTGTCTGCATCGGCCCCCGCGTGATCGAGGCAGCGTGAGCGTCGGGCCTCAACCGCAGCCCGGAGCCAGGCCGCCGCCCACCTCCGGTGGAAATCCACGCCAGCCCAGCACCCGTCCTGGCCTAAAGCAGGAGTCTCGAGGAGAACGGCATGTGAGGGGCGCCCGCTAGCCCCCCGCCTCCCGAGGAGAGGGCAATGGTAACCCCACTTCAGGGGGGCGAGTCAGACTCAGAGAGGCTAAGCAACCTGCCCATGGTCACCCAGCTGGAACCAGGACTCAAACCCAAGCTAAAGACACCAGCTATGCCCTCTCTACCTCCAGGCCTGGGCCCTCCGCCGCGGTCTTTGAGGCATGCGTGTCTGGTGGCTGCAAATCCCTTCTCCTGGAGACAAGGAAACAAGAGATGCCATGGGAAGCGAGAAGGAGCCCACTCGCTCCTGGGGCAGACCAGGGACATTATCTACCCGCTGAAAAGTCGCTCCTCTGCTGGCAACACACATCTCTAGGACAACCTGGCGGATCCACCAACAGAGGGTCCAGTTTCACTGGCCCAGAGAGCAGATGAAGTCCACAGGCAGAAAAGCCTGCTTTCGTGCAGGTGCGCCGGAAGCTACTGGGGCCATGGGGCTCCCTGGCAGAGCGGCGGGGGGGGGGGGTGTTTCCAAAATGCAGGGCAAGGTTCAGGGGCTGCCAGTGCCCTCGGGCACCCTCCCCTTCTGTCCAGACCCCAAGAGGGCAGACGTTCTCTTCCAGGGGACACAGATGCTCCGTTCCAGGCAGGACAAGGCAGGAGCTGACCCCGAGGCCGGTCTTTCTCTTCTGCAGCAGCCGGTGTGGGGGGCTGTTGACCCCAATGGGGGTCCCTGGGGCTCAGGTCCGCTCAGTCAGGAGCCAGCGGCCAGCCGCCTGGCACGGCCCCAGGACAGCAGGCCTCCCACTCATCTCAAGTCACGCCCTCCTTTGGGGTGTGGTGGGGGCGGGGCAAGGGCCATCTGCTGGGCCCATTCTCTGGGAAGTGACCTCTTCACCCCCACGGAGCCCTCAGGGATTCCCTGCAGGAACTAATTGCCTGGAAGCATAAATAACAAGGCTCAGGGATGGGGCGGGGGTGGGGACAGTGAGGCCCCCACAGGCCCCCCTGAAAGGGGAACAAAGCGGGCCTCAGCTGCTCCTGGCCCACCCACCCACCGTTCCCAGGGAGGGGGAAGAAGCCAGGATTTCAGAGACACGGACATCTGGGCCCAGGGAACTCTCTGGGTCCTATGAACCCCCCTCTCTAAAAACAGCGATTACCAGCCAGCAGCCCCCTGCCCCACTGGACCCCACTGCCAGCCCCAAACACACACACGCCCCCACACACATCCCAGGAGGTATCACAAGAATCCACTGTAGCTTTGTGAAGACCACCAACAGAGACCCTCCGGACCCCAGCACCCCACGGACAGCAGGAGCTGAGCAATGGGAAGTCGCCTCTCGGCAGCCAGCCACGGCGACTAAGACAACATGCCTGTTCATCCCAGCCACCTGCCAGCCCACCTTTGCTTCCCCATTACGTCCTCCATAAGCCCTGGGGGAGGCAGGTGAGCCCCTGTTGAGAGATGAGGGAACGGAGGCCGGAGGGGAGGCACCCACCCGAGGTCATCCTGCTGCCTCCACTTCTCCCGAGCACCTGAGCCACCCCAGGGACCCCCCGCTCCCCATCCAGGACAGGGCCCCGGACGCAGGCTGCATGGGAAGGTGGGGTGTTTGAGCAGCCCCCGCCACCGACCCCTGAAGAAGAAGAATGAGAGTGGCTGCAGAGAACATGGGAGCAGAGCAATCGACAGCTCCTGGCTGCTCCTCCGCAGAGGCGAGGCTGAGGGGACATCCAGCCAGCGTGAGCCCCCCATGCCTCCCACCACAGCCAGTACAGAGGAAGACAGCGCTAGCAGCTCAACCCCAGAGGGTGCGCCGGCAGACCTGGGCTCAGGTCCCAGCTGCGCCACCTGAGACAGGATGAGTACGTCGTGGGGTCCCAGGGAGACACTCTGGATGTCAGATTGGGGTGCTCATCCCCCACCATCCCCAGGTGACGTCTGCCCCCGGCCTAACTTCTGCAAGTCCTGCCAGGTCAGGTTATCAGAGCCCCCTGCCTCACGATGTCTCCTCTTCGGAACCTACCCCCGACCCCCAACTGCTCCTGGGCGGTACGCCCCCCCCCAGCCACGCTGCATCCGGAGTTGAGCCCGCTCCACGGCGAGGTCTCTACCTCCTGCAAGAACCCAGAGTAAAGTCTGTTTTTACCACTTCACCTGCTGCCCGGCTCTGGTCTTACTTTGAGAGATGGTGACGGGCGAGGTGGCCCGACAACGCAAACGTGCTTGACGCCACAGAACTGTACACTGCGAAACGGTTAGAAGATAAACTTTACGTCATGTGTATTTTACGGCAGGGAGAGAAGGCCGCTGTGCGCACACACGACTGTGCCCTCCGGCGCATCAGCTCTTTGGAACAAAGAGGGACGCTCTCGCTCTTCCCAACAGGCCATGGCGGGCCTCATCCAGAGTGGTTGCCATGGAAACCACTGCATCCGTCCATCCATCCGTCCGTCCGTCCGGGAGACAAGGGCAGGCTTCCTCGGCGTTCTCATCTGGAGTCCCAGCCTCACCGCAGCTAGACAAGACCCACGTCCTCCAAAGTGTCAACGCCAACAAACCCGGATTTTACCCCCATTAGCATCACAAGCCAGAGCTAATTGATGGGTTGCAAAGGGCAGCACCACATCAGTTGGCTTCAAGATACTTAACATCTAATTTCCAGATCCGGAGAGGCTGCCATTAGCACGATTAATGGGACGCAGAAGCTATTTAATTCTTCCCCCTCTGCAGAAACAAAAGTGACATTTCTCCCGACTAAAAGATGCGAGTCCCTGGGGAGACGGTTGGCCACGCAGGAGGAAGATGCAGCCTCAGCATCTACATGGAGTGCCCCGGGGTACTGCCTGCTGGGCACCAACGTGGCGTCAGGCCTGGGCGCCCCTAGAGGGCATGCAGGAGAAATCTTCTCACCTCCCACCTTCTCCGTGGTGAGAGGGGCCGGCCTGAGCTAGGACAGGGAAAAGAAGGGACCTGGACCCTGAGCCGGGAGGATCTCAGCATCGTCTACTCTTCTGCCCTCAGTTGAGAAGTCGAGGCCCAGAGAGGCAAGGCCACAGACAAGGGGCCGGAAAAGCCTGGAACGGATGCCCTGTGACCCTGGACTAGTGGCCTCCCATCTCTTGGCCTCGGTTCCTCGTCCAGGAAATTGGAATCTTGACAGCCCCCACCTTAGCGGGGCGTGCTGAGGACGGAAGGGGCTTGGGGATGGGACGCCCAGCACAGTCCTGAGGCGTTCGAGCACAGACATTTGTTTATGAGACATTTCATTTAGAGAAGTGTATTTTCTTCTTTCTCCTCCGTCCCCGTTAAAGCTAATCGGGCTTCCACACGTGAGGGCACTTTATTAATGCTTGCAATGTTAATATTGATACAAGCCTGGGGACCCCCCCTGCCTCCACCAAGGAAGAACTCCAGGCTGGAATATTAGTATTTCCCATGAATAATACATGACCCACAAGGGCCACTCCTGGGATGACCCCACAAATTACTAGCTCTGCAGTGGAAGGAGCTGCCGACGCAGTGGGGGACGAGCCGCAGTTAATTAGCATCTGCGAGGAGGGCAACCCGTGAGGGCTGCAGCAGGCGCGGGCCCACCAGGAGGCGCCAGGCTGGCAAGTCTGGGGTGCACGGAGTGAGCTGGGGTGTACCCAGGCTCCCACTCTTGGGATGTAGAGAAATACATCCCAAGAGAGGGAGGGCACTGGAGCTTAACTGTCCCCACCTGTGGCAGACTATTAGCCACCCTGCCCCCCAGATCCCTTTTCCCTCTTATTTTTTGGGGTTTTTTTCTTTTTTTTTCTTTTTTCTTTTTTGCTGAGGAAGATTAGCCCTGAGCTAACATCTGTGCCAATTTTCTTCCACTTTCTATGTGGGTCACCCCCACAGCATGGCTGACAAGTTGTGTAGGTCTGAACCCACGAACCCAGGCCACCAGAGCAGAGGGCGCCAAATTTAACCACTATGCCACGGGACCAGACCCCTTCTCCTTCTTCCAGAGAGACTAGTTTCAGACAGGCACGGAGCTGCTGGCTCCAGACCCCAGTTCCCATCCTCCTTCACAGGAAGACGTGGCCTTACAACCATGTTCTGGACAGCAGGCAAGAATAAGAGGGCTGTGAGGAAGGCTCCTGCTCCTCAAAGGAAAAGGTTCCCTCCTCCTTTTCCTTCTCTGATGCATGGAACTTGGATACAACAGCACAGCCAAGCAGCCATCCCGCACCATGAGGAGGCCACACGTTGGGGATGGGGATGGCAGAGAGGGGACATTCGGAGCCTGAGCCATGGGGACTGGTGCTGCCTGGAGTTCTGCATGGAGAGCAGTGTCCACTCGTCCAGCCGCTTTTCCAGGACCGCCTGTGTCAGCAGCTGTGCCTGCTGCATCACCGGCCATTCGTCCTCCCCACCAGCAAGGACCAGTCATCTTTATACACAACATACGAAAACACTCAGATCTCCCAACATCCATCTGGGCATTTTCTGGCCTGAAGAGGGGAGGCTCACCGGCAGGACGAAGGGACCCTAGCAGCACCAGAGGTGATTCTCCCAAGGGGGCACCCTGAGCCTGCCACCCACCCTCCTGGGGTCTATAGCAGAGACTCGCCCAACCCACTCCCTCAGGCTTCCCCAGGGGACAACGTGCGCAGGGACTCAGTCCAGGTGGCCCAGAGGGCCCAACGAAGCCTGCTTATCCCATCAGTGGAGAACGTTCCAAACACAGTGCCGATACCTCACATCAGGACTGGTCCTCTTGGGGACCAAGGGTGACAGAAGAAGCAAAGGAAAAAGGCAGGAGGAGGCACCTGTGGCCTTAAGAACAGGAGCCGTGGAGTGAGACAGCCTCACCCACCCTGTGCCCTGGAAACATGGCACCTGCTCCCCAACCCTCAGTGTCCTCACCCATGACAGAGGGGACAATAGGACAGCAGAGGGGGCCCAGCACAGAAGAGAAGCAGGGAGCAAGGGATGGTAGTGCTGCTGAGGAGGAGGAGAAGGATGCAGGGGAGGATGCAGAGGAGGGATGGAGGGGAGGGTGGGACAGGGGGACAGGTGGCGGAGGCAAGGGAGGGTGGAGGGAGCGGTGGAGGAGCGATGGAAGAGGGAGGGAGGGATGGGAGAGAGGAAGATTGTGAGACCCTACTTGAGGGTCTGGGTAGGGGCCTGCTCAGGCAGCGATGGGGAGAGGCCGCATCTGGGGGTGAGTCTAAGGGGCTGTGCAGTTTGGATTCAAGGCCATCCTGGCCCAGGAGCAGAGGCGAGCGGCTTGTGAGCTGGGAGTGTCCTCTGAACACAAACAGGCCTCTGTTTATTTTGGAAACGTGAGGCAGGAGGCTGAGTTGGGGGGGAGGCGGACACCCTTCAGAGAGGCTCACACCGCAGTCTATAAACACGCACACATGCAGGGACGGAATTAAGTCTCTTGCCCAAGGTCACTCAGCGAGGCAGCCCCAGGGTCCCACAAAAGTCAGCCTGCAGTGATTCCCAACAATTCCCAGTGCCCGATGCCAGCGGGCCCGGCTGAAGGGCAGCCAAGCGGCCACCTTGGGTGGATATCCATCCCGGGTCTCCACCCCCGAATTAGACGTCAGCATGGAATGGAGACGCACGAAGGCTGCCTTGGGGACAGAGGAAGACAGGAGCCTGGGACGTGGCCCAGGCTGGACCGAGGAGAGGAAGCTCGGGGTGGGGAGTGAACCTCAGCTGGGCTGGGCTCAGAGGCCACCCGGGATGCAAAAGCCTGGGCCAGCTCAGCTTAGCCATGGAGAAAAGCTTCCAAGAAGCTTCTAAGCTCTTTTAAGGAGGAAAGAACAAAACAAACCATTTGTACCACACAGAGCCCCCGCCCAGCTGGTTAATGACCTCGTTTCTGTGATGCTGCACAACCTGCCCCCAAACTACCATCCGCACGATGTCGGACAGACAGACTGCAAAGGAGAACAGGCCATCCCCTCCCTCATCATGAAGGATGTAGTAGCGGCAGCAGCAGTAGCAATGGTCCCAGCAGTGGTGGTGGTAGTGTTAATGGTGGCAGTGGCAGTGGCAGTGGTCCCAGCAGGGGCAGCAGCAGCGTCAAGAGAGCCACATCAGCTCTGCCCATCCCCGATCTTGGGTACCCAGGGAAGGTCGCCAGCCAGGGCTCGAGGTCCGACCCGAGTCCACCCAGGGCCCCCCCCATCCTGGTCCTGATCCTCACGAAGCCTACCTCAGGCCCTGCTGTGCAGGGTGGGGGGAGAAGCAACAGCTGGTGGGGAGTTGATGCCAGGACCCCGCCCTGGACCCAGCCTGGCCAGGGCTCTGTGGGGACTCGGGCCAGGCCGAGCTGGCCAGGAGAGAACTGGGGGTGGCACTTAGGACCCATCCCAGGCCCCCTGGTCTGCGCTGCCCGTCAGAGTCCTGGAAAGCGGGGCGGTGGTGACCCTGGGGGTCCCCTCACCCAAGCCCCTGTTACATCCCTCCCCCCCGCCCACCTGGGAGCGCAGCTGGTAGGGTTTAAGCCCACCGCAAGGACACGAGGGACGGCAAAGGTCGGCGGGACGCTTCAGCCAGGTCTGGGGCTGCTATAACTGACCACAGAGGACACTGAAGCTCTGTTAAGCAAGGCTTAGGGCACAGAGGTGGCTCGGTACATCCACTGATGTGCAGAGGGAAAGCGGGGCCCTCCCTGGGCAGCTTGGACAAATCGGCCATTGGACAAATCAGCGGGTCCCCCAGGACAGCATGCCCACCAAGGTCTCCTCCGGCCAGGACAGCAGGAAGGACAACCCACCATGCCCGACGGACAAGGATCTTCAGAGCCCAGGGGAGTTCAACGACGGGGCAAGAGCACGAGGAAGGCCAGAGCCCAGCACGGTGGGGCAGACAAGCAAGAGGGCCACCCCTTTCCCCACTTACTCCACCCCCGAAACCCCCCGAGAATCCAACTGAGGCCGCGGGCTTTTCCCCAGAGCCTAGAGCCCCCGGGAACTCCTGAGAGTGATCGCAGCCACAGCCACAAGCCGAGCACAGCCCCACGCTCAGTGTCAGCACTGGGCCCCGAGGCAAAGCCCGGCCGACAGCGTGGTCAGACGGAAAGCAGCGCCACTGTCCTCCAGCGGGTCCTCCAGCGGTCAGATGGCGGAGGGGGAAAGGCAGGCGGGGGCCCAACGCTCTGGGGACGGTGTCGGGGATGTCAGAGAGCAGAGGCACGGATGCTACGAGGACGACCCATACAGGAGTGAAATACTAGTCCAACAACCAGAGGAAGGCAGACGCTGATCTTCCAAAGCAAGCAGTGAACAGGTGTCTGAAGTCAGGAGATCAAGGGTAGTTCCCTAAGAGCCACAAAGGCGACCAGAGGAGAATGAAAGACAGAGCCTACGGCAGCCCCCGGGGCAGGAGGCGCCGGCTTTGTTCTTTCAAGCCCGTCTGTATAACCTGACCGTGTTTTGCCATGTGCGTATATAATTACTCAGACAGAAATACAAAAATAAATACAAATTAAAACAATCAACCCAAACGTCCATCAATGGATGAACGGACAAACAAAACGTGGTCCCTCCACACAGGGAATGTTATCCGGCCACAGAAAGGAACGGGCACTGCCACGCCCTACAACACGTATGAACCTCAGAAACACCACGCTGGCTGGAGGAAGCCAGACACAGAGCCACACAGTGTCTGAGCCCATTTTCATGAAACGTCCACAAGAGGCCATTCCACAGAGGCTGAAGGTGGACCAGTGGTCACTGGGGGCTGGAGGAGGTGGGGGGATGGAGAGACGGTTAGTGGGTACAGGGTTTCTTCGTAGGGTGACGAACACGTTCTGGAATTAGATTGTGGGGATGGCTGCACAGTCCTGGGAATATACGTACTAAAAGCCACTGGCCGGTAGACTTTAAGGGTGAACTCCGTGGATGTGAATTATATCTCAATAAAGCTGTGATTAAAGAGAGAGGGCAAGCACTGGCTTCTGCACGTCGGCGACTAGCAGCCTCGAAGGCCGGGCTCTCAGACCGAGGTCAGGCCTCCTTCTGCAGCAGCCGCGCCACGATCCTTATGAGACACAGAGAAATTCCCAGTGTGGTAGCGGGGCCACGACCACAAAGGCAGCGTCAGTTACAACTACAAGCAACTTCATCAGCGGTTGGCCTGGCGGGCTGAGGCTCACCCTTCGCCACCCGGGAGCCGGGCACAGAGGCCAGAGGGGCTTCTAAGGCCGTGTCATCTGCTCCTGCCACAACAGAAAGATCCTTTTTAATCTTCTCAACTCATATTTAGATCTCCGTCCAGTTTTAGGAATATTTCATGGAAAAGAGCCACCCCTGTGGCCCAGCGGTGTTGGTGGGGACCGTGTGGGGCACCTACTGCCCGACAGGCCCCAGGCCGCACATTTCCCATAGACGCCCTCAGGGAATCTTTCCACCAACCTTTCAGAGACGAGCTGCTATTTCCCCATCTTAATGGGACGTGGAGGCAGATTAAAGATGGCTGCCTGTCTTTATATTCTTGAGACTCCTTCAGCCAAGAGGCGAGGTCTGTGTCCCCATCCCCACATCTGGGCTGGCCTGTGACAGCCCTGACCAGTGGAGTGGGGCTGAAGTGACTCTGCGCCTGCCCCAGGTCTGGCCTTAAAGAGGACTAGAATCTTCTGCCTTGGTTTCTTGGAGCCCTGAGCACCCTTTACAAAGTCAACTACCGCAAAGGAGAGACCACACGGAGCTGGCCTGAGCCTCGAGGAGGAAGACAGGGGCCAGATGAGGCTAGACATCTGCTGTCCTCGCCAGGCACACGAGCAAAGCCAACCGAGACCTCCAGACGAGACCGGTGGCCAGCTGATCACCATCAAGCGACCCCAGCAACACCACGCCAAGCCGAACTGTGCCCCAGTCCCTGACCCCCTGTGATCTCAAAATATGATGAAACAGTTGTTTTAAGCCTCTGAATCTGGAGGAAAACTGTTACACAGCAATAGCTCACTGGCTCAGATTCTGAAGCCACCGGCCTCTCTAGTGGCAACAGCTGGGCTCGGTCACCCTCCCATTCTGCTTTTCCACCCTCAACTAAAGACCTGACACGAGGGAAGGACCAACTTGCAGCCATCACTCTCTGGACACGGCCAGCTCCTCACCAAGAGCAAAGGCGAGAGCCCCAGCCCCAGACCTCCCCCAGCCCACGGGTTCTGAATCCTAGGCTCTTCTGCCCCAAGCAGAGGCCCAGAGCTGCCCTGAGTGGGCCTCGCCAGCTCCTCCAGGGGCCCACCCCGTCCCCTGGGGATGTTGGCCCTGCCCAGTGTGACAGCAGCTGGGCCAGGCCGGGCCTTCCCAGGCAGTTCTCCGGGTCTGCTTCCCAGGGCCGTTCCCAGGAACACGGAGAGCCCGGGCACGAGGCTGCTAACTCAGGGCCCGGCGAAGTTGCCGCGCTCCCTCGGAGCAGATTTACGGGACAGGAGAAAGCCTCGCTGGAGTCAAAACTGATTTACGGACACTGGATGGGGAGGCTGACATTTCCTAGATCCCGCCGCCGTCCTCGTAAATCAACGCCCTCCTCCGCTTGGCCCGAGCTGCGCCAGCCTTTGTAAATAAATGCCAAGCCTAATGAGTTTCGAAACAACCAGGCTGAAAGTAACAAAGAGAGTGACAGTCGCTGGGCGGTCCTGAGCGAGCACCGTGGATAATCACAGAGGCATACCCAGCGCGGTGGGGAGGGGGGACACACCTTCCCCCAAGCCCCCTGGCTGCACACCCCAGACAGCGGAGGACGGCAGAGGGCACAGAGAGGGCGCAGTGTCCCCTGGCTGCTGAGCATGCCGACCCCCCGGTCACTCCAGGGGAGAGTTCCAGGGGTCCGGGGGTGGGCGGGGAGGAGGGGAGCCCGGGCCTGAGGGAGTGAAAAGGCAGAGGGAAAAGCCCCCCAAACAGGAGACACAGGTCCTCAGCATCACCCCACTCCCAGCTCCAGGCAAGGCCAGGGGGCACCACGTCCTCCCCCCGAGATGCTCTGTGCGGGTGGGCACGTGGACCCTCCCACTGTCTCACTGCCCCTCGCCTCTCAGGCCCTCCCCCTCCCTGACACCCCCAGACCAGCCGAGGACCCCCATAGGGTCCACCCCCAGCCGGTCCCAGACCCTCATGGCACATCGCGGCTCTGTGGTCCCTGGACCATTTGGCATCTCCTCCCATATATTTGTCTCCTGCATCCTGCCCTCGCCCAGACACTGTGCTCGACCCTCGGGGAGCCCAGAGCAGGGAGGGGACACAGAATGTCCTCTTTCTCTTTGCACATCAGCCGTCCAGAAGCACAGAGCCCAAGTGTGGACACTCCAAGCATCCACAAAGGGCCCTGGGGCCACGTTCCCACGTTGTCATCACTGTCTCTCCCAATTTATCATTTTCCTGGTCACAGTTTTTTTCATTTTATGGAAATGAAATCCTTTCTGCAGTGAGGGGGGTGGCTCATTAGCGAATTACTGAGTGGCTCTTTCTTCCAGAAGCCGCATCTGACCTGGCGCGTGGGCACCGTTTACTTGGTGTCACAAAGAAGCCTTTGCTAGCACTTCCTCGAAGACAGAAGCCGCGGTGGGTGGAAGCTGGGACTCGTCTGGGCGGAGCCCCCACACCCCAGCGCGGTGCCAGCGTCTGCGGGAACCCCAGGAGCTGTCACCTTCCCCAGAGGGAAAGCCAGGCTCCCGACTCTGTCCCCCACAGAAAACCACGGCGGAAACGGCAAATCCCTGGAGGCCAGGAGAGCTGTGCACCAAGACCAGGGCCTCCGAGGAAAAGTCTGGAACCTTTGAAGCTAAGGTCCCAGGAGGACTCGGGGATGGGGAGGCAGCTCGAGTCAATTCTGAAGCCCTGAAGGGGACCAGAGGATGGCCACGTGGATGCCCTGTCTGCTTCTGGGTCCCTCCAGGACAGACACATCTACAAACCTGGGAGCCCACGTCCCAGGGCAGGAGCACGCCGGCCCGCCGGGGCTGGTTGTGCAGCCCCGAGAACCCCGTGCGGGACCCAGCCACCAGCAACGCCCCAAAGCCGAGGGCATCACGGCCTAGCAGGGCCCCCCAAGAAACTGCTTCCAGGATCCCAAGACAAACACTCACACCTTCCGTTAAGGAGGAGAGGCGCCCCAGGAATAAAGCAGAAGGATGCCACCCGGTACAGACATCAGGCTCAAAAGAAGCAACTTTGAGTTACGGAACTTGAGCATGCGGCCCCAGTCCGGGCCCCTGCAGGAGCCCGCGGTGAGCCCCAAATGCGCCCAGCCAGTCCCTGCAGAGAAAGCACGTCATAAAAGATGCTTGAGGAACCGTTCCAGCAAACCGGCTCCGGGTGGGGACGGGGGAGACACCCGGAAGCAGGGTTGGGCTTTCTGCCTCGTTTGCCTTCCTCAGGAGGGGGGAGACGAGGCCGCCTCTTCACAGTCGCTGCTGAAAGTCACTCCCAGGGCTGAGTCTGAGCCCTAGAGCCTCACCAGCGGGTTCAAGACCCAGTTCCTGCACTGTCGAGCTGTGTGACCATGGACAACCAACCTCTCTGAGCCTCAGTTTCCTCACCTGCAAAATGGGTCTGGGCAGACCAACAGCCGCAGCCAGCAAGACTTCGGTACCTGCACAGAATCCAGTTTATTCCTCGCCCTTGACACAGTCGGGGCGGGGCAGCGGGGGCACAGCCAGGGCAGGCCGGGACGAGGCGCACGTCAGCCCTGCTCGCGTCCTGCCGGCCAGGCCATGGCCAGGTGTGTCAGCAAAAAGTCTGGAAACTGTCCAGCGGTGGGGCCCATCTCAACGAGCTAAACAGAAAGTGCTTAGAACTGTGCCTGGCACAAATTGGCGCCTGCTAACTGCTGCCAAGGGTGGAAGGATGTCCACAAACCCAGCCAGGGGCCGGGCGGTCTCCCACAGCCCGACAACACCTGGCCGGAGCCATGCAGACCAGACACTCGACTGGGGGGAAGAGGAGAAAGCCTCGTGGAAGGCGAGGGCACACAGGTGCGCTGGGCAGAGAGACCAGACCCTCGGACCCGACGTCTCTCTCCTCGATTCTGAAACTGCACCTGAAGGTTGTACTTTACTTATCAGTATGTCCTCTGAAATCCCAAACGTGCGCTAACTTCAAACTTTGTGTACACCCAGAGGGCCAAGCTCACAAACTTGCTCTCCCTCCCAAGCTCAGCTGCTTGCAGGGCAGGGACGGCTACTGGCCTCCGGTCCTCCGTCCTCGCCTTCAGCCTTATCAGGTGTTCTCTCACCTTATCAGGGACAGTCCAGTACGAAAGACTACATTTCCCAGGCTCCCGTGACTCTGTGAGGCCATGCAACTAGGATCTGGCCAACGAGGAGGAAACAGAATGGTGGCTGGAGCTTCTGCAAAGTCTGCTTAAATGAGTTTGCTTCCCCCTCACCATCCTCCTTACTGCCCAGAATAGAGAAGTGATGGCTGGAGCTCTTACAGCCATTTTGGACAATGACCTTAAGGACAGAAGCCAGTGATAAGGAGGCAGAGAAGAAAGATGGCAGGTGCCTGGGTCCCTGATGATTCTGTGGCACCATCACACCTGCCCTGTACTGCCTACCTCCAAACTTCCTTTACAAGAGAGAGTAAACCTTTGTGAATTTAGGCTACTGTCGTGTTGTATTTTTTGTTACAAGCAGCCAAGTCTATTCTAACCGATGCAGGCTACAAGTTCAAGTCCTCCACGTGAAGACAGAGGACCCAAGGAGCACCATGCGGTGAGCTCCCTGATTTAACCCGCAGTGACCCCACGTTACAGAGGGGGTACCGAGGTCCAGTGAGTCTTGCTCAAAATGACAATGGGAGAAAGAAATGGACCCCAGACCTGTCTAGCAGGAGCATCCGTGAGTACAAAAGAGGACGCAGAGGAATGAAAGTTCATGAAGAGCAAGGCCGTGCTGAGGCACCTCCACGTTCACTCCGCGTCGCTGCGGCAGTGGGACACAGCCAGAAATGAAGCTGCAGCTGGGAGGGCCGTGGTCTCTTGACCCTCAAAATGCCTGGCCAGCTGAACAGGCCGTGGGAGGTCAGGCTGGGCACAGCCACGGCCCAGGACCACAGGTCTGATCTCTACTGTTTTGACGTCTGATGAAAGAATATATTCACACATCCACAGCGTAACTGGAAGTACATTTTCTAATAAAGAAAAAAAAAACAAAAGGCGTGTGCCTCGCTCACAAAGCAGGTCCCACCTGGGAACACCTGCTCCCAAGCGCCTTGCTCCAAAGCAGCAGTCTCACCGAAATTTCCACGGTGATGGAAACGCTGTGTGTCTGCACTGCCCAGGGCGGGCAGGAGTCCCCAGCCACACGTGGCCTCTAAGCACCTCAAACGTGGCCAGCGCAACTGACAAACTGCATGTTGAATTATAGTCATTTTCAACAGCTTTATTGAGGTATGATTGACATACAATAAACCGCACATATTTAAAGTGTGTCATTTGGTCGGTTTTGACACATTTATACACCCACGAAGCCATCAACACAATCAAGATGGCGAACACACCCATCACCTGAAACCTTTCCTCTTGCCCCTGGGCAACCCCTCCCAACTGTGTGGACAGTGTGGCTCCCGAGGGTCCTGAGGCCGGCCCAGGGCCAGCAGGCAGTCTAGCCAACTCGGAAGCCCCCCAGCCTCCAGGTGGAGATGAACCTGCCACCCAAAGGTTTGTGTCAGGGCTTCCAAGGGGTGATTCTCAGGCCCAACCTGTCACATTACCCAGTGCTGGTGAAAATTTCAGAGCCCCGGGCCCCAGTCCAGGCCAGCTGAGTCAGAATCCCCCGAAGAAAGGGCCCAGGACTCCCCCTGCTTCTGCTGTTGCCCACCCAAGCTTGAGGATCACGGTTTGCAGCACCGCCTGGAGGAAACTGCGTTCGCGCAGCCCCAGACAAGTCTGCAGGGGTCTATTTTCTCCCAAAAGATGCTGTAACTGATAATAGACCTTCTCAAAAAACCCAGAAACAGTGTGTACACTTGTGCGAACAACTGCGGACACAGGAGGGTGTGCCGTCCCCCTCTGTGACCTTCCATCCCTGTGCCGTCGGAAGACACTTATCTGGTCTGTGCCCCCAGTTCCTGACACAGTGCTCCTCAAGCCCTTGGGATTTCCTGGGTGATGGGAGCACCTTTTGTTCTAACGAGGAGACTCTGGGTGGCTCCAGGTAGCTCAGGAGGGGGCTGGTGAGCAGAAAGACCAAGCCGTGACTGGAAGCCTGGAGCTTGAGCCCCACGCCCGTCCTCCAGGAGGGGAGAGCGATGGGGTTCGGGAGCTTCTGGCTTGAACACGTGCAGGTGCTGGTGGTGGCGCACCTGGAGAGGGCGTGGTGGCTCTGGCCCCTGCCCACACCTGGCCCTATTTAGCTCTTCCTCTGACTGTTCCCGAGCTGTGTCCTTCATCATAAACTGAGCATCTGGTAAGTCAACTGTTTTCTTGAGTTCCATGGACTGTTCTAGCAAATTCTCGAACCCAAGGCGGGGTCAGCAGGAAGCCCTAGTTTACTGTCAGTCGGTCAGAAGCACAGGGGACAACCCGGCCTTGTGACTGGCGTCTGAAGTGGGGGCTGTCTGTGGGAGGGAGGCCCTCGCCCCAGGGTCTGTGCTAACTGCGGGCGGCGTCAGCACTGCTCGGTGGGGAAACTCACACGTTTGCTGTGAGCAGTGTTCTCTGAGAGCAAATGGAGTGTTTCCCCTTAGTCCCTGTTCACCCCTTTCTGCTGATAAACAGATGCCCTTCTGGGAACAATTATGTACACCGGAGGGTGTGCTGTCCCCTCTCTGTGACGGCTGTCCCTATCACACTTTTCTGCTGAGAAATGCCACCTCAAGGGTGCTGGCCCGTTGGTGCAGCGGTTAAGTGCAGACGTTCTGCTTTGGCGGCCCCGGGGTTCGCCGGTTTGGATCCCGGGTGAGGACATGGCACCGCTTGTCAAGCCATGCTGTGGCAGGCGTCCCACGTATAAAGTAGAGGAAGATGGCACGGATGTTAGCTCAGGGCCAGTCTTCCTCAACAAAAAACAGGAGGATTGGCGGCAGATGTTAGCTCAGAGCTAATTTTCCTCAAAAAAAAAAGCCACCTTGAAAAAGTTCCTCAAAGAGCTGTCGCATCCTTGATGTACTTTGGCCCCAAGACAAAACTCCGAGACGAGACATCTGGCAGACGCCCTGGGCGGCTCAGCTGGGTTGGGTCTGTGTTCCGACCACGCTTACCGGGAAGGCCTGCTGGGCAGGGCAGCCTCCTGGGTGCTGGAGAGAACCCCCAGTACTGCGTGCCAACGGTCCTGCCCCAGGGACACGGTCCCAGCAGGGGTCCTCTGAGAACCGCAGGCGCTGACACTGCTCCAGGATGGTCCTGCCCCAGCTGAGGTGCCCTCTGCTCGTTAGCAAATGGAGAGCAAGATCTGGGTGGTTCTGGGAGGTCCCAGGGGGCTCCCGAGGGGCGTTAACGTGCTCCAGCGGGGTCTTCCCCCAGCTTCTAACGCCAGGGTGAGAAGCAGAGGTCAACAGAAGGGTCTGCTGACGCTTCCTGCCCCCAGAGTGAGCGTGCAGCCCCCAGGGCCAGCCCCGCCGCCCTGCGCTGCCGGGGGCACTGCCAGAGCACACAGGTTTGTTCAATGAGCTCAGGGAACGAAGAGGAAAGGCCAGCTGTGCTCCAGAGAGAAGCAGGCCCCGCAGGCCGCCTGCGTGCATTCAGGAAGAAAAGAGAGGGTGCCTCAGGCCATCCCAGAACCTACTTCCCCTAGGGCCTGCTTCACTCATTCATTCATTCAACAAACGTTTACAGGCCGGCACTGTGCTCCAGGCTTCGTTCTGGTTCTTCAGATCTCGATGAACAGGAGACAGATCCTTGCTCTCTCAGGGCCCTCACTCTCTAGGGAGGGTGACAGAAGCAAATGAAGATGGTTAAAGCATCCTAGAGGACACTGGCAGGGGACAGGTGAGGAGTGTAGGGAGGGAGTGGTCAGAACAGAGTGGGCAGGGCGGTGAGGACCAGGAGGTGAGGGAGGGGCCTGCAGCCGTCCGGGGTAATTGTGATCCAGGTGGAGAGACCAGCAAGTACAAAGGTCCTGAGGTGACAGCAGCGTGGCTCGATGGAGCAGCAGCAAAGAAGCCAGCAGAGCTGGGCGGGGTGAACAATGGGAGGGTGCAGTGAGGCCCAAGGGACAGCAGGGGCCAGCCCATGTAGGCCTTGACGATCACCGAGTGAGAGGGCATCCAGGAGGGTTTGGGCAGAGGAGGGACACAATGAGACTGGCACCTGGCATGGTCACTGTGGCTGTTGTGTCGAGAACAGGCTGGAGGTAGGGGTGGGCGGCAGGGCAGCAGAGAGAATGGACAGGAAAGTGCTCAATTATTCCAGGAAAGAAATGGGGAGAGCCTGACTCAGCAGGAGAAGCGGTGAGCAGCAGTCGATTCTAGATAGGATTCAGGGTTCCTCAGACTCGGCCGACGGACCTTTAGGGCTGGAGATCTATGTTGTGGGGATGTCCCCTCTCTACCCAGCAGCATCCCTCCCCCTGCTGTGACCATCCACAATGTCTCTAGACACTGCCACGTGTTTCCTGGGAGCAGAATGGCCCGATGGGAGCCACCCACAGCCCCACAGCCCATTCAAGCTCAGTCTGACCCACCCACAGGCCCACGGCCCATGACGGCTCCCTGCCAGCACCCTCTCCCACCTAAAGAACCCAGCCTGGGTCAGTCGCCTTCCCTACCCAACCCGGCCACGGATGCCTCAGGGAGGCCACCCGACCCCAGCTCCAGATGGACTCAGGACAGTGTGCCCCCCAGCTCCTGCAGCTGGTCCGGGGACCCCCGGCAGCTCCCCACCTCCTCCCCACTAGTGGGCCATGAACAAGGGTGCACAGAGCCCAGCAGCTACTGAAGATGCTAACTGGAGCCTTCCTCCCACCTGCCTCCTCTTCCAGAACCCCCCAGCGGTGCCACAGCAGAGGGGCTGGATGACACGGGACCCCACTGAGAGGCTCAGATTCTAGGACACCAAGGCCATGCTTGTGAGCCATGGGGAGGCCAGCCTGATGGTCCCGGAGACGTGGCAGCTGAGACTGCCATGTGGGGGTGGCCACGGTGAGATTAGAGGGAGCAGGGGGTGGGCCCACAGCAGAGAGGAGCAGAGAGAAGAAACAGGCAGGGGCGCCAGCCAGGCTCTCTCCAGGCGGGTCCCCGGGGGAGAACACGGCCTCCCTCAGGAAGCCCTCCTGCTGGGGCCCCGGCAATGCAGCAGACGTCCGGCCCCAGGGCAGGGATGGCCAGCTGGTTACAGCTCACCATTAATCCTGATACACAAACCGCCAACCAACCAAAACGACAACTCAGCTTAAATATCCCCGAGCCTCAACCCCAGGAGGTGACCTGGGGGGGGGGGGGTCAGAGCAAGTCAGAAAGGCCCTGGTGAGCTAGACACAGAATCACCACATAACCCAGCAATTCGGCTCCTGAGTGTGTGGCCAGAGTCAAAAACAGGTGTTCAAATCCTTGTCCACAAATGTCCACAACAGCTCTATTCACAGTAACCAGACAACCCCAATGTCCACCAAGAAACAAAGGGCCAAAGGACTGGTGTATCACAGCATGGAATATTAGTCAGCCATGAAAAGGAATAAAGCTCTGACACGTGCTCCAGCGTGGATGAACCTGGAAAACATGATGCTGAGTGAGAGAAGCCAGATGCCAGAAGCACAGAGCATCATTCCATTTACATGAAATGCCCAAAAGAGCAAACCCACAGAGGCGGAGAGCAGACTGGGGGCTGCCAGGGGCTGGGGGAGGGGGGATGGGGAGCGGCTCTGAACGGGTACAAGGTTTGCTTAAGGGGTCACGGAAATGTTCCGGAACTAGACAGTGGTGATGGTGGCACTGCACTATGAATTTATTTAATGCCAAAGAATGATACACTTTAAAGTGGTTAAAATGGTAAATTTTATGCTGTGTGTATTCTACCAAGAAAACGAGAGAGAGAGAGAGACTGACGCCGGCCCTCCTTTGTGGGTCTCTGTTGCCAGAGCCCTGTTCCCAACCACTCAACAAGCAGAGCAACGGGTCTGGGCTTTGGAAAACAACATGACGCCGGTCACCGGTCCACCAGCTGCCATGTCCGCCCTTGGCCAAGTGACATCAACGTCCCTCGAGGCCAAGGACAGCTCGCCCGTGGGAAGGAGCCAGGAGGAAGCACACAGGTGTCGTGCTTGCAAATCTTAAAAACACCAGAGTATTTCCAAAAGAGAGGCACGCCGGAGGAGCCCGGACAGCTGTCTCTCTAGGGCTCCTTTCCTCCCAGCTCAGGGGCTCCCACCGACGGAGAAGCGCCCAGCTCCAGTGCTCATGGGCTCTGGTGACCTCGAGAGCGTCTCTCATGACGGGGCACGGCGGGGGCTCCACAGCTGGGAACCACTGCCCCGAGTCTCACGCTCCTTGTGATGAGTGCACGACTGGACCTCCCTTGTTCCCTGCAGCCCCCGAAGCTGGTGTTTTCAGGGGGATTCACGTTCTGAGAGTCCACGGCTCTGACTGCCGACATCCAACTGACTTTCTCCCAAGGAGCAGAGTTGCTATAAGGAGGAACTTTCTTAGGAAGAAAATGCCAGAGGAGGGGGCCTTGGCCGCTTTGCAAAGCACCCCGAGAACACGAGCTTCCAATGAGCCCCTTGTCTCTGTGGAGAAGCCCATTGGAAACACTGAGGATGCAAAACTCACACACACACGTGCACACACAACACACACACGCATGCTTATACCACAAACACGCAACACACAAGCACACACACAACACATACATGCACACAAACAACACACACGGGCACGCCCACGTCTTCCCTTCCCGAAGCCTGGCAGGAAATGGGCACAGGCCACGGGCACGCCCACAGGGAGAGGGGAGGTCGGGCAGGGGCTCTTCCCAGACGCCCTCTCGCTCCCAGCTGGTCCTCAACTGCTCCGAGGAGGAGGCTGAGCGGCAGCTAGAAGCCAGGCTTGCTCTGCTCAGATAAGGCCGAATGAAGGAAGGAGGGGAGCTGCCGGCCCAGCCAGGACTGGAGCGGAACGCTAACTGACAGTGATTCATGAGGGGAGTTTCCTCGGGGTAAAGCCCTGCTTGTAGGAAGGGAAGGTGGTGGGTGCTGACAACGGCTAAACGTGAGTGGCAGTGCGCACCCAGAACAAGCCTGAACATCTGCCCCACGGCCCCCGAGCCTGGTCATCTGCGCCCCACTGACCACCGAGTCCTTCTGGGGACCGTGCGACTTTTAAGAGGGCGTCTGTCGCTTGCAGAAGGTGGCGTGGGCGAGTGGGAGCCTCGGGGATGCCACGGAGAGGCAGAAAGGACGGGGTGGGAAGAGAGAAGAGGAAGAAGAGCAGGGGGAGGGGAGCAGGCAGCTGTGGGTTCCAGAGTCGGGACGGCTGCAGGGAGCTGCCCCTGTGGCCGACAGCACGGGCCCCAGCCCTCCACCACAGCTGGGTTTCCTGGACCAGCCATGGCTTTGTCCATTCCCTGCAAAGCACGCCCTGGGAGCCTTTATTAAGCACCTCCTGTGTGCAGACACAGAGGCAGAGGCCTGGGGTGCCGATGTTCTGGGTCTCCAATAGCACCTGCTGTGTGATCTGGAATGGAGACGGTCACTCCACCACTCGGAGCCTTGGCGTCCTCGTCCCTCCAGTGTGAGGATAAATGAGACCCTTCCACAATGAAGCCCTGCGCCTCGGGGCTGGTGCCCAGTGAGGGCTCCATAAAGTGTTAATGAGAAGGACAAGGGCGTCCCTCCATGGGCCCTGTGGCCTGCGTCCCCACCCTGCCTGCCTTCCCTCCCTGCCTCCTGCAGAAGTCTTTCGCCACCCAAACCAAGCAGGCCCCAGACCGTCCCTCCCACCCAGGGTGGTGACGGGACAGCTGAGAGTTCACCCAATGATCCACACCCGACACCTCTCTTTCCCGCGGGCCCCCGACCCTGTCCTCCCTTTCGAGCGGCCAGAGCTCCTTCTCTGCTCCTGATCAGAGGCCATTCTCGAGAGAGGACCCGACAAAGCTGCCGGCAGTGGGGAGTGAGAGCTGGGTCACCTCCATCCGCGGGAACTTCAGTCATGGGAATGAGTCTCCACTGGCGGAATGTCAAGCTGAATATTTCTTACGACCTATCAGAGAGCTGGGAACCGACCAGGAGGGAACCAGAAGACTCGTGGTTTTGCTAGAAGGGCTTTTTTATGTTCACAAAAGACAGAGCTATCATTTCCAGTAAGTTGAAAAGACAGACAACCTCCCAAGTGCCATTAGCGACTCAAACACAAAAACGCTGGCTCCACTGGAACCGTGAACGCCGCACACAGGGGCTGCGTCTATGCGGACCCACTCAGACCGGACTGGGCACCTGGCCCCGTGGGGCTGGCTTCCTCTCTAAGCCCCCAAGGCAGGTGCCGCCCTCCCTTTTACGGACAAGGAAACTGAGGATTAGGGAGGGGGGCAGTCTGTCCCACAAGGCATCTGTTAAAGGGCTGAGCTGGCTCTGCTCCCCGGGAACAGAACCCAAAGGACCCAGAGAGGGAGCTCTGGAGACAGAAAAGCCTGGGCGGTGCCTCGGAGTCCACTCGAGCTTCAACAGCAGAATGCCACAGACACGACCTCTCACGCTCTGCAGGCTGGAAGCCCACGGTCAAGATGCCGGCAGATCCGGTGTCTGAGGAGAGCCCGCTGCCTGGTTCAGAGACGGCGTCTTCTTGCTGTCCTCATGCGCAGTAAGGGCAAGGGAGCTCTCGGGTCCCTGCACCAGGGCACTGATCCCATTCAGGAGGCTCCACGCTCACGACCTAATGAGCCCCAAAGGCCCCCGTGCAAAGTGCCATCACCCTGGGGATCAGGTTTCCACATGGCACCTGCAGAGGACACGAACACTGGGTCTACAGCCCCCCCACCCTCTGCTGGCAGAGAGACGGGGACCACGGGAGAGAGAACGCACGCGGGCTCGTGCACACACCGGACCCACCCAGCTGCCTGTGCAGCACCCGGCCCTCCCTGGCTGAGACCCCCGTCCGCGGTGCACCAGCACTCCCATCACTCCCACCAGCACCCCGTCTCCTTCCCCGAACTCCTCCGAAGGGCGTCAGCAATTTCTCATTTCCCCGCATCGCCAACTCCACTTTCCAAAGTGATTGAGGTTCTAACACCATTAAACATGATTTAATTTGCTTTTCCTAATGATATGCCCATGGTGTTAGGACATCTCTCCTTTTCCACTTGAAAGACATCTCGGGGTGAGTTTCTCCAGTTAAATTAATTGGGAAACCATTAAAAACATTAAGGAGGAATCGGTGCCTCCAGCTCAGCTAGAAACTATTTTTAAACAAAGCAGAAGCGTGGTCTTAGCTATGGCGGACGACGTAACGGGCAGAAAGTCTGTCCTTCTCGTGTCCTGTTTCTGCACCTTCAAGTGCATGTATGTGTGGCCCCCGCCACCACCATTACTAGGAAACATCGAGGAATCCAAGCCAGAGACGAGGGCCCCCTGAGCAGTGTGCCCCACCTCCAGGCACCCATTGTAAGAGCCAGGGGGATTTCTGAGCCCCCTCTAGAGCAGGGACGATGCTGGGTCCTTCACACACGCTCAATTCACAGCCTCACAGCTCCACAAGCCTGATATCATTTTCATTCCCATTTTGCAGACGTAATGACCGAGGCCCACAAGGTTATGTCATATGTCCAAAGTCACGTGTTTCATTAACACCCAGGCAGAACCCCAACCCGGCCTGCCTGACCCCAGCCCCTTCTCAGCCCCCTTGGATCCACAGCCTCCGAAAGGGCCACAGTCGTATTTTCAAATTATTTCCACCACCACTCTCTTCTCATCCTGACCTGGCCACGGTCCTCGTGGTTTGTGGCTTGACCATCCATCGCCCTCCTCGGGCCTCCCTTGCTGCCATGTCCCTGGATTTCTGACACACGCCCCACTGCCCACGGAAGGGTAAAACCACCACTGTGCACTGCTCTGGAACCTTCTACAGGTAGAGCGCCGTGGCCACCCTCCCCCTGAGTCCTGGGAGCCAACCTGTGAAGCCGGTGCCAACAGGAAATGGAGGCCCCTGGAAGCCAACTGGTGCCTAGGCCTCGCCACCCGTGGAGAGCCCAGGTGGGCTTTGAAATCAGACCTGGGGCTCCAGGCCTGTGTGTTCTTTGCTCCACCCATGGGGCTGCCTCCCGGGACCAGCCCCGAAGCACAGCCCTGGTTGGGGGGTTCCTGGAACCCAGGCGCACAGACCCCCTGGCCCAGGGCCTCGCTGTCTCCAGTGGCCAGGAAAGCCAGCTGACTTGCCTGCGTTTCCAAACCATGGGTCAAGGGCTGCCTGCTCAGCAAGGGAAGGCCCCCGGACACCTCATTTTTCTTGAACATTCCTCCTGTCTTGGGAGGGGAAAAGGGGCACTTTGCCATTTTTGCCACCAGCTAAAATATTTCAGTCTCAGATCAAAAAGGAATGCAAGCCGGAAAAGGCCCAGCAGCTGGAGCCAGATGCATGTGATCTGTCTCAGGGAAGCACAACAAACAGCAGGCTCTTGGCATGGCTGCCTGCCCTCCACCCTCCCGTCCTGCAGCGGCGCCCAGAGCCCGCTTCTCCGGCCCCAGACACGTGGGGCGGCTTCCCGCTGGGCTCAGCCCTGTTCTGCCGGGCACCACACACCCCAGTCAGTGCGTCCATCTCTTGCCAGGTGCTGGGGGAGGCCAAAGAGGCCTGGGTGTGGGCAAAGGTGGCCATATGTACTGACCCTCCGACCTGCCGGGAGGCTGGCCTCGTGACCCCACCCTCGTGGCCTCCCAGATACGACAGCAGCAGCTCAGACAGGTAAAGTGTCTGCTGTCAGAGGCTGAGCCAAGAGCCTCATCCTGCTCAGCCCGAAGGACTGTGCTCAGTCCTTCTGTCACCTGCAGCCTGGGCTCAAGGGGCCCAAAGAGCAAGCCCGGGCTCGCCTTGGACCCACAGAGGGCCACAGGGCAGGCCCTGTCCTCACCAGGCCTCAGTGTCCCCACTGGTACAACAAGGGTTCTTGCTGGAAGACTGCTAAGGCCAGCCATTCCAGAACCTGTGCCTCCTGCCTCAGGCTGGAGCAACCCAGGGTGGCTTCACAGATGAGGAGACTCTGGGCTGGCCCAGAACCATGCTGCTGGGTCAGTCGGTGAGAGAGGAGAGCCTGGTGGTGGGGCAAGGGGCCCACTGCACCTTCCGCCTGCCCACTCGGCCTCGGAGGCCCAGGCACCGAGGTCCACAGCTTGGTGGAGACCATGCTGACACCAGCGGGGGTCATTCCTCCCCAGATGCCCGCCCTCTGACAGCCGACCCTCCCAGGCCCCCGGCACAGATGAGTCTCAGGTTGGCTCAGGATGGGGGTGCTGCCTGTTGCCTCTGAGCTCCCTCTGCTGTCTCTCCACAGCAGGCTGACACCCGCCAACCCACCACAGCTGTCCATTGACGCCTGGCTGTGCCGTCTGTGGTGAAAGGCACCCATACCGGGGTCCTTGAAGGTCATCGTCCCAGTGTGAAGGTCATTGTCCCGACTTGGAAGTTCCTGCCCACCCCCTTCCTGGCTGGCTGGGGTGCCCTCCGTGGGGGCGCACGGCTTCAAGTGTGCATCAGAAACTAATCAGAGATATAACTCAGAATCAGTCTTTGATTAACTAAAAATGGGAAAACTAATTACTTCATAAATGTCGTTGGTTTCTTAGGTGTAATCTTTGAAAACTCGGACCCTAAGAGAAGACGAGGATATTCAAAAAGGTCCTCGGGGGGGGCCAAAGCTGGGGACACAGAGTCAGTGGGTTTCCTGGAGACCTCGGCCCTCAGCTTCTGGGCTCGGATACGGGGGAGAGATCGCCCCGCCTCACCCACAACCAGAGAATGGGGCTGCGGGGTCTGTCCCCTCGCTCCTCGATCCCCTACATCTGGCCCGCAGCAGGCACTCCACAGCATTTGTTGAGTGACTGACTGAATGAATGAATGAATGGCTTCTTCAGACCACTGAACGTCCAGAAGGAAAGCTGCATCGAGGAGCCTGGCCTCTGGGTCTCGAGCCCAGATGACCAGGACCCCCTTCCCTGACAGCTGCTCTCCCCAGCCTCGGAGACCAACCAAGGACTGCAGCCGGCGACTCCCCTCGGAGCTCATCCCTTCTTGCCGAGTGACACTGAGCAAGGACGAAACCCATCTGAGCCCCCGTCCCTCCAGGTCTAAAAGGGACCAGGGATGGTCATGTTCCCTGCACCTGCCCGCAGGGCAGGGACCCGGGCGGGATGGAGGGCTGCACAGAGAACGAGGCCAGGGGCCAATATTCTCCATCAAAGGTGCCAACACCTCCGTGCCCCTGCCCCCCTGGGAGGGCCACACTGGTGGTGTCACCGGGGCCGTGGTCACAGCTGCCTCATTCCCAAGAAGGCTTCGTGACAGCCACCGTGGTGACAAGGCTGCACCGAGGCCAGGACAGCCACAGCACAGGCCAAGGGCCCAGCCTTCCCAGGACAGCGGGGAATGGTCCAAGTCCTCACTGGACCAGTGTGACCGGGACCGGCCTCGACCTCCCCCGATGAGGTTTCTCGTCTGTAAGAACAGCCAGCAGCAGCCCATGATGACATTCTCAGTGAAGACGGCGCTCCCCCCCCTTTCATCACCGGTTACTAGCCCTCCTGGAGGAAGCAGCTTTGCTTTCCCTGCGACCCCTGTTTCATCTGGAGTGGCCCCCACCTCCCCAGAGGCTCCGACTTCAAAGCCGCCCTGTCGCGTCCCCACGAGCTCCTGTTCCACCTGGCTCCGTGGCGCAGCCCCGAGGAAGCCCGGGGCCTGAGCGAGTACGAGAACCAACCAGTGACGAACACAGGTCTCCACGGGGCCCATCTGCCGAGACGCCGTTCTTCACGGAAGTGAAGCCAGGAGAACGGGACGTGAGGGCTGTTCTAACGACGCCTGCAGGCGGCGGTTAACCTGGGCGCGTCCAGAGCTGGCAGGTTTAGCGGGCCGGGGGAGGGTGTGCAGGTGCGCCTTATTGATAAGGATGAGACACTAAGCGCCCCAGGATGGGCTGCGCCTGCCCGAGCCCCCAGCACAGAGCTGGGGAGCCCCCCACCGCTGGCTTCAGTGTGCTCTGCAGCCCTGGAAGCTTCTGCACCCTGTTCCTGGGAGGCAGTGGGGCAGCCCCAACCTGCTCCACCTGGCAGAGCTGGCAGGAGAGGAACGCTCACCCCGCCATGGGTTCTCTCTCCTTGGCTCTGTCACAGCTGTGACCCCAGAAGTGTCGACCTGCCTGGGTCTCATACGCAGAGAAGGGGTCTGAAACATGCCCACAGGGAAGCCGAGGGGCCTAGTGGACCAAGGGGCTTGGTGGGGACAGCGCTGGAGTTGGGGGGCTTTTAAAGGTGGGGACCTGGGAGCAGTGAGAGCTGAGCTTGACCGGCCAGACTCTTCTCGGGCAAGGCAGCAGATCTGGTCATTCGGTGGACATTTCTCTTACTGCCCGTCAGCAGGCAGCTTCCGGCTGCCCCTCCCACTGAGGCTGTGTCTTCAGAGCTGACACCTGCCATCCCTCAAATACATGGTCAAATGAAAAGGGAAACAACGACAATAAAACGACTAAAAGATGGGCAAAAGACTGGAACAGACGTTTTTCCAAAGAAGATGCACAGATGGCCATAAGCCCATGAAAAGATGCTCAACATCGCTACCCATCAGGGAAACGCAAATCAAAACCACAGTGAGCCACCACCTCAGACCCGTCAGGGTGGCTATTATCCAACACACGCACATACACACGGAGAAAACAGCAAGTGTCGGCGAGGAGGTGGGGAAATTGAAACCCTTGTGCACTGCTGGTGGGAATGTAAAACGGGGTAGCCGCTGTGGAAAACAGTATGGTGGTTCCTCAAAAAATCAAACATAGAATTACCATATGATGCAGAAATTCCACTTCTGGGTAGATGCCCAAAGAATTGAAAGCAGGACGTCAAACAGATATTTGCACGCCCGTGTTCACAGCAGCATCATTCACGTGAGCTCCCAGCCTCACTGTACCCACAGATCTAATCTGTAAACCAGCCGAGCATTCCAGCAGGCCTGCTCGCGAACTTGGACTGGAGCACGCGGTCTGGAAGGCCACTTATCTCCAGCTCTTCCCCTCGAGAGCGACAGCCCTCAGCCTGGGGCCCGGGGGTGGATCTCCCCCGGACTGACCATGGGCTTCAGTCCACAGTGAGGGTCCCCAGCCTTCTGGAACCTGGAGCCTTGGAAGGTGAGGGGGCTGCGGGCTGAGGAGTGCAAGAATAAATGTCAACCAACAAGGCCTGTCACAGCACACACTATTCACAAGAGCCAAAAGGCAGAGACGGCCCAAGCGTCCATCAACAGATAGTGGATAAACACACGGTCCATCCACACAACGGCCCTTACAAAGGACTGGAATTCTGACACCTGCTACAACACGGATGAACCTTTAACCCATCACGCTCAGTGAAAGAAGCCAGACACAAAAGGCCACGTGTTTCATGATTCCATTTATGTGAAATGTCCAGAACAGGCAAATCCATAGAGACAGAAAGCACATCAGTGGTCGCCAGGGACTAGGGGACGGGAGAGGAAGAAATAAGATTTCCTTTTGGGGTGATGAAAAAGTTCTGGAACAAGATAGTGGTGACAGCTGCACAACACTGCGAACATATTGAAAACCACTGAGCTTACACTTTAAATTTATGTTAGGTTCATTTTATCACAATAAATTTTTTAAAAAGAATGAAACTCAGAAAGTATCACCACGGTTAATGTCCCAGGGCTCCAGCCCAAACACCCAGCCCACGTTCCAGGCGGAGGGCGGGCATGCGCATGCGCAACCAGCACCCTGGGGGCCGGGCACCTGGGGAACGCTTTCTAAGCCACGGCGCCCCCCTCAACAAGGCCACAGCAATGCCCCGTGTGACTCAGAGGGCCCCCACCGGAGGACCTGCCTGGCCGCAGACCCCTATGTGCCTCTAGAAGAACAGGTATTGCTTGAGGAGGCCCTTCCAGGGTGCCAAGAAAGGACACTTTGTTACAATTAAATATTTACATTTTGATTTTTTCTCCTTCTCTCTTTAGTCTCATTCAGCTTTTTTTGCAGCAAACATCAAGTTAGGCTTCAATAGAAACAATTAACGTCTTGGGGCGCTGGGAAGAAACAATTAGCCAGTTAAAATTTAATTAACTGTGGATACAGACCAAAAAAAGCATGCAGCAGTCGCTCCACGACTAGTTGAGAAAATACAAACTCTTGACCCACGGGGTAAGGTAGACACAGAAGAGAGCTGGCAAAGATGTGCGCAGCTTGCCTGACACCTGTGGGGACCAGAGAGGCACCCCTGATGACTACCACCAAGAAGTCATCAGCCAGTCCAGCCTTCTGTTCACAGATGGGGAAACTGAAGCCCACAGGGGACAGCAGCAACCCGCTCACGTGCAGCGAGGCTCGGAGGCCAAAGCAGGCTTGGACACAGCACTCCTGACTCCCATTGCCTCCATCCCCGACTTCTCCATCAGACGTGACCGCTGCCACCACAGAGGCCCCTCTCCCCCAAAATGAGTCAGAAGCAAGAAGGGAGTCACAGGTACATGACCAGGGATCAAGGATCGACCTACTCAGCCAAAGGCTCCTCTCAGAGACCCGACTGGGGTCTGGGAGTCACCGCCTCCCTAGGACTCCGCCGAGGGTTTTGATGGACCAAAACAAAGACCCAGAGGCTCCCCAGCCTCCCATCCCAGTTTGGACCATCTCACGTGGCGGGGTGGGCTGAGATCTCCCAGCACACAGCTCATCAGACTGGCAGAGACTCGGCGACGGAAACCCTACCGCCCTCCACCCTCGTGCACCAGGAAGGTGCTGATGGCCAATGGCTCCCGTCTGGAAAGGGAGAAAGAGAAAACCATTCCCACCACCAGCTAAAAAACAGCAAGTCAGCATCCGATGGGCTTATTTGAGTCTGTGCGTGTGTGCATGCATGTGTGCGTGCATGCATGTGCGTGCATGCATGTGCGTGTGTGCATGTGTGCATGTGTCCGGCTGTCAAGTTCTTCTGAAAGCGGATGGGCTAATAATGCCCCAAACTGACAACCAGCAGATAAAAGGGGGAAACGTTTTCAAGCGGAAACTCCGCAGCCTCGCCGACAGCCCTCACTGGGCTCTGAGGGAGCCTGGAGGCAGCTCCCGCTCCACGGCAACCGCGTGTTCACGAGTAACCAGCACGGAGCGGGTGCTGCGAGAAGAGCAGAGCGGCTCACCGACAACATTAAGACAGGCGTGTAAATGAACCCGCCGCAGCATCGACGTCTGAGTCATCAAACCAAGCGGCAGAAAGTCATCCGCACTCAGCAAGTTAACGCGCAAACATTAAGAGGAAATGAGCACACACGTGGCGGCGCGGGGCCTAGGCATAGAGATAAAGGGTGTCCGATCGATACCCCAAGGCTGCCTGCTACCTTCTTCCCTGACCAGACAGGCCCGGGGGATGTGGTCATGGACGCAGATGCTAACGGAGAAATCGATGGTGCGGCTGAGAGGGCACCTTGGTACCCTGTCGACCCCTGACGGGATGCAGGTGGGACGAGGTGGCTGGGGAAGGCTGGCGCTCCGGGCAGCAGAACGAGCAGTCGGCTGTACCCTGCCCACTGCCAAGGCCATCGCCCGCCCACTCCGTGTGGGCTGGTCTAACGAGGGCACCGTCCCGAGAGCTGCCGCCTTCAGGACTCACACGCGCAGCCAGGCAGCCCATCTCCTTGGTGCTCCTCCAGCTGCTCTCAGAGCAGGGGTCGACCTGCAGACCCATTTTACAGACGAGAAAACTATGGTCCCAAGAGGCACAGTGACCTGTGGGTCGAGCCCAGCGCCGTCTAGGTCCCGACTGCAGCCCGCTCCTCGTCACGTTCCGTCCCGAGCTCGCAAAGGTGTCCACTGTCACCTGGCCTCTGGAAGCAGCAGCACTCTCAAGAGGTGGGGAGGACAGCGGTGGGGGGGGTGTCTGTGGGAGGGGCAGGGGCGACAGAAGGGTTCCTGCCATAACAGGGGCAGACGGAGCATCCGTAGAGGACCTGGTTTCCGCTCACATGCCAACTCCAGTGGGCTGTGGGGTGCTGGGGTGCTGTGCTGCTGGGCTCGGGAGGGCGGTGCTGGGATGGACAAGTGGTGGGATGGACAGCGCCTGCCCCAGGCGCTGGAGGGGGCGGCAGCAAGTGCCAGGTGCTGCCAAGCCCAGGGGATGGAGGAGGGGGAAGGACAGGCTGAAGGAAGAGGGTCCCAGGCAGAGAGGAGGCGAGGAACAGAGGGCTGGCAGGCAGGGAGGAAGGGCACCTCTGCCGAACAGACGAAGGCCAAGGCAGCTGGCGCTGGGCAGCAGACCCGGGCCCGGGACCAGCCAGGTGGGTGGCCGTGGATGGACCAACAGTAGGAAGGACGGGGATCCTGGCAGATGTGTCCCCACCTCCCACATCCAGGACAGACACGCAGCTGAGGCCTCGTCATCCCGGAGGTGTGGCTGGGCCTGGCCTACTGCCAGTGACCCCGGGCGGACCATGAGACCACAGCCCCAGCCACCCCACCATCCCAAATCCCAAACCCCAGAGAGTGGGTTTCTTGGCTGTTATGGTCCGGTGGTTTCAAATTAGGTTTTTAGCCTCTTCAGAACCCTTTCTATAAGCAAAATGTCAGCCAAAATGCCATCCAGAAAACAGACACAAGTGGACTCACCGTGATTCAGCGGGCCCTGCCCTCCCTGCCTCCTGAGAAGGCCCGAGGGGTGCGGATCAACCCCTCGAGGGAGGCATCGGCCCCTGCTCAGACCTTCAGGACAAACAGGCAACCACTGCCCCATGTCCTTGAAAGAGAAGATGCTCAGCCCTCTCTCCTGGTTTAGGCCTCTCATGGCCTCTCTCCACACAGCCCTGCCAGCCTCCACACTGCCCTCCTGGCCTCCACACTGCACTGCCCCGCTGGCCTCCACACCACCCGAGTGGCCTCCTCACCGCCCTCCTAGTCTCCTCACTGCCGTCCTGGCCTCCACTCCACCCTCCTGACCTCCATATTGCCCTCCTGACCTCCTCACCGACCCCCTGGCCTCCACACCACCCTGCTGACCTCCTTACCACCCCCCTGGTCTCCTTACCGGCCCCCTGGCCTCCTCACCGCCCCCCTGGCCTCCACTCCACCCTCCTGGCCTCTGCCCTCCTGGCCTCCATATGGCCCTCTTGGCCTCCACACCAACCTCCTGGCCTCCTCACCACCCTCCTGGCCTCCATATTGCCCTCCTGGCCTCCTCACTGCCCTCCTGGCCTCCACACTGCACTGCCCCGCTGGCCTCCACACCACCCCAGTGGCCTCCTCACCGCCCTCCTGGCCTCCTCACTGCCGTCCTGGCCTCCACTCCACCCTCCTGGCCTCCTCACTGTCCTCCTGGCCTCCTCACCGCCCTCCTGGCCTCCTCACCGCCCTCCTGGCCTCCACACTGGCCTCCAGCCTGGCTTCCCCACCCGCCTGCAGATGGCAGAACTCCACACGGTTCACCACGCTCCGTCCCTGCAAACAACTGCCTCACCTGGCACAGGGACAGGCACAGTAGAGCACAGAAGATCTCGACCTCCGCCGTCAGTGGGACCCCCCCACCCAGTTTCACCGTCACCATGGGACACAAGCAAGATGCATCCTCTCCAGGCCCTGGGGTCCCTCCCTCCTCGTGGGCTCTTGAAGATGGCAGGAGCCATGGCAGTGAGGCACCCAGCACGCGGCGGTGTTCAGTGCGTGCGTGCGCTCACCACTGCGGGAGGAGGGCCGGGCTCAGGCAGATGGGCTGTGCGGCCGGCTTCACACACCAAGTTAATGCACGGCCTGCCGGTCCGCCCTCAGCCTCGCTGAGGGCCAGGTGTAACGGCTTGGAAGTTTCTGAGCCTAGCAAAATGTTTTAATGAATAATAAGTAGAATTAAACCCGCTCTTTAGCTCAAATGAGAGAGACAGCCTGGCGGGCCTTCCTCTAGGTACTTAATTCCACCCAAATCAGAGGCTTAAAAGAGGCGAGCTGACCATGTGGAGCTGCAGGTCCCGGGGGGCGGGGGCACGCAGGGAAGCAGCGTCAGACTTCGCTGGAAACGGGTCCCGGAGGTGGGTGATGGGGTGCCACCCCAGGGTACATCCTGGAGGGCCCCCAGGATGTCCCGTCTCCCCAGGCCCCAGCAAGGCGTCTGGGCCAGCCTGGGCTTCGTGACCCACCAAGGGCACCCAAGCCTCTTGCAAGGTGACCCCTGTCCCCACTACAGGCTTCCCAGCTCCTCCTGTAAGACCCACGCAGTCAGGCAAAGACAGCCTGGTGCCCCAGCGTACCAGGTTCGAGTCTGGGCACCTGGGAGACGTCAGTAAAGAAAGCATGAAAGTCCCTACAGCCGGGAAGCTCAGAGTCCAGTCAGGAGAGGTGACTGTGAGCAACGAACCTCGTAAGTAAAGCAACGGCTTAGACGGAGGGCAGCCTGCGAGACAGGAGGCCGCAGTGAAGGGGGAGCAGCACCGTTTCAAACACCGAGATTTGAGCAAGCGCCCAAGGACGCGACGAAGGCAGCCCTGCAGCCACGGGGGAGCCTCTGGGGCAGGGGGGCAGCAGGCAGGACAGCCCAGTGACGGGAGCCTGCGAGGCTGGTCAGCCACTGGGCATGAGCATGGGGGGAAGCAGGGAGCAGGTCCCAGGAAGGACATCCCAGAACCGCCTGCTGGGGTTCCACCCCACTGGGCTCCTGGGCCACCCAGGAGAAACTCCCCTGCCCCTCCCTCCAGGCATCCAGCCTGCCTTCCCCGTGTCCTCCGCCCACAAGGACAGAGTGGCCTCCTGGAAGGCTCTCTCACTTCTACTCCCGGCTTAACCATGTGAGATGGTGGCTGTGACCACAAAGGAATATGGTGGTGGTGGTGATGGTGGTGGTGGCGATGATGGAGGTGATGGTGGTGGTGGTGATGGTGGTGGTGGTGGTGGTGGTGGTGGTGATGGTGGTGGTGATGGTGATGATGGTGGTGATGGTGGTGGTGATGGTGGTGGTGGTGATGGTGGTGGTGATGGTGGTGGTGGTGATGATGGTGGTGATGGTGATGGTGGTGACGGTGATGGTGGACACTGTTCTAACTCACTGCTTCCCGGACTCCAGCCCACAGAGAGCTTCCATGCCACAGCCACCTACAGAGCTCCGATAAAGAGGGGAGAGTGGGTCCAACTGTTCCCACTTTCCAGATGAGGAAATCCAGACTCAGAGAAAGTCACCTGCCCAGGGTCGCTGGAGGCAGCTGGGCCGACCCCAGCAGCGACGCCAGGACCAGGCGCCACGTTGGCCAGGCTGGCCATGACTTCGCTGCCCTCCTGAGGAGGCTGCAAGGCCGGGAGAGGGAGGGCCTTGGGGACAGCCAACTCCCAGACCCAAGACCCCAACGGCCGTGCGACCCGAACGAAGCAAGCTGCTCAGAAACCTCTGCCTCCCGGTCTAGAAAATGGGGTGACATCACGTCACCCTGGGAAGATTATATGACTGACCTACGGGGCCCAGCTCACACTAACGAGACGGGACTGTCACTTCATAGTGATGATTATCCACAACCTTCAGGACCAAATATCATGATTAAGCCACAGAAACCCCGCAGCCTTGCCAGGAACCTCCCTGCAAAATTTCCAACCAGATTTCAAGCTACAGCAGTGGTGCCCCTGCAAGATCCAGCCGACGCTGGCCACCCACTCTCCCTCCCACGCTCCCTCTCACCCTGAGCCCTGTGCATCCGACACACAGCCGGGAACAGGGCATGTGCCGCCGAGGAGGGAGCAGGGCCGGCCGGATTTCACCAGCCCGCCCTGCTGGCTCCAGCTTGCCCACCTCGGCCCTCGGCTCGCCCGCCCTGGGCAGCGCAGAAAGCACTCACAACTGCTTTGAGTCGAAACCTAATACCTTTAATGTGGCCCTTCGGGAAAATACCAGGAAAGGCAGCCAAAAAGGGAAAGCCCTCCAGAATCCACTTTCTGGATCTCTCAGCTCCTGCTGGAGCTTGCTGGCGGGTTAGCAAGAAGAGGAACAAAATACTAATAAAAATGTCTAGTCTGTCACTTCCTCGCTGAGCCCTCAACACAGTGCCACACACCAGATCATTACTGTCTTCACTTTCTCCCTGCAGAAACCAAAGCTCAAGAGCCCAGGGACTTGCAGAGTCTGGATTCACACCCAGGTCTAACTGAGGGAGGGCCCTCTTTCTCCCGCCCACCTCCTCCAGCGCCTCCCTCCACCAGAATCCGGATGAGAGAAGGCACCAGAAGGAAGGTGCAGTGGACCGGCCTGGCTGGCTTCCCCTGTGCGGGGGGCCTGCTCCCTCAGTGGTTGGCTGCACCCAGGGGTCCACAGCCCTCAAGGTCTCCAGGGCTCCAGCTGCCTGCTGCCCTGCCGAGGCCTCTGCCAAGGGTCTCCCTGGGTGCCCTGGGGGGGAGCAGAGAGAACCAGTCTGACATGGGGCTGCCCCTCCAAGCACTGCTCCTGGGTCAAGGAAACACTTCTTGGAGCTTCGTGCACCCCAAAACATCAGCTCCCCTCTGCACCTGCCCCGCTCAGTCCACTCTGCCGCAATGGAAATGCGGGAGGGAGAAGCCCAAGGGCCGGGGGCGCAGGCTACACTGAAAGAGCACGCGGAGGGCCTTCCTGTTGTGTAAACAGGACGAACACCGTGGAACCAGCTCCCAATCTCTGCAGCGCATCCCCAGGGAGAGGGGCTCGGCGTCTCCCCAAACAACAGGGCTCTTGTGGCAGTGGTACTTGCACAGCGCACGATCCCCGCCCCCCATGACCACATCACAGAGGAGAGGCTCGGGTCAGGGCTGAAGGCGGGCCAGAGCCGGCCAGCCCCAGCAGAAAGTCCTAGAGCTTTCACCTCCTCACTCCGCTTTCCCACCGTGAACCGCACAACAGCTAATCCAGGTGTCCCCTTGGAGAACAAAGGCCATGACGGTCCTTCGCTGCCTTTTATCTCTACTACAACAAGTGCTTAATAAATACTTGTAAATTAGATGCTTGATGGGCAGATGGATGGATGGATGGATGGGTGGATGGAGGAATGAATGAATGAATGAACAAATCAATAAATGAATGCCTTTTCTCTTTCCAAAGAATGACTCCAACAACATGAGAGACTTGGAAAGATGAGAGGCAGCTGTTTAGAAAAAGAACAAGAAGGCCCAGAACCCGGGCAGGACCTGAACACTACAAACCTTCTTAAATAATAGCAAAAAAAAAATCTAGAAATTTCTAAACCAGGCTGAGACTGACTAACCAGCTGTTCCACAAGGATCCTTCTACTCCTGAATCCTACGGATGTACGTGGAAGATGACCAGGCAAGAAGTGAGAGAGAGTCCTGTGCTTCACCTCAAATCCACCCCCGCACTCCCAGCAGACCACCACTGATGGACCCTAAACCCTTTCCCCCCGCCCTGCAACAGGCCTCAGCGTCACTTTCAAGACAGCCTGGCAGCTTCTGGTTGGCAGCAACCGGAATTGGCCCTAAAGATCAACCCTCGGCCCCTCTGGCCTCGTCCACCCAGAAACCACGGGTCAACTCTGCTATCACTGAGCTTTGTGTTCAGGAGAGGGATGGACACTGCCTTCCCGCTGGCTGGGACTCATCACTCCTCAGGGCCAGCCGTGGCGTCCGGCGGAAGGCAGAGCAGGCGGGCACATCTGCATGGGCCGACGTCACTGAGGGCCCCCTGCGCACTTCTGGAACAGCCGTGGGCATCCCTACTGGGCTGGGCTCCTGAAGGGCGAAGGATGCATCTGGGCCCATGGGAAACATTAGTCCACGTCCCTGAAGAGACGCTGGGACGTTCGCTCTGTCTCTGTGCCCAGAGGGAACCCTGCACCACAACCTCCATCCCAGGCCCGTCCTCAGAAAACAGCCCCTGAGTCAGCCTCTCCAGACCTGCTCTCACCACCCCAAGCCTAAGGACCAGGAGGCTGGAGCTGGCAAGTCCCCACACAGTCCACTGCTGCACCCTGGCCAGGCCGCACTCTGGGGCGGGAGTCCCGTGTGCCTTCACACCGAGCAGAGCAGGCTGTGGGTGGGCAGAAGGGCGCCGGGACTCGGCTGTGTTTTGCTTTTCCAGGGGATCCCGTCCCTGGACATCAGGAGGCACTGGCCAAGCAAACAGGCTCCGGTCAGTGGCTCCTCTGTGGCAAGAGCACGCCCCAGCGTCCCAAGCCTCAGCGGACCCCAGGTCAGGCTCAGCTTGGAAGTGCTGACCAGAGGCTGACCACAGTAAGACAAACACACAGGGAAGGAGGAGAACGAAGACACGGCCGCTGAGCCAGACGGACAGGGAGGACGAGGCGGGGGCCAAGCGATTCTGCTCCTGCTGCCTCCGTGGGCACCAGCGCCCAGCACATGGTCACAGGGTCCCCTTCACACACAGGGACGACACAGGCCGCCCCACACGGCCAAGAGGAGGCCAAAGGACCAAGGAGAAGCGCGGCAGAGAACAAGAGTGGGCCTCACGGGCAAACACGAGTCTACTTCCTGCCCCACAGGAAGGCAAGGCAGCATGCTCATCGCCATTTTACAATTAGGACCTGGAGAAACTGAGTCACCTGAACACGGCCACCCACTGGTGACGGCAGAGCTGAGACTCAGACCCAGCCTGTGGGGTCCTAGGGTCGGTCCTTAGCCACCTGGCTCCGTCTTCCAAAGGTGCAGATGTTAAGTCTTTACAAATAAAATAATGGAGAAAAGCATAATCGAGAGGCAGCTGCCACCCACCTGTGAAAGCGTAGTTTCGTTTCAACCAAACCTGGGGGTGGTGGGAATAAGGATGGTGGCAGCGACCCCCGGGCAAGGAGCACCCACTCTGGGCTGGGCACCCTGCTGAGGGCTCCCTACAAGTTCATCCACCTAGTCCTCTTGTCCACCTCTCACAGCCGCGCAGACTGAGGGTCAGTCACGGCGCCATCTGCCAAGGTCATCCAGCCAGTAAGGGGAGCCAGCTTTTAAACCAGGTTGGTCTGACTCGAGGGTCCGACCTGAAAAGCGGCTGCAGGACAGGGCCGCTCTGGGCCATCAGAAACGCTCTCCCCGAGCCCAGCCCTTCCTGCAGCCTTGGGCCTCCGTGCAGGGCATGAGGCTGAACCAAGGCACCTGCGGCTAGGCGCCGGGGTCCGAGCGGGTGTGTCTCTCCCATTCCCAGCACCCGACACGGCGATTCACAGCCCAAATCCACTGCCCACTCCCAGGGTCCCACAGTGGCTGCCACAGCATAGCAAAGCACCACCACTGACAGTCACAGTGCGTCGTGGGCAGACCAGAGGCCAGCGTGAGCAGCAGCCCCCATGCAGCCCCTCTGTGCTGCTGACATGCCTACCTCGGGGCCAAACCACCTCGCTGGAACCATTGACGACAAAGAAGGGCGCCCCACTTGCACACTGCTCAGCCGCACGGCTGGCAGGTCATGTGATGAGACTTTAATCCAAATTTGTGTACATCTTACATCATGGCATTCGGCTGGAGCAAACTCAGAGCAAAGTGGGAGTAGAGACTGACGACTCTGCATTTTAACTGCTGGCCAAGAAGTGGGTTTGGCCAGGGTTTATCCTGCCTTTTTCTCTATACAATTATTTTAAATACCAGTTGTGTGCACGACTGTCTATGTGAAAGTGTGTGTGAGAGCTGTGAGCGCACGTGAGTGGATGTGCATGAGTGAGAGTGTGTGTGTGTGTGTTCTGAAGCCCCCTTCTCCAGAGCCTAGAGCCTTCGGCACCGCCCCTGGCTAGGCACCGCTGTTTGCATGGAGAAAGAACGGAGAGAGGTTCCAATGCATCTGAAAGCAGATCTGTGGGAACCAAGAGGCCCTTGATGGGCAGGACCAGCCTGGTTGCATTCAAGCTTCAGCAGCTCCCGCCCCAGCAGACGCGCCCCTGGGCAGAGGGATGCACGCAGCCTCAGGTCCCCGGCAGGTGCACTGCAGCAGAAGGCACAATGCTGAGTCATTCAAGAGAGGAACAGAAACCTCTAGAACTGGCTGATTACACAAAGAGATGGGCTTCTGAACAGGTCTCCAAATCTCGTTCCCAGAGACTTTCAGAACTCAGGAAGAGTACCGTCAGGCCCAGGTGGCTTATGGGAAAGTCCTGGTTATTGATGCTAATTTGACACTTCACAGCACTTCAAATGAGGGCTCCTCCTCTTGAAGTGGATTCTCAGCATTTGCGATAGCAAGTGCAAAATTCCCTTCCCGCTTCATCAATCGTGTACTCCCTGAACACTTCCTCAAACACTAAGTCCCCAATAATGGTCCTCAGATAAATCAGGCAATAAATATCTCCTGATATTTCCCATCAGCAGGTGGAGACAAGCTCCTTGGGGAATCCAGGAAGCAGCCATTGGCAGAGGCTGTGCCAGCGGCAGAGGGAAGGGCCAGGCGTGGTCCTCCCAGGGCACACAGGGACTTGGGGACACCTGGACCACAGGCCGTGCAGAACCAGGTCTGCACTGGAGCCCTCAGCCCCTGAGATCAAGATACCTCGGTGCTGACGCCACCAATTTAAAAGGAGTGACCTTGGACCTGCTGTGCTTTCGGATGGTGCGGGACACCCTGCATGGGGACTCTGAACCCAGGAAGACATAAATGAGCCACAGCCTGCCCCGCCCCGGCCTTTGTACCTGCCCAGCCTCAGGTACCCCTCGCCTGTGCCAGCAGGGCTTCTGCAGGACAGCTGCCAGGTGACACTTTGTGAGAACACAGGGAGACCCCCCAGGCTGTTCAGCCCGGACCCAAGAGGTCGCCTCCAGGGACCTTGGGAGTTCAGGGAATCACCCCCTCCTTGACCAACACCTGCTCAGAGCCCAGGCAGTTCTGCTTGTTTCAGGTGTACGCGTGAAGGCTCCTCTCACGGAGCACCACGATAAAAGCTGTCCCCGTGTCATCCCAGCCAGCCCTCAGGAGCTGGTCCTAACACGGGCCCATCTCCCACGAAGAATCTGGCTCAGGGCAGGAATGAAGCTCTCAGGGTCCAGATGGAAAGGCAGGGCCGGGACCCCATCGCCAGGTCTGTCCTCGTCCACGTCCAGCTCTCCCTCTGTCCTCCTGGATGCATGATGCCTGGCCTCTCCCTGAACGGCGTGAGAGGAGGGAGGGGCCACCCCGCTGCCCCTAGCCCCCAATACTCCCCCGACACCCATTTGCAACACAACCCAGCCCGCACTTGCCCGACACAGGATGGAAGAAGAGCCTTGGCTCTGTGTTGGAGGGGCCAGGCCCGTTCTGTTCACTGGGGCCACCAGCCACTGAGCCAGCCCCTCAGCCCCCACCCCTGCGTGGCTGAGAGTAGAGGAAGAGGCCACTCACCTTCCCGAAGTCTCGGACATCGAAGAGGTCGAAGGGGTCAAACAGCTCGCTATTTCTTAATCCAAATTTATCATGGCAGACCTTAAGGAAGGTGCGGATGTTCTTCAAACACAGGAACTAGAGAAGAGAAGGGAAAACGATTAAACCTGCAGAGTCTGTAGGGATCAGAACAATAACAGCAGCCAACTTTCGCTTCCGTGTGCCGACACGGACGAGCACGCTCCTGTTCCGAGAAGACCCCCAGATCTGGCTGTCGCAGACGGGCCCGGCTCGTCTTGGCCATTCAGGACGCCTGCAGCCCTGCCAGGGGGATGTGAACATTTCAACTGTGATAATCAAGACGGGAACAAAAGATGCCGCCTTGAGTCAGCAAGGGTGGAGCACACACACACGCACCGCCTTCAACCCACCGCACAGACCCAGCACAGTTACTTTACACGTGACAAAGCCGGCAGCCAGGACCCACCCTGCGAGGCTGTGCTGGACCCCAGGAGCACACGCCACACACACAGCCACGGTGGGGGCCAGCGGGGACACAAAGGCCAGAGTTCCCAGATGAGCACCCGGGGCACCTCTTCCACTGGGCCACCCAACCGCAGTGGGCCTGGCAACACAACTGGGTGGGGGCTTGGGGGGCCGTGAGCAGGATCGCCAGCTTCCAGACCCTGGGGAGAAGGAGCTGGTAAAGAACATATAGGGGGAGCAAGGGAGGCAGCCTGGAGTGCAGACTTTGGAGTCACTCAGCCCTGGGTTCAAATTCTGTCTGCTGATTCTAACTTTGGGGACAGGGAGAATGGCTTCGGCTCCTGAGCCTGGTTTCCTAACACCATGTGCTCCTCTGGGTTAATTGCGTTCCCTGAGGGCACAGGTGGACATTTGGTATGTGGGAGCCATCAGCCCACCCAGGCCAGCTCAGTGTGGGCGTCCACAAGGCAAGGACGCAGACACACACACAGCTGAAGAATAACCCAGGATTTCGGACCTCCTCCTCATCAATGACCATCGTCTAAGGGCTTGATTTCAAGCGAGCTGCAGAGCCTGCGCCTGCTCACCGGGAATCCAGACAGATGGACAGCTTCAGACGAAGGCCAGGCCAGAATCAGAAGCTGAGGCAGGCCGGGTGCAAACCAAGCTGCACCGAGAACCCCATCACGGCAGGGCGGATGTGCACCTCTGCTGGCCCCCCACCCCCAGGGGGCAGTGCCCCAGCCTGGAGCACCCTCTGCACTGGCCACTTCTCTCGTCCTGCTGGGACTGGTCACTGGTCACAACAACACTGACTCATTTGCTTTGTCGTTTACCATTCTCTCTCTTTGTCTTTGTGTGTGTGTATCTCTGTGTATGTGTCTGTATGTCTATCTGTGTGTGTATGTGTGTATCTGTGTGTGTGTATCTCCATGTATGTATCTGTATGTGTATCTGTGTACCTGTGTACCTCTGTGTACGTACCTGTATGTGTATCTGTGTGTATCAGTGTGTATCTGTGTGTGTACCTGTGTGTATATGTGTGTGTACGTGTGTATCTGTGTACATATGTATCTGTGTGTGTATACACGTGTATATGGATCTGTGTGTGTATCTCTATGTGTGTACCTGTGTGTGTGTATCTCTGTGTATGTATCTGTGTATCTGTGTGTGTGTGTGCCTGTGCGTGTGTAATTTTTCCTGAACGTGTGAGAGTAAGCTGCAGACATGATGCCCTTCACCCCCAAGCATCTGATGTGTATTTCCTGAGGACAAGGACGCCCCTTCCATAAGCACAGCACCAATGCCAAAGTCAGGAAATTCACGTGCCCACCACATGCTACCTGGTCTACAGACGGTACCCAGGGACATTTCTTCAATGTAGAAAGATAAAGGACAACCAAAATGTCCTGATGGCAAAAAAATCTCTGGCCCAGGGTCCAATCCTGGATCCACATGACTTCAGTTGTCACCTCTCTTTTGTCTCCACGGACCCAGAACAGTTTTTTCCAATAGAACTTTCTGGAATGATGGAAATGTTCTACATGCACACTGTCCAGTACAACCACTAGACATGTGCCCAGTGAGCACTTGAAATGTGGGTGGCCTGGCTGAAAAATTGCATTTCTAACTTAATTTTATTCTAACTAATTTAAATTTAATAGCTACATGTGAATCTAAAACTCCTCAGTGTTTGTCTTCCACGACCTGACGTTTTTGAAGAACACAGACACAAAAGGACAAATACTGTAAGGATTCCACTTATATGGGGAGCTCGGATAGGTAGACCCACAGAGACAGGAAGTGGGTGGTTGTCCCGGGGGTGGGGCGGGGGGAGTGAGGGTTTCATGGGGACAGAGCTTCAGTTCGGGAAGACGAGCAAGTTCTGGAAATAATAGTGGTGACTGTTATGTAATACTGTGAATGTGCTCAAAGCCACTGAACTGTACACTTAAAAATGGCTAAAATGGTAAATATGTTTTATATATTTTACCATGATAAAAAAATTTACTTAAAAAAAAGAGAGAGACACAGATAAACAGATGCACGGGGAGGAGGCCACGCGGTCATGGAGGTAGAGATTCGAGCGGTGCTCCCACGAGCCAAGGAAGGCCAGAGATGGTCAGGAAACCACAAAGAGGCTGGGACGGAGGGCTGGACAGACCCCGCCTCGGAGCCCCCAAGCCCCTAGTCCTGCCAACACCTTGATCTCGGACTTCTGGCCTCGGGAACCGTGAGAGAATACTTTCTGTTGCTTCTGTCCCCGAGTCTGTGGGACACAAACATGCTGCCCGGGCGTGCAGACGCAGGAGGCGGGGTCTGACTCAGCCCACCCGGCTCCCCTCGTTCCAGCCGGTTCCAGACCCGCTTCCTCCCGGCCGCCGCCCTGCAGGACCCACTGCAGCTCCCAGCCTGGCTCCACTATTTTTTGCACACCACTCGTCTCTCATTTCCACTAGGCATTTATTTTAATGGCTCCTCAGCCTCCCATTTTTGGAGTTAATTACCCAGCTCCTAACCATAATCGCAGCCGCCAAGGCCAGCCTTCCTTTTGGGGCTCAGCACGGGCAGGCGCCCCTTGTCTGGTGGGCACAGCGTCTGCCTGGCCTGGCTCCACCCCACTGTGGCCACCCGGCCCCTAACCTTCCAGAACCGCTCCCCACACAGCTCCAGGCCCACCCCAGGCCCCAAGGCCGGTGGCTGGAAAACTGAGGCTCACAGACGAGTCAGACTTCAGGGAAAGGGAGACGGCGGGACGGGGAGGAAGAACGTGGACTGGGCCTCAGGCCCCGGGGAGGGGGCAGCCCCTAGCACGGGCGTCACCTCCCAGCTTCCTGTGCGCCTGGCACGGCACTGCGTGGTTGGCCCACCCGATGTGTTTAGTCCCCAGTCATTCACCCCATTTTACAGGTAAGGAAACTGAGGCACAGAGAGTTAAGAACCTTGGCTCCCAACCAGAAGGCGGCAAAGCCAAGATTGGAACCTACATCTGCTTCAGAGCCGAGAGGCCCTTCGAGAGGACGGGTCTGCCCGCAGGGAGGCCGTCATTCCCGGTCCCTCCGTCCTGTGCTCTCATCACCAGCATCCCTTCACCCTCATAAGAGGCCCATTTTCAATGATAAGTGACAGGGTCACTCTGCCCACCTCTCTCCTTGTACAGTTAGGGAAACTGAGGCCCAGAGAGGGAGAGAGCAAGGAAGGCCCAGGCCCTGTGTCCAGATTCCTACCCCCTTTTCTTCGCATTTGGCGGGGCCAGTTCCTGCTGCTCGTGTCCACCCACCTGTCTTCCGGTGGCCCCCATGCCCCCCATCCCTGGGCAGAGGAGGGCGTGAGGCTGGGGCCTGGCCTATCAGAGCCTCGCCATCCCTTGCGCACAGCGGGGACGGTCAGATTCCAGGAAAGAGACTCCTTGAGGGGTGAGAGCGGACAGGACGCAGGCCCGAAGCGGCTGCAGGCACGTGTCAGCCATGCGCTGAGACAAGGCGGGCGAGGGAGGGCCCAGACAGGGGCCAGTGTGAGGCCAGAAGCTGCCCATCCTTGTCACATGGCCAGGGGAGGCCTGACGGCCGCCATGTCCCCTAAGGCTTCAGGGGCGGGTGGCATTCTTCTCTTTCCTCAGCCTCCCAGGCCCTCTGCAAAGGGCAGCCACCATGTCACCAGCATCTCAACATGAACACGCAGCCTCGGAAGTCACTTAAGTGGCCACAGTGAGGATCTGTCCCTGGAACACTGGCCCTGTGACAAGCGGCCCAGACGTGAGTCGGCCCCACTGGGACGGCAGAGACCAGGGCCCCCGCTGGGCTTGTTTAGGGCACTCCATGGGGCGTGGGCTGAACGCAGGGAGGGCTCCCGCCTCCCAGCCCCAAACAATCCGTCCTCCGGGCCTGGCTGTTGTGCAGCGGTCATGTCAACCTCCTCTCTCCAGCCCATTTGTCAGCCTCCCCAGACCTAATCAGGCTGCAATCAGATAAACGAGAGGACACAGGCTCCGTGCCCAGCCGCCACCTCCCCGGGTGCAGCAGGACAGCACAGCTGTCATTCAGCTCTCAGACGGCCCCAGCAGGGGAGTCCTGGACGTGAGAGGCAGAGGAGGGCCCTGAGAGCCAGGACCCCGCCTCTGAGCCTCCAGGCCCCGAGGTGGCCCAGCCCAAGTGGCCTCACTATGGCCACTTAGCGGCCAAACTACTGGCCGGGGAGACACTGCCGGGGACAGCCCCACCCCACCAAGGAGACACAGAGGTGCTGCCCCACCGGGCCGGGCAACCTCACTGGGCTTGCACATCCCCCCAGGCAGTGCTGGAATGGGAAACAGGACAGCCACCCTGCCCCCGGAGCCCACATCCACCAGCAGCTCCTCACAGGCTGCTCAGGTATCTGAGCACTGAGAGGCCAGCACAAAAGGGGAAACTGAGGCACACACAGGTGAAGCCCATCGCGTGAGGTCACACGGCCACAGGCACTGGACAGGGATTTGCCGTTTGAACGCAGGCAGCCTGGGTGCCGACCACTGGGCAATGGAGGGAGGGAACAACTGGGCTCAGCGCCTACCGCGAGCGGGGCAGCACACGGACATGCTCCAGCGCACGAAGCCGCTTACCGACCGCAACGGTCCCGTCAGGTAGGAAGGTCCTCACCCCAGTCCACAGACGGACAAAGCGAGGCTCGGAGCAGCCAGATCACGGACGGGCCCAGGGTCACGTGGTAAATGGTGCGGTCCAGATGACGGCAGAGGCCCCACCTACAGCGCGGAGGGAAGCCCTGCGGCAGCCGAGGACAGCGGCAGAGGGCCCCGGGCCTGCGTTTTCAAGGCGTGGCAGGCTGCCCTGCCCCTTGGGACCCCGCTTGGCACCAGATGCTGCCCTTTGTGAAGTGTGACCCACCCCTCTGGGGTAGACCTGGCTCCTGGTTCCACCCCTCACACCACGTGGGCTTGGGCGGTCTCCTCCTTGCCAAGCGAGGGGCCGGAGGAGGGCTCCAGGGACCCTCCTGGCTCTGACCTCCTGGGCATCTCAATGCAACAGCTCATAAGAATCCCAAAAGCTCCCACGAAGTGAGGGTCTCCGTGTTGTCAGGTGCTACTCACAGCAAGCCGGGTCATCACAGTGATTCCTAATTTCCAGATGAGGAGACTGGGGTTCCAGGAGGCTTCCTCGCCTGCCCAGGGTCACTAGGAAAAATCTGGGACCAATTAACCTCCAAGGCCAAACTGCTGCCCTTTAAGCCATCCTGTCTATAGGTTTCTGAGCAGGAAGACATGATTCTTTTTTATTTTTAAGAAGAAAACAATACTTGTAGGAAAACTAAGTCTGATTGGGGGTGATGGGGAGACAGAGGGTAGGAGCCCAGCCTATGCGCTTGACAGGCAGGCCCCACTCACAGAAACCGGGGCTCAGGGGTCCGGCCGGCGGGGTGGGAGGAGTGTGAACTGATGTCTGTGCAGACAGTACCGGACCAGCGTGTGCACACCGCTTCAGAGTTTGCTAAGACCTTCGTTTTTACATCTGCATTCAGTCCACCCCTACCATGGACTTTTACTTTGAGCTCCAATTTGCAAATGCGGAAACCGAGGCTAGAGAACTGGCGACGAGGAGGGTGACCTCTGGGGGTGCCCTCCAGCCTCTTACAGGGCCTGTCCCAGGGGAAGTCCCTTTGGCCAGCTATGGCAGGAGGCGGGCAGCCGCAGCTCCCAGAAGTGATGCTCGCTGAGGCGGCCCCACAGGGGAAGCCCCTGGCTGTGCTCTCTAGATCCCCCGACCTGCCCTGGCCCCTGTAAATTGTCACTGACATGCAAAGCTCCTCCCGGGGCTCTGGCTGGTGTCCCCAGCCCACTGATTCCATCACACGCAGCCTCTGGGGCAGGCCAGGAAGGCTCAGCTCCACACCCAGCCCAGACCCTGCAGCAGGCACGCCCGGCCTAAGAGCCCTGCCCGCCGCTGGGCTGGGCCTGCTGCAATGCAACAACCACTTGTCTTCTCTGCACCCCAGTTTTTCCATCTGCAAAATGGGTAAAGAAAATCCTGCCCTCTGACTTCTAGGATGCTGAGCCCCTCGCTCCAGATAACTGCTTTAAGGGGTGACAGTTGACACTGGGGCCATCTCCCTCAGGAGGTCCTAAAGTCCCTGTGCCCAGGGCTTCCCTGTGGCATCATGCCGTGGAAGATCCAAGGCCAGGCCCTTGCCCCCAGGGCCCCTCCAGGCCCTACGATCTGCACTTGAGGCCAACATCCGAACCGGACAGCCAGCCGGCGCTGAGGGTGGCCACACCCTGGTCAGACCTGGGCCCTTCAGCCCCACCTCTGCGGCCTCTAATTACTAGCCTAACTCCTCAAAACTGTGCCCAGAGGCTGGGGCAAGAGACCGCAGGCTAGCCAGAGCCCTCCGGGAGAGGACCTGAGGCTCTCTGCTCACAGCCAAACCAAACAGCGAGCTCACAGCCAAACAGCGAGCCAATGGGGAGGTGAACAGCACCCTCCCCACGCTCCCCCTGCCAGAGAGACCCCTGGACCCCGCAGCCGCAGCGACGGACGGGGCCCTTCAGCTTGGGAGCTGGGGCCATCCAGACACTAGGAAGTTCCTCTTCAAGCCTCTGCATCTCTCTGAGAGGCGGGGTCTCCGTGTCTGAAGTTCACATTCTACAGCAAAGGCCCCCGAAGTGCTGTGGATAGCCCTGCGTCGTCCTGTCATATCTCCACAAGTGGCACCAAACTGCGCTTCTCGATGATGAACAGCAGGCCGTCGCGCTGCTGCGGGAGTGATCTGAACTCCCCGGGGCCGCGCAAACCGGACGCCCATTAGACGCTCTGACGGACGTCTTTGATCAATAAAAAATGGGAAAACGAATTAATTTCCTGTTTTATTTATGCCGCGCTCATTCCAAAAACCATTTTAAGTGGCTTCATGACTATTTAATAGATGCAGCTTGCTGGAATGGGTCTTTCAAATTTGGGCCCTTGGGGTAAATACACAGGGGGCCTTAAGGTCACACGCTGGCCAGACGCACCTAGGGGGCAGAAGCTGAGACCATCTCCCCCCACTGGGTCCCGAATACCCTGGACGATGACCCACAGCACGGCTCGAGATCTAGTGAATGAATGAATGAACAAAACGAATGTCTACAAAGCATCATCCTTTGCTGACGTCTTTGAAACGGCCCTGCTTGGCCCCTAAGCAGGGGTCAGTCCATCACGGGGGTGATTCGAGGCCCCCACGGACAGCTGCTGCTGCTTGGGTGGCAATCAGCACTCCAGACACATCTCTTCTGAAAACAAGCAGGTGGAGTCTGGGGTTTGGCCATGACCCTTTATTCCCACACCCATCGATACAGTCCGTGGGCCCCGAGGCACCCGCAGGCTGGGCCCGCCAGTTCACCAGGTCCAAAAACCACCCGGGCAGGTCGGGATCATTTTTCATCAGATGAGGAAACTGAGGCTCAGGAGGATAGGATCTAGGATTGGAGCTGCCCAACTCCACAGCCTGCGGCTTCCCACACTGTCACAGGGCCGAAGCCGCTGTGACCAGCCCGGCACTGAGCACAGGGGGCTCCCGGGGGAGAGCGCCGACGTGGCTGCAGCTCCCCGGCTGCCCCAGGCAGGTTTTGAAAGCGCGGGCCCAGCCAGGGATTTATTTGAGGAGTGTCGGGGATTCGATTATGTCTGGACAATTTAACATGAACGCTGCTCCAATCAGGCCATTTCCTCAGCTGCGCACACACCGGGGGGCAGAGGCGCGAGCGGGCGCCAGCGGGCTGACTGACGAGCTGAGCCGCCTTCGCGCAGGGCCTCGCTCCGTCTCCCTCTGCGCGGCCAGAGAGAGGGGAGGGGTAGCCCCGGGAGGAGGGCCAGGTTTGCTTTGTCCACGACGTTGGCCAGGGGCAGGCCTCGCCCCGGATCAAGGGCAGGAAGCGTTGGGCATGGTGGCTACCGCTTGCCGTCGGGCAGTTTAACGCACGGCCGCTAGATTTTGTCACCCAGAAAGGACCAGGTCAGCAAGGTGTTTCATTTCACTTTCGGGGCAGGTTTCCAGCATTTTAAGTCTGCTGACACTCAGATGTGCCGAAACATCCTAAGGTGGTATTTCCGCGTTCTCCAATAATAAACAGTCAGGCGCTGGGCCTGAGCCCAGTGCCGCATGGAGCCCCTCGTGTCCATTGTCTGGTTCCTCTAACATGATTCATGAGCTATCGTGCATCCCCATCGCACAGGTGGAGAAGCTGCTTGGGGACCGCGCGCTCTCATAGCAGAGAGGGGAGGGCCCAGGTCTAACCCAGGTGGTCTGGTCCAGGCCTCGTGGTCTTCACCTGCTATTCTCAGGGCCAATTCCTGCGTGGGCCTGGCTGCGGAGACAAGCCCTGCTGGAGCCTCCAGCTCCTGGCAAGCACCAGCCAGAACCAGCAAGAACCAGACAGCAAGTGCCCTATGCTCCCCACCAACGGCCGGGCCAGTCTGGCTGGGCTGGCTGGCTGGCTGCAGCCCCTGAGCCACGGGAAGCAGGTTCTGAAAGGTTGGGAAGTCAGCTCTCCAGCAGAATGGAGACGCGCTGGCAGCCAAGCACAGCCGGGCTGAGCCACGCTGGTGATGGCCGCAGGACGATTCCTCCCCGTGCTGATCTTTAAGTCAGGCCTTCCTCATCGACAGTTGAGGGGCCTCACCAGGAAAAACACTCCTGGAAAATGACCAATTTGGAAGTCTGAGCAGAGCAGGTGTGCAGCTGCATCCTCATTCAATCCACAGTCAACAGACACTTAACAGGCGCCTACTGTGTGCCAGGCCCTGCCCCGGGTTCCCAGGCTCAGAGAGCGTGCACAAGGATGCGTCAGGGACTCCTCTGACCCACAGCTGTCCGAGGAAAGAGTCCGAGATTTCCTCCGGACACCTGGATGGAAACGGTTCCCAGCAGTCCTCAAAAGATCCGCCGCTCCGGCTGATGGCCTGTTTGAGCCGGCGGGATAAAGAGTGGCCCACGTTATCAAGACTTCAAGGTCGGGGTCAAACAGAAGATTTTCTACAAAGCCAGCAGGAAATTGCTTTTCTAGTATTTCCCTGTGCAACCATCTTCCCTGAGCCGGCTCTGAGTGCCGGAGGGTTCAAATCGCACGCTCCCGCTGCCTGGCTCCTGCAGGCGGGCACAGCTCAGAGAGATGAGCTTGGCCGCTGCCCGGGCCGTGCGCCCCCCCACCCCGGAAGCCGCGGGCTCTCTTCTCTCTTCTGCAGACCATGAACGCTGGCCCACGAGCCGTCGGTGAGACCGCCCTTTGCCTCTGCACTTCATTTTCTCCGTCTTTTCTCCCTTCTGGAAAGCGGCCTCGAGGTCGTGACCAGAACAGCCCCTGCTCCTCCAAGCTCCCTCTTCTCCAGTGCGACTTGGACCACCCAGCTCCAGAGAGACCCACGCAGAGCACGCTCGGCTCTTTCGGTTTTCCCGTTTTCGGTTTCACCATTGCCCGCTGAAAACGAAAGCTCACGCATCCCGCCATGGCCAGCACACACCAGTCCACGGCTCTCCAGCCTAAATGGGTGAGTTATTATCCCTTCCCGTGGTGCCGAAAATGTGGAAGGAAAACCGTAACTGCAGCACCAGAGGGGCTGCCAAAACAGGAGGGCAGCACCAGCCTCCATCCACATTCGGACCCCAGGGAAACCCAGCCCTTCCCGACGAGGACACAGGTGGGCGCTGGGCTCCCCTGCGGGAGGCCCCACTGCAGCCACGTGCACGGCCAAGTGTCAAGGCTCTTCCTAGACCAGCTGCCAGGTGGGCAGCCTTTCTACGGGGGCCGGGGGACACAGGAGGGCACCTGAGGAAAATCAAGTGGGAGGGGAGGGGGTACTGGGTGACTTTTCTCTCCAGAAGAGACCCCCTCTCACCATGTGTCTGGTTAGAACCCCCCTGCTGGGGATTGCCAGATGCACCTGCTGGAGACTTCCATCCTTCCCTCCCAGGGAGGCCCACAAAGCCCCAACCACGGGGGGCAGCAGTCCCCCACCAGGGCAGAGCCCAGACCCACATGGCAGCATCGTCTCCTCCCCCAGCAGCAATGTGTTCCGTGAGGCCCACAGCCAGGAGCTCGGTCTGGACACCCCAGACCCGCCACATCCCACTCCAAGCCTCACCTGTCAAATAGGGTTCAGGGTGATACCCAGAACAGCCACCACCATGGGGGAGTCACATTCCCCACGCCAGGGAGCATGCTTGGACCTGGAGGCAGGCCAGCTCTGCTGACGTGCACATGCTCGAGGAGGACAGACATGATCCCCGTTTGTCAGATAAGGAGATAAGGAGGCTGAGGCTTGAGGAAGTCGTTTGCCAAGTGTCGTGGCTTGAATGGTGGTCCCCAAAAGGACACGTTCTTGTCCTGAGGCGCAAAACCTGTGAATGTGACCTTATTTGGGAAAAGGGCCCTAACAGATGTAATTAAGGGTCTCGAGGTGAGATCATCCTGGATTCAGGTGGGCCCTAAATCCAAGGACGTGTGTCTTTACAAGAGATACTCAGAGAGACAGAGAGAGAAGAGGAGAGCCCACATGAGGATGGAGCAGACTGGAGTGAGGCGGCCACAAGCCAAGGAGCTCCTGGGCCACCAGGAGCTGGGAGAGGCAGGAGGGATCCACCCCCGAGAGCCCCTTGAGGGAGCATGGCCCCACTGACACCGTGATCCAGGCTCCCAGCCTCTGGAACCAGGAGAGAAGGAATTTCTGTTGTCATAAGCACCCAGTGTGTGGTCAATGGTTACAGCAGCCCGAGGTCACCAGCTGGTAGGAGGCAGCCCTTACGCTTCGAACCACTTGCTCCATGACCTCAACACAGCAGGTGACGCCAGCACCCACAGGCCCTCGGCAAAGGTGGGTGGAATGAATGGATGAATGAACGAAGGAAGTGGGTTTTGATGAGAAACTGATGCAAGAGTCCTGGTTTCTTCCACCTATTGTCCCAGCTCTCCACCATTCACGCTGCTTGCTGGATCCCGATGGCCTCACTCGGCTGGGAGACCCTGGACCCTGGACCTGGCACACAGGAGCTCTCAGCAAATGTGATTGACCCCTCAGGTCCAACCCAGGGCTCTCTGGCGGACAAGGGCCCCAAAGAGACTCCCAGCCAGGCGAGGAAGTCAGGAAGCGGCTGTGCTGGGCCCCAGACCCACCTCCTCGCCGCCTTCCTCTGAACATCGCAGTACCCTGCCCCAGCTACAGACACCCCTGAAGTGGGGGCAGGGGGAGACCCAGCCAGCTTTCAGGCAGATAGATTTAGATTCAAATCCTGAAACTTCCCCCTGCCAGGCCCTCCCGGGGAACCCCGCCCCCATGACCCCAGCTTCAGGCTGACTGCACATCTCAGGCCCCAAACCTGCCTGTCCAGCAGCTGCTTCCACTGCTCTGTGGGAAGGGCTCAGGTCCAGTACCCCAAAATCAGGGGACCACAACATGCCTGTGGCTCTCCCTTGAAGTGTCCCCACTCCATGACAGCCCCCCACTCCCCCAAGGGCTGGAGCCAGCACCTGGAGGCAGTGGAGACCCCCACACTCACCCCTTACAACCCGATCACTCGAGTCACCTCCCACGTGTGACACCCAATGTCTTACATGTGGTGTTTTAAGGTCCCAGCACCATGAACACCGAGGGACCCAAACATCCACCCCCAACAAGCCGACGCTGCAGAAACCGCCCCTCGGAGCAGCACGGCTGGCACCCACGGGGAATCACTCCTCAGGCCAGCACGTGTCATTTCAAGAAGAAAGAATAAAACACGTTTGGTTATCATCCCCACAGCTCCCAGGGGTTTCTGAGAAGCGGCGTGGGCCCCAGCGACCGCCAGCTTCCCCCCAGAGACACACACCACAGCCACCTTCTGTCTGTCTGCCTGTCTGCCCACAGGCCACCTGCTCAGGGCCTGTCACTCCCACATGCATGGCGAGGCTGCTGAATCAGCTCCGTCACCGTGGGAGGACAGGGGGTCACCGCAGAGCCAGGTGGCAAGGCCCCATGAGGAGCAGTGTCCCTACAACACCCACACTGGGGAGAGGCCTCGAGGCTGCCTCGTTCTCTGCACAAGGCCTTTCCAGAAGCATCTCTCCCCAAGTGCTGGAAAGGACCCAAAGGGCCCAGGGCAGGGGCAGCCCTCAGAGGGTGCTCAGTGAAATCTGAGTGAATAAACAGAAGCATGCCTGGAAGGCTTCAGGGAGGAGGGGGCCTTACCACGTTGGGAATGGAAGGCGCTGTAGCCCTTTCATTTGCTTCCACAGCCACCCTTGTGGGTACACTGCTGTGGGGGGGGGGGGGCTATGGGGGTGTGCGTGGGTGTGCCATACCATGTCTGTGTTATGACTGACAAAGCTACGCACAAATACATCTGCATGTGGACAAGGAATGAGAGGAATGTTCCGTGAAGTCCACGCAGGTGGAGGGCAAGATGTAGACACATTTCTCCCATTTTCAAAGCGCTTCATCTTCATCACACGGCCATGTGGGTGCATAGCTGCGAGTGCAGCCAGGTGAGGAGACAGGAGGGCAGGTCCTCCTTCTGAGGCCTCGACAGAGAGCCACACGGCGGGAGGCCAGGGCGCCCTGCCCAGAGGAGCACAGAGGCCAGGGCCATGCCCAGGCTCCATCCGGTGGGGAGACTGGGCTCCCCGGGAGTCATGCCGAAGCCCTGATTCTCCACATGCCCGTCCAGGGGGTCTGCAACCTGCTGGGAGCCCCCGCCCCTTCAGGGTCACAATCCTCCGTTTATCAAATATGCACTGACTCGTGCCCCAAATACTCACACTCATCTACGGCCCGGGCTGCAGGGACCCCGCAGGGAGCCACAGCCTGCTTGAAGAAGCTGGGGCAATGGTCCGACTGTGGATGCCAGCACCGGGTGCCCCCACCTGGGCCCCACTCCCCGGGCCTCCCCAGCACACAGGGTGCCCTTTAAATACTGAATCTCAGGCTGGGCTTCCGAAGTCACTTCCCTCCTCATCATGAGGGAAAGAAACGGTTCCTGTGTCACTTCACTCCCTGCCCGTCCCTGGGCTCAGAGGGCAGCCGAGGCCTCCAGCAGCCATGACGGCTGGCGCTCTCCACCCGGGTGAAATGCACCATGGGAACTCTCCAGAATCAGGGCCTCATGCCTCTCTGCCGGCCGCTCCTTTCTGCCCCATCTTACCACTGTCAGGGGTTGGGGGCACACACGCTGGAGATATAGCTACTTGCTGGGTGACCCTGGACAAGTCTCCAGCCCTCTCAGTGCCTCAGTTTCCCCAATTCAGAGGCCCCGAATGCAGCCGCTGGAGTTCCGAGGCAGCCCTCCTCACCAGTCCCTGTGGGAGAGTCGGGGGGCAGGGATCTACAGCCTCAACACCAGCCTGAAGGAGACCCCACCTCACCCGTCGGGTCGGCTACCATCCAAAAGACAGCCATCAACCAGCGCTGGTGAGGGCATGGGGAAATGGGGATCCTGTGTGCTGTTGGTGGGCAGGTAAAACGTGCAGCTGCTCCGGAAAACAGCATGGCGGGTCCTCAAAAAGTCAAACACGGAACCACCATACAACCCAGCGATCCCAGTTCACGACGTATACCCAAAGAATCGAAAGCAGGGGCGCTAGGAGACATCGGTACACCCGTGTCATGGCAGCATCCTTCCTAAGAGCTCAAACATGGAAGCAACCCACATGTCTACCGACGGATGGGTGGATAAACCAGGTGTGGTCTATCCATACCACGGAATATTACTCAGCCTTAAAAAGGAAGGAAATTCTGACACAGGCTACCACATGGATGAACCTTGAGAACATTATGCTCAGTGAAATACGCCAGTCACAGAAAGACAAACCCAGTATGATTCCACTTAAATGAGGTAAGCAGAACGGGGGTTACCCGGGGCTGGGGAGGCGGATGGGCAGTTGTTGGTTAATAGGTAGAGTTTCAGTTTCACAAAGTGAAAAGAGCTCTGGGGGTGGCTGGTGGTGACGGCTATACAACGGTGTGAATGCAGTTAATGCCACTGAACTGCGCACTGGAAAATGGTTCAGATGGTAAACACGCTAAGTATATTTTACCAAAATAATAAAAAAAAAAAACCCTGGTTTAAAAACCTCAGAAACTAGATGGCCCCAAGGTCCTCCCCCTCCACTTCCCCCCTAGCATGGGAGCCCCGCTGGGATCACGTGTTCATCTGGGGCCTCCCCCACGGCCATCCCCGCTTCAGCCCCACAGCCCCTTCCCACCCGTGTGGCCCTCAGCCCTGCGGCCGGCGCCCTGTAGGGAGGAGTATGGACACAGGGCGGCCGGGCCTTCCACCCCCCCAAGCAATGGTGACAGGGGCCTGCCCGGGGAGGGGGTCCTGCACACCCTGCTTCCTACGTCTCTGAGTTGTTGGGTTTTCCCCCCAAGGGCAGGCATTAACTTAAGATTTCCTAAAAGGATATCTCCACTGCGGACTGGGTCTGGGAGGAGTGGACGCCACAAACGGAATAAAAACACAGCCCAGCAGCCAGCACAGCAAGTTTTGGAGGAAGTCGCCTTCTCCAGTCAGAAAATGTGAGGATCATCTCAAGTCACTGCACTTTCTGGAAATTCCAGCCGCACCAGCGCCAGGCCCCGAGGGCAGAGCGCCAAGGGGGTGTGGGGAGCGGGGAGCGGGGAGCGGGGGGCGCCATTGTCTGCCAGGGAGCAGCTGGGCTCTCTCCCCTGAAGCGGGGTCAGGAATGTTCGCAGCTGCAGACTCACCCTCCACCCCCACCCGGGGGGGAGCCAAGCGGAGGAGGGAGGCTGCGCCCGCCCGGCCCTGGGGACAGAGCCCGTCCAGGGAGACAGGGGTGGGAAATGCCCCAGTTGTCCTTGCACAGGAAAGCTGAGACAGAGCTGGGATTCCAGCAGCCAAAAGCCAGGCTCCAGCCCCAGTCCCACCTGCTGGGGCAGAAGGTGCCAGCTCACCTGCCCACGGGCACCCAGGGCCCTGGCGGCCAGGCTCTCTGGTCCTTTCACTTTCCTGAAGGCCTTGGCCCTTCCTGTGCTCTCTGGGCTGGGATAACCATCACCACTCTACCAGGTGGGGAGACTGAAGCCAAGACTGGACACTCAGGGGCCTCCCCCTGCACCGCTGCCAGTGAGTCCCGTCCGATTTTAACAGAGAAGGAAACGTGCCGGGACCCCACTCCACGGGATAAAACTCGGTTTCGTCTCTTCTCCCAGTATAGAAAGAGCCTCTCCTACCTGGGGAGGAAGGGAAATGAAATAACCTGCACGGTCCCCCAGCCTAAAGCTGCATTCCCGGCTTTCTGTCCAGCCTCTTGACTTTGCTTTTTTTTTTTTTTTTTTTACAAAATTGACTGCTGGAATAATACACAATTCTGAGTTGAGTCCTGGCATTCCTCACTGGCAGCACAAGCCTGTCTGTCCATACCCCCACCCTCCCACTGCCAGACATGCAGGGCTGGGGGTCTGGGAACCTCCTCCTGGCCCGGGCCACTCGTTCCTCATCCAATCCCCTCCCACTGGACATTCCGGTTGTTTCCACAGTTTCACTATTATATTTGCGTGACAGCGAACAGCTCTGTTCCTAAGAAGCATTTCCCACAACTGAGCCCAAGACTCCACCTCCACTAGAGGGTACGAGCCATGGGGCTACGGATGGTGACTGTCACAACCCAACAGCCTGCAGCCGAGATGGGCTCCAGTAAGTAAAAATGGTTGAGCCAATGAGCATCTCAAAAAAGCCCGGGACATCCATCACCAACCTCCATTCATCCACCCATCCATTCATCTGCCCATCCATCCATCCATTTATTCATCCATTCATCCACCCATCCATCCATCCATCTATGCACTCATTCATCCATCTATTCATTCATCTCTCATTCACACAACCATCAGGCCCTACTTTGTGCCAGGTACAGGGTCACCAGGAAGGAAAGCACATGACCTTGTCCACCCCCCCACAGGAAGAGGCAGTTAACCGAGGCTCCCAGGTCGGGCCTGCAAGGTGCTGGCCAACCCCGGGTGTTACTTTCAGGAGGAGGGGGTGGGGGCGGCCAAGGGAAGTGAAAGGGCAGCAGAGCGGCTCCGAGGGGTGAGAACAGGGGTGAAAAGCGAGCGCAGCACACCAGCTGCAGACCACAGGGGCGGCCCAGGGCGGGCCACCAGGCAGGGACTGAAAGGTCAGCCCAGAGGTCAGAAACCACGGGAGGAGCCTCTTCCGTGCAGACAGGAGACAAAGGGCAAACCCAAAAGCCCTCACCACCCTGGCTGGGTGAGGGACACTCAAAAGTCTCCTGCAGGAACCGTCCAGGCCCCGGGGCCCGTCATCTCAGGCGGCTGCAATGTGGGAAGCCCAGGCCAGAGACGCGGCTGTGAGCATGGATCCAGACTCCCGGCGACCCAACCAGCCCCACTCCTGGGCTTCTGTCCACCCCCTGCCCAATCCAGCTGAAATGCGACCGACTCCCGAAGACCTGTTCGCCCCTTCCCTTCCTGGGGGCGCCCACCCCTCCATCTTCCCTCTTCCACAGCCTCATCACACTTCATCCTCGAGCTCAGCTGCTCAGCAAGGCCTGACTCCTACACCCCTCCCCATCAGGAGCCCAGGGTCTGACCCTTACACCCCTCCTCCCCATCAGGAGCCCAGGACCTGACCCCTACATCCTTCCCCAACAGGAGCCCAGGGCCTGACCCCTACATCCCTCCTCCCCACCAGGAGCCCAGAGCCTGACCCCTACACCCCTCCCCATCAGCAGCCCAGGACCTGACCCCTACACCCCTCCCCAACAGGAGCTCAGGACCTGACCCCTACAACTCTCCTCCCCATCAGGAGCCCAGGGCCTGACCCCTACACCCCTCCCCACCAGGAGCCCAGGGCCTGACCCCTACACCACTCCCCATCAGGAGCCCAGGACCTGACCCCTACACCCCTCCCCAACAGGAGCTCAGGACCTGACCCCTACAACTCTCCTCCCCATCAGGAGCCCAGGACCTGAACCCTACACCCCTCCCCAACAGGAGCCCAGGGCCTGACCCCTACACCCCTCCCCATCAGGAGCCCAGGACCTGACCCCTACACCCCTCCCCAACAGGAGCTCAGGACCTGACCCCTACACCCCTCCCCAACAGGAGCCCAGGGCCTGACCCCTACACCCCTCCCCAACAGGAGCTCAGGACCTGACCCCTACAACTCTCCTCCCCATCAGGAGCCCAGGACCTGAACCCTACACCCCTCCCCACCAGGAGCCCAGGGCCTGACCCCTACACCCCTCCCCATCAGGAGCTCAGGACCTGACTCCCACAACATTCCTCCCCACTAGAAGCCCAGGGTCTGACCCCTACAACCCTCCTTCCCATCGAGAGCCCAGGGCCTGACCCCTACACCCCTCCCCACCAGGAGCCCAGGGCCTGACCCCTACACCCCTCCCCAACAGGAGCCCAGGGCCTGACCCCTACACCCCTCCCCACCAGGAGCCCAGGGCCTGACCCCTACACCCCTCCCCACCAGGAGCCCAGGGCCTGACCCCTACACCCCTCCCCACCAGGAGCCCAGGGCTCCCAGGCAGCAAGTACCCAGCTAATGTCTAGACAGAAGAAAGAGGAAGCAGGGTGCAGTGGGTCGAATGGTCCACGTCCTCCACCTGGAGCTTCAGGATCTGATCTTATTTGGAATAAGCGTTTTTGCGGGTGTCATTGAGGTAAAGATCTCAAAAGGAAATCATCCCAAGTAGGGTGGGCCCTAAACCCAGGGAGCAGGTCTTTTTAGGAGACAGAAGAGGAGAGAGAGGCACGGAGAGGACGAGCCGCATGAAGACGGAGGGCAGACTGGAGGGAGGCGGCCACAAGCCCAGGAGCCTGGCCCACCTGGAGCTGGGAGAGGCAGGAGGGCCTCTTCCCTGGAGCCTCCAGAGGGAGCACAGCCCTGCGACACCTTGATTTCCAACCGCTGCCCTCCAGAACTGGGAGAGGAGGAATTTCTGCTGTGAGGCCCCCACTTTGTCGGGGCCACCCCCAGACACCAGTGCACCGGGAGAACCCCAACCTCTAGGCCATCACTGGAGGTGTCTCCACCACCCAGGGCCTTCCCTGGGTTGTCATTCGTTGCTCCACTGTCACAGGGAAGAATCAGACCAACAGATCAACCAGGGATGGGGCCGACACGCTCTCCGAGGGCTGACATTCCAGTACTTTGTGACACCAAACCCTCCATGGGAGACACTGCCAGCACAAAGGGATCCACGTCGCCAGTGCACGCAGAGGTCAGAGCCACCCCGCCCAGGCCCAAGCTGCGCCCAGAAACTTCTGATCTGTGGGCAATTTCATCATCTCACAGATGGAATTCTAAATCCTGAGAGACTGAAGCCTTCCTTCCTCCTCCCCCCGGTCCCTGGAGAGGCCTCCACCATGGGACCAAGGCCAAGGCAGCAGGGGCAGCCAGAGATGCGCAGGATCCCCCCAGAGCTGCTCACGGGGAGGTTCACCCCGAGCGCTGGCCAAAGGGTCGTGCAACTGGGTGAATCGCTCCACAAAGCTTCGCCCCAATTCCTGTCTCCACGGAAGCACTGCCAATTATCTCCTTGAGCCAGGGGATCAGCACCAGTCTGACGGAGGGAAGCAGCGGTTAAGTGCCTTATGGTTCCTCTTCCCTAAGAGTTGAGAGGCCAGCAGTCACAGAAAAGGGAGGGGGCCTGAATGAGGGTGAGGTACTTTCCTCTCTCCCGACAGTTTATGTGGGATGCTCCCCCAGCCAAGGCGGGTGGCCTCTGTCTACCAGACTCTACAACAGAGGGGTCTCGGACCCAGGGAGAAGGGGCCCCAGATGCAGGGAGAAGGGGTCCAGCCCCAGGGAGATGGGGCAGTAGCCGCAACTCCCTCAGGAAGACAGGCTCTTCATCGGTAGCACTGAGCGGCACCCCCACCAAGCCAGGCCAGGGAATGAAACTCCCCAGGGCCAGACCAGCGGGGTGAGAGCAGAGCTGGAAGCATGGAGCAGGGAGGCCGTCTGGGGGCAGGCTTGAGCCGGCCTTGGAGGAGCACCAGGACGGGGAGGCAGGAGGCAGGCGCTCAGAGAAGCAGAGCCCTCCCGCAGCGGGGTACCCCAGGACGCGCTCCAAGGCTGACCACAGACGCTTGCACCAGGGACGGCAGACAAGCACAGTGTGTCCACCGCCCACACCCAGGCAGACATCACTAGTCCATCTGGCCGCCGAGCAGCCATGCCCACACACCCTGCCCCATCCTTCTCAGGGCAGCTTTCCAGGCAAGCTGGGCCCAGGACCAGATCTGGACCCCGCCAGTGAGGCACTGGGGACACTGAGGGAGTGCGTGCCCCAGGCCCTTCCCTAGGCCGGAGCCACAGCGCTATTCCCACCGCTCAAGCGAGGGTCTATAAGGGCCCCCGCCCCCCTTCCGGACACTGAGCTGAGAGCTGGCTCAGGAGAAAGTGGCCAGGCGGGCAGGCGAGGCCCCACGGGCTGACCAGTGGCTCCCAAGAAGCGCATAAGCTGCCGTCGACTTCATTCCCCATTTCCGATGCCCACACCGGCTAGCCGGAGCCCTCCTCCGCCAGCGGCACCTCGCTCTGTAAGAAACAAGGACGGGTCACAGGAGCTGCTCGGGGACCGGGCCACTGACAGCCATCCAGGAACCAACACGCCACTACCAGACGGGTCCGAAAGCACGTGGAGGGCAGCCTGAGATGCCCAGAGGTTTCGGGGAGCTGCACCACCCCTCGCTCTGCACCTGCCCCTAGGCCCAGAGTGAGAAAGGGGTACCCTCCCAGAAGACTCCCGTCAAATCCTCATCCCACAAGGGTCCGTGCAGATCCCCAGCATCGTCCCCCAGCCTCCTGACGGCTTGGTCCTGGGACACCCCCCCAGTGGCCCTCAGCCACCACTGTCCCCCGCCTAGGTGGCCTCATGGAAGCCAGAGGCTGGGCAGGGACACAGCAAAACAAGCTGGCCTGGTGCTGGAGGGTGAGAGGAGCAGGTAGACCATGCGGAGGCCCCCAGCCCCAACTCTGCCCACCAGCTCCCGTCTCTGACCATCATGGACACCCGGGAGCAGAGGCTCCGGAACACACAGCTGGACACAGAGAGGGATGAAGACAAAGGAGCCATCCCCCACCTCCCCCGACCCCGGGCACAGGGGCCGTGGGTCCCCTGCAGAGAGGGGCTAGGTGTGGAGCAGGCTCGTCCCCCACTCTCACCATCCTCCGGGTACCTGGGCTGCCCAGGTGGGCTGCAGATGAGGGTGCCCTGGGACGCCCGCCCAGGCCCTCCCTCTGGGCTGCCTCTCTCTAATCACAGCCGAGAGAGGCCTCGCCCACCCCCGAAAGGCCCCGGGCACCGGGCTCTGCACCGTGAGCGCCGTTTCCGTGACCACTTTATCAACATGGGGCACGCTGATGACACCATGTGGGACGAACTCTGCCAAGTCAACTAATTCTTTGAACAGTTTGCTAGAGATCACTGTTTGACGTTTAGTTTTTTGTTTGTTTCCACTTTCCATTTGCTTTCACGGAAGTCATCCTCGGCTTCGCGCTGACCCTGGGGGCTTGGCGCCGCAGGTCAGGCTTCCCTGCCCTTCAGGGCACCTTCCATCCTGCGGGTCCTTCCCGGCTGCTCACGCTGTCAGCTCTCGTCTCTCCAAAGCAAACTGCACAGATCTCAGTTTCGCCAAGAGATATGATGTTTCATCCATTTTAGTCAACAACGAACGTTACTGAGGACAGCTTTCCTGACAGTCACTTTTATTTTTGTGTCGATCATTCCCACCGATAAGAATCCTGTGAATTATTCAAAGGTAAGACTATTTATTTCTTGGAGCAAAGGCCCTTTAAGTGGTGCAAAGGAAGCGATGGGAACAGTGCAGTTCTAGAGTGTGCCCAGAGGGCTGGCCCCCTCCCATAGTTCACGGCAGACCCACCCTGCAGACCCCACAGGGACACAGGTCGGGGCCCGGGGCGGGGGGAGGGGGGGGTCCTTTCCCTTGAGACAAGCTTCATCAGGACCCAGCACCAGGAGGCCCAGTGAGAGGCCATTTCTTCACTACATATCAACTAATAATCAGTCGACCAGAGACCGGAGCCCTTTGCAGAAACAGCAGCCAGGGTTAACCAGCACGGCCAGGACAACCCAGGGGGTGCCCCGGGCTAAAGCCGAGGGAGGGCAGGCAGCGGGCACAAGGACCAGTGTGCAGGGAGGGTCACAGGTGCCCTGGGTGGACCAGGACAGCACAGCCCAGCCTCGTGAGCCCAGGCTCCCTGCCTCAGATGGGGCCCGGGAGACGCGCCCCAACCCAAAGTCGGCCAGCTGGGCCGGGCCTTTCCGTAGGGAGCTCTCGACTGGCCATCCCTGTGGCTGCGGGAAACAGGACAGGCTTTCTAAAAAGGAGGGCCGTGGGCATCCAATCCTGGGGGGAAGACCGTGTCACCTCTGGAACTTCCAGACACTGGGCAGCCCATAAAACAAGGTGTAAAAACGCCACGTTTCATAAATGTTGCTGAATTAATGAAACTAAAAAAAAAAAAGCCACATTTCATCATGTTGAAGGCACGGCCAGATGTAAGACTCGAGTGACTTTAGGTGCCACAGGGGTAAACGTGGCCCCAGGAGCTCTGACACCCCGATCATAGGGCTCCAGACCCACCCTGACTTCAGCGATGTCAGAACATGAAAAAACACCCATCTTGGAACGGGTGAGACAGGTGCACGGAAAGACCTTGGGGACAGGCGTGGAAACGACAGAAGCAGTTTCTGAGTGCTAAGAACAGCAGGGCCCAGCTCGGGACTTCGCGGGGGGCTTACAGGCAAACAAACGTAAACAGCTCCCTCCAGCCATGAGCAGCCCAGTCAGCCTGAAACACACAGATGTCTGCGTCTGGGGCCGCCCACAGCAGGGCCTGCACACAGGAGAAATGTGCTGCTCGGGGACAGCCCACAAGGCTCCAGGGTCCCGACCCACGGGCTCATCCCACAAAGCTGGGTCTGTCCTCCTGAGGGCACAGCCCCAGATGCCCCTCGACAGGGACCACACCACTGTCGTCCCCTCTCCTCTCACGGCGGCGCCAACCTCCTGCTGCGCACCGCCTCGCAGTACAGAACCTGGCGTGCCTCAGACAGAGGAAAAGGCGGCTGGGACAGGAGTTCATCCTGTGTCTGAGCCCTGTGTGGGGTCGGAGAGTGGCGCCCCATCCTATGACAGCCCTGAGCCCACTCCTGGGGTCCGCCCAGCCCAGGCTTGGACCGTGGGGATGAGAGCCCGAGCGGCCAGATTGCAAGCGGCCACCCCAAGTCTCGGGGCACGCTCCTTGGTGAAAAACAGACGAAGCCAGCCAGTGACCCTCCCCGGAACCCCTGTGCGTTGTTTCCTGATTAAGGCTTTACCGGATCAATAGCGATAAAGCAGTCTGCAAGAAATCAATCCAAGGCAATGCCCTTGTTAAGAAAAACCACTCTTTCCACAGGCAAAAACACTTCAAAATAACGCACAACTATCTTGGGATTTGCAGCATTGCCGGGTCTCTGCAAAGACCGTCATGGCACCTGGAGGCGATTCGTGCACTGGGATCTCCTCTTCCCCAGAGAGCTGGGTTCCAACACACCCCCCGCCCGGCCCGTGCTTCTGCAGGATGATAGGCAACACCAGTTTACAGCTTTCTGAATAAACTGCGTGCTTCTTAAGACAAAGCTGTTAGCATGGCAGAGAACACAAACGCAAGGAGGGAGAAAGAATCTGGACTTCAGTCCCTGTCATCAAGGGGGCTTCTGTCCGTGGACCGGGCTCTGCCAGAGGCTGCAGAGCTGGGCACGTGGGGCCGGGGCCAGCGTGACTGCCCCCACAGCGAGTCCAGCCTGGACACTGATGTGGTCAGTCACAGAGACCGGAAAAGAAGCAGGAAGCTCAAAGCCAGACAGAGAACACAACGGGATGGGGCTGCAACATCCCCCAACTCTGGTCAGGGCAGTTTCCGGACGGACAGCCGGGAGAGCCAGGCCTCCCCTGGGGCCTCGGCCAACAGCGGACCTTGGACCCCGAGTGACGAATCTGGACGGCCCCACCACCCCCACTGTGCAAGCCCAACACCAAGGCTCCCTCTCCCTCACCCCACGTCCACTCAGTGGCCAGCCCCGGGAGCCGAGTGCTTCTCCCCCTTTCCCCCCGGCCCCTCCCCCGACAGTGCAGGCCCGATCAGTTTTCCTGCCAGGGTGACCGAATCCGCCTCCTCCCCAGCCTCCTGGACTCCAGGCCTGCCCTCCCATCTACTCCCAGCACACGGCTACAGTGGAACTTTCTGAAGCCCAATCCAGGCATATCACACTCTCTCCAACTCCCCTCCAGGCTCCTTGGCACCCAGGATGGAGCCACCCAGCCACCACCCACCGAGGGTGTCTCTGTGTCTTCAAGGCAGTGTCTCTGTGTTCCCGTCTCCTCCCCTAGAGGTGACAGCCACTCCTACAGTCTGGGCCCCCTCCGCTCACCCCCAGACTCTGGGCTTCTCGAAGGAGGCACCGGGTTGCACTCATCTTCCCTCGCCCCGAGGGCCAATCGTTCACAGGCAGCAGGTGCTCAGGAAATGCTCCCTGAAAGCTGGAAAGGCCAAATGACCTGCGGGAGTTGCAGGAAGAGCTGGTAAAATCCAGGAGGACTCTCTGGAGGAGAGAGGCCTGGCAGACCTTAAAGGAAAAAGTCTCGGACAGGTGGCAGGGAAGGAAGGCCATTAAGACAAGGAAGAGCCACCACCCCGAATCCAATGACACGTGAGGGGACCACCATCTGTTCCACGGGCCCAGGAAGGCCTGGGGCCAGGTGTCCTCCACCGGGAGCCCACCTGTGCCCTGGGGCCAGGTGTCCTCCACCGGGAGCCCACCTGTGCCCTGGCAAGGCCCCTTACACCATTTAGAGACTCAGACATAAATTAGAGCCCGCCAGGTCCAGTAAGCGAATCTGACAGGAAGCAGCAGTTTCCGAACTAAAGAACGGGAAGCCAGCTGCCACGTTCCCGTGCCCACTGGGAGCCAGGACCGCAGCCGGCGCCAAGGCCGGAGACTCCCAGGACCTCACCAAATCACACAGCAGCCCCCTTCACAGATGAGCCACTGGAGATCTGGCTGGAGCAGGGTGATTAAGAACCTTGTCCAGGGCTGGCCCGACGGCGTAGGGGTTAAGTTCACACGCTCCACTTCGGAGGCCTGGGTTTCGCAGGTTCAGATCCCAGGTGCAGACCTACACACCGCTCCTCAAGCCACGCTGTGGCGGCATTCCATATACAAAATAGAGGAGGACTGGCACAGATGTTAGTTCAGCGACAATCTTCCTCACCAAAAAAAAAAATGAAGCTTGTCCAGAGCACACACGGCAACATGAGCAGTGGGGCAGCTTCTCCCTGAGCCCTGGCCACAGCCAAGCCCGCATATCAGCAGCCTCCCATGCTTCGGGGCCCACCACTGGCCTCCAGCCCAGCCACAACCAAGGAAGTTCCTGTTGGCCTCAGGGACCCAAGGGGGCCAGTATAAACGCCCCAGCTCCCTTGGCCTCTCGGTGCCAAGTGCACCTCCACGCGGGGGTGGGTCTGACGCGCGAGCTGGTGCCCCCACGGTAGACACAGATTACGTCCCGAGCACTCTTGTTTGAGTCTGCAGCTCTGCTCTCCCTGCGCCTCGCTGGCTAACAGATGTTTCGTTTAAGCAGCTAAATTACTACAAAATACACTCAAGGAGATGACAGGCCAGTTTCTCCCAAGGTTTATTTGCATGAGGAGGGAGCGGGGTGTGAAGATTCTACCTTCCCTTTTTTGAAAAAAAAAAATGTTATCACACACTCGAGTTCAGAAAAAAAGAGAGTGGTTGCCAGCACATGAATGTCCGACAGGAGTGTTCAGACGGATATCAATGCCGCCTCTCAGGATCCCGCTGGCGCTGTGCGGGAGAGGATGCTGCGGCCACAGGTGCGAGAGAGGCCTACCTCCCTCTCCTGTCGGTAAACCCAGACAGCCCCTGTGCTCACTGAGCCTCAGCTTGCAAAGCTGTGAAACGGGTGAGAATAACTCTCACCCCAGCGGGGCCAGGCCCACAGCAGAGCGCCTCCAGTACCGGGACTAATCATGACCACGCAGCATCGCCAGGCTGCCCAGAGCAGGCACAGTGTGACTGGTAGGACCAAGGAAGGCTGGAGGGGGCTGAGCACTCTCGCACCACAAGAAAGTGTCCTGACTGGACCCACTGCTCGCCACCGAGGCAGCCCAGGTGGTGGCCTGCACGTCCCAGGCCGCCACACGGCCAAGAGAAGAAGGGCTGAGCTTCACAGCCACTCCGCCACATGAGGAGGGACATGGCCATGACATTCTGGCCTCCTGCCCAGGCTGACCATTTCCCACCCTGCAGGAGACAACCACCACCAGCCGGAGGCCCAGGCAGGAGGGAGGGGGCAGGACGGGGGCCCCAGAGCTGGTCCAGAGTGTGGCTGAGCCCCAGGCCCCAGTCTGGGGTCCCCAGCATCCACAGAAACAGCTCATCAGAGGCCACCTACACCTGGTCCGACTCACAGCCAGGAGGCGGCCAGGGCGCGCTCCCAAGCAGAGAGGATGGACAGAGCTCTGCAGGCAAGACCCTAGAGCCCTCGGCCACTTTGAGGAGGGTAGACACAAGCGCAAACAACACAGAGGAGGCAGAGAGCATGACCCAGACTTGTCAGGGATACAGACAGGCACAGGGCGGGAGCCCCGCTCACAGCGCAGATGGCACACCAAGGCTGGCCTCCTGAGCCCAAAGGCCACTCGGACTCATTCACACACACCTAGTCCCAGAAATGAGACGACACCACGTCGCCAAGGGGCCCAGCTACACAGCTGGCTGCAGAGACAAGCCAGACTGCGAACACACCCATCCACAACCGCTGTGAAGCAAGGTTCACAGCCTGAGTTTACTGACTCAGTGACCCACTCCCGGCCAAGGTGTCTGTCCTACACGGCCCAGCCTCGGCAGGAACACCTGCAGCCCCCACCCCAGCCTCCCCGCGGGGCTGAGAGCGGCAGGTGGGGAGGCTGAGGCCCACCACGGCATCCGCTACTGAGAGAGACCGAGCTTCTCCCAGATGCGGCAGAAAACCCAGGTCGGCACGGAAAGCAGACGCCGCCTCCGCACACGAGGGCTCCCCACGACAGCTGCAGCTTCTGGGGTGGCTGGTCTACTCGGGGCGCTGATAGAAAGCGCTCCTCCTTAAGGAGGGATGGGATGCCCCACCAGAGCGCGGGGACTCGCTGAGTCAGAGGCAGGCGGCTTCCCACGAGAGCAACCACACAGCCCAGATCCTGCACCTGCCCTCCTGGCACCCCGACGGAAGGCAGGTGGCTTTCGCTCCTGTGAGGGGGACTCCAGACGCCACGGGAGCCTTCCTCCCATCCACCCTTGGGGCACGTAGAGCAGAAACGACGGCCCCATTTACAAGCGGGGCAGCTGAGACCCAGGGACAGGCAAGTGGCCCAAGATCTCACGTGCTCCCTGGATCAGTCTTCCCCCCTCACCTACCCTGACCAGGCACTGGCCACACACAGGAGGTGGGAGGAGAGGGGACTTTCTCTCGGCGGCTCAGCGAGGAGCCCTCCTCGGCTGCCCTGTCTAAGTGCTGAGTTGAGAGCCCGAAGCAGAGGAGGCTACATCCAGGCTCATCGCCACTTTGAGCCTCAGTGCCAGAGAGGGGAGGAAAGTCTGAAGAATCCCCAGGCAGCCCTGCCCAGGGCACCCAGCCCTGCCTTGGTACTCTGAGTCACAGGAGGTGCGGGCCCAGGGAAGAAAGGGCCACAAGGAAGACACACGAAGGCCAGGAGGAAGCCACAAGGAAGGCCATGAGGAAGACACACGAAGGCCAGGAGGAAGCCACAAGGAAGGCCATGAGGAAGACACACGGAAGACAGATGGAAGCCAGGAGGAAGGCCATGAGGAAGACACACGAAGGCCATGAGGAAGGCCACGCGGAAGACAGATGGAAGCCAGGAGGAAGACCAGGAGGAAGCCACACGGAAGGCCATGAGGAAGACACACGGAAGGCCAGGAGGAAGGCCACGAGGAACACAGGTGGAAGGCCATGAGGAAGACACACGGAAGGCCAGGAGGAAGGCATGTGGAAGGCCAGGAGGAAGGCCACGTGGGGCACAGGGGATTCAGGCAAGAGCCTTCTGTGTACCAACGTACAGAAGCCAACAGCCACCATTAGTCGGGCATCAGGCCCTGCCTGGCCCGGTGCTCAGCACCCCTTGAGCATCATCTTCCTTCAGCTTCACAATCCATCCAAACAGGAGGAACTGGTGTCATCTTACAATACTCAGAGAAGTCAAGAAACTTGCCAAAGTCACTTAACCAGTTAATAAGGGGCCTCGTGTGCCTGGGAATGCCCGACTCTCTCCCGCAGCCCTGGGGTGAGCTGTCACCTGAGCATCCTTATACCAGTGGCTTACAGTCCTGACCCTCCAGTGGGGCCTGCCCCTGGCAGCCATCAGCAAGGGGCAGCGGTACAGAAATCACCCAGTCCTGTTTTATAGGAGGAAAGGGACTCAGAGACGGGGAGACGACCTGACGGTGCTCAGCCCACACCCACCCACCAGAGCAGGAAGAGACACCAAAGAAACGCAATCCCACCCATCAACCAGGGGGCCCCAGACGCCCCATACAAGGGCAGGCGCCTCGTCCTTCTCCCCAGGGACACTCCCAGTGTGTGGCCGGTGAGACTCACGCATGCCACCGCACCCTGCCCCACCCCCCATCAGGAGAGAGCACACCTGTGCGTGCCCCCTGAGGAGGAAAACCTAAATGCAGGACCCCCAGGCAGTGGGGTGAGTGTCAAATTCCCGCTCGGTTTACTGCAGAGAAAGAGCAGCTGGACAGAGAGACCAAGGCGCCCAAGGAGGAAAATGAGACAACAGGAAACCAGGGCTGGCAGGCCTAGGAGCCAACCCAGTCCTGGCCTGAGATCAATAAGCAGGGAAAAAGGTGGGGGGTGGGAGGGTGCTGTTAACCTGTTCTAGAACTCTCCTCCCCACCCCCAACCCATGCCCACCTGCTCCTGGCTGACTCCTACTCCTTGTTCAGGGTCAGCCAAAAGGTCACTTCCTCCAGGAAGGCTCCCTGACTATCGAGACTGGGTAGCCTCCCCACCGCCCTGGCTCTCCCACCAACTCAACACAGAGCTCCAAGCAGTGATGGAGCCCAAGCCTTCCCCACCGCTTCTCCTCCAAAGCCTTCCAGGTCATTCACATGCGTTAGCAGAAACCAGCACTCACTACTCACATAGAGGGGCCCGGTCCATCTCAGGCCTTTCTAACGGCCTCTTCTGCCAACGTCAGCGCAGGTGAGCGCTCCCCCAGTCCGGGGCTGAACTGGGGCAATAAAGGGCTCAAGCTGTCAAGTCCCACTCGAGAGGCAGAGCCACTTTCCTTTCAGCAATGGTGGGCACCCCACCAAGTCCCCAAGACTCACCACTCCCGGGCCTGCCCCAGCACTGCCCTCTGTGCCCGAGGCTCCCTCCCAGCCTAGGACCCAGGAGCAGTGGTGGAGACCCCGTGTTCCCCTCCCCAGGGCCCTGCACTGGGAAGACATCCTCACCGCCCTTCCCTCCCCGGCCTCACCTCCTGACTGGGTTGCGCCGGGGGGCCCAGCCTCAGACCCTCACACGCAGGATTAGCACGTGCTGGATGCTGGGCAGAGCATGCCACTCACATGAGCTCATTCGACTTTTGAAACAGCGCAGTGGGAATTATGATCAGTGTCCACATCCCCCATTTACAGATAGGGAAACTGAGGCTCAAAGAGATGACGAGATTGGCCTAATTTCACACACCTGATAAATGACAAACACAGGACACAAAGTGGACCTCCTTCCAAAGTCCCAGTCACCCATCCTGCCTGGAGCGGCCGGGGAGGACCACGTGGGCCTGACCCGTCCAGTGGGCAGAGCACCCAGCATTTTGCCAGGGCCCACGAAAGCGCCCTGGGTTGAAGACAATACTTAAATATGTGCTATTAGCATATCACTTTCACCCCAACGCAGTCCTAAAACACAACTTTTAACGTTGCTTACGGAGGAAGGAGCCCACGCTGGCAAAGCTGTCCCGGGCCCGTGAAGTCACTGCGGCCTGGGGCTCCGGCCACGGCGGGCAAGGACCCCAGCGCTCGCCTGCCAGGCACCTCTGCAACTCCTTACGCAATTCTCCTCTCGACCCCACAGGGCAGGCTGTTTCTCTCACTGCGGTAAAGTACAGGTAACATAAGATTGAGTACATCCACACTGTTCTGTAACCACCATCACCGTCCAGTTCCCGAACTTTCTCATCACCCTAAACAGAAACCAGCCCCTCGAGCAGGCCCTCCCCACCCCTCCTCCCCCAGGCCCCGACGACCAACGATCCACGTTCTGTCTCTGTGGGTTTGCCTCCTCTGGACATTTCACACAGGTGGAATCAGACAATACGTGTCCTTCTGTGTCTGGCCTCTTTCGTTCAGCATGATGTCCTCGGCTTCACCGTGCTGTATTGGGTGTCACAGCTTCACTCCTTTCTACGGCTGAATCGTGCTCCATCGTCTGGATGGACCGTGTGTTGTTTATCCATTCACTCGCGGAGGAAGATACTGTTTTCATCCCCATCCTACAGAGCAGGAAACTAAGGCTCCGTGAGGGTCAAGGTCAAGGGCCAATGGTCAGTAGCAAAGCCAGGACTCCAGCCCCGAGCCCTAACCACACCAGGCGTGCCCGGACACCACGAGAGGTGGGGGCGTCTGGCCGCTTCTCCAGCCAGGAACACAGCGGTCCAGGGGAAAGAGCGATGCAGCAAGCCGAGGGAGCCCGCTCCCCGATCTCCAGCCCGGCCAGGCCCCACTGCCCTGACTCCTGCCTGCTTCCTGTGAGCCCAGTGTCGGGGCCTGGGAGCAAGCCATCAGCTGCAGAGGAAAACAGCGCAGGTCTGAAAAGTTCTTGTCTTCCACCAAAATGACTGTTGGATTGTCTCCCTCTCTGGTCCCAGCAGCAGAGAAGCTAGGGGCTGGGGGCAGGGAGCACAGACGCCCCCGTCTCTGGGGCAGAGGGTAAATGAAGAGTGGGAGGAGCTTAGGAGCAAGGCAAGGAGGGTCTCAGGAGGCGGCTTTCATGATCATGAGAGACCAGAACCTTCCACCACCCAGGGGGCCTGGAGACAGGGTGTGAACAGACTGAAGCTTCCCTAAGGCCCTGAGTGCCCTAGAGGACTCGTGGCGACGGGCGGGGAACCACACACCCTTATGCAGTTGAAGGATGGGGCAGTCCTTGCTGCATCCACGACTGCAGTCACATGGGGCACCTCCCCGTTCCTGGAGGGACACTGAGGCCTGAGGCAGAGCCCCAGCAGGCCAAAGCTGGCAGGAATGCTCCCGCTGACCACAGCCAACCCCAGAGGGGAGGACGGGCCGAGAAACCAAAACCCGGGCCTCATGGCTCTGTCAGGAGGAAGGCCGGGTGAGTCCAGACCCGCCACTCGGAGCTCTACGGCCCTGGCAGGGGGCTCGGCCATTAGGGGCCCCTTCACCTGCGGTCTGGTCGTCTGCCCTCCCCTGGCATTCGTTACGAGACAAACACGACGATCAGGCAAATGTCGATGAAAGCGAAATGTGTGGACGACCAGGAAATCAAGGCGCAAAGTGGAGGGAGGGCCAGGCAAAGGCAGGGCCGGGCTGGGACGGGCGGGGAGGCGCACGGAGCAGAGACACGTCTGACACCCAAACCTGCCCACCTGGAAAAGGACTGCAGTCCTGGCAACACCGGCCTGGCACCCCAGCCCGCAGCCTGCCGCATCTCGGGGAGACACCTCTCCTGCTGGAGCTGCAACGGCAGACAAGGCCCCAAGCAGAGGGATGGACTTGTCACAGGGGAAGCGGGAGACAGTGACAGCAGCATTTTAAAACGTCCTCTGACAGCAGAAGACAGACACGTGTCCCCTCCCCCCACACAGATGGCAGCACAATCTCGGTGGCCTCCGGGACAAGCCCTTATTCCTGGAAAGACCTGGAGTCTGATGAGCCCAGAGGAGGGGACGGGACGCCAGGCAGCCGGCAGCTGAGCTCCCTGCCCACCTGGGCCGGCTCTAGCCGGATGCCCCGTGTGCACCCTGCCCCTGACAGCAAAGGACAAAACACAACGAAGCAGCAGAAGTATCTGTGGCTTTACTTTTAAGTTGGCTCAGGGGGCGAGGAGTAGGTGTGTTAAAAATAAAGATTTTAATCCTTACGTAAACTCTAGGAAGACCGACAGCAGACCCCACAAAGCAGAAACAGCGTGTGCTTCTAGCAGCACTCAGACTCCCAAAACCTGTGGCTGGCAGGCGTCCGGAGCCGCACGTGGGTGCCACCACCCCCGCTCCTGGCACCCAGTGCACAGCCCTGCCCCCCTCCACAGCCGCATGTTTGTTATTCTTGTGTAGCTTCTGGATTCTGAAACCGAAACAGTCGCAGTGGCTACAGGATGCTGACCAGAGAGCCCAGGGGCACGGAGTTTCAGAGGACCAGAACACAGCACCCGAGCATGGGGCCCGTCCCCCCAACTCGGGGTGCATGCGGCCAGCTCCTGACCCCGGGGTGAGAGCAGGGGTGCAGGCCCCAGAGCGTCCACTCCCGCGCACTGGATCCTCTCCCCATGGCCTTCATGGGCACACGTGAGGGCAGGGGCCGTGAAAAGAAGCCAAAGCCCCAGGTCTCGAAGAGCTGAGACCCAGAGAGCGGGCATCGAGGGAGAGGAGGACGCCGCACGCGACTGCAGGGGCACCATCCACCGAGCACCTATCGCTCCAGACGCTGGGCTCCGACATTGGGTCCCCTCTTCCCTCTATCCTCAGCCAAACCCCACGAGGTGGCTGTTGGAAACGCCCTTGGCAGGCAAGGAAGCAGGGTCCGGGGGGAGCCGCTCAGCCAAGAAGCTGCAAGGCAGGATTTGAACCCAGGTTTGAAAGGGTCCAGCACTGTGCCCGTCTCCACCGCAGGGATGAGCTGGCGGCCGCCCCACTGCCCACAGCGCACGAGGCCAGCCTTGGGGTGAGAACCAGGTCCCCGGGCTGGGGCCTGCACCAGGACGGCTCCGCCAGAGTGGGTGGGCCCAGGGTTCCAGGGTGCATGAAGGAGTGGATGCTGTACAGCCGTCCAGAACAGGACAGCAGGTGTGGACGGGGTGGGAGGACACGCAGACACGAGGCTCCTCGTGGCAGAGGCTGGAACCCAGGGGCCACGGCTGCTCACAACACAGCCTGTGAGGAGCTGACTGGAGCCCCACGGCTGGGCCCCGGACACACACAGACCCCTCGCCCAGAGACCACTGCTTCGGGCCCAACAGCCTGAACTGCACTTGGGCGGGCGACCTGCCCAGTTCCGGCTCCAGCTGGGGCTGAACCAGCATCGAGGACGAGGATGGCAGGTGCAGCTCGGGGAGGCGGGGCACAGCAAACCTCGTCAGAGAGCACGGCTGGCAGAGGGCCGGTCGCCCCCTCGGGAAGCAGCCCGCCCCGGCCTCCTGAGCGACAGCCCAGCCTCCTGCCTGCTCTCTCTGCATCTGAAAGGGCCAGTGCTGTTTCTGCTTGAATCTCTTTCTCCGTCTCCCTTTCCAGAAGACCCCCAACATGGGACGGTTTCCATCTCTTCTCCCCAAAGCCCCCGCAGGGATGCTCAGCAGTGGGAGTTGAGTAAATGGTGGAGTGCACCCCCCTCCCAGCCGCCTGAAGCAGCTCCACAAGACCCTCAGCAATCGAGGACGGTGCCAAGGGCCTGCGCTGCTGGTGGAGGGAGGAGCGGAATGAATGGAGCTCCAGACGCCAAGAGACCTGCTTGCGTTGGTGGCAGGCCTCAGCTCCACGCCCCTGTGAGACCTCTGGACGGCCCCATCACCTCTCCACTAACCAGGCCACAGCCACCTGACCTGGGGCCTCACAGGGTCTCCTGAGGCCCAGAGGAGGTGCCAGTGCTGGGCAGTCAGGGAACAAACCCTGCCAGGACGGGGTGTAGCCAGGCCTCAGATCTAGAATAGCTGGGGAGCAGAGCGGGAGCCCCCCAGAGCCCCGCCCCTGCAACACCCAGCCATCTCCAACCTTTAATTAGTGGAAGGCACCCAGTTTTCAAGGCCAGCTCAAGAGCCACCTCCCCCATGAAGCCCTCTGCAGTCACTCTGCCCCCAGGGATCCAAATGTTGGCATCAGCAGAGCATAAGCACAGCCGCCAATGCATTGACAGCAGATGCTGCGTCTGCTCCATCTCCCACCCTGGCCAGCCCAACGGGTCCTTGGGAGCAAGAGGGGGTGTGAGACCCCTTCCTGCAGGTGTCCCTGGTCACCCTCAGTTAGAGGAGGGCCGCCATGCCCGACCCTGGGCCCTCCACTCCTTGGCCAAGGATCCTCCATCCTCCTAAATACCAGCCACCACACCGCCTCTGGGGCAGAAGCTAAACTGAGTGCGAGGGGCTTAGGGGGTGGAGAAGGAGAGCGGGCCGAGCCCAGGGCCCCGGCAGCCCACCCCACCCTTTACCACCTCACGGCTCTGCTGCGGCTGGGCGGCCAGAGGCGAGGTGAGGCCAGGGGCCCAGGGAAGGCGGCTGCCCCAGGAGGCAGGGCCGCCCCAGGCTCCCGCAGGCCACCAGCTGGGGCCACCCTGGTGCTGAGGGACGAGCAGACGGCGGGGGAGCGAGGGCCAGTGCCCAGCCAGCAGGGGCAAGCTGGCCACTGCAGGTGCAGGCCGGGGCGCAGCGTTATGAGACGGATGGGGCCTCAGGCCAGCAAGGACAGCGTCAGGCCCCCATTTGCCCCCCAAAATCCTGCCAACAGCCTGCGAGGGGGCCGCTGTCATCCCCTTTCCAGACGGGGAGACCCAGCCTCAGCCCAGCCAGTGACACCGTCGCCACTAAGATTCCCACCGCAGCCGAGTGGCCGAGTGTGGCCCCCCGCTGCCATGTCGGGGAGCTCACCTCGCTCACTAAATGTTTGAGGACCTCTTTATGGCCAGCGCTGTTCCAGACACAAGGCCACCCAGCCTCTGGAAGCCCTAGGTTCCTCATCTAGAAAGTGAGCCGAGGGCAGACCCCCAGCGACAACTGCTCCAAAGACAAGACGAGATCACCGACACGGCCCTTGGTACGTTTTCTGGCACAAGGTAAGCAGAAGAGAAAGCTTTGTTCTTGTTGAGAAGCAACAGGAGGCCTTCCTGGTGGAGGAGCCAGTGCCAGGGGCTCTGGATACAGACGGAGACACAATCACAAACTGTGATGGGACCAGGGGGCGCCCAGGGGACCAGGACACCACCACAGGCCCCACAAGGCCTCTCAGCAGAGCCAGCCCGCTGCCTGGTTTTATAAAGCCCGTTGCCTGGCTTTGTCCAGCCTACAGGCTAACAAAGGTTTTCACGTTTTTCAATGGTTGGAAAAAAATCAAAAGAATACTGTTTTCTGACGTGAAAATTATACGAAATTCAAATTTCATTCTCCACAAATGCCCAGCCACACTCATTCATCTACAGCTCGTGTACGGCTGCTTTCTCACCACGAGGGCAGAGTTGAGTAGTTACAACAGAGACTGTCTGGCCCACGAGGTCTAAAATATTTACTGTCTGGCCCTCTACAGAAAACGCTTGCCAGCTCTGCTCCAGGAGAGGGGTGGCGGGGCCGCCTGTGGTGCTCGGGTACAAGGAGTCGGAGTCAAGGGGTGGTTGGGAGGGAGGTCCCCCTGGCGGGGTGGCCTTAGCCCCAGGGCTACAGGGTCCAGTCTGGGCATCTGCCTAAACCAGGGCCCCTCCACACCAGCCCCACCAGCACTGCCCTGTCCCAGGCGTCCCACCCCTCAAACTCAAGAAGCCACAGCCACAGACATCGTCTGGACACAAGGACAGCAGGAAGTGGCCAGACAGCATCAGGCTGCTGACCACCTAGTACCTTTCTAGAAGGATGAGGGAGTCCCTTTCCAGGAGGGGGACATCCTTGGTCCCCTGGGCCTCACGGCATGAAAGGGCTCAAATGAGGCACTGGGGAGGGGGCGCACCGTGGCTACCCACCCTTGTCAGGCCCCCAACAAGGATGCTGCTCCCACTCCCAGGCCAGACACAGCCGAGCTCCCCATTGCCGGCGCCGAGAGCCCAGACCGTGGACTCAGCCCTCACGACGGCCTCCCCACCCCACACACACCCTTCTTCTCGGTTCCATCCCGGCCAGCTCACACCAAAGCCAACTTGTGCGATGAGTGCACACGGCACAAACAATTCATTTGACACCAGTGCCAGGCTGTGCCCTCCCGAGGACTCGGGGACATCGATGCCCATCGGCCTTTCCTGCTGATTCCAGACCCACGCCTCAGACCCTGCCCCGCACAGCCCTGCAGGTGCCCCTCCAGGCAGTGGGGTCAGTGCCAAAGACCGACCCCTGGCCCGCCAGCCTCTCTCTCCCACCCCGGCTCCCTAGGGCTCGGCTCCTGCTGCACATGCCCTGCCACGTGGAAAGGCGAATGTCCGGGAACTCAGTGTTTCTCAACCTTCTTTTCATCATCACCTCCCCAGGGAGTATGTTCAGGCATTTTCCCTCATCACCTTCCCCACATGAAATTTTAATACCACAGATGTGCCGTGTATCTGTTCTGTACTCTGTGCACATCTGTGCTTTATTCATAAAAAGAGTAAGATTTCTTCACCCCCTCAAAGATCTGATTTCCACCCCCTTGGGGGCAATACCTCTCCAGTTGAGAATGCATGAGTTAAATAAAATAGATTATTAAAATTAATGTTACACATTTCTTTTTACACCTTTAACATGACCACCAGAAATTTTAAAATACAGATGTGGCTCACGTTTCTCTGTTTGGCAGCACTGATGTGGGTAGAAAACAAACATGAATGTAAACGTGGGCAGGCACACATGTGTACATGGACACACACATATCCACACGTGTGTACTCACACGCACCCATGCACAGACTCCCCAGGTCCGACCGCTGAGGGCGCCTGGAGGCAGGGACGCCCCAGCAGCAGTGTGCACACCTGCACCCCGATCTTGGCTTCTATGCACCCTTCTCCACCTTGCAACCAGAGCTCCTTGGAGAAGCAGCTGATTCCTGCACTGGGATGAAGAGAAACACAAGAGAGCCCAGACATCTTGTGCCGGAAAGGAAAGAGGTGCTCCAAAATGAGAGGAAGCAGTTCCCCCTGGTCAAACCTCTGAGACCATTTGAGCATCAAAATAAATAACGACAGTAACCATGATAACCATGGAGTAAAGCAGGAGGCCATAATCCAAACTAGCAGAGAGAGAGAGGAAGGAAAGAAAAGAGAGAGAGAGAGCACTAGAGACGCCCATGGTCTCAAGGCCCCTTCTTGAGAATATCCACGAGCAAAAGAGGGAACAGAGTAACTTCACAGTGGAGACGCCCGGCAGCACTGCCTCCATCAAGTGATGACAGCCACCCCCAGCCATGGGACAAATCTAAACCATGGGCCACCTGAAGGGCAGGATGCAACCCCACGGCTGCTCTGCCCAACGTGCACGACCTGGGTCAAACCCCGAGGAGACATCAGATGAACCCCAATGGAGGGACACTCGGGAATAAAAGGAGCCTGTCACCTTCAAAAGCGTCAAGGCCACCAACAGAAAGGAAAGGCTAAGAACTGCCCCAGACTGAAAGAGGCTCCAGAGGAACAGCCTAGAGCAGCACACGACCCCTGGGGTGACCCTTGGGCGGAAAGGGGCGTTTACTGAAACACCTGTCAGACCTGAGTGGGTTACGTGGGGGGACGACCGCAGCTGTCTTCCGGATTCTGACAGCTGATGGTGGAGGAGAACACCCCAGTTGCGGGAAACACACTAAAACCTGTGGGGGTGCAGGGTGCCAGGTCACCAACTTACTCTCAAATGGGTCAAGAAAAAGTTACACGTGCTGCACGTACGGCTTTTCCGTAATCCGAGATATTTTCAAAATTAAAAGAAAAGAAATCTGCTTTAAAAAGAAAAGAAAAGGCTTCCTTGTTTCCGCTGGAATCGGCCTTCCTCTCTGCCCCCGGCAGCCTGGCGTCACGCACCTCGGCCTCGGGAACCAGGACGCCCCTGCCCGCACTCGGGAACCCTCTGGATGCTGAAGGCCACTTGTTCAGTCAACCAGCATCTCATCCACACCTGCTGTGCGTCCTTGCTCGCCTGGAAGCATCATGAGAGCAGCGCTGGGCCGAGCCGGCCCCCAGTCCCCCGGCGCCAAGCACAAAGCCGGCCGGGCAGTGCGGGGGCCCATAGTTACTCCTGCAGTGAAGAAGCAAAGAGAAGAAGGAGCGGAGGAGAGGGGCGCAGGCTCTGCAGGACCCGAGATGAAGGCTTGGAGGGGCTCACACGGGTCTGGAGTGGGGACAAACAGCCACACACGGATGCTGGCACCCCTCACTCAAACTCTACCCAGCTCCTGGACTCTGGGGAGTGAGCAGCAAGAGCATGCCTCCCAAGTGACGAGTGCATTAAAACGAAGTGTGCAGAGTGCAGGGTTAGGGGTAGATGCCCAGTAGACTGGGGGCCAAGCCACGCTCGCAACGCCACCGGACACAAGAGAGTGAAATCAGAAGAGGCTTCCTAGAGGAGGGGGCCTCTAGACTAGCTCCTACAGGAAGAACCAGGCCAAGAGGAGGGGAGGTCTTCCGGCAAGGGCACAGCAGGTGATGGACGGTGACAGAAAAGGCGTGGGCGGAGGGAGCAGGCTGGGGTGTCAGCGAGGCTGGACGGGAAGGGGCTGACGCTGGAGGTACAGGCAGGGGAGAAACCCAGTGGGCCCTGAAGACTGGCTTCCCGATCTGTGCTGCGAGGCGGCGGCCTGCCAGGGAGGCGTGGGCCAGAGGCCAGGGGGCAGTGCCCTCAAGGTTCAAACGCAGAGCAAATGCGAGGGCCGTCTGCTGGCATCAGGACCTCGGGACCTCACCAGCGAAGCTGCTCCAGACACAAGCAGTCTCCGATTAGGCTCAGCAGGTGGCGGCCATATCTAATTAGCTTAATTAAACCCAAGGTGGCTTCCAGGCATTTTGGATAAAAATATAAAGCACACCCCGCCAGCTCCAGGAGGGCTCGGCAAAAGGGCAAGCTGGACCTCTCCGCGAACACCTCCTAGTACCCGGCTCCGTAGACAACAAGTGCTCAATAAGTGTACATTGCTATTGTGCTCCTTTAGGGCCAATAACCAAGCTGAGATCAATTCACAGGAGGAGCACTCCAAATGCTATCTTCTGAAAACAGCATGTCACCATGAGACACCAGCCTGGCATTCTGGAGCAAGAGGACATCCGGAGGCCTTTGAGCTGGATGGGTCCCGGGCACGCTGGGACACCAAGGAGATGGAAAGGCCTTGCCGACGGATTGCAGCAAAGTATCCAGATCCCCAAGAGCACAGGCATGCGCTCGCACACGCTCCCCCCTCCCGTGAGAACAGACACACCACCAACCACCCGAGCAGCTGGCCAGGAGCGTCCATCAGAAAGTCCGCAGGACAGCTCATGGTAGTCTTGAAGTCAGAATTTGTGTAAACAGTCCGGAAGGGAGACCAAAGTTCGTGTCTTAGTTTTGCTGCTTACTCTGTGTGACCTGGGGCAAGTCCCTTGACCTCTCTGAGCTTCAGTCGCTTGATCTGTGAAACAAGGGTGGTGTACCGCCTCAGGATCGTAAGGTGAGTAAGAAAGGGCAGCTACGATTTTCTCGTGATCCAGCCACGGTGGACCAAGAGGACATCTCCCCTCCCCTCCAGGGCTGCTGAGCTCCCTCATAACAAAGGGCAGCCAGGCAGACAGGCCGAGCTCCTCTCCCAAACCCACCCAGCCATCCGCGGGAAAGGGCACTGTTTCTTTAACTGTAAATGTACAGAGGGAGCCACCAGCTAACCCCCGACCCAGTGGACGCGGGTTCACGGAGCGCCTGCAGCCATCGCGGTGCAGCAACAGAGGTACAAAGATCCGTGTGACCAGCCCCACCCGCCATGAGACTCCAGCGAGCCAAGCTCCAGGAGACCACGAGCTGAGCTCAGGAAGACCAGCCCTCCGCGCCGAGGGCGACACTGCCAGTGTCCCAACGACCATCGGAAGTGGCTAAGGTTTATGCAGCACTGCCCTGAGGACATTCTCTGCCCTCACTCGTCAAACCCTCACAACGTGGCTGAGCTGGTGGCTACTATTACTGTCCCTATTAAACAGATGGGGAAACTGAGGCCCCAGAGGTGGTCACCTACCTGAGAGGTGACAATGCCAGGTGTCAATCAGAGCATGGGGCCATGAAGACACACAGACACTCGTTCAGCCGCTTCTCCCTACCACCCAGGCCCGCTTAACATGGCTTCACCTCGGCTGGGGCAGGGGGCTCCGGGGGACTGTGTAGGTGTCAGTGTTGCTGCCCGCCCCGCTGGCCCCAGGGCCCCCAGGAATCCTCTGCACTTTGCACTGCAGGGGCCGAGCCAAGCCACCTGCCGCAGCCAGCGCCCCCTCCTCCTCCATCCTGCCCAACCCCCAGCTGGGGAGGGGTAGCCCCAGGACCCAGCAGCCCGCCAGGCCCAGCCTCTGCTGGGCGGACCCACCCACCCACCCCAGGCTGTGCCCTGTGCCCCGGCCTCCCTGCCAATCAGCCAGGAACCCCGCCAGGAGCCAGCAAGCCTGGGCAGCCCCTGCGGTTCACAGCCAAGAGCAGCCGCTCCCGCCCAGGCCAGCTCGGCCCTCCACGGCACTTCCCCCTCAGTTTCTCCAGCCGTAAAATGGAGCCAGTACTTTCCAGCCCCCAGGGGTGAGGACGGAGGGCTGGATCCGGGAGCACTCTGCAGTAGGGCGCACGGCCCCAGGGACCGTGGGCTGCCTAAGGATGGCGCCGGTTTCAGGGAGCCCTGAGGACCAGGCCGGGCACGGCCAGGACTCCCTCGCGGGGCTATCCGCTGCTCTGGTCCCCACTTGTCATTACTGAGCGAGAGGGTGGCCCCCCCATCCCCTCAGAGCTCTTCTTTGTCAGCAGCCACCCCTTACCCCCCACCCCCTCTGGAGGGGGGTGCCCCCATTCCCCTGGAAATGTAGTCACAGCCAAAGGGCAGAGGCCACGCAGCCCAGCCTGGAAAGCAGTGACTCACTCCGTCCCTCCCTCCCTCAGTTTTCCGATGTCACACTTGTGAATGGCTGTTGTCCACGGGCACTCGCCGAGGTCCACGCAAAAAGGGGCTACAGGGTGAACAGGAAAATCGCTCCTGGGAGCTGCTGGCCAGACCCAGGCTGGCCCCCTGCCCCCTTGGGTGCTAGGTGGGGGTTCTGTGACCCCCAGAGGGCAGAGCCGGAGCCTCCATTCTGCTTCCATCTTAGCCAAGTTCCCTTTAAGGGGCCAAGAAAGGCAGCTCCTGCCGGCGAGCAGACATTTTCCTGTCGCCGGTGGCCACATGCGCCTCGGCCGCGACAAAGGCCACACTTGAGGGTGCTGGGGAGGCGATGGGGGCTGCCACTCTTGCCAAGTTAGGCGGCCCTGGGGGCCTGATGGCGCTCGCGCCCGCCGGGCCGGGAGGAGGGAGGCCGGCGAGGGGGCGGCGCCCGGCCCACCCGCTCCCTCCGGCCGCGCCCCGAGCCCCGCGGCGCCTGCTCGTCCTCCCCGGCGTCCCGCCACCAGGCAAGGAGCCGGAGGACGCGACGCCTGACGAGGCCACCCGGCGCGGCGGGCTGCCCGGGGTCCGGAGGGGCACTCGCGGGCCCCGGCGCCCAGGTCCGCGAGAGGGGCGGCCGCCCGGGTCCGGGTCGGCCCTCACCCTGGGGAGCGCAGACAGGCAACGGGCGCTCTGGGGCAGTGCCCGCGGGCGGCGGCGGCGCGCCCCAGGCTGGGGGCACTTCGGGCAACTTCGCGCTTCCCGGGCCGCCCCTCGGAGGAGCCGGCTCCGAGCCCCGGGGCGCGCCCCCTCTCCCCGCTCCCCGTGCCGCCGCTCCGGCCAGTGTCCGGGGAGCGCCCGCGGCTCGAACACCCGGACACAGGGCCCCTCCCGGCGCGCCCGGACCCTCACCTGGGACATCTGCGGCCGGAAGTTGATGTCCTTGAGGTCGATGGAGCCGGGGGAGAGGTTGTGCAGCAGCTGGCACAGCAGGACGCCGTCGCGCAGCGCCTGTGCCAGGTCGAAGACCACGGCCGAGGGCCACACGACCCGGTGGTTGGGCGGCAGGACTTTGCAGTCGATGAGCCAGCGGCCACACTGCCGCCACTGCTCCATGGCGCCCGCGGCGCCCGCCCGCGCGGCCGCTGGGCCGGCCGGCTCAGGGCAGCGCTCCGGCCAAAGTGCGGCGGCCGCGGGGCATCCCGCCCGCCCGCGCGGGGCTCGGCGGCCGGGGCGGGGCTTCTCGCGGGCGGCCCCGGGTCCCCGCTGCGCCGCCGCGCGTCCCCTCCTCTTCCTCCTCCTTCTCCGGCTCCTCGCGGGCCGCCGCTCCCGCCCACGTGCGGCCGCGGGGTGGGCGCCGGGCAGCTCGCCGGATCCCCCCTTCACACACACAAGTCCCTCCGGGCTCCGGGCCGGACTCCACGGCACCCGCCGCAGCGCTCCGCGATCCACCCGGCCGGGCGCCGCATTCTGCGCTCGGGGCGCCCCGCGGCCGCCACCGCTCCTGCCCCGCCCGAGACAAAGGCCCGGCGGGTCGCTCGCTCCGCGCGTCCGGGGCCTGGCCGCCCTCGCCGCCGCCGCTTTGTTCGCCCCGCCTGCGGGCTCCGCGCTCCGCGCCGGGCGCTCCGGCTCAGCCGCTCGGTGGCTCCGGGGCTCGGGGGCGCGGGGGCGCGGCCACGGGCGGGGCGGGGCGGGGCGGGGCCGGCGCGCTCGCCTGGCACCTCCCTGCGCCCCAAGCGCCGCCCCCGCCCCCCGACTTCCTGCCCCGCTGCCGCCCGCCAAAGTTGCAGCGGGCGGGGGGGCGCTGCAGCGCGGCCGGGTTCCGGGGCCGCCCGACTTTCTCCGACGAGCACCCCGACTTTTGGGGAGCTCTGCCCTCGGGGCGAGCGACCTCGCCGGTGGAGTGATGGCCGCGTCGTTGTCTCTGCGTTTCTCCTGCGTTCCCCTCCTGGAGATCAGGAGGTGGCCCGTGTCGCGCTGGGCGCCTCTACATGGCCCTTCCGGACGGACAGACCCAGGAGAGGGTCTGAGGGCCCCCCACGTCCCCTTTGTTCATCAAGCGGCCCCCGCGGAGTCCCTCGAGGCTGGAGGCGCGCCAGCCGAGGACGCGCCCAGATCCCCCTTTCCATCCGCCTCCCTGGCCGGGGACCCGCAGGAAGCCCCCCGACTCCGCACAAAGGCCGGATTCCCCTGCTTTATGACCCAGAGGCCCGGCCACTCGTAGCCGCCCAGAGGGCAACTCCTGGCGTCCGAGACGGAATATGTGAGATAAGTAAGTGGAGAGAGGGACGGAGATGAGGCCGGACGAGCCCTGGGTGCGCCCGCCCCCATGCTGGCTGCAGGGTCGGGTGACCCTGCCCTGAACTCCTTCCTGGGCCACGCCCTCTGGGAGGGGCTGCGTTCTCTGCAGCTGACCTCCTGTGACAGTGGGAGGGCTTCAAGGACATTAAAGAGCTGATCTGACAGAGAAATGATGTGGCTCCTCGTTCAGCTGTCAGGGGCCCCGGGCTCTCACCACTGGTGTGCTGGGCCACCCTGGGCAAGTCTGAGCCCCTCTCAGAGACGGGCTCAGTCATGGGGTGGAGGGTGGGGGTGACCAATCGCCCTGGACGCTGGTGGCTGAACCTTGGGCCTGCATTAGCTGGGCAGCACTGGGCAGCTGCCCCCATGGCCCACTCCTCCTCCTCCCTTGACATTCCAGGGGCTAGAGCAGGGTGACACCCCCAGCTCACCGTCAGCCCAGACTGGATCCCTGGGCCCTCTGTTCAGAGACCCGGGCTCTGCAGAGAGTCAGACCCATCCCTTCCCACAGTGCAGATAACACGTGGGGCCCAGGCCAGGGTCTGGCCAACTGAGATAGGTGGGGGCGGAGCTGGCCTCCCAGGGCACACCCTGGCCTTGCGAAGAGTGACCTTGGCTGGAGTAAGCCAGGCCAAGTGACCAGTGAGCCCCAAGCTCCTGTCCAGGCATCCCTCTGAGGCAGTGGGTGCAGCACCTGGGTGACCATGCAAGGAAAGAACCTGCCTGGGGGGCGAGATCAAGCCTGCCTTGCCTGAGACAAAAACAGGTAATCCAGCCACACGCGGCCTCCTCCAGCATCCGTGGAGAAATCGCAGAGCAGGGCACAGAGGCTTGCCCCTCCACCCCGGCTCTGAGAACCCGCACAGCCTCCTTCCCCTGGCAGCGCCCCGCTCCTCCGTGGAATGGGGAGCCCCTCACCCCATCAGAATTACCTGTGGGGAATGAACCAGTTAATCATTGGGAGACTTTGCGCAGTGCTTGGGGCCAAGTGGGGCTCCCCTAGCTCCTCCCCTGAGCCCTATTCACGGTGCTCTCTCAATGCCTGTGTCTCCCTCCCTCCTCAAGAGCCGGGGCTCTGTCCTCGCTGCCCTTGGCCTTCCTCCCTGGGCAGAGAACCAGCCAAGAGGAGCCCAGGTCTGGGACACAGGCATCGGCCAGCAGGCAATGCAGACGGTCACCTGCTGCCCCCTGGTGGTTGCGGAGGGCACTGTCGCCGCCTGGCTGCCCCTTGGGCCGGCTTGCTGCCCAGCTGCTGGGGAATCTGGGGTTTTAGCCTTGAGACTAGATGAGTCGGGAGAGGTAGGCCTCGCCACTGTGTGGTCCTGAGCATCACAAGGCCTCGCTGACCCCCAGGTTCCTAATCTGGACACTGGGGACATTCCGTCGCCCATGTAACTCCCAGGGTCCTCCAGAGGCTCTGTCGGCAGGCTGGATGTAAACGAATGAATGAGACCTGGACGAAACTCTTGGTGTGGGCGTACTGAGCAGGTCCAGGCTGTCGACTCCGGGCGCGGATCATGAAGAGGGGACGCAGGTCCAGAGAACCCTGCCGCCGTCCGCCTCCTCTCGGGCTCAGGGCTGTGTGCCAGGACTGCTGGGGCTCACCTCCGAGGGCGCAGTGCCATTGCATGTTGTGCGGGGGGGCAGGCGGCAGACAAGCACGCAGGCTGCAAGTGAGCGGGCCTGGAGGCTGCACCTCCGCCTGGCCCGCCTTCAGCGCCGGCCGTGATGTCATCTCTAGTGAGAGAGATGTCCGTGGGAGAGGCGGGTGTGGAGGAAACCCAGGGCAGCAAGGGCCCATGCCAGCCTCCTACCCCAAAGGACGGAAGGAGGATCACAGGCCCCGTCCCTGCATCCCTCAGCAGCCTCCACCTGCACCCCCGTCACCCCTGCCTCTGTCCTCAGCGGCCAGCAAGGACCCAGTCAGACCTTGGTGAGCCCCAGTCACTCTCCTGCCCAGAGCAGAGTCCTCTAGGGCTCCCCTCGCCAGAGGTAAAACCTGATTCCCTCCCTCGAAAGCCCCGTGTTGTGCCACCTCCCTATGTGAGCTCATTCCCACAGCTCTCCAGCTACACCCAGCAGCCCCTACCTCAGGGCCTTTGCACTGCAGCCCCCTAAGGACTCTTGCTCATGAGGCTGGCACCCTCACTTCCTCCACTGACCCTTTCCCCCTACTGACTCCCTCTGCTTCCCTGCACTTCTCACCACCATGTGTGCCGGGTGGTTGGCTCAGGCTCAGCCTCTGGACTGTCACCTCCGTGCCAGCCGGGACCTTCTCTTCTGTCCCCAGTTCACGCCCAGCACGGCACACTGGGCTCAGCCCACAGGAGGTGGTCAAAAAGTCGTTGTTGAATGAAACACCAAATGAATAAACCAACAGCTTGGCGAAGCACTCCAGCTACAACTTTAACATCCGATATATTCTTTCACAGAAGTCGCAGAAATGTGTTAAGCCGTTAAAAATAGGCGATATAATCTATTTATTGATTCGTAGCATATTTTAACATCATTATGTGAAAGTATAACATCACACTACATCACATTTGCACTTGCAAGTGGCACAGTGTCACTTTCGGCTCATTTTCTTCCTACGATGTTCAGGACTGTGATAGCCACTCCCTTTTCTAGAGCACTGAGCGCCGGCCTCAGGGCTGCGTACGTGCCTTCTTGAAGCCTCACAGCTATCGTAGCTGTCATTGTCCTGAGTGTTAAACACAGACACCAACGCACCAAGCACCTTGGTGAGCTGCCTGGTGTCACTCAGCAACGCGTGAAGGAGCGGGTCCAGGCGCCAGGCCACCCGGCCCTGCCCAAGCACCCAAATGTTGCTGTTGAAAGGGGTTTCCATGCCTGGAACTTCCTGCTGTCTCTTGACGTGATGACTTGGGTGGGTGGGTGACAAGGGAGAAGGGAAAATGCTGTGGCATCTAAAACATGGAGATCCTGACTCGACCACGGAATGCAGTGCCTGAAGAGGCATGCACACACACACGTGCACAGACATGCATGCACATGCACACACTTGCACGCACACACCCCACTCAGAGATGGCACAGGCACGGACAGTAGCAGCAGGGTTGGCTGGAAAGCGGCCGCTGGGGAGACAGCCTATGTCTGAGCTGGCAGAGGATTGGGTATGGAAGTGCTGCCACCCAGCCTCGAGCTCCTGCAAGCCTGGTGGCCGTGGGGTCCGTGGGTCCCAGGGAGGAGGCCTTTGGAGGAGGGCAGGCTGAGAGGCCTTGTGGGAGGCAGGCCTGTGCTCCCCACCGCTGCTTCACTCTCTGGACACACTCACACAGGGAGTGACCGTCCAGCTCCCACTCAGAGCCCTGCCTGCCCTCCAGGTGCTGTGCCAGGTGCACCACGCCCTGGGTGAGGCACCACTGTCATATGTGTCTTACAGGTAAAGGTTCGCAGAGCTTGAGTGACTTGCCCAAGGTTGGGCGTCTAGCAGAGCAGGAGTTTGAACCCGGGTCCAGGAGGGGTCGGTCTCCTCCGATGCCTCCAGCTGAGGACTTTGCTTTTGCTTCCGGCTGATGATAGAGGTTCAAGGACAGCAGCACAGGAGGAGTCTGAGTCCACGACCGCCCCACAGGCCTCCTGGGCTCCCCGGACCCGCCCTCGCCAGCTGGAGTCCTCATTCCTGGGACAGCACTGCTCTGAGCAGGAATGTGTGTGTCTTCACATGTTGTGCGTGGTGCGTGCTGCAGTGGAGGGTCTGGAGAAATTTCTCTGCCCATCCAAACATCTGAGACTGTTCCTTTCCACACGGGCCTCCTCAGAGAACTGCGCAGCCCGACCAGGGGCTTTCTCAGCCCAGGTTTCCCCCACCAACTTCAAGAGCTGCTGCAAGGTCTCAGTGCTTCTTGTCAATGGGGCCCATGCCGAGGCGGCTCTTAATTCCATGGGCAGGATCTCAGGGATGTAGCGAGAGATTCTCCTGCAAAGGCCCTCCACAGAAGCCAGAATCCGGACATCTCCCACCCACCACTCCCAAATCCCTCTGCAACCCCCCATCCATCCCACCCATTCCTCCCATTACCCCCCATCCATCCCACCCATTCCCCCACCCATCCGTCCCATACCCGCCATCCGTCCCACCCATTCCCCCACCCATCCCTCCCATATCCCCCCATACGTCCCACCCATTCCCCCACCCATCCCTGCCACATGCCTCCACCTACCCTCCACCCATCCCACCCACCCCTCCCATCTCCCTCCATCCACCCTCCATCCATCCCCCCGTTCGTTCCTCCCACATCCTCTGTCCGGAAAGTATTTACTGAGCACTGGCTTTGTTCATGGAGGAAGGGAAGTGAATGTTTTGACTCTTCCCAACATGACTGGGTGAAGGAATTATTCTCACGTCCAAACCACATGAACACACGCATTTTGCAAATTCCATTTGTGGCTACATCATGCAAATTCAGCTGTCACAATTTCCCGGGAAACTATAGGTGTAGAAAAAGACCATCTGGCCCGCCGTGGAGTCAGATTACGCCCCGCTGGATGGTTGGGTGCGGGCTGGTTACATTTTGTTTGAAAAGGCAAAATATGGACTTTTCACTGCCTGTTGTTTCAACTTTCAAAATTAAGTCAAATGCTGGAGTCCATGGTATGTACTCTGAACTGTGACCTCTGACATCTCACTCCCAAAGAGCCCCCGCCTGAGCCCCCCTAACCACAGCTCAGGGCACTTTCCTCTGAGCCTGCTCCAGGCTTCCATCTCTTGATCTCTTCCAGGGGCGCCTGCGGGGTCAGGGAGCGGGGGTACTGAAGGCTTTGAGGACGGACGGAGAGAAGGGGCTCATTTGCAGGCAGGAGGCTGAGAAATAGGGATTTGGAGTAGATTCTGGATTTCTGCGGGAGCCCTCTCATGGCACCAACTGGCCACCTCAACAATGCACAGTGGTGGGAGTCCAGTGCGGCTGAAGGGAAGCCCCCTGCCCTGGCTGAGAGCTATGGGACCCGAGGGGTGACCCGGGCCGCCCGCCGTCACTGAGCACGTTCCTGGGTGGGCTCGGCTGTGACACTGGCTGTCAGAAGCTCTGGCTCTTACTGAAAGGGCAGCAGCACACCGTGGCATTCAGACCCCAGAGCCAGGGAGAGCCAGGTTCAAAGTCGGCCCCACCCGTACTGTGTGCAACACTGCCCTTCGACCTGGGTGGGAGGCAGCCCCTGCAGCCGCCCTGCAGCCACCCTGCAGCCCTGCCACCTCATGGGGCAGTCAGTCAGCACCCAAAGGGGAGGTGTCTGCCAGACCCTGCTGGGAGGCCACAGAGCGAGCGCTCTGAATTCTAGAATGTTCTCATCGCCCCCAGAAAGACAGCCCGGACCCGCTGGCTGTCACCCCACACCCTGCCAGCCCCAGTCCACTTTCTGTGTCTATGGTCTTGCCTGCTCTGGACCTTCCACATACCTGGGATCACACAGTACGTGGCGTTTTGCATCCAGCTTCTTCCACTGGCATAACGTCCTCATGGTGCACGCGTGTCGTAGCGTGTGTCAACAGGCACTTCACTCCTTTTTATGGCTGAAGAGTAGCTCATTGTAAGGGGAGCCCACTTTAATAATGCGTTTTATTTAATCCAATATATCTGAATTACTATCATTTCAACATGTAATCAACTGAAAAACTTATTAATCAGATATTTTACAGTGCACTTGCAATGGTAAAGTCTTCAAAATCTGGCGCATTTTACACTTCGACAGAGATTTTCACATATTGAGGTATGTGGGGTAACCGTTTGGGTTCAAAACCAATTCAGCTTAAACTAAAGTAGCATGACTTATGGCCTATGGAGCACGCCTTGTCCATCTGCTTTGGCCGCTACCGTAGAGAACACCCTCTCTTAAGACAGGAGTGCAGACTTCCCCTCCAGCCGCCGCCAGCAAACACCTGTGTTAGTCCTTTTCCCAACATCACGGTCATGTTGACCTGCTAATTTGCAACTGAATACCTCTCTGAAACTTTGATGCATATGTGTCCTGGGCGTGTTTAATCTAAGTTCTTTGTTCTAGAAAAGGTGTAAGAGTGTACCGAAAATATTTTCTTCCTTTCTGGAAAATGCCTTCCCGGGTTAGAATCCTGTTTGGCTCAAGTAAACCTCACCTTATTGCTCTTATCTATAGGATGGTTATGGGTTATTTTGTGTCGACAACCTACAGCACATTTCAACTTGGACACTAAATGTCATCAGAAACATTTGATCTGTATTTAGGTTTCGTAAAATTTATCCTTTTTTTTTTTTTGAGGAAGATTAGCCCTGAGCTAACTGCTGCCAATCCTCCTCTTTTTGCTGAGGAAGACTGGCCCTGAGCTAACATCCATGTCCACCTTCTTCTACTTTATATGTGGGACACCTGCCACAGCATGGCTTGACAAGCGGTGCCATGTTTGCACCCGGGATACGAACCGGTGAACCCCGGGCTGCCGAAGCAGAATGTGCGCACTTGACCGCCGAGCCACCGGGCCAGCCCCAAAATTTATCCCTGAAAAAGTAGATTCGTGCACCCAGTCATTTCAAATATACTTAAAAGTTTGCCAAAAATTGAACTGAGTATCAAATGTTAATTAAAATTAAATACAATTAAAAGTTCAGCTCCACAGTCAGAGTAGCCACATTTAAGAGTGCAGAAGCCACACGTGGTTTGTGGCTGCTGACACATTAGGAAGCCTGGGCGCTGCTCCTCCAGCCGTGTGACATTGCAGAGGGCATGCGTCTTCTGTTTTTTCACCCAGGAAATGGGTTTCACGAGACACCCCCCCACCCCCCCACCCATGGAGGGGTTTCTAGGGGACGTGAATGTAAAGGATTTAGCGCCGGGTCCAGAGCCACAACATCAGTGGAAGCCAAGACTTAGATGATGGAGATTTTTCTCCTCCATCATCTCAGAACGGGGCAAGTTTTGCCTGTTCCGGGGAGACTTGTAACAAAGGCAGGCTCTGCTGTGCGTGCTGGGAGCTGAGGAGAGCGGCTGCGATCACACCCCCCGAGGCTGGACGGAGGCTTCCTGGTCTCCCCTCCCCACCGGACCCCTGCCCACCACCCCTGGTTAGAAGGAGTGACCCTTCTAACCCACAAAGATGGCCATGCTCCCTGCTGCTCAGACCCCAGCCTGTGTCCACACACCAGCTTGCACACCCATGTGCGTAGAAGCACTATTCACAATAGCCAAAAGGGAGACACAACCCAAGTGTCCATCGATGAACGACGAATAAACAAAATGTGGTCCATCCACATGATGGAATGTCATTCAACCATAAAAAGGAGTGAAGTTGGGACACATGCTACAGCACGCACAAACTTTGAAAACATTCTGCTCAGTGAAATAAGCCTGTCACCAAAGGTTACCTATGACGTGACTCCATTTATGTGAAATGTCCAGAATCAGTACATCTGTAAAGACAGAAAATAGAACCGCGGTTACCAGGGGCTGAGGGGAGGGGGTGGGGAGCTAGGGATTAATGGGGACAGAACTTCAGTTTGGGAAGATGAAAGTTCTGGAAATGGCTGGTAGTGATGTCTGCACAACTCTGTGAAGATACTAAAAGCTATTAAATTGTGCACTTTAAATGCATGGATTGTGTAGTTTTATCTCAATAAAGCTGTTACATTAAAAAACAAACAAATGAAAACCGCCCTTGGCTCCCTTTGCCCTCTGAGCACAGCCAGCCTCCTGGGCACGACTTCAAGCCCCCTGCGCCCCGTCACAGCCGCTCAGCTGAATTCACGCCATCTCCTAACTCCCACCCTGCAAGTGAACTGCTCGTCCCGCCACCACCACCAAGCGTCTCCAGCCCCGGGCCCACGGGAGCCCGCTCAGCTCGGGAAATATGTTTTTTCTAAAGTCCATCTCAGCCATCTCTTCCCTTGGGGACCGTCTCCTGCCTCCTCAGTGCCCCTTCGGTGCCCTGCTTGGAGACATCCACCTGGGTGTGGGGTGGACTGTGGGCTCTTCTGGGCCTGGCTTGTAGACTCACCTCCTTCATGTCCTCCCAGTGCCCAACACGCTGCCCCGCATGAATTCATTCTTTCACCCACCCATCTTTGCATCCATCATCAATCCACCCATCCGTGTATCCATCTACCCATCAGCCTATCCATCCACCCGCCCAGCCATCCATCCATCCATCCACCCACCCACCCATCCATACATCCATCTATCCATCCATCTACCCATCCACCCACCCATCCATCCATCCATCCATCTACCCATTCGCCTATCTATCCACCCACTCAACCTTCCATCCATCCATCCATCCACGCAACCATCCATCCATCTATCTGCCCATCCATCCACGCAACCATCCATCCATCTGTCTGCCCATCCATCCGTCCATCCATCCGCCCATCCACCCACCCATCCATCCATCCATCCATCTACCCATTCGCCTATCTATCCACCCACTCAACCATCCATCCATCCATCCATCCACGCAACCATCCATCCATCTATCTGCCCATCCATCCACGCAACCATCCATCCATCTATCTGCCCATCCATCCGTCCATCCATCCGCCCATCCATACATCCATCTATCCATCCATCTACCCATCCACCCACCCATCCATCCATCCATCCATCTACCCATTCGCCTATCTATCCACCCACTCAACCATCCATCCATCTATCTGCCCATCCACCCATCCATCCATCCACCCATCCACCCAACCATCCATCCATCCATCCATCCACCCACCCGCCCATCCATCCATCCATCTATCCATCTGCCTATCCATCCATTCATTCAGGAAACGCTTCCTGAGCACCTGGCTTCATAAACCCTGCTCCCAGTGGGGAGATGGAGCTGACCCAGGATTATCACAGTCAGGAGGGAGGTCTCAGAGGGGTGGGGGCAGCATACGCTGCACTCAGGCCTCTGGCCTCCTAAGCAGGTCCCAGGAGTCCCAGAGGGCACCGTGTTGTTTCGGAGCAGAGCTCAGCCCCTGCAGACATCTTGAGGCTCCACCCGCCTCCCACGCACACTCCTAGGCTTCCTCCTGACGTGATGTGGTGACCACCCCAGCCCTAGCAGGGCCCCGGCGGCTGAGTGATCTCACAGGTCACCTAGGGGAGCTCAGAGGGAGGGACTACCCTGTGGGGGTCTTTACAGGTTTCTTGGCTCCCTCTAGTGGGAGAAAATAATGGTCCAATACCGCAGCTTCCGCTGGTCCCAGGAGCCGGCTCGGCGGGAAGACGCCCCATCACAGAGCCCTCTGTGCAGTGTAACGGGACCCGGAGAGGGCCGTAGGGGTGACCTCTGGAAACCTGGTGCCCCTAGAGAGGACCCCCACGATCCTGCCTCTCCAGCACTTCACATGTCCTTGGGTTGACCCTACCCTAGGAGGGCCGGGGCCTCCCCCAGGGAGAAAAAGGCCATGAGTGAGGGCTCCCGAGTTCCACCCAGTCCCTCTGTGCACTTGGGCAAGAGGCTTAAGTGTCTGAGAGTCAGACTCCTCATCTGTGAAGGCAGAACGGTGTAGCCAGGGCAGAGGCAGCACCGCAGGGTCAATGAGACGGACGCGTGCACAGCCCTCAGGACGGCCTGACCCTCTGCCACCTCGGGGTTGAATGCAGTCCTGGCTCAAGTGTCTTCCCAGCCAGGAGCTTTGATCCAGGAAGTCAGAGCTCCCATCGTCCAGTGGCGGGTCTCCACTTCCTGAACTGTCCCAACCCCCACGGCCTTCCTCATCCCAGAAGGCAACCTACCTGGGGGTCCCAGCATCTCTGCCACAAAGGGGTGCTGTGGGGCGCCAGTCCGTCCCTGCCAGGGGACAGCAGGGAAGGGGGCACGTCCAGCCTCTGCAGGCCACAGGCCGTTTCTGTCACCTGAGACCTTGGCTCGGAGCCTGGCCCAGCTGGCCTGGGTCCTCCCAAGCCCCTGCTGCCTCCAGTGTGGGCTCAGGGGGTCACTCTTTGAGGTTCGTGCTCACACTCTTGCTACTGGGGCCTGAACAAGGGGTCTGTCCCTCGGGAAAGACGTGTCCATCAACACAGAGAGAGCGGGCGTCTCCTACTCTGCACATTTTAACTGGAGCCTCACCAGGCACCTGTTTTACTGTATTTCTGGGTACCTACCTTCTCTCCTGACTCACCCAAGGCCGCCTCTCTCCCATCCCTCCAGGGTCAAGATGCAGGTCAAAGTTCTCACAACCCACCTGAACCGCCAACTGACTGACCGGCTGTCCTGCCTCGGCAGCTGCAACGTCATGAACCCCACTCATCTCGGCTTCCAGGGCCCACACCTTGGATTTTTCTTGTTGCTGCCATCATGACAGGTCTCGGCTGTAGCAGCCGGCACCAGCCACACACGGCCCAGCTGTGCCCGCTCCTCCTGCTGCCCTGGCCCAGGGGCCCCCTAAGCCAGGGTCCAGGAGCGGCCTGATGACTTCCTAGCCATACCACCTGCCTTTCCTCTCAGGCAAAAAAGACGCTGTTGTCGGCTGTGTTCCCCCAACACCCAGTGTTCTCCTGCCCCCCGCCCCCCACTCCCAACACTTGGTGCCTGGAGTGGGGGGGTCCCAGGCAGACTGTAGCTGCTATTAGGGACCGGCTGGCCTCGGCCAGTTGGCAGCAGGAATGCCACCGCTGACAGTAAGTGGAGCACGGAGAGCCCCGGCACGGGGGAGCGAGTGTTAGAACTAGTCCCGGTGGTGACCTGGGTGGGACGCCTGTGGATGAGAACTGGCTGGGGGTGCAGCATCCCAGACGTTTGAAGGGGGGCGGGGAAGGGTGACTGTTAGAGCCACGGAAACGGGCGACTGTGGCAGGCGGCTGGGGTGCATGGGAGAGAGTCAGGGAGGGCTGAGGGGGACTCATCACCCCTTAAGGAGACGTTGGAAAGCCGGAGCTGCTTTTCAGAGCACATACCGCAGTCCCCGTGTCCGCGGGCTCACTCCCTGCAGTTTCAGTTACCCGCAGTCAACTGAGTCCAGGTCCAAAAATATTAAATGGAAAATTCTAGAAGTAAATGATTCATAAGTCTTAAATTGAGTGCCGTTCTGAGTGGCGTGATGAAATCTCGCACTGTCCCGCTCTCTCCCACCCGGGACGTGAATCCTCCCTATGTCCGGCGGATCCGCGCTGTAGGCGCCCCCGCCCGTTAGTCACTGAGCAGCCGTCTCGGTTGTCGGACCGACTGTCGTGGTATCGCGGTGCTTGTGTTCGTGGAACCCTCATTTTACTCAATAATGGCCCCAAAGCGCAAGAAAAGTGATGCTGGCGATTTGGATATGCCAACGAGATGCCGCAAAGTGGTTCCTTTAAGTGAAAAGGTGAAAGTTCTCCACTTAAGGAAAGGAAAAAAATCGTATGCTGGGGGTGCTAAGATCTGCGGTAACTTTTATTACAGCACCTTGTTATAATTGTTCTATTTTATTATTGGTTATTGTCAATTTCTTCTATGCCTGATTTATCAATTAAACTTTATCATAGGGCCATATTTGCAGGAAAAAACCTAGTATCTACAGGGTTCAGTACTATCCGGGGTTTCAGGCATCCACGGGGGTCATGGAACCCGCGAATGAGGGGGATCACTGAATAATGAGACTTTCGTCCCCCCAGCTGCAAAGCAGAAAACGTGGAGGAGCTCCAGGGAAGGCTGCCAGCCAGCAAGTCTTCCGGGAAAGACCAGGGCCCTGATTGGGAAGGAATGGGGCCACGAGATGTGGGAGGGGGACATTTAGATCATCATGCAGGACACGTGCCCCCTTGGGAGCCTCTGCGCTGGCACAAGTGGCCGTTCCCCCGTTAAAGGCCAGCCTTCTCCCTGCCTGAGGACAACCCATGGCCTCTGCCTTCCGAGACGCCACACCTTTGCTCTGGCAGATGGTGTCCTTGGGTGTCTGTCTGCGTCTTGGACTAAAATGTAGGAATCTTAGCTTTTTATTCTATTTCTTGAAGAGCCATCAAAAAGGTTTCCGGCACCATAGCCATTCACTCCTCTTTTTGGCACCACTCCTTGGTCCTCCAGAGCCTTCCACCAGGCTTGTCACTCCAGGGGACCACAGGAGACAGGTTACTCAGCTGTATCCTAAGACAAGCTGTATCTTCAATGCTTTTAGCCGCAGCCCAGCCAAATAACCAATCCTGGCTTCCACTTTTCCTGGACCGATTTCCGTGTTAGGGTTTACAGTGGGTTGAAGGTGGACCCTAAAAAGCTGTGTCCACATCACATCCCTGACAGCTGTGAATGCGACCTTATTCGGAAAAGGAGTCTTTGCAGATGTAATTAACTGTGGATCTCGAGACGAGGAGATGATCCTGGATTATCTGGGCCCTAAATCCGATGACAAGTGTCACTAGAAACACACAGAGGAGAGATAAAAGGAGAAGAGGAGAGGCCACGTGGAGACAGATGCGGAGACGGGAGTGATGCAGCCACAAGCCGTCACAGCCAGCAGCCCCCAGCGGCGAGGAGAGGGGCTTGGAACAGAGTCCTCCCGGCGCTTCTGGAGGGAGCGTGGCCCTGCCAACAACTTGATTTCCTCCTGACCAGGTATGGGAAATCCTGAGCCTCAAAAAATAATGAATGCAATTGACTGAAAGACATCAAATACATTAAAATTCATGAGGCTGTATTGATATATTTTTTTAATCTCTGACTTTCAAAAAATCCCTTTGGAAGTTGATGAGCCCCGACTCATTATTCTGAAAACAGGTCGGGAGAGGGAAGAACAGAGCATTTATTCTGCCTTTCCTGTATGAACGGCATTTCAGGGTAACCAAAGAGTTGATAAAGAAAGTAATACCCTAGGGGAAAATTCCAGAAAATAAAGGCAGAAGTAAAATTAGAATCAGCAAATCACCAATTTGCAATCCTTAGTGAGACGTGGATGGAAGTTACCATCGTTGACGGCAGTTAAAATGATCCAGTGAAACGGTGATGGGGAGTTTCGTAATGGGTCGATCAGGCTGCCAATACTCGAAGCCACTGGCCAATCTTAATACTGAAGGAGAGAGAGAAAGCCACACAGTGTGTGCCCCCCGTCCCGCCCCGGTCCCTGAGTGACGTGCTAGGAAGTTCAGAGTCAGAGCAGCCCCCCACACAGGAGCCTGGCCAACAAGAAGACCCTTAGTCTGATCAAGGCTAAGATCTAACTACCAGTTTTCAGAACACACAGAGGAGACAAGAGATGTTAATGACACCATGGAGATGCAGCAGCCAAATCCAAGACGCAGATGCTTCTAAAGAACACATGACCTGGTTTCTTCATGAGCTAAGTGCAAGGAAGAAAAAAGCAGTAGCGAAAGCATCACGGATGAAGGGAGATTTAAGAGACATTCAACCAAATGCAGCCACATTTGGATCCTGTTCCAAACAAATTAAACATATAGTCACATTTATCAGATAATCAGGGAAATATGGACATTCACCAGATATTAGACATTAATGAATAATTGTTACCTTAAAATGTGACTGGGTTTCTGTGCTTGTGTATAAAAACACCAGCGTATTTAGAGGTGAAATAATATGATGTCTGGCATTAGCTGGTAGCTATTTTCTCACAACAATAATTTGCTGCTGCTGCTTTTTTCGTGGTGAGGAAGAGTGGCCCTGAGCTAACATCTGGTGCCAATCTTCCTCTTTCTTTCTTTCTTTCTTCCTCCTCAAAGCCCCAGTACACAGCCGTGTGTCCTAGTTGCGAGTCATTCTAGTTCTTCCATGTGGGACCCCGCCGCCCCCTGGCTTGACGAGTGGTGCGCAGGTCCGCGCCCAGGATCCGAACTGGTGAACCCCTGGGCTGCCAAAACAGAGTGCACAAACCGAACCACTCAGCCACGGGGCCAGCCCAATTTGCTTCCTTTTTAAAATCTTGGTGAAATATGACACTAGGCATATGCACATAAGACATAAATGTGCACCTTAATACGATGCTATAAAGCAAGAAGCTAGGTGACCAGCACCAGGGCAAGAATCAGAACTGTGACAAGACCCCAGAAGTGCCCAGCAAGCCTCCCCCCAGCACAGCCCCTCCTCCCCAGGAGCTACCCCGACACTGACGTCTATGGTCCTCACCTCATCACTTCTGCAGCTTTATCTCTGAGTGTGCGACCAAAAATACTATCATTACTTTTGCCTCTTTTTGAACTTTTTATAACAGAATCATTCAGTAGAGTTTTTTCATGTGTGGGCTGGCTTCCTTTCCCTGAATATTTTGTGTCTATGACTCATTCGTGTTTTTTTACGTACTATGGCTAATTTATTTTCATTGCTGTATGCTACAGTATTTCTTTGTATGGCTATGCCACAATTTAGTTCCCCATTCTAATGACAGACGTGGGGAGTTTCTAGCGTTAAGCTGTTAGCCGTAAACGCTGCTCTGCACATTCTCACCCACGTGTGTAGATCACCCAGCTCGATGCACCCCGAGGAGCGGAACTGCGGGACGATAGGGCACAGGTGCCCTCAGAGGTCGTGGAAAATAGCAGCTGCGTCAACCTGCTTTCCCATTGGCAGTGGAAGACAGACACCACCGCCACCCATCATTGCCATCACTGGCAGTCTCTTTGCTTTTAGACTTTCTTGTGGACGTGGGTGGTTTCACGCTGTGGTTTTTATTTAGATTTTCCAGATGACTTTTTTTTTTTTTACTATGAGTTTGTCTTTTTCTTTCCTTTTTTTTTTCAATTGAGTTTAAGATGTTTACAACATTGTGAAATTTCAGTTGTACATTGTTGTGTGTCAGTCACCTTATAGGTGTGCCCCTTCGCCCTTTGTACCCACCCCCACCCCTTTTCCCCCTGGGAACTACTAAACAGTTCTCTTTGTCCATGTGCTTGCTTATCTTCTACATGAGTGAAATCATACAGTGTTTGTCTTTCTCTGTCTGGCTTATTTTCCTTAACATAATGCCCTCAAGGGCCATCCACGTTGTTGTGAATGGGACGATTTTGTCTTTTTATGGCTGAGTAGTATTCCATTGTATATATATACACCACATCTTCTTTATCCAATCGTCTGTCAATGGGCGCTTGGGTTGCTTTCACATCTTGACTGTTGTGAATGATGCTACAATGAACACAGGGGTGCATAAATCTCTTTGAATGGTTGATTTCAAGTTCTTTGGATAGATACCCAGTAGTGGGATAGCTGGGTCGTATGGTATTTCTATTTTTAGTTTGTTGAGAAATCTCCACACTGTTTTCCATAGTGGCTGTACCAGTTTGCATTCCCACCAGCAGTGTATGAGGATTCCCTTTTCTCCACATCCTCCCCAACATTTGTTGTTTTTTGTCTTGGTAATTAGAGCCATTCTAATGGGTGTAATGTGGTATCTTAGTGTAGTTTTGATTTGCGTTTCCCTGATGATCAGTGATGATGAGCATCTTTTCATGTGCCTATTGGCTAGCCATATATCTTCTTTGGAGAAATGTATGTTCATATCCTTTGCCCATTTTTTGATCAGGTTGTTTGATTTTTTTGTTGTTGAGTTGTGTGAGTTCTTTATATATTATAGAAATTAACCCTTTGTCGGATATATGATTTGCAAATATTTTTTTCCCAGTTGGTGGTTTGTCTTTTCGTTTCAATCCTGGATTCCCTTGCTTTGTAGAAGCTCGTTAGTCTCATGACGTCTCACTTGTTTATTTTTTTTTTGTTTCCCTTGTCCAAGAAGACACGGTGTCCAAAAAAGATCCTTTAAAGACTGATGTGAAAGAATGTACTGCCTATATTTTCGTCTAGAAGTTTTATGGTTTTAGGTCTTACCTTTAAGTCTTTGATCCATTTTGAGTTTATCTTTGTGAATGGTGTAAGAGAATGATCTACTTTCTTTACTTTGCATGTGACTGTCCAGTTTTCCCAACACCATTTGTTGAAGAGACTTTCCTTTTCTCCATTGTATGTTCTTAGTTCCTTTGTCGAAGATTAGCTGTCCATAGATATGTGGTTTTACTTCTGGGCTTTCAATTCTGTTCCATTGATCTGTGCATCTGTTTTTGTACCACTACCATGCTGTTTTGATTACTGTGGCTTTGTAGTGTGTTTTGAAGTCAGGGATTGTGATACCTCCAGCTTTGTTCTTTTTTCTCAGGATTGCTTTAGCAATTCGGGGTCTTTTGTTGCCTCATGTGAATTTTAGGATTCTTTGTTCAATTTCTGTAAAGAATGTCATTGGGATTCTGATTGGGATTGCGTTGAATCTGTAGATTGCTTTAGGCAGTATGGACATTTGAACTATGTTTATTCTTCCGATCCATGTGCATGGAATCTCTTTCTATTTCTTTAGGCTATCATCAGTTTCTTTCAGAAAAGTCTTGTAGTTTTCATTGCATAGGTTTTCACTTCCTCGGTTAAATTTATTCTGAGATATTTTATTCTTTTTGTTGTGATTGTAAATGGGATTGTGTTATTGAGTTCTCTTTCTGTTAATTCATTATTAGAGCATAGAAATGCAGCTGATTTTTGTAAGTTTTTTTGAACCCTGAATCTTTGCTGTAATTGTTGATTATTTCTAATAGCTTTCCAGTGGATTTTTAGGGTTTTTTATATATAAAATCATGTCATCTGCAAACAGCGAGAGTTTTACTTCTTCACTGCCTATTTGGATTCTTTTTTATTTCTTTTTCTTGCTGAATTGCTCTGGCCAAAACCTCTAGAACTATGTTGAATAAGAGTGGCAAGAGTGGGCACCCTTGTCTTGTTCCTGTCCTCAGAGGGATGGCTTTCAGTTTTTCCCCAGTGAGTGTGATGTTGGCTGTGGGTTTGTCATATATGGCCTTTATTATGTTAAAGTACTTTCCTTCCAAACCTATTTTATTGAGCGTTTTTCTCATAAATAGATGTTGGATCTCATCAAATGCCTTCTCTGCACTGACTGAGATGATCGTGTGGTTTTTGTTCCTCACTTTGTTAATGTGGTGTATCACATTGATTGATCTGAAGATGCTGAATCATCCTTGCATCCCTGGTGTAAATCCCACTTGATCCTGGTGTATGATCTTTTTAATATATTGCTGATTTGGTTTGCGAATAGTTTGAGGATTTTTGTGTCTATATTCATCAGCAATATTGGCCTGTAATTTTCCTTCTTTGTGTTGTCCTTGTCTGGCTTTGGTATCAGGGTGAGGTTGGCTTTGTAGAATGTGTTAGGAAGTGTTCTGTGTTCCTCAATAGTTTGAGAAGGATAGGTATTAAATCTTCTTTGAATATTTGGTAGAATTCTCCAGAGAAGCCATCTGGTCCTGGACATTTATTTTTGAGGAGGTTTTTCACTGTTGTCTCAATCTCTTTACTTGTGATTGGTCTACTCAAATTCTCTATTTCTTCTTCAGTCTGTTTTGGAAGGTTGGAAGAGTCTAAGAATTTATCCATTTCGTCTAGATTGTCCAATTTGTTGGCACATAGTTTTTTATAGTATTCTCTTATAATCATTTGTATTTCTGTGATACCTGTTGTAATTTCTCCTCTTTCAGTTCTAATTTTATTTATCTGAGATTTGTGTCTTTTTTTCTTTGTAAGTCTTGCTAGGGGTTTGTCAATTTTGTTTATATTTTCAAAGAACCAGCTCTTTGTTTCATTGATCCTTTCTACTGTCTTTTTTGTTTCAATTTCATTTGTTTCTACTCTAATTTTTATTATTTTCCAACTTCTACTGAGTTTGGGCTTTGTTCTTCTTTTCTTTTTCTAATTCTGTTAGGTGTCGTTTGAGATTGCTTATTTGGGATTTTTCTTGTTTATTGAGGTGAGCCTGTATTGCAGTGAATTTCCCTCTTAAGACCACTTTTGCTGCGTCCCAAATGAGTTGGTATCATATGTTTTCATTTTCATTTGTCTCCAGATAATATTTGGTTTCTCCTTTGATTTCTTCAATGATCCATTGGTAGTTCGTTAGCATGTTGTTTAATCTCCACATCTTTGCCCCTTTTCCAGCTTTTTTCTTGTAATTGATTTCTAGTTTCATAGCATTATGGTCGGAAAAGATCCTTGATATTATTTCAATCCTCTTAAATCTATTGAGGTTGCTTTGTTTCTCAACATATGGTCTATTCTTGAGAATGTTCATGTGCACTCGAGAAGAATGTGTAACCTGCAGTTTTTGGATGGAGTGTTCTATATATATCTATTAAGTCCATCTGGTCTAGTTTTTCATTTAATTCTACTATTTCCTTGTTGACTTTCTGTCTGGATGATCTATCCATTGGTGTAAGTGGGGTGTTGAGGTCCCCTATTATTATTGTGTTGTTGTCAATAGCTCCTTTTAGGTTTGTTAATGGTTGCTTTATGTACTTTGGTGCTCTTGTGTTGGGTGCATATATGTTTATAAGTGTTATGTCTTCTTGGTGGAGTGTCCCTTTTATCATTATATACTGTCCCTCTTTGTCTCTCTTTATCTGTTTTGTCTTAAAGATTTTATTTTTCCTTTTTCTTCCCAAAGCCCCTGGCTACATAGTTCTATATTATAGTCGTGGGTCCTTCTAGTTGTGGCTTGTGGGATGCCGCCTCAGCATGGCTTGATGAGTGGTGCCATGTCCGTGCCCAGGATCTGAACAAGCGAAACCCTGGGCCGCTGAAGTAGAACATGAACTTAACCACTTGGCCACAGGGCCAGCTCCCCTGTTTTGTCTCGAAGTCTATTTTCTCTGATATAAGTATGGCAACACCTGCTTTCTTTTGTTTGCCATTAGCTTGGAGTATCATCTTCCATCCCTTCACTCTGAGTCTGTGTTTGTCTTTGGGGCTGAGATGTGTTTCCTGGAGGCAGCATATTGTTGGGTCTTGTTTTTTAATCCAGATATCCTGCCACTCTGTGTCTTTTGATTGGAGAATTCAATCCATTTACATTCTGGGTGATTATTGATATATGAGGGCCTAATGCTGCCATTTTATCTCTCGTTTTTCGGTTCTCCTGCATTTCCTTTGTTTCTCATCCCATGTAACTTGGACTACCAATTCAGTCAGGTAGTTTTCTATGCTGGTTTTCTTAGTTTTATCCTTATTTATCATTTGTGTCTCTGTTCTAATTATTTGTTTAGTAGTTACCATGTGGCTTGTATAAAAAATCTCATAGATGAGATAGTCCATTTTCTGATAGCCTCTTATTTCCTTAGACTAAGCCAGTTCCCTCCTTTTCCTCCTCCTCTTCTAAGTTGTTATTGTCACATCTTATTTCATCTCATGCTGTGAGTTTGTGGTTAAAATGACAAGATTATGTTTATTTTTGGTGTTTTCCTTTCCTTTATCTTTAATGTTATAATTAAGCATTTACTAACCTGTTCTGATGAAGAGCTGCAATTTCATGGTTTTGTCTTTCTACTTATCTCCTTGCTCAGGGTTTTGCAACCCCTTTCCTTTTTTTTTTTCTTTTTCCTTTCAGGTATGAGGGCCTTCCTGAGGATTTCTTGTAGCAGGGTCATGTGGCAATGAACTCCCTTAACTTTTGTTTATCCAGGAAAGTTTTTATTTCTCCATCATATTTGAAGGATATTTTCACTGGATATAGCGTTTGTGGCCGAAAGTTTTTGTCTTTCAGAATTTTGAGTATATCATTCCACTCTCTCCTAGCCAGTAAGTTTCTGCCAAGAAATCTGCTGACAGTCTGATAGGGGTTCCTTTGTAGGTTGTTTTCTTCTGCCTTGCTGCCCTGAATGTTTTTTCTTTGTCATTGACTTCTGCCAGTTTTATTACTTTATGCCTTGGAGTTGGTCTTTTTACATTGATAAAGTTTGGAGCTCTATTGGCTTCTGTCACATGGATTTTCAGCTCCATCCCCAGGTTTGGGAAATTCTCAGCCATTACTTCTTTGAACAAGTTTTCTGCTCCATTCTCCTCTTCTCCCTCTGGGACATCTATAATCCTTATGTTGCATTTCCTAATTGAGTCGGATATTTCTTGGAGAGTTTCTTTATTTCTTTTTAGTCTTGGTTCTCTCTCCTCCTCTGTCTGAAGCATTTCTGTATTCCTGTCCTCCAGACTGCTAATTCTGTCCTCCATATTATCAGCGCTACTGTTCAGGGAATCTAGATTTTTCTTTTCTCATCCATTGTGTTTTTTATCTCCAACGTTTCTGATTGGTTCTTCTTTATAGTTTCAAGCTCTTTTGTGACATAGCTCCTGAACTCATTGAGTTGTCTATCTGTAATCTCTTTTAACTCGTTGAGTTTTTAAATGCTAGTTATTTTGAATTCTGTTTCTTTTAGGTTATAGATTTCTGTGTCTTCAGGTTTGATTTCTGGGTACTTGTCATTTTCCTTCTGTTATGGAGATTTAATACATTTTTTCCTACTGCTTTATGGTGTGTATTTGTGCCTCCGCATAGAGATTGAGTTTGGTTACTGCTTCACTTGCTGCCACTGGAAGGAGGGGACAGGAGCTGTGTAATCTGCGTCCACCAGGATCCCTGTCAGCTGTTTCTGACCGAGCCTGAGCCACTTCTTGGGATCACAGTGGTCCTGCGGGGTCTCCCACCAACTGTGGGAACGACGACATGGAGGCTCTGGGTTGCTGTCACCTGCTCCCACAGACCCACCTAGACACGCCCCCTCCTTAGGGACTGCAGTGGTGTTATGGGCTTTCAAGGCAGCCAGGAGCTTGTTCGCCTAGACTCACAGGTCCACCACTGTCTGGTCCTAGTTTGTACCAGCTGTTGTGCTTGGTGGGTGGGGTCTCCCTGCTGGGTGTGAGTCAGCACTGCTTCCTGAGACCATGGTGGGACTGTGAATCCTCCCACCAGTGGAGAGAGTGATCACCTAGGAGCTCAGGGCTGCTGCCACCTCCTCCCACAGTCCTGCCAGTCATACTGTCTTTTGCAGCTGCTGTGCTACTGTGGATGTTTGTGGTAGCCGGGGGCACTTTCGCCTGAGCTGCAGATACACCGCCGTCTGTTTCTAGGTGGCACCAGCCTTTGAGCTTGGTGGGCGGGGCCTCCCCCCCAGGTCTGAGCCCAAGTCTCTCCCTGGTGCCACAGTGGGACTGTGGGCTTTCCCACTGCACCAATGAGCAATCACAGGGGGCTCAGGGCTGCAGTCACCTGTTTCCACAGTCTCACTGAGGTGCATGCCCACCCTTGGGGCCATGGTCATGCTATGAGCACTTCAGCCAGGAGAGCAGTCATTCATGGGTACTGGGCTGTCTGGGAGCCAGAGACATCTCCTCCCTGGGGGTAGTCCATCCACCTTCTGAAGTACAGCAGGGTGAGTCTCTCAGGCAGCCTAGGGTGCTGTGTGAGTATCCTTTGCTGATCAATGAATGTCCATTTAGTTGTAGTTCAAAGGGGGAGAGACAAAGGGAACCACTCACTCTGCCACATTGCTGATGTCGCTCTCTTTTTCTTATTAATCACAGAAATTCTTTTTATATTCTGGACATGAGACCTGCACCAGTTTCTAAGTTATGTCCATGAGCCCCAAACCCACCCTTTTATACTGGGTCTGTGATGCTGGGTCTATGATGTTAGATCTGTGATGCTGGGTCCGTGCTGCTGGGTCTGTGATGCTGGGTCTATGATGTTAGATCTGTGGTGCTGGGTCTGTGATGCTGGGTCTGTGGTGCTGGGTCTGTGATGCTGGGTCTGTGCTGCTGGGGGCGCTTTGCCCACAGCTCCTCTCAGGTTCTGCCAGTAGGGGAGCTGCTGGGAGGCTGCAAAGCTGGAGAAAGGAGGTGGAAGAAGGGACCGGCTTCTTCCTGCCTGTTTCCTGCTCCTGTGAGTGACCCCAGCCATGCTTCTCCACCTGGCAGTGGCAGTTCCATCCCACAGCCCCTGCTGAGTCCAGTTGGCAGTTTCCTAACATTGGTAGGGTAGCTTCACCATGACTCAGCCCTCGGCACAGCACCACCAACCCTGTCCTCAGACGTCTGGGTCTGGGTCCAGGAGGCCTCTCCTCCAGCCCAGAGAACCAGCACATGCCCAGCAGGGCCCCTCCTCAAAGCTCCATGGGGCCATCTCTAAGTGTCTACATTTTCATTACACTTTGTTCCTTCTGTCCTGAGGGGCAGCTGCTTCCTCCATGGTGCTCAGAGCTCTGTGCTTTCAGCCATCTGGCTAACAGCTTTATACTTGTCTAGCAATTCTTTATTTTAAATTCTCTTTATTCAAGTAGCAGGTGCATTTTCTGTCTCCTCCTGGGATCTTGACTGATAGCTGAAGTGGTACCAGGAGGGGTCCCCAGAAGCTGACGCTCACATGTGGAATTCAGAGAGCAGCTTGCTCATGTGAAGGGTTTGAACTAAAGGTCGAGCTCCTCCTTGCCAGTGAGACGGGCATTCCAGATCCGAGGCATGCACTGGCATCGCGTTCATCAAACTGCTCCCCGTGGTTGATGGTGTTGGAGTGCTTCCAGAGCAGAGGGCTCAGGGACACTGATGCACCTGGCCACTGGACAGCAGTGATCAACATAAGGTCTGCGGTGTGGGATGGATGTTCTGAGCGCCCTGGAAGAGGTGCACAGGGAAGGAAAGCTCTGGGCTTTGAACTCTCAGCTCAAGTGATGGTCAGAAAACCAGGGTGTTTCCACAACAATCCTAAACGATTGGCTACCAGGTCAATATCGCTGAATAGCAGACAGCAAATTATTTTGGTGGGTTGCAGAATTGCAACATCAGTTGAATCCCCAGCCTCGCCAAGTCTGTCTTGTGAACGTGTGGCATTGGTTGGGAAGGAGTGGGACCCTGAAACTCGGAAAGGGGCATCTGGTTAGACTCAGATGAAGCTGAGGATCTTCCGTCCTCCAGGTACTCTGAGCCTCTCTCGTCAAGAGAATTAACTCGAAACACGGTGATAACCTCACCTGGGGGAACTGCCTTGGAAGGAGATGCCTATTGTTCTCAAAGCCCACCCCCCACACACTTGTTGCCACTAGATCCATATGTCGGTTCAGATCTCAGCATGTTCCTGGGAGGCCAGAGGAAAGGCCAACCCAAGAGGAAATCGCTTGTGTACTCGAAGAACGGAAAGATCGTACTCGTATACACTGGCAGAAACCCAGGGCCGTGTGTGTGGGAATGGATTCCAAGAGCATCAGACCAAGGAGGACAGAACGTAAACTGGATCCAGCCAAATGGCCTCGGGTAAACGCCCTGCCCAGAGATTCCGGGTTTCGTGTGTAGCTTGTGCAGCTGGAAATGGCGAGTTCGCTTTGTTGAGTGATTGACATTGGACTCCACAGTGGCCTGTGTTTAATGAGCCCAAAATGGCAGAACTTCACCGGCATGGCGCAGAAGGAGTCCAAAGCCTTGGGCAGACGGGAAGGTTGGCATCCGCACCACAGTGCTCCTGAGCAGGGACCCCATTCCTGCACAAAAGAAGTGAAACAACGGGCGTGTGCATGTGGAAGTCACTGGTCTTACAGATGCCCCGTCTCCTGGAATGCCCACCTACCAAGGAGTGGAGTGGTCTCCTGGGGATGTGGGTACAGCACCACTTGGGAACAACACCATGAACATTTGGGGTCTCTGCTTCAAGTGTGTGCTTTGAACCAGAGACAAATATATGGTGCTGTCTCCCCCATGGCCAGACCTCAGGGGTCCAGGAACCAGAGTGGAAGTGGGCGTGGCTCCTCTGACTTCCGGCAACATCTCCCAGTGGTTTTAATCCTACCCCACATCTTTGAGCTCTGATGGCTTAGAAGTCTCTGTTCTCGAGGGAGGAATGGGTCCACCAGGGAATCCAACAATGGCCCCTTTGATCTGGAAGATCAGACTGCCACCTGGACATCTGGGGTTCCTCTTACTGTCACCACTAGTTGCCCTGAGAGACTGGAAGCATTTAACTGTTTTTCCACATTGCTCTTTTTCCTTTTGTTATGTTAAGGAGATGCCATCACCAACCACCCCGGACCTGATCAAGCCTGACACAAGAGCTACACCTGTGACCTTTGCCTTATTTTTAGTGCTAAGATCTCTCCAGGAGGAGCTGAGGCCTTACTACCATAACCTGCAGTGTGTGTGGGAGCATGTTTTCCAACTGAGCCTGTGCAAGCGAACACCCACCCCTCCCTTTCGAATATTCATTCCCATCCGAAATAAATGTCCCTGCTTCCCGTTGTTCCAGGACGCCATGACTCTGGAAATGATCCTGCATGGTCTCCTATTTGCCGCAAATACACCTTACTTTGTGAGACAACTGCTTCTGGCGGAGAGTCTGATTTAACTCACCTGGAGGGAACCCACTTCGGTTTCAGTAAGAATACCAGCAACTGACCCTCAGCAGTGGATTCCAGTACTGGCTGAGGTGAGTGATCCCACTGCCGAGGAGAAAGTGAGTCACTGCTTCACAGCGCGGGCGGGAAGAACCGTGTCTGGAACCCAGGGATTACTCCCGGTGCCTGTTAGTGTTTCTACCACCAATAGTCAGAGTTAACGGAAAGCGACAGCGACCATAAATAAATAAATAAATAAACAGGATGATGGGGGGTTACGCCCTTCAGGAATGAACTAAGTCACCCCGCTGGTTAGAAAAACCTTGGCCAGCTGACATCCTGCTGAGGGCAAAGGAAAGGCTTGCACCTGTTACAGAGACAAGGAGGGTGACAGCGATCCCTATGCCCTGCCCATCAAGTGTGTCTATATTTGTATCTAGCCCTTCTTTTATCTCCTGGTTCCCCTTATTAGTTTCAGCTAGTTTTGTTGGAAATGCGTTTTGCAATTTAGTTTCAGGTAGAAGAGTGTTCAGACAGAAGAGGCGGAATGCGAAGAGCAGTGAACACCCTGAGGAGGGTCCAGCGCCTGGTGGGACCTTGCAGCTCCTCGGGTTGGGAGAGGGTGAGGCCGCCTGGCTCTTGTAGGAAAGGTAGTTGCACCTTGTAGGCAGAAATGTAGAATTGGGCTTTTTGTTTTGCTTTTCTTATATGGAAGTTCAAACGTCTGTAGAAATGTATGAATGGAAGCTGAGTAAACAAACAGGAGGATGGTGCCAGTTATGACGTTGCTGCCTGTCATCCGAAACCTTTTACACTAAACACAGATCTACACATCCTGCATATTCTGCTTTGTGAGGCAGGGCCCCGGACTCGGCAAACCTCACCTTCCCCTTGCCAGCATCTCTGAGGGAGCCCGGGGGCAGGGGTGCTGGAGGGAGACGGGAGCTGGAGGAGGCAGAGGGAGCTGGCGCCCTCCTTGCACCTCCTGCCGGCTGCCTGTCAGTTTGCAGTTCCCTCAAGAATCATTCTTCACGTTTTTTCCTGAAGCAGCCGCTCAATCCGTTCTATAGTTTTTCCAACAAGTGCAAAATCCATGTTATCACATTGCAGCCACTCAGAGGCAGCAGCTGGCAGGCGCCCCCTCCTCAGGGTCTGCGACCCTATTCTTAGGGCAGACACCAGCTCCAGCGACCAGCGTCCCCTCCTCAAAAGTCTGAGTTTCTGCTCCATGGTGTCCCTCTACGTCTCTAAGTTTTCATAATTCCACCCTTGTCTTTTCGGTTTTAGCCCTTGAGGTGGTAGCGGCTTCCTGCACTTGCTACTTAATACTTAAGTACTGAGACACTTAAGAGGCCTTATTTTATCCTAAAAGTTACCTAGTTAACAACTTTGTACCTAGTAAACAATTCCTTCTATTAATTTCTTTCTGATCAAATCATTGGTGTGACTTCTGTCTTCCCACTGTCCCCTATCAATGATATGTACTGCAAATTTCTTCTCACCTCTGTGACTCTCTTTTCACTTATTTTTAAATAAACTTTTAAATTTTAATTTAAGACAGTTTTAGATACATGGAAAAATAGCAAAGATAGCACAGACAGTTTCCACATACTCCACATACGCACCATATGTGTGTACATTTTCTAGTATACGCTTTTAAGGTACAAATTCCCCCCTTGGGCATGACTTTAACTGCATCCCACAAGTTTTGATATGCTCTATTTTTATCATCATTCAATTAAAATATTTTTAAATTTGTATTGTGAGTTCCTCTTTGACATATCAGAAATTTAGAAATATATTTTTCTTTTCTCTCTCTCTCTCTCTCTTTTTTTTTTTTTTGCTGAGGAAGTTCAGCCCTGAGCTAACATCTGTGCCGATCTTCCTCCACTTTATATGTGGGTCGGGTCACAGCATGGCTGACAGTGGCGTAGGTCCGCTGTGGATCCGAACCCGCGAACTGGGCTGCCTTTACCGGAACTTAACAGCTACTCCACTGGCCGGCCCCTAGAAATATATTTCTTAACGATCAAATATACGGGTTTCCTTCCAGACATCTTTTTATTGCTGTATAGACTATTTCTCCTGTGGCCCTGTTTACGTGTGATCTAAGTGCTTTGAAATGTGCTGAGACAGATGCACGGCCGGCATGTAGTCAGATCTGGTCAGTGCTCCGCGTCCTCGTACAGCACGCGCATTCTACAGGTGGGGTCACTGTTCCACGGAGGGCGGCACGTCGATTTTCTTAACTGGCACCGGGGGAAACCGTAAAAAGGAAACCGGGGAGGGAAAGGACGCCCACCACACGACAGTGTGATTGGAGCATGACTGGAGGTGGGTGCGCAAGGACACAGACCTAATTTTCATGGCAGGATGGAGACCCATCCCGGTTGGGCGACGTGGGTGAATTCCAGACCTATTTTTGAGAGAGGATGCCCGCGACAACATTAAATTATTAAAAGCAATTGTATCGATTATTAGGAGTAAGAATGCTAATAGCAATCGCAGCAGCAGCGGCGAAAGTACACGAGCAGCAATCCAGAATTCCTGCCAATAAAACGCCGGGGGCAACGACAGCGGAGCGAGGACAAGGACGCAGGCCGCGCCGCTCCCCCGGCTCCCGGTCCCCGCGCCGCGATCGATGGCTCCGGCTCCTCGCGCCGGCCTGCCCGGCCTCGGCACTCGGCTCGGCAGGCCTGCGGCGCTGCCATGGAGACGCGGCCCCGAGGCCAACTGGCGCCGCCCCGGCCTGCGCGCCCCGCCCCGCGCCCGCGCCCCCGCGTCCCGGAGGCCCCGCGCGCGGGTGACGGGGGCGCGCCGGCGATGGGGGGCGCGGCCGATGGGGGCACCCAGGGAGCCGACCAGCAATGGGGGGCACGGGTCGGGCAGGAGGGGGATCCAGGATGCTGGGGAGGAAATGGGAACGTGACACGGGGGGATGGAGGGTACCGGCGGGCGATGGAGGGACGTGGATCGGGCAGGAGGGCGACCCAGGATGCTGGGGAGGAAATGGGGACGTGACACCGGAGGAGCCAGGGCGCGGGCCAGGCGATGAGGGAACGCAGGAGGGGGCCCCAGGATGCTCAGGAGGCCATGGGGACGCGACACGGGGGGATGGAGGGCGCAGGCGGGCGATGGGGGGCACGGGTGTCGGGCGCGGGGGGGAGGGAACCCAGGATGCTGGGGAGACAATTGGGCCGTGTCATGGGGGGATCCAGGGCGCAGGCCGGGCGGTGAGGGACTCAGTGGCAGCCGGCCATACAGAAGGAAAAATGAATTTGCATGGCCAGGAAAGCATTTGGGGGGTGTGGATGGTTCCCTGTTCCGTTTTTCATCTGACGTCATTTTTCTTCCTGGTCCAGGGGCCTCCTGGATGCTTGGAGCAGAAAGAAGGCGCTGGTAGTTGGGTGAGTACCAGGCCATCGCCGGCATGGGCAGCCACCCTCCCAGGGCAGGGGCTTGTCTGGGAGCATTCCTCTGCAACCTGTGCCTCTTTGGGTTCTTAGGATTTATTTCACTGATACAGACACTAACGCTCCAACAGGTGGTTCCCCAGGATCAGCCCCTTAGCTAACAGAAGAAGCAGGATTAGGCTCACCATCTGGATCACTGAGAGAGACTGGAACAGTGAAACGTACAGGTAGCTTGGTTTCACTCTCTGACCCAGAGTTAAGATTCTGTGCCCTAAACCCGCCTTTGCCACTGCGGCCTTTTTCTCCCCAACACCTGACAGCACGTTCATTTCTTTGTAGCACCAGCTTGGGGAAGAGTTGAAGACAAGCCACAAAAAGAGAACTGAACAGTGCTGGTTCCAAACCCGACGTGTGTCAGAAGAGCCCCCATGCTGTGCTGAAAGCTGACCCACGCACACAGCTTGGGGCAGCTAGGAGCTGCTGTCTCCTTGTACAATGTCCTTTCACTCAGGACACTGGACACATCTTTTGAAGCTAAGCAGTCCAAGCTGTGGTGTCAGCATCGAGGCAGACACCTGACAAGGGCCCGCCGAGGTGGGCGCCCCATCTCTGCAAACTCCACACCTAGTAAAGTGCACACAGCTGTTACCTGGGAACACTGCAGCCAGGGCGCCACTCTGACCTGCTGTCTCCATGTGGTTCTTAGGTGTCTTTTCAGGATACTCCTCTCAAGTCTCCTTGCAATACAACTCTCCTAAGGCTGTTGCCTGCAAATGGCCTGAATTCCTCATTTCTGCCTTCAAGTTACACAGGGACTCCTCACACCCAGCGGTGGAGAAACTTGTCCAGCAGTGAATTTAGTGCAAAGCAGTGGGCAGCAGTCCACACGGCAGGACCGGCTCAGAGAGGCTGCGAGGGCAGGAGCCCAGAAGAGCGCAGGTTGCGGCCAGGGATGAGTGGCCGCGTCCCGCTGGCAGAGAAAGCCCTGTCTGAAGGCCATGCCCGGCTCCGGTACAGGGACACCTCCCTGCTCATCTGGCAGCAGCAGCAGCAGAAGCTGGAATCCGTGCCACCCGGGACATATCTGAGCAGGAGCCGAAGCATGTGGTACTCACAGTATGGAAACGAGGCCATCTTAGTCCGGGACAGAAACAAGCTTGAGGTCTCCCGGGACACGGGCCAGTCCAAGTTTTGCACAATTATGTAATTCCAAGATGAAAACCAGGGCTCTGAGGAAAACAGGCCTGTGTCTCATTCCGCTGTTTTGTTGCTATCTGGGCCTCAGTGGGATAGTCTGAATAGTGACCGTGAAGACCAAGCTGTGGCCTAAGAACCCGAGATCCCAGAAAGGGCCCCCCGCGTCCTGCCTCGCAGCATCCGTGTGAGGGTCCCGCCTCAGCTTCTGAGCATAGCAGGCCCGGCCCGGCCCGGGGCACTGCTGGATGCTGCTTATCTGTCAAGCTTCCAAATAAATCAAGCGAGAGGGACACCCTGGTTACAAACAACCTTTTCATATTTCTCTAGGTTGTTTTTGGCATCCACTCCTGCCTGGTAAGGAATGGGTCAGATCTAGAAAAAAGTGAGGAATCGGCATCGTGTGTGGTCGGAAGTTCACTGCAGGCGGGGGCGGGGGGGGCGGGCGGTGGATGCAACTGAAACGGGCGGCGGCAGAGGCAGCAGCATTTCCACGGGAACTTTGCTGCACTTGTATTTTGAGTCTAGTTCCCAAAGCCACCATCGTGTGGAATGAGCGCACTGTGGTAGCTTATATGCTAGCTTCCAGGTACTTGAGGCTTGCGGGCAAGTGCATCCAAGAAACATTCAGGGAACCAAAAATTACTTTTAAGTCCCACATCAGTTGCTTACAGCAATTTCAGATTTACCAGGTGGCTGAAGATGGCAGGTTCTCAACTGACATTGGAGTCCTGCAGCCTCTGGGCTCCACGACCGGCCCACCCCGCCGTCTGCAGGCTTTTATGTGTGTTGGTCATTACTGGGCACAGGCAGCCTTGGCCACCTGTGTACGCAGCATCTATGAGTCATTTTAAAAAGCTCTGCCGTCTGCTGTCATTAAAGTCTGCGTGGCTATGCAAATGTGGAAGTATCTTTTGTCAAGCTGATTTTTCTTTTCTAAATAAACATCCTTTAGGACTCTCCCTCCTTCCTTCCTCTTATTTTCATGTTTGTTCATAATAACTTAATTGGGCTTGCAGTTCTTTTTATAACAGTAATATCTAACGACTGCTAAAAATCCCAATACAGAAATGCATAAAGCAAAGCAGAAGTCCCTGCCACCCCGGGACCCCCGCTTGGGGCTGCGCGCACATGCACATGCAATCCCGCGTAATTCTCAAGGTGCCTGGCACCGTGCACCTGGCTCTGCGGTTTTCTTGCTCAGCTGCACAGAGCGGCGTCTCCATCAGGCTTGGGCGCCTGACTAGCGGCGCTCCCAGGAGCCCGCAGCGGGCAGAGATGCTTCCTACTGTTGCCACACACACGGCACGTCCTCGGCTTCCCTCTGCATGGTTCTGGTTGCAGCTGTGCAAGTTCATTAGCAAACGACATCCTAGAAGTGGAACTGCTGGGTCAGACGGCGTTCCCCAGATGTCCAGCCAGAGGCCTGGTCCTTGCCGTGGATCCTCGGCTTGCCTGCTGCCTCAGGTCGGGGGGCTTGAAGTCAGAGTTCCTGAATCGCCTCCCGGCGCTGGCGGGGAGCCAGCCCATCTACAGAGCACTACAGTCTGCAGTAAGGGCTCGCCTGTGCCAGGAGCCCCCACACCTGCATTGCCCGGTAGAGAGGTTTGGTTAGCATCCTTGCAGCTCTTCAGTGGAAGTCCTGCTTGGGAGAAAGCAAACTTAAGAGACTTGTCTGGAACGTCTCTCTGCCGCTCACCATACCTCAACCAACCTGAGAACACGCTGTGGTTGGGTCAGCCCCAAGGGCTGAGGCAGCACCTGTGAGGACAAGCACCGGCCACGGCGGAGTCTGCACTGGGCCGCCTGCCTGCAGGACAGCTGGCACTAAGCTGCCTGGAGTGAAGGAAGCCACCATCTGCCCGAGGGGAGCCTGGGCGGCTGGCTAGGGATGTCCTGGGGGAGGCGGGTCTGGATGAGAGAGGGGAGAGTCTGGACGAGGGTGGCACGTGCAGAGGGAATGTGGGGAGGGGGCCCGCTGACAGGCTGGGGGTGGGATGGCATGAGGCCTGGACTCGGGCCAACGAGAGCCTTTTCCCAGGATGTCTCTGTGAGGCCTGGCTGGAGCCGCCGTGACTATTCTGAGAACAGTGTCAGAAGTCTCGTTTGCCTTGACACCTCATTCGTTCTTCACTGATGCCTCTGCTCTGGGCCGGGTCCGGTACCGAGTGGTGGAAAGCCTAGCAGTGTAAACTCCAGTTTGACGTGACTTTGCAGAAATTACCACTGGGCCAGCTGGACAAGAATGTGATGCCTCTTGTCTCGAAACCACCTCCACGCAGACTGAGGCACGGGGCGGGGGGAAGGGATGTGCCCAGAGAGGAGGAACGACCAGGTGGGACCAGAAGGTGACAGAACCTGCCTTTCTACGAAGAGGGCAGCTGGGTCCCGAGAACCGACTGAATGAAAAGAAAGGGGATTTTAACTTTCGTAGGGGGGCAAAAAACGATACTCCCCAAATCCTGGTGCCCCCCTCCCCGCCCAGGATGAGGCCCTCAGCTCCGTACACAGCTTTTGAGAACCTCTTCTGGATGCTTTGCATATTCCTGCCAAGAGTCTGAGGACGGGAAGAACGAGGAGCTCAGCCCGTTAGGCAGCGGCGGGGGACAAGCAGGGAGGGCCTCCAGCCGGGCTGCTTCCAGAGCGTCTCCCCACGCGCAGGCCAGAGGCGGGGCCACCCAGAAAGCACGGGAAAAGGCACCGCTTTTGGTTTTTCTTTTTTGCTTTTATTATGAAAACAAAAACAAATGCCCCAGGAGAAGGGTCCATGATTACCAGAAACATCGAAGAGTACTTTCTACCATTTTTATTCTGTTGTGTTGAGGCCAGCATTGCAATAAACAAGCTAAAACTACTTACATTGGACTCATTTTCAGTAACTGACATTTACAGGAATATACTAGAAACGGCACTAAAAAGTTTAAGAAAAGTTACGGTAAACTTGCATGCACATCATACAGAAAAGTAACATTTTAAATATAAAAAAGAAAACCTTCCCGGACGCGTCAGGCCAGTATTAAGCACAGGCTACGTGGGACGCAACAAGTTCTCGACCGCGGGCGGTGTTCGCTCCCACGCGGCCGCAGAAGGTGAGACTTGCAAAAGAACAAACCCAAACAAACAGAAAGAAAACACAGCTTACAGTTTGGAAGCAAGATGACGCTGCCCAGCGCGAGCAAGGGTCTCTGGAACTGAGTCCACACCCGCCGCGGCCCCCTCGGGTCACGGAGAGTGTCGTCCGTCAAAGCCACTTTGTACGCGAGGCCAACCTGCTTCGCACGCGGTTCCCTTCCCCTCTCGAGAAGCACACAGAGCCGCCCGCCCTCCAGTTCGCGGCCCTGGAACAGCTCTGCTCGTCTTCCCGACGCGGAGAAAAGGAAATGCAAACGCCCACAGGCTGACGGCGAGGGGCCGAGGGGCCCCGAACTCTGAAATGGGTTTCGAAGCCTGGACAGAAAGCCTTAAAGACTGCAGCACCAACGGCTCCGACTGCCGGCACGCACTCAGGCCCTCCGTGCGCCCTCGCAGCGGCGGGTTCTCTCCAGATGAACAGAGCAGAGGCGGTTCAAGAAGCCACAGCTCACACAGGACCAGCGGGTGATGGAATGCTCTGGAAAGCTCCCGCTGGGCTAAACTCTAGGGCCAGACGTCACCCCGCCTGTCGGCTCACACAGGTGCCCCTGACTCTCTGCAGCTGGAGAGGAGCCCCCCGGAGCCCCGCCTCCAGGCACCGTCTGCTCGAGGTCTGCTTACGCCCCAGATGTGCACTTGCTCCGTACTGCCAACGAGATCCTGCTTTAAGACCTGTCGATTTTGTCGTGTATTAATTCCTTAAAGTCGTACTTTAAATACTCCATTAAAGATCTGTTTAGAAAACACCTTTGAAAAACAAGGGTAACTTTAAAAAATGGCAAGTTTAAAATCCATTTATATTTTTATTACAAACAAAACTTAATTAAAAATTTAACAAACTGGCTCAAAACTCACCAAGTGTCAGAATCACCAGCAGTAAGAGAAATGGTAATCCACCATCCTTTGCCTCAGCAGAGTTCTATATCCATCAAGGGGCTCCACAGCCATAGGGTTGGTGGAATCTGAATTGATTTTATGACTCTTTTAAAAACTGCCACCTATCAGGATACTGATGACTAGTCCATCTCTCCATCCAGAAGTGCTGGCAGAAAGAACTCACCACCAGACAAAAGGCCAGGCCACCCCTGGCTCCACCTCCAGCCCCCACCTCCATGAAGTCCTCCCAGGGGTGTCTGGGAGAAGTCCCTGCGCTTCAGCCATTTCTGTGCTAACTGGCAGATGCTCGAGCAGGGAGCCCCGTGGAGTCTTCAGAGAGGGAACCCTCGGGGGCCAGAGGCCCTGCCACCCCTGGAGAAAGATGGGCCAGGGAGAGCCCTGCCCGGCCACTGCCAGCCGGCTGGAAGACCATATCGGGCCACGGGGGCTTCAGCCCCTCGCCTGGAGGCTGGGCGGGGACGGGCGCCCCGTCTGGGGGCCTGGAAGGCTGACCCTTGCGTTCTTGGCCGAAGTCACCGTGCTCAGGGCTTAGGCAGGCAGCGTGGGGCAGCCCTGTGCCCAAAGGCCAGAGGGCGGCCTCAGGAAACAGACCCAGAACATACCCTTCTGTTAAACTCTGTATATTATTATTATTATTTTTTTACAATAGAAAGTTAAAAATCAAGACTTAGATTTACTATACATTCTTTTCTCTCAGATTACAAAGTTTATATTATATAACCGGGGTTCCCTAAATTGATTTCTTTTAAAACAGTCCTAAAGAGACCAGAAGTGAATACAAAAGAATTAAACCAAGAAAATAAAAAAATTAGAATGTGCTGCAGCTGGAAGTTGTCTATACCTGTAAATCTCCAAATTTCATACACACACAAGAACAAAAAACGCAAACCTGCACGAAGCCCAGCGCAGGGCGAGTGCACGCGGACAGGACTGAGCACCGGCAGGAGCGAGGCTAGCACCTGGAGGCAGGGCCGGCGGGCGGGCTCCCTGCAAACCGCCTCAGGGGCCTGCATCTGCTAGTTTTGTTAATGCATCTCTTTTGCAGTTTTGTTTTTCTTTTCTTTTTTTAAAAAAATGACCAATGATGTTAATAAATAAAGTATTCATATATACATGAAACTGGGAAGTGGTTCCGGAGTGAGCGGCAGCGCTAACAAGTTAGGGGCACACATTGGGCTGGACTTTCGTAGAAAATTGCTGAACCTTACAAAAAAGTCTCCTTTTTTTTTTATCTTTTCTTTTTTTTTTTAAGTTGAGGTAAAAGTTTCAGTGTATGGAAACCTGCGCGCTGCACACGCAGCCACTGTGTTCCCTCCCAGGAGCTCCCGACATCGCACACATCAGAGGAACTCAGCACCCCGCTGCACTCCACCCCCGCCTGTCGCCCACCCGCACAAGCTCTCACGGGGGCCACGAGGACCCCTCGCTTAGCCCAGCCCTGGTCCCCACAGCAGGCACGTATGTCTTCAGCCCCCGCAGAAAGAGGTGACCCCTCGACACTAGAGTCAGAGCTCGGCCCGAATGACAAAGACAACACCTGTCTGCCGAGCCAACAGCTCTCCGATGCAGTACCATTTCAGAGAAACTCCCTTTGAGAAAATTCTCCCTGCAGCTACAGACCAGGCTGGGCGTAAGAAAAGAGAGACTGCAAGAGCCTTCCGATCACGTCTGACGTGTTTTTCTATGGTTATCAGGTTATTAGCATTTGAAGTTGTCATCCCCAAACACTGGATTCAGTTACGAAGAGCAGACTTTATGCAGATCCCCCCCGTCTCATAAAGTCTAATGGACACACGAAAAGACCTTTGACCTATGAAAGCAAAAACTGGAAGATACCGTAACACTGAGTTAAAAAGAAAACCTGCACACCATGGGACAAAAGTAGTATATTAACCATCGAGGGAACACTGCAGAGTCTCCGCGTGCGACAGCCACTGGCTTTGTTCTGTCCTGTGTGAGGCCGGGGTTCATTCCGAGTCGCTGCTGTCGGAGCTGGACCCGCTGGAGCTGCTGCTCCCGGACTCGGAGGAGCTACTGCTGCTGAGCCGGGATGGCCCTCCCGCGGGCGCCGAGCCCGGTCTCTCTGCGGGAGACACAGCAGGTGAGCGCCCACTCCACTCGCCCCCCTTCGCCTGGCAACGCCCTCATCAACACAGGCCCTCCCGCGGGCGCCGAGCCCGGTCTCTCTGCGGGAGACACAGCAGGTGAGCGCCCACTCCACTCGCCCCCCTTCGCCTGGCAACGCCCTCATCAACACAGGCCCTCCCGCGGGCGCCGAGCCCGGTCTCTCTGCGGGAGACACAGCAGGTGAGCGCCCACTCCACTCGCCCCCCTTCGCCTGGCAACGCCCTCATCAACACAGGCTTTTCCAGAACAGCCACTGGCTTCACACCACCACATCACAGGCCACAACGCACTCGTTTCTTGGCTCCGTTGTTTAATAAATATTAACAAATGTTTGTTGAAATGAATTACTGCATTAACGAGGTTGTGGCATTATAAGAAATCTACTGGGTCTTTGCCCCGGTTCCTGGCACAGAACCCCTAAATCCCGGAGTGATGAGGATGTCTTCTGTCATCTATAAGGAGCCCCTGTGGATCACACCTGAGTTTATGCAAATGAGTGACTCGGGGTGGAGGCCCCAGAGCCCCCAGGAAGACGGAGTGACTGGAGGGGGAACTTCAGCCCCTCCACTCCCAACTCCGCGGAAGGGAGGGTACTGGAGATGGGGCACTCTAATAACCTGATTGGAGAGCTTCTGGCGGATGAGCACGTGCAGGGCTGGGAGCGCGACGCTCTGCGCCCCCACCTCTGGCCCCATGTGTCTCTTCCATTCGGCAGTTCCTGATTTCTTTTTTTTTTGTTTTTTGAGGAAGATTAGCTCTGAGCTAACTACTGCCAGTCCTCCTCTTTTTGCTGAGGAAGCCTGGCCCTGAGCTAACATTGTGCCCATCTTCCTCTACTTTATATGTGGGATGCCTACCACAGCATGGCGTGCCAAGCGGTGTCATGTCTACACTCGGGATCCGAACCGGCGAACCCCAGGCCGCCAAGAAGCGGAACGTGCGCACTTAACTGCTGCGCCACCGGGCCGGCCCCAGTTCCTGATTTCTATCCTTTACGATAAACCATAATAGCAAGTAAAGTGCTTTCCTGAGTTCTGTGAGCTGTTCTAGGAAACTATCGAACCTGAGGAGGGGGTCGTGGGAACCCCCGGCTTATAGCCCGTGGGTCAGAGGTTCGGGCGGCCGGGACTTGCACCTGGCGTCCCAGGTCGGGGTGGTCTTGTGGGGCTGGGCCCTTCACCTGCAGGGTCTGCGCTAACTCTGAGGAGAGAGTGTCAGAACTGAACAGAATTGTTGGACACCCAGCTGGTATCAGAGATCGGAGAGCTGGTGTGAGAAACCCCAGACACTCAGTGTCACAAGTGTGAGTAAAAGCTCAGAGATCACCAAGACTAGGTGAGTATCCCAGAGACGGGAAGACACGAGTGTGCCCTACTCAGAGGGGCTGACTCAGAGGGGCTGACCGGCTGTGTGCGTGGGGGGGCTGACTTAGAAAGACATCCAGCACTCAGGTGGTGCTGAGCAGTGACCATGGAGCCACCTGCTCTGCCCCTCCCAGGGGTGATGTCAGGGGACCCTCCGAGCCTTCGGTGGGAGTGGGCAGGGTCACAAGCCCCGTTTCGGCACTGGGCAAGCAGGAGCTGGCAAGGCTGTGGCACCCGGCCGCTACGTGACCACTGACACGGGATCCCAATGCTGACTACCACCTGTGTCCCCCATCCCTGGGGCCAGGAAAAAGGTATTTGCCCTTTCTTACAGGGTCCAGAGAAAGGAGGCAAGGACTCAAACCACCTGTCACCTAAAATAAGACCCTACACTCCACAAAGGGGCCTGGGGGCTGGGAGTCAGAGCCTCCCTCCTGTGGTGTCGGTAACAGGCTGGGAACTCGTGTGACCGCCCGGGGGCAGCCAGAAAGCTCGCTGCAGGGGCCAGGACCCACGGAGGCTGCAGGGCAGGACTCCAGGTGGGCCATTCCCAAGAGCCTCTCCAGGGGCTTCTGGCAGAGGGTGCCCTCCCACACGCCTTCCGTCTGCTCAGCCCCTTCAGGGCCAGGGTTCCAGCCCCGTTCACAGGTACAGAAGGAAATCGGGGTCTCAGGAGGTGAAGAGCCTCAGGGAAGGAACCGTGCACAGGGAGTGGGGAGCCCGGCCTGCCGCCCGCCCATCGTGGACCTGGAGCAAATACCTTTCTTGGCCGGCTTCTTGTTGTTGCTCAGCTGCCCGCTGACGTCCTGCAGCCGCTTCTCCAATTCCTTCTTCTTCTCCTGAGCTAGCTCCTCCTTCGACTTGGCCGCCTGCTTCTTCCCGCCTGTCGCTGCAGAGGAAGGCGGGGCTCAGCCGGCGGCCCACACAGGGGCAGCTCCGGGCAGCACGGCCCCAGCCCCCTGGACGTGCCCGGCCCTGGCCCTGACCGCAGGGTGGACACCGAGCTCCCCGAGGGGTAAAGCGAGCCGGATGACACGGAGGCCCCACCGGCACGTGCTGAGCCCTCACTAGACGCAAAGCCTTCTCTAACCTGAGGTGACACACACCCTTCTCCCTAGCAGACGGGTGCACGGACGGGACATGTGTGGCTTGGGGACCCCCGCACTCCCTGGTGAAGGGCAGAGCCGTGACTGAACCCTGACCCTCTGACTCCCGGTCCTGCTTCACCAGAGCTGAGCCTCACTCTTGGCCTCAGCAGTGAGCCCAGAGCCGGCCCCGCACACGGCCTCCGCTGCCTGGCACATCTGTGCTGCCACCTCTGAGTCCACGGGCAACTTACCAAGGGTCAAACGTGATGCGACTGCAGGGGGTCGTGCAGCACTCCATCCAGGAGAAGGCGCTGCCCCACAGAGTGAGTGAGGACCAAGCACCCGAGAGGCCACACACAGGCACAGGCATGCCTCATAGTCCTCAGGGCCGGGGCTGCGGCCCTGCTCTCCTGCCACCACAGGGCCACCTCGGGCCTGCCCTTGCTCTCACTCCCCAGGACCTGCTGACCAGGCAGTGCCTTGTTCCCATCTGGAGAAGTCACTGACTTCCAGGGAGGGCCTGGCCCAGTGCCGGGGTCTGTCCTGGGAGGACTCTCGACCCTCTTCCCCAGGAAAAAACAGCTGGCAGGGGACCACCAGAGGTCACCTGTGGCCCAGGCCCTCCTGCAGCCTCAGCAAGGCGAGTGGCGAGGGCCTTAATTAGCACCTGAATGAATGAGGCTCAGGCCAACCCAGGGTGCCTGCCTGGCCCAGCAGAGGCCAAGGTGCACAGCACTACCCCCTGCCCGAGAGAGGGGGAAGGAGCACTCCGGCTGGAGGGGGGCTGCGCCCGCTGAGCAGACAGGTATCCTCAGAGCTCAAGGCGGGAGGATGGGCGGGGAGCAAGGCAGCAGGCAGCGACCCACTCCCACCCCTGGGGGCTGCCCGGCTTTCCACCTGTTACTGAAGGAGCGAAGAGGACAGGGTGGGCGGGGCCCCGACAACTTACAGAACGGCTTCCTCTGCTTTTTCTGTAAACAAGACTTGACGTATCTCTCTAGTTCCCGCAAAGTGGTGGGTTTCAGAGTCTCAAAGTCAATCTCTATCTCGTCGGGGTTGGAGTCCCTGAGCGAGGGCTCCCGGGACTGGATGATGTGTACCACCCGGCCCAGCTTCTCCCCGGGCAGCCGGTTGATGTCCAGGCTGAGCTGGCGCTTCTCATCGTAGCTCATGGGCAGGCCCTCCTCCTCCTCCTCCGAGTCGTAGGAGGCCGAGGCCTGCTTGCCACCCTTCTTCGGCTGTCTGAGGCAGAAGGCAAAGAGCATCGTGGCATGGAGCCCTGCCCCCACTCCTATGGAGCCCCTACGCCACACCCGCTGAGCTTGAGCTCCTGCCTCCTGTGGAGGGCCGGTCCCCACGCCATGGAGCCCCCACCCCTTGACCCCTTGTTCTGTCTGGCCCCCTTCCTCTCCAGGACCACCAGGCTCTCTTACAGGCAGGCCCAAAGTGATGTCTCATGTAAAGAAGCCAGGTCAACTGCCTGAGGACGGCACATGTGTCTCCAGAGACAGGGAAGACCCTGCTCCAGAGGTCAGAGCAGAGGCTGCTCCCACCAGCAGGTTTCCAGGCCTCGGCCAGGAAACAACCTTCAGGGTCAGCTCCCCTCAACGCCCTAGAGGCATCTCAAACTCAACCGGTCAAAAACTGATCTCCCCATTCAAATAATCCAAAAGAAGGCAGGAAAGGGGACAGAGGAAGAAAAAACAGACAGAAAACAAGAAGATGAGAGACCGAAATCTAACTGTAGCAGAATTACATTGAATAGAAACAGTTTAAACACACCAGGTAAAAGAAAGAGATGGTCAAGTTGGATAAGAAACAAGACCCAACTTACATGTTGTCTACACGAACTCTACTTTAAATATAATGACAGAGGTAGGTTAAAAGATGGGGGAAACACACCATGCAAACACCAATCAAAGAAAACGGCAGTAGCTACACTAATTTCAGACAAAGTAGACTCCAGCAAAAGGACTATTATCAGGAAAAGGAGGGCTGCTGCAAATGATAAAAGGGTCAACTGACCAAGAAAACATCACAACCCTAAATGTGTGCGCATCTAAAAACCAAGCTCTAAAAGATACGAAGCAAAATCTGATAGAACAAAGGGAAACAGAAAAACCCACAAAGTTTGAGAATTCAGTGATTCTCTCTCAGTAATTAACAAAACAAACTGGCAAGCAAAGAAAAGACCCCAACAACACCATCAACCAAATTAACCCAAATTACATGTTTTTTGTCTGCTTTTAAGATTTTTTCCCCAACCGACATACACAACACTCCCCTCAACCACAGGAGAACACACATTCTTTTCAAGCACACATGGAACACTCATCAACATAGACCATATTCTGGGTCATAAAATAAATGTTAACAAATTTAAAAGTACTGAAATCATATAAAGTACGTTCTCTGACCCTACTGGGATTAAACTAGAAATCAATAACTGAAAAATATCTGAAAAAAATCTCCAAATATTTAGAAATTAAACAACATACTTCTAAATAACCCATGGTCAGAGAATAAGTCTGAAGGGGAATTAGAAAAGATTTTGAACTCAATGAAATCACCACATATCAGATTAGTAGGGTGCAGCTAAAGCAGAAAGCTTAGATTAGAAAAGAAGGTCTCAAATCAATAATCTGAACTTCTACTTCAGGAAGCTAGAAAAAGGACAGCAAATTAAGTCCAAAGTAGGCAAAAGGAAACAGTAAAAATAAGATCAGAAATGAAAGAAAGTGAAAACAGAGGAAAAGCAGTGAAATCAAATGCTGGTTCGTTGAATGCTGATCAGTCTCTCTCCATATTCACCAAGAAAAAGACACAAATTACCAAAATCAGGAAGGAAAGAAAGGACACATCACTACAGGCCCTACAGACATCAAAGGAGAAGGGAAAACCACCAACAACTCGTGCCCACCATGATTTAGATGAAATGCAGCAACGTCTTGAAAGGCACAAACCACCAAAACTCAACTGACAACCTGATTAGTCCCATGTGTATCAAAAGAACTGAATTCATGGTTAAAAGCTTCCCAACAATGAAAACTCCACACCCAGATGGTATCACTGGTGAATTCTATCAAACATTTAAGAATTAATATAAATTCTATAAATCTACCCCAGAAAACAGAAGAGGAGGAAACACTTCCCAACTCATTTTTTTTCTTTTTTCTTTGAGGAAGATCAGCCCAGAGCTAACATCTGCCACCAATCCTCCTCTTTTTGCTCAGGAAAACTGGCCCTGAGCTAACAGCCGTGCCCATCTTCCTCTATTTTACATGTGGGACACCTACCACACAGCATGGCTTGCCAAGCAGTGCATAGGTCTACGCCTGGGATCCAAACCAGTGAACCCCAGGCCACCAAAGCTGGAGCACGCCAACTTAACCCTTGTGCCACTGGGCCAGCCCCTCCCAACTCATTTTTGAGGCCAGCATTATACTGATACCCAAACCAGACAGAGACAGTACAAGAAAAACTGACTTCTGCCTCCTCCTCCAAAAGCAGGAAGAAAGGGGGGACGGGCACCCCTGTCCATGCCCACTGCCCTATGTTGATGGCACCACTGTCTGCCCAGCTGCCAAAGCCAGAGCCCCTGGCTCCGCGTGCCCCTCCCTCCTCCTCCTTCCAGGCACAGACTGGTCCCTTCTGCCTCCCAAACGGCTCTCACAGCCACCCACTGCCACCTCCACGCCTTGCCGACCTCTTCTGCCTGCATAACCCCAACCGCCTCCAAAGGGGCCTCCTTTCTCCCATTCCTGCCTCCCGCTAATCCACTCTCCACATTTTGCCCCCCCCCCCCCGCCCGGAAGAAGATTAGCCCTGAGCTAACATCTGCCAATCCTCCTCTTTTTGCTGAGGAAGACTGGTCCTGAGCTAACATCCGTGCCCATCTTCCTCTACTTTATATGTGGGATGCCTACCACAGCATGGCTTGCCAAACCATGCCATGTCCGCACCCAGGATCCAAACTGGCGAACCCCGGGCCACCGAGAAGCGGAAAGTGTGCACTTCACCACTACGCCACTGGGCCAGCCCCCACTCTCCACATTTAAATACTTCCTGACTCCCCTCCATTTGCTCGGAGAATAAAACCGAAACACCCCCACAAAGCCAGCCAACCTTAGCAGCCTCAACCCACCCCCGCTCCTCCCAACCCCATCTCTGCTCTTCAGGGGTGCTAGTCTTGTCCTAATCCCCACAAGGAACGTGTCCACTGGCCTCCATGGCTTTGTACCTGCTGTGCCTGATTCCTGGAACCTGTCCCCACCCTCTGCTCTCCAGCTTGCTCCTGGGAAGCCTTCCCCCTACCTTGCCGGGAGAGGCACCCTGGCCCTAAACGCCCTCCCCACCGTCCTCATCTTCCCATGGTCCCTGCTTGTCTACGGCAGGCATTCCTGAGGGCAGTGCCGGCCACGGCAGGAGCTAAGTCAGAAGGTGGATGGACCAGGGCGCTGGATCTGTGCCAAGACACGAGTCTACCAGCAACCCTCTGCCTACCAGGCGAGCCAGGAATGGGGTGCCAGGAGCCCACGCCACCAAGGCCCAATGCCCCCAAAATAAAACTCCTGGGCCCAGATCTGGAAAATGTCCCCAAAGCTTCGAGAAGCAGAGGTCTCTGCCAGGCAGTGTGACCACTCCAATGGCTGTGATACAGGGCCAGCCCCACGGACAGCTGAGCAGCACCCTCTGGAGCCCATATCTTCCCGGCAGAGATCTCGCTCGTCTGGTCCCCGCGGTCGCCCCATGAGGCGGATGAGACAAGGACCACCACCCCCACCCTGTTTTCCACGTGAAAGCCGTCTCTGAGCCACCAGGACTCGCAGCCCCAGCGCAGAGTCCCACGCGCAGCACCCCTTCGGCCACACGAGCACCCACGGCGAGCAGCACTGGGCTCGTGGAGGGCCAGGCCGGCGCCGGAGCCCACCTGCTGGCTGTGGTCGTGCTGTTGGCCTTCTTGGCGGGAGCCTTCTTCTGCTGGGCCTGCTTGCTGGGCGGGGCCGCCTTGGCCTTCTTCTCGTCCTCGGACTTGGCCTTGTGCCTGTCCTTGTCCTTGTCCTTGTCCTTGTCCTTCCTCTTCTTCTCCTTCTCCTTCTTCTCCTTCTTCCTCTTTGGTTTGTTCACCGGGGCCTGAGACAGGGCGGCCAGCTGCTCGTGCACGGCCTTCAGCTGGAAAAGAGCAGACATGAGTGGCCTGCCCGGGGCTGGCCCAAGGGGGAAACGGTGGGGATGGGCACGGGGCGCCCTTGGCGCTGCCTCGACTGGGCGGGAGGTGCGCCTGGGGCCCCTGGGCCCCGCCCCTCCCCACCCCTGTGCCGCAGGGAGGTTGCTGGGTCTGCTGGGCCTCGGTTTCCTTGGGCAGAGGGAGTGGAAGGTGCGCAGCTCACAGGTGGCGGAGACGACGAGATGGGCCTGGGGAGATGCGCGGCCCGGGCAGGGCACGGTAAGGACTCGGTAAACGGGAGCTACTGCTCTCCTGATTAGTTTTTACTTTTCAGACGAGAAAGACTCTCTAGATGAGGAAGTTTAAGCGCCTGCACGAAGCAAACTGGCAACAGCTGCTCTGGGGAAGCCGTGTGGATCAGACGCGGCAGGCCCACAGGATCAAAAGGATCCAGTGCCAGCAACTACGGTTTATTGAGTTTATCCAAAACGCACCTGGTGGCGTGGTGAGTGCTCACACACCGCTCGTTTCTGCAACCCACCCCCCCCCCAACCCCAGGCGCAGGGGCCATCATGAGCACACCGTCCGGTGAGGAATCGCGTCTCCAGCCTCCAGTAGGCAGAGGAGTTGAGCGAGCACTGCGCTCAGAGCCTGGCGGCCGCTTCTCAAAAGCATCCACCCTGCAGCGCCCCCTATAGCGAGGCTCAGCTCAGGGTCAAACACCCAGCCCCACTTTGGGGCCTGCGGGGCCAGTCTGCTCTGCTTGTTCTCCCTGCTCGGAGGCCCCAGAAATGGGTACCTGCTGGCTGCCAGACACTAGGGAAAACAATTGATGTTTTTCTTAATTCATCGTAAAACAACTCTAAGTGGAGGGAGCATTAGTCCCATTTTGCAAACGAAGAGAGAGAAGTAGAGAAGAGAGAGAAGTAGAGAAGCCGGGCCCAGCAGGCTTACAGGTGGTCAGAGGCTGAGGTGGGAACCGTGGAGCCTGCGCCCGCCCCACTGCAACAGACTGCACGAGCCTCCCTGACTTTTCTAGAGAAGGTGAGGCCCTCAGGGCCCATCAGGGCTCCAGGAACATCCAGACACAAGGCAGGCTATCGTGACCCCAGGCCTGCAGCACCACCAAGGGGGGCTTGGAGCTGACGCCTTCCCTGGGTCTCCACCCAGCGACACTGCAGTCAGGGTCACTGCAGCTCGTGGAGAGGAAGGAACAGGGCAGACCTTGGGTCAACAGGGCGGGCCTAGCACCAGGCCAGAGCTGGGCCGTGGTCCTGCCTCAGCCCCCCGTCAGCCCCTGTAGTCCGCGGGCCCGACCCTGGCCGCTCACCTGCTCCTGCAGCTCCGCCAGCCTGGTGGCCCGCTCCTCCTCCGAGTCCGAGCTGCCCGAGTCCGAGGAGCTCTCCTCGCTGCTGCGGCTGCTCTCGGTGCCCTTGCTCACCACGGGGGCCGCGGGGGCGGGCAGCGCGGGCGCCTCCACGGGCTCATCCGGCATCTTGGCAAACCGCATCTCAAACACGTCCTGCGGGAGGGGAGGGGCGCCTGAGGTCCTGACGCCCATGGGGCAGTCCCCTTGGAGTGGTCCCAGCATCCCTGGGATGCCCGGCGGCTCGGAAGGTCAGGCCCTGCAAGGAGACTGCGGCCAGTCTCCTCAGGGGCCTGGGTCGCCCCCCAGCCTGCTCTCAGTCTCTCCTGCTCCAGGCATTGAGTGTGGGGCAGGGGACATGGGACCAACAGCCACAGATGCAGCCTCCTCGGAACTGGCATGCAAGTTCCCTTTATTAAACACGCAAGCATCCTGCCACAAATCTGTTGTCCTCTCAGCCTCCGGGTCTGAGGCTCTGCGAGGCTGCCACCTACTGTGAAACAGCTGGAGCATCTTCCTTTGAGCTCTGACCCCTCACAGGGGCCCCCAGACACCGGGTTGGGAGCCGGTTCAGTCTCCCGTCTCCCCTCTGTGACTTTACTGTAGCTTTACCTCTCAGTCCGAGTTAGGTCCCAAAGTTGACTCAAAAGCCAGAAGTCTTGTCCCGTCAAAAGTGGCTTTGGAACACCCTTGCCAGCTGCTCCCAGCAGGACCTAAGCCCTCAGGAGCACTCTCAACAAACGTCCCCTCCCCCTGGGATCCAGGTTCATTTCAGATGGGGATGAGTGGCCATGAGGCCAGAAGGGCAGACTTCTCTTTGCCAAGCTCACACACCGGAATCCACAGCGGCTCACACATATAAGGTGCGACCCCACTGATCAGGGGTCCAGCTCCTGGAAGCACCCCTTCTGGGTTCTAGTCCCCCAGACTCTCCTCCTGGGGTGAAGACACCCTCAGAGGGATGCTCACACACAGAGCCACCGATTGGCCTGCTCTCAGTAAACAGCCTCGAGGGGCACTTACTTCAGGCTGCTTCAGTGTTGGGCTCCAACCCAGAGCTCCATTTATACACAAGAACAGTGCAGTACTAAACAGCCATTGGTGACCAAGATTCTCAGCCTCTGTGGCCAGACTGCTCAGAACCACTTTTTGCAGGAACAGTCAGGGCCGCTGGGCCTTGGCTCTGCTCGCTCGCCCGGTCTGCTGCCAGCGCTGCCCGGCCCGCCCAGTAAGGAAGTTACCAGGCTCAGGACCGTCATGGAGCAAAGGCAGCGTGGCCTTTCACAAGAAGTCTTTTGGCTTCAAGACACAGTGGGTACGGTCTCATGGTCTCAGTACAAAACCACAGGCCTTGGTGGCTTCCTCTGGGCGTACTGGGACCACTAGGACCACTCTGCCATGTTCCCCCGGGGAACACAGAGGGCCGCGTGCAGCAGCCAGAGCCTGGGACAGGCCTTCGGGGGGACCCGCAGGCAGGAGGACGGTAGGAATGTCAGCAGGACCCAGCAGCATGGAAAAAGGCGTCCCCCTCATTCCTCGTCTGGGTCCTGCATCATCAAGGACGACACCACAAGCTACTTCCCAGGGTCTTCAAAGGGATTCTGAGCAGGGGACTAGGAATGCCTTACAGAACAAACATGCTGGGTCCAGCAAAAAGAAAAACTACTAGAAGAGGATATAGCTCCTCAATTTTTGCTCTTTTTTCCAAAAAGAAAATCTTCTGGTTACATTACATCCATAATCTTGGAGCTGTTATTTATAAAAGCGACAGCCCACCCAGGTGATCATAAGGAGGAGTAAGAATGGATTCTGAGTACTGACCATGCAGGAACACCCGGGCAGCACCCAGACTGGGGCAGGACATCGCATGAGTGCGTGCGCATCTCTGTATGAGAAACGTGTGCATGTGTGCGGGTGCCTGCACTGGAGGCCAGCCCGGGCTTCCCTCTGGCCCCACATTCTCCCCAGCATGCCGTCTGTTCTATTGTCAGGAAAGCATAAGGTTGCACAAACAACTGTCATCTGACATGGCATCCACAGGCCTCGCCGACGGGCTCGTGCTGGAGCCGTCAGCCAGTGCAGCTGCAGAGCACAGACGCTGCTTCTTTCCCTGTCCCAGCTAGAATGCGCGCCGGCCCCCGGAGGGCTCCCTGCCGCAGCCTGAGTGCGCGGCTCCCGAAAGGCAGAGGCCGGCCTGTTCACTTCCCTGGAAGCGGAGTCCCCTTCCCCAACTGGATGCTCTCTGGGACGCCTGCATCTTCCCTGGGGGCCCACCCTGAGCTCTGATCCCACCTGCGCCCAGAAGGCCCGCCCCCGAGAGCGCCTCAGGTTACCTGGAGCTTCCTGGCCATGGCCACCACCTCGTGGTCTGGGGGGTTGTATTTGTAACAGTTGGAGAACATTAACCGGATGTCAGCTGCAAAACCCTGTGCGTCTGGGTACTCGCGACTGTCCATCTTCTTCTGTAACACACGGGGGACAGGGCGTGAGGTCTGGCATTCCAGACCTCAGCCAAACGGACACCAGACCCTCTGCACGTCCACGGACAAACCCCAGGACCTCGTACGTGGGAGCCCAGAGAGAGGGTGGAAGTGGGGCTTGAGGGCTTGGAGGGAGGGTCTGGGAGGCCGCCGAGAGGCAGACGCCCTGGCTGCAGGGAAAAGGTGCTCAGCGAGACCTCCCAGCTCCTGCAGCCCCCACTCATCCTTCCTCGCCCGTCTCCCACTCTACACACTGGGTAATTTTTCACACACTGACGTCATGACGATAGGAGCTCGGGGGGTACCGAGGAACTTCAGTCCAAAGCTGCTTTCTGCAGCTCTGGGGTTTTGCTCACTCACGGAGTGAGACTCGGAGTTTTTTCTCCGTGAGAATCCAGGCGCTGTTAGCAGCCCGCCCCTCACAGAAGCACCGGTCATCCAGGCCGCCCCAGTGGGACAGGATGGGTTGGTGGGGGCAAGACAACAGGCACACTGCATGTGGAGGACAGAAGTGTGAGCAGTGAGGGACCCCACAAGGCGGCAGCTAAGAATGAGCTGACAGTCGGAGCAGATGGAGGGGCGACCGCTTGGTGAGGAACGAGCTCCCCATGCCTGGATGGGTTCAAGTAGAGGTCATTAGTCAGGGACCTCTTGTTGGGTTTCCTGGGGCCCATGCTCTGCTACAGCAGGCCACCGAGGGTTACAGTCCGACCACCTGTCCCATTTGCACCTAAAAATTATATATATATAATTTGTATATGACAAAATTCTAGACCCTGAAGAGGTTGACTGCGGTCAGATTCCAGGACCTGCAGCCTCTCCAGCCTTAGGCACACCCCTCTTTCCCTGTCCCCTGGAGAGCTTCCGGCAGCTCCGGAGCTGCAGGGCTCCGGTCCTCAGCACAGCCTCCCCACTCCAGGGTGGCCCAGCCAGAGAGGACAAATGGGCAGCTGAGACCCTTTCAATTTCTGAGAGATCTTCAGGCTCCAGTCTTAATTTGACCACTGGCCACTGTCCTGGGGCTTGGGAACAAACAAACCAAAGGCAAGTGTACACAGGGTGACCAAGGACAGTCACAGCTCTGTGTGTCGCTCCTTGCCGTTTCCTGGATGAGGGGATGTTTCTGAAATGGAGCACCGAGCAAGCAGGTCACGTGCACGCAACGTCCCTTCTGGGTCCCCAACACTGGGGTGGACTGCCATGGCGCCAGCGTGACACGCCCCCCTCAGTGTCCCCAGGGCCACCGCAGGCATCAGAGAGAAGCGCCTGGGGGAGCCCCAGCACCCCTGGGCCAGGCAGGCACACTTCCGGCCCTGCCTCCCACTGGCCATATGGCCTTGGGCAAGCCGCTTCCTCCTCAAGCCTCATTTTCCTCCACTGTATACGGGGCAGGGACACAACTCTCCTGAGAGTTCTGTGGGGTTAGGAAGGATGGACGAGCATCACTACAGCCAGCAACGCCCCTCTCTCGGGACAACAGGAGCTCTACCAGCCCAGCTCAGCTTAAAAGAGTCAAAGGCCTGGACCCCAGGACTGTCTCTGGGCGGGGCCACTCCCTCTCCAGCCGCAGGTTCCCAGCTGTAAACAGCAAGGTGCAAGCAGCCCCCGGAGGGCCCTCTCCATCCTGAAGGCCCAGCGCCTGCACCCCCGGCTCCCCAGGTCCCAAGATGGGCACAGCTGCAGTGTGGGCACAACCAGACGGAGCACAGCCCTCACCAGGGCTGAGGGGGGCCAGCCGACAGCCGGCAGCCTAGAGCCAGGACTCCGCACACCGAAACAGGGAGAAAGAGCCTTCGAGACATGGGCGCTCGGCTCAGAGATGGCACATTGGGGAGCGTCTCCCTGCTGCCTCACCGTCAAGCCTGCCACGAGAGCACCAGCCTGAGCCAGGAGCTGATCCAGAAAATGGAACCGAACCATTACCGGGAATATTCGCTGGAATGAGGGGCAACGGCAGAAGGGAGGAGGCCCACTCTCCACCCGCCTCTAGTTTGCCTGAATTTTTACAAGGACTCTCTCCGTATCCTACTCACAGGGGAAAAAATTGCCCAAAGAAACGCAGATGCTACTGGGCTTCCAGTAGGGGCAGGACCACTGCAGCAGGAACATGTCTGAGGAAGCAGGTGCCTGCCCTGCAGATCAGGAAGAGGCTCAGAGAGGGTGAGGAAGCTGCTCGGTCACCCAGCCGGGCCAGCGTGACTTGAGCCGGGTCACCGAGCACCGCCACCTGGACAGCCTGCTCTGTCCCACCCCTGGAATCCATGCTCGCCGGGGGAAGGCCTCACCAAGGAGACTCTGCCCCAGGCTGGCGTTACTGGGAAATGAGGCAGAACATCTGACACCAGCCGTTCAAGGCCCAGGCCCCGTTGATAGAGGAAATAACCGCTCCACGGTGGGGGGCACTGTTCCAGGGCCACGAGGGAGGCTCACGGAGCAGGTGGGCTACACGTGCCCAACTGCCGGGGCGCTGCTCAGGACATCAGGGACCAACGCCAGGCTGGCTGTGAGCTCTCCAAGGGAGGGTAGGTGTGCGGGGCTCAGGACCCCTCCTGCGTGCACTCAGAGAAGACCCCACGGGAGTTACCCCAGGCCGAGGCCTGCTGCCCTTGGGCCACTGCTGTCGCCTGGGCACTTTCTCCATCGTGACCCAGCACAAGGCTGCTCTCTGCTTGTACTCAACTGGCCTGACCTGGAGGAAAACCCACAAAAGCCCAGGGAGGCCCCTGGTGAGGGAAACCCTGGCATGCGAACTGGGAGGCTGGGCTCCTGGTCTCAGCTCTGCCACCCACCCCTCCAGGACCCACTTCTGTCCGGTGAGGGGTGGGTCACCTGAAAGGGCCTCCTTGCCTGACGTGACAGAAGCCTGCAGGCAGACTGGGGTGGGAGACGGGAAGGAAAGAAGTGAAACAATGAAACTGAGTTCAAGCAGAAGAGATGACAAGAACCTGCAAATTCAGTGACTAACAGACAACACGCCTTCCTCCCCGAGCCTGCCAGACCACACTGTCGGGCGCATGTCGGCCACCAGTGGGCAGACCAACAGAGCTGGGCCAGGCCCCAGCACTGGGGCCCCCTCTGAGACGGCCCAAGACATGGGGACCTCGACACAGCAGGCAGTTGGCCAGGCGCCAGGGGCTGCCCAGACAGGGAAAGAGGGTCCCAGCCGCCTGCCGCCCCCTGCCTGGAGCCCGCCCGCCACGAGGTACCTTGACGGTGCTGAGGTCCATTGGGTGCTTGATGATGTCATGGTAGTCGTGCAGCTCCAGGGCCTCCGCGTCCACCGGCTTGTAGAAGGGCCAGGCGTAGGCCGCGTGCTTCTTGGACAGCATCTCCTTGAGAATGCTGTCGCAGTGTCGCAGGTGCTCTGACAGCTTGCCCTTCTTGCCCGCGTGCTGGGGCACCTCGCCGTCCTCCAGGTCCTTCTTGGGCGGCTTGATGGGGCGGCCCCCGCTCTCCCGCCGCGCCACCACCTTGGCCTGCTTGGGGTCCGACAGTGGCGGGGGTGACTCGCTGCGGCTGGCGGTGATGGCAGACGTCGTGGGCGTGGTCGTGTCTGCTTTCCGCTTCACGCCCTTCTTCTGTGACAGTGAAAGACCCAGTGAGCACCAGGGACACACACCAGCCATGAGAGCATGAACCGCCACAGCTGCACTTCTGGAGCGCTGACTATCTGCCAGGCACCGAGCGAAGCGATGACATGCACGGCCGCGTCCATCCTCCCAGCTGCCCCCGCGGAACGGCGGACGCCGAGGCTCAGAGGGGCCACGTCGCCGGCCCAAGGTCACACAGCTGGTAGTGGTGAGGCTGAACTCCGAACCTACCCGGAGGCACCTGAGGGCCCCCTCCTTGTGCCCCCAGGGCTCCGTGGTCACGGTGGGCTTGCTCAGCACCCCTGAGCAGCGTGAGGCGCAGCATGCAATTCACCTGCACCTAACCAGCACCCCAGGCTGGGCCACACCGGGGTCTCCAGAGACAAGCATGACCGAGACAGCACTGTGAGCGGGATCATCACCAAGCTCAGGGACAGCAGGGACAAGAGAATGAATTCCTGCTTGTAAATGCCAGCGGGAAAGTCCCAGATGAGGGCTTCCAAGCTGGCACTCCAAGGACAATGGCAGCTGAGTAGGACGAGGGGGGAGGCGGGAAGAGCATGCTGGGCGGAGGCGGGGGCAGCAGCCCGGCCAGGAGACACAAGCAGCAGCAGCAGCAGGTGTGGGACCAAGGACTCCAGGGGGCTGAGTGAGTGGGCGGGTCTGGACTGAACCTGGAAGGCAGCAGGAGTCACAGAGAACTATTTTCCGCAAGGGGAGGAAATGTCGAAATGATTAACAGAGCCTTCGGGGCGTGTCCAGAGCAGACACTCATGTGGGACGGGAGAGCATGTTCGATACCCGGTGGCCCAGGCTGTGCGGGTCTCCCCAGGCACGACGACCAGCCCCAGGGCCCGCGGGCATCCAGACCACGACCCCGAGACCAGCTTAGCAGGCTCCCCTCACCTCAGCTCAGGCAGAGGAGCCCCTCGGGGCCACAAGCGCCCTGGCCAACGGCCGCACTGGGCTCTGCTGTCTAGAGCGCCACCATGGTCACTGTCGCTGCCCCAGCCAAGCCATCGCGCCCAGGCTGGCAGGGGCACGAGCTTGCTACCCACCAACACTTAACGGCCCACGGGATGCCAAGCGCGTGCCGCACAGGGCCCGAGGGGCTCATCTGGCCATGGCAAACGGGACATGCTCCAAAACAGCCGGGCACTGTGTGGGGCGGCCCGGCCAGGCGCCGCCCGGAAGTGCAGGCAGTGAAGGCCACGGGGGAGGGGGAAGCGGCGGAGGTGGCGTTTTACCTTGGGGGAGCCATTTAACCCCTGAGCGCCTGCTTCCTCATCTGTAAGATGGGGGAAATACTGCCTGCCCAGAGGGTCGCTGTGAGGGTCAAATTGGAGAAGATGACACACGTCAGTGCCCAGCATGGGGCCGGCTAGGAGTGGGGGACTTGGCCGTCCTCACAGGGAGCACCCACTCGGAGCCCGGACCCGGCCAGGACAGCCCCTGCCATGAAAAGCTCCCAGCCAAGCAGGGGAGACACACGTGCTGGTGGTCACGCTAAGAGGGGCACAAGGTGGAGGCCACCGCACACTGCGGGCTGGCTCCTCACGTGGCCCTGGCCGTCACCTCCCCATGCCAACCGTAAATCCAAGTGTGAGTGGGGTCCAGCAGGGCCCTCCCACCCTGTCGTCCCCTGCGCCTTCCCCACACGACCGTGGACTGCAAAGGCCGGGGCTCAGGCTGGAGACGCCGGGGTTCAAGCACAGCCCGCCCTCACCAGCTGTGTGACCTGCAGCCCCCCGAGCCTCGGTCTCCTCGTCTGTGTCAGGAGCAGCGGCCTGGCCTCGTTGGCATGGAGAGAACCCCTCCAGAGTCACACAAACCAAACACCCAATGGGCGGCCAGCACCCGGGGAAAGGCGGCAGAGCTTCTCACCGCCCAACCCTGCGCCCGCCCGAATCCAGGACCCCCGGCCGCGCTCAGACCCCAGCCAACTGGCCAACCTCACGCCCCAGGGACGCTCACCTTGACAACGGGCGGCGTGGGAGGGACTACGGGGATGATGGGCGTCGCGGGAGGAGGTGGGGCGGCAGCTGGGGTGACGGGGACCGAAGTGACGTTTGCAGTGATGGTTGGCACAGGGGTGGCAGCAATGACGGGCGTCTGGGAGACAGTGGGGGGGACGTTCTGAAAGGGGGTCGCTGGGGAAACAGAGGACACGGCCGCCACTTGCTGCGTACCTTGAAGACAAGGAGAGGAAGTTGAGCATTCCAGGCTCCACCGGCCAGACATACGCCATAGTTCTGGAAGCTTCCTGGACCATCCCCTCTAGCCAGAGCACACCAGGCGCCAGGGAGCCCATCCTCCTGAGACTCCTGGCCCTGATCTAGCTGCTGCCACAAGGCCTGCCGCCATGGGTGCTCACCGAACAAATGGGAAGCCTCTCCCCACTGGCCAGAGACCAAGGTCTGAATGAGAAAGCCAAGAGGAGCCGCACAGTCTGGGGGGTGAGAGCTGGGCCCATACCCCAGGAAGCGAGGGTTAATTCAGACTCCATCAGGAACCAGAGGCGTGACCACCCACAGGCCCTGCCTGCAAAGCAGGACAGTGGCAGTGTTGGTGATCCAGCCTGGCCTGTCTCGAGGGCTGGGCCACCCAGTCAGTCCACTGGGACGCACCTTGTTCCAGCTTCCTGGACCAGGTAAGACCCCGGGGCTCCCGGTGCTAACCCTAATCCCCACCCCCTCCCTGACAGGTGACACAGCTCCTCTCCCGTCACAGGGCATACAACACATGCTCAAGAGGCAAAGTCCTAGGGAGGGGACAAAGGGACAGCCCAGCTTCTGTCCAGGCTTCCGGCAGAGGGGGCCTCAGAGCCAGGGCTGGGAGGAGGAGCCCCGGGACATGGCGAGACGACCATCTCCTTCCCAGAGCGGGCTCAAAGGCAGACAGCAACAATGTCAAGGGCTGGCCATGGCTCCAACTGCCTCCAGGCCACGCACAGCTGAGACCCAGCTTCTGGAGCTCATATCTCATCACTGCCCCAACTGCATGGACGTGGAAACTGAGCTCAGACGGGCCAGGGCCCCAAAGAAGAGACCATGTCGTTGGCAACCCAGCCCATCCACCCGGGGGCCCAGGACAGGACGCCACGCCTGTCCACCCTCTTACCTGCACTCTGGGTTCCCGCAGCTGGTTTCCGGCCTTTGCCCTTTGGAGCAGGGGGTAACAATTCAACTTCCTCCTGGGGCATCTGGGCCACTTTCTGCAGAAAAATTTTCTCGAGGGCTTGCGCCATGAGCACTATGTCATCTGTGGGCTGGAGATACAGGGCGAGCCCAGGTTACATGCAGGGAAAGGAGCTGTGCATTTGCAAAAGACATCACCGGGTGCAGCTCAAGAAAACATCATTCAAAAATCTGCTAAGAGGGGCCAGCCCGTGGCTGAGTGGTTAAGTTCGTGCTGTCCGCTTTGGTGGCCCAGGGTCTCGCAGGTTTGGATCCTCTGTGCGGACCCAGCACTGCGCATCAGCCCACGCTGAGGCGGCGTCCCACATAGTAGAACTAGAAGGACTCACAACCAGAATATACAGCTATGTGCTGGGGGGCTTTGGGGAGAAGAAGAAGAAGAAGAAAAAAGAAGATTGGCAACAGATGTTAGCTCAGGTGCCAATCTTTAGAAAAAAAAATTTTTTTTAAATCTGCTAAGAGATTTGGTGGGGCAGGAAGAAGGCAAAAGGAATATCCTTTAACGTGGAAACTCTTGAAAGAGTTCAGAAAAGCACGAGGAATAAAAACCACCCTTCATCCCATCACGTGGGGAAGCAGAGAGCCTTCGGCTCAGGATTTCCGCTCATCTTTACTCCACCACGTTGCTATTAAAAAACAACCAGGGGCTGGCCCTGTGGCCGAGTGGTTAAGTTCGCGCGCTCCACTGCAGGCGGCCCAGTGTTTCGTTGGTTCGAATCCTGGGCGTGGACATGGCACTGCTCATCAAACCACGCTGAGGCAGCGTCCCACATGCCACAACTAGAAGAACCCACAACGAAGAATACACAACTATGTACCAGGGGGCTTTGGGGAGAAAAAGGAAAAAAAAAAAAATAAAAAAAAATACCCAGAAACCCACAGGACTGGGTTGTAGGGAGCCTCCCGAATTGGCTCCTCTCACTGGAACCATCCTGTGAATGTTCCCCCTTGTCGTGGAGCGCTCTAGTCATTTCGGGCAGCTGCACGTGGACATCACAGCGCATTTAGCCAACCTCCAATGGCTGTGCATGCAGTGGGGCGAGTGTCCACGACAGGAGCCTAGACGGGTTCTTCCCGCATTTCTAGAGGCAGGGTTTCTAGGTCCGGGGGTACGGATGTTTTAAAGTGTTTGGTGTGTATCGGCTCCCTCTGAAAAGGCCATTCCAATTTCCCTCTTTGCAGCGGGGGATGTGGGCCCACGCCAAGCAGTGACACCTGAGATGGGCCATGAGTGGGACTCGCAGGTGGGGACTGGGGCCAGAGAAGGGCTGAGCGCAGGGCTGTGACACACTCTGAGCCCGTCCGAGAACTGCTGCAAAGTGCCCGGCCCAGCTGGCACCTCTGCCTGGAGCAATGCAGTCCTGACAAGGGTCCCCAGCGTGCCACCCCAGCCAGGGCTGCCCCCGGGTTGGCACTTCACCCCCCCCCCAGTTCTCCCCGAGGCCAGTGGGCAGCTTGCAATGGCACCTGGGGTCCATGCCGCAGGGTCTTCTTACCTTGTTATAAATGTAACAATTTGTAAACATGGTGTTGAAGTCCTGCATACATTCACTCGCGCTCCAATAATAGTTATTTTCTAGTCTCTTCTTAATCGTCCCCATATCCATTGGGTTTTTTATTATCTTATGATAATCCTAGGAAAGAGATTTTCAGAGGCGTTACTAACGGATTCGGCATCCCTATTTCTGCAATTCCCAAGCACACAGACTGTACAGAGTGGTCTTCAAAGAGAAGCCGGGTCCCGGGGCCTGGCCAAAGGCAGCTTCTGGTCATCGAGGGCAGTTGGGCATGCGGTCTGGGGCGAGCACTCGGCCAGCTCCAGGCTCCTGCCAAACCTCTCGCCTCACCAGGGTCCTACGTGCAGGGGAGGTTCCGAGATGCCCAGCACCGCGGAGCGGGGCATACCCCAGAGCGGAGTCCACTCTGGGGATGGACCCAAGCCCCCTCATGGATTCCAAACCTTGCTCGAGGGCCCATGGGTGTGCAGGGGCCAAGCTGGGCCCAGACCCAGGCCACCAAGTGCCAGCCCAGGGCTCCCCTCGTGTCACTCGGGGTTCTCCATTTGAGTCCAAAGAAGAAAGCTACTAGACAGTCAGCACTGAAATGTGCAGCTGGGGTGCCGTCCCCCAAAACGCACCTCAGCCCGCACTGAGCATCTGACCTCGAGCACAGGAGGATGCACGGGGACAGAACGAAGACACGGCTGAGCCTCTGCTCTGGAGCCCTATCGCCGCCGGCCCCTTCGAGGCACGGTTCTCCCCGCTCCCGGCACTCAGGGGGCCGCCGCCCTCCATTCTCCCACACCCTCTGCTCCTTGGTCACAGTGGGCCCTAGGCTGTCCCTGCACCGGAGGACAGGCTCCTGAGGCACAGGCTGTACCTGGCTTACCAGCACCAGCCACATCATGGGCACCACCTTTGCCAAAGCCAGAGGAGTCGGGGCAACAGAGGGGCTGGGGACGGCGGCGGGGACGGGGGACTCACTGGCAGGTTCAGCTTGATTGCGTCCACGGGCTGGTAGAAGGGCCAGGCGAACTGGTGTTTCCAGAGCGTCTTCACCACCACGTTCTGCATGTACTGCAGCTGGTTGGTCTTGCGGCCGGGCTTGGCGGGGTTGGAGACCTCGGGCGGTGGCGGGTTCACGGGGCCCGGGGCCACCGGGATCCCCGCGGGGGCGACCGTCGTGGTGGTGGACATCCTCCGGCTGCTCGCTCACTGGCCGTCACAGCAGCGGCTCGGGGAGGCCCTCAGTTCCTCTGTGCTGCCCCTGGAGGCACGACGTCCCATTTCTGGGCCCAACCAGGCAGCACCTATGGGGGAGAAGGGACGGCAGGGACAGGCTGGTCAGCTGGAGCCCCAGCCTTGGCTGGCTCCCCTGAGCACACCCGTGGTCACTGCAAGGCCAGTTCAGCCCGCTCAAGCCGCTCACCTTGATCAAGGCAACCCTCACCTGTCACAGAACCGCTCTCTGACTACTGCTCTCAGACGAGGGGAGGAGACACTGGTGAGGGGGGATAACGTGAGCACCTGCCACCTGGGCAGGTGGGGAAGCGCACCGGCAGGAAGGCAGCCGTCCGGGTGAGGGCTGCACACAAGGCCACTCCGCTCACGGCCCACCAACCGCCTGCCTGCTGGGACTGACTCTACACCGTTGTTGACCTTGGCAGTTTTTTAGGGAATGGTTCACATGCAGACAGCTACAACAGCGACCTGAAAGAGCCGAGCCAGGCAGGCAGAACGGTGGCAGAACCACACTCGGGGCGCGGAGCCGAGCCCCTCTCGAGCGAGTCCGCCCGCCAAGCGAAGTTCTAACGTAACCATGAGAACCTGCTCTGGGTTTGTGATGACGACCAGCCTGTGACACGGCCGGCCCTCGGCTAAGTGGGAGGGCGAGAGAAGGCGGGTCGGACCCTGCACGCTCGTAAGTGGGGGGAGGCTGCTGCAGGCCTCGCCCCGGCCCCCACCTGCTTGTGGAGACGCTCTCCAAGCGCAGAGCTGGAGAGGAAGAGAACACTGTGGGCCTGCAGGTCATCAGAAGATGACCAACTAGGGCCCGGAGGAACAGTGTGCAGTAACAGAATGAACAGGCCACCCCAACGCCAAAGTCCCCGGATCTCTCAGGGGAAAGCCAATGGCCCCACTTCTACGTGTAGGGCACATAACAGACTGAGGGCTGCGCGCGGAACCCTCCATCTGGGGGGCAGGCGTGCACTCTGCTACACGATAGCCTTTTACATGTTCTTGTCACGATGTCAGATGGGAGGCTGGGCGGCAGCCGCCTGAGCCAGGCGCAAACCTGGGTCACCCTAACGCCTCACTGCCCCGCCCCACCCCTAGCAGGTCAGCGAAGTCCAGCAGGGCCAGGGTCTGCCTGCGCCTGGCCCGAGCACTGCTGACTCCTGCAGGGGTCTCTGTGAAGCCCCTGTGGGTCTGCCCTTCCCTTGATGGATGGTCCAGGCCTGCACAGCAGCGGTGGTCCTGCTTCAACCAACCCAAGTCGGATCAAGCTGCAGATCAGCTCAAACCCTGCAGTGGCTCCATCCGGCTCAGCGTGAAAGCACCGTCCCTGCTCCGGCCTGCAGGACCCAACGTGACCCATGACTCGTCCCCTGCCAGGGCTGCTGGGAACTCCCTCACCAGAGGGACAGGCTCATTCCCTCACCTCCTTCAGGCCTTTCTGCTCCAACGCCACCACCTACCAGGGCCTCCTGGAACGTCCCGGACCCTGGACAGTTCAGGGCTGCAGAGCAGATGCCAGGGCCAGCCTCCCCAGCCCAATCCCAGCTCTGCCCCTCGCCAGCCACGGGATCCGGTCCCCTTGTCCCCACGGGGTTCTGTGAGATGCAAAGAGTCAAACACACAACGCACTCAGGCCGGTGCTGGACACACACTGAGCACCCACAGCCCTGCTGTGACCACTGCGGCGGGACCCTGGAGCTCCAGAGGGGAGGGAGGATGTGCTGTGTCCCTGCGCCTCCCAGTGCCTAGAAGACGGCTGGGGCACCGTTGGCCCCCAGGTATGGGACAGTGGGCGGGTGCCCAGTACCTGGTGCTCCTGCACAGCCCAGGGAGCCAGGGAATGGGCAGAAGGCAGCTACAGGCTGAAACTGACCTGTGGGGACATAGGGCCCACAACTACCAGCCAAGCGCAGGCTGGCCTCCTCCACACACAAGGATGCACAGGCACGGCTCACTGCCCTCAGGACCCAAGGCTGAGCCCTCTGCCTCCCTCCCTCTTCTGACCGCCAGACCACACTGCTCCAACCTGCTGCCGAACAGGAAGCCAGCTCCAGCCACAAACACGGAAACGCATCCCCTATCCCCGTTGTGGCCCAGCAGGAGCCAGGAGCCTGAGGCCAGCAGGGCCAGAGAGGCTTCCTGGGTCCTGCCCACCAGCACAGGCGTCCCCTTCGCACTTTCAGTGGGACCCAGATGACGTAGATGACGCAGCTGCCCACGACCCAGGGGAAACATGGCCAACCCCAGCAGGGTCTGTGAGGCTTAGCGGGGACTTGAGCTAAAAGTGCCAGGCACATGTCCTGCAGGCAGGTGCCCCCTAATCTGCAGGGAGTTGCACATGGCAACGGGAGCCCCCTTTCTTGCAAACAAGAACGTCACCCCGAACACCTCCAGTGAAATGAGGCAGGGGGTACCTCACGCTCTCAGATGCCTACAAGAACGTGAGGATGACCAGGGGGGTCTGGCGGTGCACAGCCCTCCCCCACAGCAGAGGCAGGGGGTGCTGCCCTCCCCCAGCCACACACACCTCCCTCCTGACTTGTCCTCTGTCCCCGGCAACCTGGGCACCAGTTCAACAGGGAGGAAGGAAGGGCAGCCAGAGCGCGAGAGGTTGGGGGCCCCCACAAGCCCCTTCCATCCTGGGCGCCAGGACCCACCTCCCAGGAAGGGTCGTGCTGGCTCTGGATGGGCAGCTCAGGCAGGACCCCTCTCCAGTGGGAAAACACCTCCGGCTCCCAGAGCCACCCCGGGAGGGAGGAGGACTAAGAGAGGGACTCCCAGGCCATAAGACTGCAGAGGCCACCCCGAGCTGTCCCCTCTGGGGTGGCTGGCAGAGCAAGAGGTTGCGTCGCTCCCTACTGGAGCATGCACACCATCACAGCCAGGCCAAGCAGAGCCACAGCCAGCACCTGGCCTGCCCTTCCCTCGTCGCTTCTCCAACCAGACAGACACCGAATAAACCAGAAGACATCTGTGCACTGACACTACAGACGCCAACAAGAAGGAAGGACACCCACACCGACTTGGGAAGTTCCCGCTGGAAGGCAGAGAGGTGATGGAGAAGCACCTCCTGGCCCCCAGGAGGACAGGATTGTCATTTCCTGCTTGCATTTCTGAATGGGCAGGTTTTTTTAAGAACACGTTACTTTTGCAACAAGAAAACAGGGTAAAGGAATTTCTATTTCGAAACATTGCTCAAACACAAACCAAAGACGGCTGCCCAAAGACAGCCTGCCATCTCAGGGCTGCAACAACCCCAAAGTCTGGGCCGGCCCACAGCAGACCTCGGGATCCAGTCGGCCACACCCACATGGCTTGGATGGCCCAAGGAATCCCGACAGAGCCTACTTGTCAAAGCCCAGGGATGGAAACCACAGGCGCAGTTCCCGCTGCTCAGGCTGGCGACACACAGCGCAGCTGTGCTGCCTGTCAGCCTCCCCGTCTGGGTGGGGGATCAGGGCCACATTCCGAGACCAGGAAGGCAAATGCTGCTTCCAGAATGAAATGAAAACTTAGACTGCTAGCTGACCCTCTCACAGGGTTCAGGCCTGAACCAAAATCAGTAACGGAAAAAGCCACAAGGCGACATGGAGGTTTAAAACAACAAGCGGGCAAGATGCCTTGAAAAAACTCAACTCCAGCCCCCAGGGCGCCCAGCGATCCCCTGGAGCGCCTGTGGCCTCACGAACACCCAGGGTGCCCGGCAGTCTCCCAGATGCCCGGAGCGCCTGGCGATGCCCCTGCGTTCTCAGGAACAGCTTCTCTCTGTGACGAGTCCAGGAGCAGGGCTGACACCATCAGCCAGCACCCACCTGCTCGCTGCGCCCCACCACCCTCTGGCCCAGACCTTGCTGGCTGTCCCCCTGGATGAGACAGTGGAGAAAACACCAAGAAATACGTGGGTGGTCAGCCACGGCCACAGCCCTTCACCTCTGCTGAGGGTGAGGCACCCACGTAATCCGGAGGTCAGAGTGATCGTGCCCACTGCACAGACCGTGAGGCTGAGGCTCCTCCATCTTGCAGGGGTCTCCTGGGCCGACCCACGTGGGGACTCAGGGACATAAGCCCAGGACCCTGTGCCTCCCCGACCTGGCTCCTGGCATCACAGGCAGCCACAGGCCGAGAGGTCCTAGTGACTTAAGGACAAGATGGCCTGCTGCCACCTGCCAGCAAGGACACCAAGCGGGGAGCCTAGGAAGAGGCGCCCGGGCCAGCAGCACCCCTCCCGGAGGCCCAGGCCTGAGTCTAACCTCGGGCTGGAGCCGTGAAGAGGGCTGCGCAGAGGGCAGCGAGGAGCACCCATGGGCGTCTGCCACGCCAGGGCTCAAAGCCCAGCTCCCCCTCACCGGCTGACTTCCCTGAGCCCAGGGTCCCAACTGTAAAATGAAGAGTGCCCGGCACAGCCACCACCTATGGAGTGCTCCCAGCCCTGCCCCAGCCCCACCACAGACACGGCGCCACGGCTTGCCATCCACACGGATGTGGGGGGCCCAGGGACATCCGGGCCAATGGCTGGAGAGATGGGGGACGCTGGCCCCTTGAGCTGGAAGAAAAGGAGGTGCCCCTGGTTCTGAAGCCACCTAGGGAGGGGATGCAGCACATCAAAAGGACAGGGACCAGAGCCCTAAGGTCACCCTCGTCTGGGTGCCATGTGGACAAAACGAGGTCACACTTGGGAATGGACCCAGAACATGTAGATACTTAAATAACGTCTGCCCAAAACAAACACAGCCTTCCACCTCTCCCAGCCTCCACGTCCCCCACCGGGCCCAGGCTCTGAGGGAACGCAGGACACCCCAGCCCCTTCCTCCGGCCCTGCCAGGCTGAAGAGAAACGCCCAGGTCCCACCCGGGGAGAGTGGCCCAGCTGCCCTGCCCGCCTGGCCTCTCCAGCTGGTAGTGGAAAAAGCAGGAAGGTGCCAAGGGGGCCAGTTGGCCCTGCTCCTGCATCCACTGCCGGGGGACCCGCAGCACCTTCTCCTTGAAAGAAGTAAAGGCAAATTCAGAGTGGGGGCGCCAGAGGGTCCGGTCCCATACCGTGGTCGAACCCAGTCGTGGTTGGTTGGGGACACCAAGAGAGGGTCACAAAAGAGAAAGCCCGGCTGGGACCCCATTTCCTAGGGTCTCCGGTCAGCCCATGGCAGCACTTCCTGGGTGCTGGGCAGAGATGGGGAAACTGAGGCCCAGGGCACTCAGAGCTCTCACCACGGTGCCCCACTGTCTCTCGGGGACAGGCGCTCTTCTCTAGCGGATGCCGTGGCCGTTCGGCCTCCAGGGCTCCCCCGCGGACACCCACTCTGCTGCAGACAGCCATGAGCTGGGGACACCTGACTTCCCCGAGGCCCCAGCACCCACCCCACTCAGGACTCGAGCAGCCAGCTAGTGTCCGGCAGCAAAAGGGCTGGGAGCAATCACCATCACCCTCAGGCCTGCAGCTCATCGTCCGTCTCTCCTCGGAGCTGGGCGTGCCGACCCGGAGAGCCTTTTGGATTTCAGAACCCAGCGAGTTTCAGAAACCATTCCGGGGTAGGGGGTCTCTCACCCCCACCCCCACTCCCAGGCTCTGAGAGAATGTCCCAAGCCAAATACCATATTCTTCAGGAAAACACCCTATGTTCACCCTGAGGATAAACAAGGACCACAGGCAGCCTCTGATCACCTGCAAGAGAATTAGGAAAAACACTCCATCCTCAGAGCTTTCTGGGGTTGGAGTTGGAAAGGAAGATGGCAGCCCTGTGACAAGGGCCGGGTTACTGTGTATGGCCTCTGTGCCCAGCCTGGGAACCCCCTCACACGGCCCCCCACGTGCTTGGAAGGGGGACAGGGCGGCGCCGGCCCCATTTCATGGGCCAGCAATTGGCGGGTGGGGCGGGGAGGTGAGGCTGGCAGGCGGCACCTGGACTCCAGCACCAGTGCCCTGAGCCAGTTTGCAAGAAACGCTTGCTGGAAAGGGAACTGGGGGGCGCTCACTTCAATACTACTTGATGAGTTTTCGGACTCGATGTTAATACTGTGGGGGGACAGTGGGATTGCAGTTACAACTTTTTAAAAACCCTTACATTTTAGAGAAAGGCACTGAAAGTCTTACGCGTGAACTACATCTGGCATTTGCTTCACAGCGATGGGGGAGGGGGTTGAAAGTGGACAGGGGTCTGGAGGAGCCAGGACCAGGAGCACTCAGGGCTGAAGCCGAGCACCCTGAGGGCTACCTACTGCCCCCCGACCTGTCTGCATTGGGAAGCTTCTATGCCACCAAAAGGAAGAGGGCAACGCCCCCTTTTCCTCCGGTGCTCAGGACCCTGCATCCCACACCCCCACAGCAGCTGTGAGAGCCGGGGGACAGGACCTTGCTCCATCCCCCTCGCCTGGCAGGGAAGAGGACCCCCGTGGTGGGGGTGGGGGGGTTCATCTGCAATAACCCAGGACTGGATGGGGAAGTACAGGTACCAGAGAGGCCCCAGCACCTTAAGACGAGGCACAAGATATAAAACTCTAGTAGCTGGAAAGCCTGCCCCTCACCTGCACCTGCCTGGGTCTCGTCTTCTGGAGTGAACACACCAGGGCAAACGTGCAGCTCGAACTGCAGGGCATCAGAGCCTGCAGGCGCACCTAACCGGCCGGGCTGGGAAGCAGTCTTCAGAGCACGGCCTGAGGTCTGTAAGGACAGGTGACGCAGGAGCAGTCCACTTCACCGCGGAGCCACCCCACAGGAAAGGAGCCTGCCGAACCTGCTCCCAAGCCGTCAGCACCCGGTGCCCACCACGCGCCCGCTGGCAGCCGCTTCACTCCAGAAGGCCGTTTACTGCACAGACAACACTTCCCTTGTGTGGTGGCCCTCAGGTCACGGCGCCACTGGCACTCCTGCCTCATGGCGGCCCTGCAGGGATATGGTGCTCCCTCTGAGGACGGCTGGGAAGCCTGCACCAAGCGCCCACTCAGGCTGCACACAGCAGGGCAAAGACAGAGCCTGGTCTCCCAGCGGGGGAAACTGAGGCTCCGAGACCCTCCACCACTTCCTGGGGGCTGCCAGCCTGCTGGGACAGGGAGGCAGCACATGCACAGCTAGGTGAAAGTCAGACACAACCTGCCCTCGACATGAGAGGATCCTGAAACTGCGCGGAACGGAAACTCAGACAAACCACAAAAGCCCTCGACACCGGGCGAAAGCCCAGACATCTGGGGTTCTGGCAGGATCCTGAGGAAAGACACAGGCGGCCAGCAGGGAGGGCAGGGGACACTGACCGGCCACCCTACCCTCCAGGGGCACACCCACTCCACTCCACGAGGAGCTCTGTGCTGGACTTTGAGGGACAGGAGAGGCCAGCCTGCCAGGAGGGCCGCGAGCACACCCAGCCCGGTTCCCACACGCCAATGGACAGGGGAGGGGGCTCGAGGCTCCCCAGCTGGGGGGGGGGGGGCACTGTGGCCATCTCTCCTGCTGCTTCCCCCGGTCCCTGGGCGCAGCCTCCAAGACGGGCCTCCTTCCTCTGTGGGGAACTGGAATCCTGCAGAAAACACAGAAATCCAGCCCCCTGCAGGTCACTCAGCCCAGAGGGACACGGGGAGAAGACGCCCTGGTCCAGGGCTACTCAGGGGCCCTGGACAATCGGGGAGGGAGTGGGGACCTCCGCCCAGCCGCCACTATGGAAAAACACCCAGAAAATTCAGCAGTAGCCACACTGGCCTTCCCACCATGGTGCCGAGCCACAGGTAGGCCCACAGGCTGGCAGATCAGGGCCTCCCGGGCAGCTGGGACCAGAGAGGTGGGGGGATGTGGGCCTCCAGGCGCGGGATGGAGGGGCAGATGGATGCTCACTCACGAGCGCACAGCAAGCGCCTCCAGTCACGGAGGAGGACCAGGTTGGAAGGCGGGGAGAGGCCTGGGCTACTGAGGGCAGGGGTCTGAGGACACAGGCTGAGGGGCGGGGATCCTCAGAAGGCTCTCAGCTTGGGGCGTCTGAGGGTCTGGGGGAATCCCAAAGCATGTGCAGGGAGGAGAGGAGGCATGTGGGGGCACCGACATTGAGGGTGCTCAGAGGTCGGAAGAAAGCCAGGGAGTGAGTCCCCCCATCTCAGTCGGAGAGCCGGGAAGGAGGTGAGGGGCCGGATCACGCTCATCCTGGCCTTCCCTCTCGCCCCACTCAGGTCGACCGTCCACGCCAGCAACGAGAATGGCCTTCAAACATCAGCCTCCTGAGCAGGTGGGGGTAGGCTTGCTCTCCACTCCCTGAGAGGGTCTCCATGCCCCTGGGGGCCCCGCTGCGACACTCCAGTCCCACCTCCTGTGGCCGGTCCTGGCACAGCACTGGCAGCAGTCACATGAGCTCCATTCTCCAAGGGGGGAGGGAGGCTCAGAGGTGAAGGGGCACAAGGTCACCCGGCCAGAAAGAGGCAGGGCCAGGCCTTGAACAAGGCTGTCCACCCCCAGCAAAGGCTCCCCACCCCTGCCTCTCGGAACCCCCACCACAGCCCGCAGAGATGGGGGCTGACCCGCAGTAAGGGGCCGGGCCGCCCTCCAGGGCCATCTCACAGGGGCCACTCTAGCTCCTCTCCCCGGGTGGCCAGGCCAGCCTCTGCGGCATACACGCTGACCAGCGGCCACCCCAGGGCTGGCCCTCCCAGAAACCAGATCCGTGAGGGCAGGGCCAGCTTCAGTGACAGATGGAGCCAACTGCCTCCTGTCGTGGGGCCAGGGGAAGGGGGCCCGGGGCAGACCTGCAAGGGGACCTAGGGATGGGCGGAGGGGCGGGGGGGCCCACCACCCACTGGGACCTGCTGGCTGCCGCCTCCCTCTCACCAAGCATACTCTGAGCCCATGCACACCCTGTCCGGGGAGGGAGCGGTGCCACTAGTGCTGCCACCCGAGGGGCCTGTGCCTGGAGCACCGCAGCCCTGAGCTTGCCTTGGGTCTGGATCCCACCCGTGCTCCCACAGCAGGGGCCCGACCACAGCAGCCCAGCCCCATCAAACATGCGGGGCACTCCCCCAGGGCTGTCCTAAGGCACCGGGCGGGCCTGCAGGTGGACCTGCAGCTGCGGTCCCCTTCCTGACACTCACCACGTCTTCTCGGCTTTGCCCCCATGCACCCTGGGGACCCAAGCACCTAACGCTCCCCACGCTTTCTCATTCCAGTTTGTCCTCCCGCTTGTTCCTAGCCCCCCTCGGGGAAGCGGCCTCTGAAGGTCCCCCTTCCTGCTGGAACGTTAGCCTCGACATGGACCCCAACACACCGTCTATGGGGGGCGCCTCTGGCCCTGCTGAATAGGGCTCATGCTCCCCCGGGGGGTGGGGGGGGGCCAGGCCAGCTGCACTCCTCACCTCTACGAGGCTCTGTCCCCACGCCTTGTGACCTACCCCCAAGAAAACCAACAGAAAGAGCACAGACTCTACACTGGCAGTGTCTCTCAGGAATAAAGCCCCAAGAGGCTTTGGGGAGACACGCTCCACACACACACTTTCAGAAATGCTGAGTTCTGGCCCAGATACCCGGGAAGCCAGGACGTGGGGTCATTCTTCTGGGGAGCCCCAGCGATCCCCACATACAAGTAGGCAGGGCAGCCCCCCCAGGTCAGGCCACCCCCTGCACTGAATGACCCTTCCACAGAGCTAGGAGGAGCAAGAGACCTACAGCTCAAAGGGGAATGAGTTCAGGGGACACGGTAAGTGAGAAGAGCGGTGTGACCAGTGTGATACTTCGTCCTAGAAAGGCAAGAGGAGGACCGTCCTCTCCGGGTCAGTGGGTCCTGCAGAGGACGCTGGAGGTCAGGTGGTCACGCACACTTACGGGGGCGGTCCTGTGAGCAGCAAGGCTCCGCGTGCCTGTGGCTCCACCAACTCCGCAGTTTCTAGAACAAAGTCGGGGTGGAGTCGACCTGGGGCCGGGTGCTGCCCACAGGTGCTGCTCTGCTACAGCGCAGGAAGTGAGACGGGAGCGCTCCTGGGCCTCTCTCCTCTGAGCCGCCCGAGGAGAACCAAACCAACGTCTTTACCGTGCGCCACTTTACACACCACCGCCACCCGGAGCCGCGCTCCACAGACACACAAACAGGAGTCTGGGCGGTCACTGCCGCCCACGACAGCGCCCAGAACCCACTCGCCCCCCCCTTCCCTCCCCCCGGCCCAGACGTCTGCCTGGCACGGCCTCGTCCTTGCTCTCCAAACTGGTCCCCTCAGGATCGCATGGCTGGGGGTGGGGGTTGAGGCACCTCCTGAGCACCCGGCCACCCCTCGTCGTAGCATCTGCCCACCATCCACCCGCTCAGCGGTGGGGTCCAGATGCACCCAGGCCCAGCCCTTGTCCCATTGTTGCTTGTCTGAACAGAACATCCTCCCGTTTATGGCCCGACACAGGTGCATCAGCAACCAAGCCAGAGATAAACACTGAGTCACTGTATTCCAAACCTGGCTGTCCCCACAGGTCTCTCCTCCTGCTGGGTCTCATCCTCAGACCCCCAGCAGTGGCCTTCAGGAGGCCTCCTACCCTATCGTCCCACTTCACAGATGGAAAACGAGGCCAAGAGAGCAGAGGCCCATGGCTGCGAGGCCCGGAGCTGAGATGTAGGAGCCCAGGGCCACAGCCCCCTCCCAATGGTGAGGGGCAGCTGGCTTTGCCCACTCCTCACTCCGGCTGCCTCTCAAGATCAACAGCATGACGGGTACCATGGGGCGCAAGCCCAGAGCAAGACCCAGGAGGGTCCAGCCCGCGGTAACCAGGATCTGTGTTAGGCTCTGTTGCCCACCCCCAACCCCGTGTGTGTGCACACATGCTCCCAGGGGCCCACAGCTTTCCAGAGCAGTAGGTGAACATCCTCTCCGGCCCTGGGGAAGGCTGTCCAGGGCCTGGAAGCCCTGGACAGGGACCGGCAATGGCTCCGAGCACAGGGAGTGCAGCCAGGTGGCCCTGCCCTGCTGCCCACCACTGAGGTTAGCCTCCCCCTGGGTGGGAGGGATTGTGTGCACCCACAGGCTCCCAGAGGTTGGGCACCCATCTTACCGTTTCTGGGAATACCAACCACCAGTAGGGGGATGTCACTATGGCCCAAGCACTTCCTGCAAGCTCGACTCGACATCGCCCCTTCTGGCCCTCTGACCAGCCTGCAGGGGGACTGCTGTCATCCCAGGAGACAGTCACTCAGCCATCTGTGTCTCCCCACCCCACCGCCACAAACGGCCACAGCCCAGAGGCAGCTAGGACAACAGAGCACAGAGAGGGTGTGTGCTTTATCTGTCAGTCCACAGCCAGCAGGGCCGGAGCTCTTCACGCCCCACCCCTGGCACTGGGCTGGCACCACGAGCACCATCGATGTTCTCAGGGCTCCGTCTGATGGTGCGAGAGACAGCAGTCAGCTGGGGAGCACCCCATCCTGTAGACCATACTGCCCCTTCTCTCCGTGTGCACCCACATGCCCCCCACCCCACCCCGTGACACTGTCATGCCAGCGCTGGAACGCCACGTTCCACAGGGAGGGTCTCCCCAAGTCGTCCTCCTTCTGGTACCGCATGACCAGGGTGCAGCTGCTCAGTATGTGACTGTGCTCTGTGCGGCACGAGCTCACGCAGCGGGCAGTCCTGACCCAGACATCACCACCTGAGGGCCAGGCGCTGCGTCAGCCCTCACGGGAGGTGCAGACACTCCTGCCCCCAAGTCCGAGGCTTGTCCGAGGGACGGCAGACCTCAGCAGGGACGCTCGAGCCCCAGCTCCTCGTGACATTTAGGACCTGTGATGGGCGCCCCACTCCAGCCCCACTGGCACCCTCCTGAACACGCTCCTCAGCTGGAAATGCTGTCACACCAGCTACCAAGCCCAAGTTCCAGCCACACACAGAAAACAGACTTGGAGACACCCCAAATGTCTCTGTGCTCCAGTGCGACACTTTCCAAGGAGCAGGAAAAGTACTTTCCCAAACACCCCATTAACTTCTGACAAACTTTCCAGGACTTCAGGGACCGTGGCAAGGAGGAGGATCTTCCTCGCCAATGCGTCTCTCGGCTGGCTCTAACTCGAGACCACAAAGGCCTGAAAGAGAGGGTAACTGAGAAAGGATTCTCTTATAGACACTTAAAAGCTGGCGAAGGAAATAAACTCTCACCCACAACCCTGACACAGCACAGCCGGGGACCCTGGTCGCACACACGCCGGTGCCTGTTATTTCTACTTTGGACGCGCGTTGAGAGGAGCCAGGCTTCAGCCAGACACGTACTTGTGAATGATCCCAAAATGTGACACTTTGCCTTTAAGAGCCCCCAAGCTGCTCAGATGACAGGAGACACAGGTACCCAGGGCCAGGGGGTGGGCACCGAAGGGCTTCACGGGCACGCAGATGTTGAGAAGGCTCGACACGCCTGGCACCACCTGGGCAGTGACCAGTAGCCCTAACCAAACACACCAGGCAGCCCAGCGCTGCTGACACCTGTTGATCTCCTTTGCTGAAACAAGTGGGTAGAGCCTAGGGTGGGTGGGAGGGAGGGCTCCCAAGCAGACCTGAGTCACCGGGGGCCCCCAAGTTCGCAGAAGGCAACAGAAGGCAAGTATGCAGCAAGCAGAGCACCGCTCTCTGCCATAAATCACTACAGTCTCTCTTTTGTCTTTTGGTGAGGAAGGTTGGCTTTGAGCTAATATCTGTGCCAATCCTTTTCTATTTTGTACGTGGGACGTTGCCACAGCGTGGCTCGATGAGTCCACACCCAGGATCCAAACCTGTGAACCCCAGGCTGCCGAAACGGAGCACACAAACCTAACCACTACACCACTGGGCTGACCCCTGCAGTCTCTTCTTAAAGCAAGGAACACTTCAACTAGATACCAGCCTGCAGATGCCAGGTATGAGGGTTTGCCTGCAGGGTCTCATCGGTTACAGCCCAACAATCAGTGGGGGAGACAAAAGGGGAAGACCAGGCTATTCGCTGATCCATACTGACCCAGCCGCTTCAACTGCCCCGAAAATCAAGTGACCTGAAGAGCAGCTTCAGGCAGGTCCCCAGCAGCAGCCGTTGGGGACAGTGGGCTGTGGCTCTGCACAGGCCCCCACCCCTGACCCAACCCCAGCTCCCCATGGACCAACAGACAACAGGGTCGAGCAGTGGTGGACAGAAAGCCAGACAGGCACCACGCCTAGGCACTGAGGCGGCGTCCTTTAGTTTGTACCAACTGCTCCACTCTGGGGGCCGCCAGCCAGCGGGCCAGCGTTCCCGAGGGAAAGCTCTGCCACTGAGAACCAGGAAGTAGCTGTGCACCTCAGCACTTGCCGGGCACAGGGCTCCGGCAGCTGGCAACTCACCAAGCTGGAGGAAGAGGGCACAGGAAGAAGCCTCCGGCCGCGGCAGCAAACTGGGCGGTTCACTGTTTTATGTGTTCCCCCCCGCCCCACACACACTTTCACTTTCCGCCCGTGACTGCTCCTGAGTCAAAGGCGGGAGCAGAGTGTTTACAAATCCCGTCCTTTATCCAAAGCTCACTTCCGAAGCATGTGTGAGCTGTTGTCGAAGGAAAGCAATTACTCTACTCTCTAAAAACAAAACAAAAATCAGAGCGGTCCCGACTGTGCGCCTGCCCGGGAAAGCGTTTTCAATCCCTCCACCCTGGATGCCCCGTGGCAGGGCTGGGGCTGGATCTGAGCCTCTGAGGAGCTGCTCCGCTGCGGGGCGGGTCTCCAGACATCGGCCGAGGCACCGGGCCCCCCGAGGTTACTAGAAAGGTCAGAGAGAATGCCCCAACCTGGAGTCCGCCCGTCCAGGAACGCCGCGTGCCCTATCCTTCCTGATCTGTAACCACCAGCACACATCAAGGCCTCAAGACAGAAAAGGGCAAACACAGAGCTTTATTTGCAAGTGAGAGGCTGCATTCAGGGCTGCCAAGGAAGGGCCGGGAGGGAGGGCCGGGGAAGGAGGTCCCTAACCCGAGGACTGACCCTTGCAGGGGTTCAGACCTTTACTTGACCCCCTTGAAAGCCACAAATACTCCCCGGGGAAAATGCCACAACCACAACTTTGCGTGGATTTCAGCGTCTCCCCAGGGCTACTCCATGAACCAAGGAAAACAACCCCCATTTTACAGGAAAAAGTAAGAGAGAAAGCCTACAAAACAGCAGAGTAAAAAGAAACTTTCCTCTCCGTCCTCACTAGGGGGGCGGGGGTGCATGAAGAGGAGGGGCCAGAGCGATTCCTTCGCTGGCCTTCCTCCCGCCCCTCCAGCCCTGGTTAGCCCACTGATGCAAATACCCCCCCTTACCTCTGCAGTCAGGAACCCAGCTAACGAGGGGGAGGGACAGCAGTTACGCACTTATAGGGAGAAAGCTTTCAACTAAAACGAGGTGTCGCAGGACATTCAGGGACTCGGCCCAACGTAGGGAACGCACAACAGGGACAGGGGACCCGAGCGAGGTGGGTTTTCTAGCAGACCCCGTTCTGTGCGTCCACTTTCATCTTTCCAAAACTGCCCCCGGGCCCCGAGGGGAAGGACGCCTCGCAAGGCCTCCAGCCCGGCCCTGACCCCGTAGGAGCAACCAGTGGAGAGAGACAGGCGACGTCCCTCGAGTCCCCAGTACAGTACAGTAGGGCCATGAGGACGTGCGAGTTTGTGGTGAGCATTTCTCCCCGGGTGGGCTTGTGCCATGCTGTCACGCCAGTGCCCACCCGAGAGGGAAAGAGGTGAAGCACCCCCGCTCCGCCAGCTCCAACTCGACCTCGCCCGGATTAAGCGCTTTTCAGGCTGATTTCAAAACGGGAACTGGGTCTCCTCCTGGCCTAGCTGCAACGACCCAACAACTCAAAGGGGCTCAAAGTCAGCTCCGGGCCCCGAACTCTGGGAGGAAGCGGCCCCCACGCCACGCCGCCGGCTCCTGGGGCGGCCGCGCAGGGCCGGGGCCCGGGCCCGGCCTCGCCCCCCGCCCCGGCCGCGGCGATGGCCCCAGCGCGAGCCCCCGCGGCGGCCAGGAGCCAGGACGGGCGGGGGCGCGCGGGTAAAGTGGCGCCGGAGCGCACGGCGCGGCCCGGGACGCCGCCGCGCACCTTCCCCTCCGCGTCCTCCTCGATTTTCCCCCTTCGAAAGATGGCGGGCAGAGGAAAGGGGGAAAAAAATCCCTTCCGTGAGGGAGGGCGCGAGGGAGGCCGGCTGGCGCGGGGCGCGCGGGCCGTGCCAACTCCGGGCTGCGCGCCCCGGCCGCGGCGACGCCCCCGAGCCCGGGACGCGGGCGGCCGAGAGAGAGCGCGGGCAGAGGGCGGAGGGGAGGGAGCCCGCCCAGCCGCCGCGACCCCGGGCGGCCCCCGCGCTTTGTTGCATCGTGGCCGCGCACAAAGGCGGCGGCGGCGGCAGCCCGGGCGCCCGGCTCCCCGGACGCGGCGGCGGCCTGCGCGGGGCGCACGGGGCCGCGCTCCCCGGCCCGCCAGGCCCGCCGCCGCCCGCGCCGCCCGCCGCCCCTCGAGCGCAAGGAAGCAAAAGAAAGGCGTACTTGGCCTCGGCGGCTCCGGCGGCCGTCCCCTCCCGGCCCGCGCGGCCGGCTCCTCTTTGGCTCGCCGGCCCCGGCAGCATAATAGACGCGCCGGAGCCGAGCAGGGCTCATGCGCTGCGCCGCGGCGCCTGGCGGGAGTCGTAGTCCGCGGCCGGGCCCGCGCAGGGGCCGCCCAGGGGAGGCCGCGGCGCGCGGACTACAAGTCCCGGCCCCGCCGGCGCCGCGCCCCGCCCCGCGCGCCCCCGCCCGCCGCCCGCCCCGCCGACCCGGCCGCGAGCGGGCCCGGCCCGGGGGGCGCGCGGGGGCGGGGCGCGGCGCCCGGCGGCGACGCGGGTACCCCGAGGGGCCGCCCCCAGCCCGGGCCCGCGCGGCCCTCCCTCCCTCCCGCGCAGGGGACGTGCGCCTCTGGGCGAATTTCCTGGTGGCCCTGGGAGGCGTGGAAAAGGCGGGAGCGCGGCCAGCGCCCGCCCGCCCGGAGACCCCGGAGCCCGAGGAGGCCGCCCTCGAACCCCGGCCGCGCTCCGTCGGGGCGGCGCGCACCTGCCCGGCGCCTGTGTTTGTAAACAAACCGCGCGCCTAATTAGCGTGGCGGGGGCGCGCGCGGGAGGCGGGGGCGGGGCGTCGGCGCGCGCGCTGGGGTGGCCCCGCCCGGGGAGGAGCCGCGCTCGGCCGCGCCCCCGTCTACCCACCACCTCCGGCCCTCCGCCTCCCTCCCGCCCCACCGCGCGCGGAGGCCCGGGCGTCCAAGTTTGCTGTTGTGGGAGAGGGCTCCAAGTTCCCAGAGCTGGCGAGGAGCAAGGGATGTTCCCGGCTCTGCCTGGAGACCTCGCCCCAGCCTCAGTTTCCCCATCTGCCCAGTGAGGGGCAGGAATGAGATCAACGGTCCCTAGCCTGAGGTTCCAGGAGTGTGCCACAAAGGTAAAAACAAGGCTTCCTGGCCCTTTTCCTGTATTTTGAAGGCCCAGCTCGTGGACACGTTTCGGGTCTTTGTTTTGGTGGCAAATCCTCGGGTGTACACATAAGTACATTTTTATCTGGCTGTAACTTGGAGGTGGGCCCACGTTGTGTATGTTAGACTCCCATAAAAACGTCAAAAACAAAACAAACAAGTTTTCCTCGGTGCTCGCTGAACCTGCCAATGCAAGGTCGAGTTTCCTTGTGTGGGCTAGACCCACCTCAAGCCCCTGGGGTCATTGGGTTTATTACAGTTCAAGCAGGAGCTCTACTGCTGGAAATGCACATGTCTCTAGAATATTCAAGTGAGGGCCGGCTCCACCGAGCCCATTCGGCTGCACATGCAGTGGGGACGGGCGTTCTGTCTAAGGCTTTCAAGTGACTGAGGCTCTGGGAGGTGGAGTGACTTGCCCTGGGTCACAGAGCCGATATGTCAGAGAGCTCAGATGCCAAAGCCCTGGGTTCAGGGAAGGACAGTTCAGAGGAGAGGCCAAACCCTTCCCCACCCTCGCCACCATCCCTTTGCTGGGAGCCCAGGACGCTGTTACATCCCGGGGCCAGGCTCTGGCTGGGGATGACCTTTGCCTTTTTGGCTGACCAAGTGGGAGAAAGTCGGGGAAGGCGAGTGTGGAACGTGAGAATCTGCAGACTGATTCCTCAGAAACGTGGTGCTGGATGCCGCCCCCCCAGAGCCCAGGTTTGCTACCCGGTTTACAGTCTTCTATTTCAGTCACCTCCCAGGCTACCTCCCCTTCCTGCCATCTGGGTCTCCTCCCCTTGGACATCCTAGGCACTCTGGCCACCAGGATGGGCCACCTCACTATTAAAAAGACCCTGCCTCACTCCCGCTGAGCCCAAAACAAAGAGCCGCTCCGCCTGCTGTCCACTTTGCAGGGCCCGGAGGGAGCACACCCCAAAGCCGCCCCTGACCCGCCAGGCTGTCCACGGCTGCTGACCAAATGCCCAGGACCCTGATGACCCTCCTTGGGCCTCCCACTGACCCAAGAAGTCCCTGCAGTATGGCAGGACCTTGGGCCCTCCTTGGGGCCCTGGCTCTGATGGGAAGACCCAGTCCCACCCCCACTTCCACAGGCCCAGGGGTCCTGCTCGCCCACTCACACGTGGCCCACGCAGCTCAGCGAACTGACCTTCCCCGCGGCTGGGGAAGTCGGGGAAGCAGAACCTGTAAAAGGAATGTGACAGAAACTCCCCTTGGTGCCTCGCAGCCCCTGGGCTAACTCCTCCTCAGGCCTAGTGCAGGGGTCACTCCCTGGGGCCTCTTGGGAAGCAGGGCTGCCTTGCGAAGAGACTTGGGGTGGCCCTGACTGTCCCCGCTGCCAGCAGCCACTGTCCCGTCCCTTCCCGGGCTCCGGTTCCTGGAGTTTCAACACCACTGAGGTCGGGCCTCCAGGGCCTGCTGAGTGCCCGGAGTGGAGCCTCTTAATCTCCCCAGCCCAGGTTTCCTCATCTGTCAAAGGGGGACAAAAATAGGACCTGATCCCCCGGCTGTCGGGGGGGAAAGGGGGCTTGTGCAAAAGGCCAGGCATGTGGCTGCACTGTGGTCATGGCTCACCTCGCTGCCCTGATCTCTAACTTACTGGGCCTGTTTAGTGGCTGTCTTCCCTCCAGCTCCATGAGAACAGGGCTCTATATCCCCAGGGCCTACAGCAGGTCTAGCACCTTGTGAGTGCTCAATAAATATTTGCTGAATGAATAAATATTCTCTCCTGTCACCTGTCCTGCCCTCCAGCCTGCATCTGTAAACCTCAGTGCAGCCGGGTCTCCGCCAGCAAAGGCAGCTGCTCTGCTCACCCCCCAAGCGAGCCCCACCAAGGGGGCCTTAGAGCCAGGGCATTAAAGCTTGCACGGAACCTTGACGCCATTCTCAGGCCAGGACGGGGCCCAGGGCCTCAGCCGCCTCCTCCTCCCTCATGCAGTCTTCTCCCGCCATGCCCTTGGGGCACGGAGCGGTTATGTTATCGCATTATAGTTTATGCATAAGTCTCTTAAAGTTTAGCTATGGAGAGTCTTCAGTCCTTCCCCAGGAGACCGATCAGCTTTCAGAACCAAAAAAATAAAAGGAGTTCTGTCCCCGCCAAGCAAAGGCTGGGCTACAGAAAGCCCTGGAGGGTGGGAGCGGAGGTTTCTAGTTATCCAAGCAGTGACTGACCACTTACTAAGTGGCCAGGCACCGTGCCAAGAGCGTCACACAATGTCACTGCCTCCCCGAACGGTTCTATGAGGTAGGGGTCATCATGCCCACGTTACAGATGGCAAGGGAGGCACAGGGAGGTTAAATTACTAGCCTGGACGGTGGTTTGAACCCAAGTGTGGGTTCCCATTTCCCCTGCAAGACACCTTCCCGGAGCCCGCATTTTGATCGGGGAGATGAGGTGTGTATGTGAGGAAGCAAACGCCGGTCCAGGTTCATTCATTGGTTCTCTTAGAAAGGGGTGGGGACCCCCAGTGACGGGGTGGAACTTGGAGGCGAGGCTTCTCGCTTCCCTGTTTTCTCTACCCACAAAGTAGCAGGTCATTTGCACAAAAGGAATAGGAAAGTCCTTAAAAGCGCAGAGTGGAAAGGTCTTGGGTGTGACCTGGGGGCTCAGGTAAACAGAGAGAGTGGGCTGTGCTGCAGCTGCATAAACACGGTCACAGAAAGATGGTAGGCAGGAGGCGGGGCGGGAAGACAGGTGGTGGCCCCCTGGAGTCTCAGTCTACACATCTGTAAAATGGGGATAATGAATACTTGCCTCATAGGATTGCTGTGAGGACAAATGAGGTGGAAGTACTCATTCATAAGATAGCACGTGCATTCATTCATTCATTCATTCCCTCTAGAGGTACTGATGGAGGGTGTAGTGCCCTCCACTCCTGCTTCCTGGCATGGCAGATACAACAGGGGACAAGCCACAGTGCCAGCTGTTGTGGAGCCGACATGCTCCTGGGGACCCGCAGACTATCACAAATAAGTAATATAGGCAGTGTGCCTGATGGTGCTCAGTGCTGTGGACAAGAATCAAGCCAGGAAGGGAGGCGGGGAGCAGGGTTAGTGTGGCCATGGCTGCTAAATACGGGAACGGGGATTGTGGCTGACTTTAGTTTATATTTCTTCTTGAGCATTCGGTGGTTTTTTCCATGGCAAACAAGTATTACTATGAAGGACAGTTGAGTTTTGTTTGAAGAAGCATTGTGATCTAATGGAGAGAATAGCCTGGGAAGTGCTCCAGTCTCTGGGTCTCCTGGGATCCTTGCTCGAAGTTTAGGTGCCCCTGGTGGCTTAAAAGACGATGCCACCCATGGGAAAACTTTCTGCACTGATGTCCTGTGACATTGTGGTCCTGTCTGTGTCCCCTTCCCATATCCCCTGCCTCCAAGAAAGAACCCCAAGACGGTAAAATAAATGTGTTTAAAATGATTGAAGACATGAAATAAATAATATTTTTTAAAAAGATTAATAAAAAAATATGGAAGTTTTGAAAAAAAAATCCTGGAACTTCTAGAAATCAAAAATATAGGCTACACAGAAATGTAAAACTCAGAGGAGGGGATAAATAGCATATTAGATAAAGTTGGAGAGAGAATTAGTTCCCCAAAAGATAGATCGGAGGAAATCAATCAGGATGAAGCATAGAGAAACAGAGATGTACAATATAAAAATTGGAAAATTCAGTCAAGAAACAAAGAAGAGGTGTTAGATCATCTTTCTAAGAGGAACTCCAGACAGATAGAATTAAGAAAAGAGGGAGAAGGGGCCGGCCCTGTGGCCAAGTGGTTAAAGTTCCACACACTCCACTTTGGCGGCCCAGGTTCACGGGTTTGGATCCCAGTGAGGACCCACTCCACTCATCAGGCATGCCGTGGAGGTGTCCCACACAGAAAACAGAGGAAGAGTGGCACAGATGTGAGCTCAGGGCTAATCTAAAAAGAGGGAAAAGAAATACTGTTCTTAACAAAATACAGTCATGCATCACTTAACAGCAGGGATACATTCTGAGATGTGTCATTAGGCAACTTTGTTGTGCAAACATCATAGAGCGTACTTACACAAATCTGGATGATATAGCCTACTACACACCTGGGCCCTATGGTACTAAGCTTATGGGACCACCATTGTATATGTGTTCTGTCATCGACTGAAACGTTGTTACATGGCACATGACTATAGACAGAAGAAATGAGTCCTTGGATTCAGGAAGCACAAATCACAGTAGGATGAGCAAGAGTAAGTCCACATCTAAATGTATCACAGAGAAACTGAAAAAACATCAAAGACAAAGCGATCTGAAAAGCAATTGGCTGAGGTGATGTCAGTAAAGCAGAGTAGAGAACTCCAAGGGTCTGTAACTTCACAGAAACGGCAAATAAACTGGCAGAAACTGTCAGAATAAACTTTATCTGAACTCTGGGAACTAGTCGAAGGTTTACATAAACCGGGAAACAGTCAAGAAAAAGGTGGTTTAATCTCAGTGTTTAACGAAATCTCTGTTGAATCACCAGATGACCACTAAGCTAATGAAAGAGACACTTCAGGGGCCACACACAACAGAGAATACCTTCTTTACAAAATTAGTTCAGAAAAGTCACCAAACAAACAACAGCAACCACACATAGATGCAGCATCCACAAACCTTGGGAGTGGGGAGAATCTGATTTCCAGAGTTGCCACATTATAAAGATGTCCAGTTGTTGACAAAAAATTATGAGGCATGCAAAGAAACAAGAATGCATGGCCTATACACGGGAAAAAAAAATAGAAAGTCTCTCCTAGGAAGCCCAAACATTGGACTTACTAGACAAAGGCTTTAAATCAATTCTGTTAATATGCTCAAAAAGCAAAGGAAACTACGTACAAATAACTAAAGGAACATGAGCATGATGTCTCACCAAATAGAGAATAGCAATAAAGAGAGAGAAATTATAAAGAGGAACCAAACAGAAATTATGGAGTGGAAAAGAACAATAAATGAAATAAGAAATTCACTAGAGGGGTTCCAGAGCACATTTGAGCAAGCAGAAGAAACAATCAGAGAACTTGAAGATAAGTCCATTGAGAATTTCCAATCTGAGGAACACAAAGCAAAAAGAATAAAGAAAAGTGAACAGAGCCTGAGACCTGTGGGACACCAGCAAGAAAACCAATATATGTACAATGGGAGTCACAGGAGAAGAGGAGAGAGAGGATAGGAAGTAAGAATATTTTAAGAAATAATGGCCCCAAACTTCCCAAATTTGATTAAAGACATGAGTCTGCATATCCAAGAAGCTCAAAAAGTTTACCCAAGGTGGGATAAACTCAAAGAGCTCTCTATGTTATAATCAAAATGTTGACAGACGAAGATGAAGAGAGACTCCTGAAAGCAGAAGGAGAGAAGTGGCCCATCAGGTACAAGGGTCCTCAATAAGATAACATCTTATTTGTCATCAGAAACCACGGAGGACAGAAAGCAGCAGGACGACATATGTGAAGTGCTAAAAGAAAAAAAGCCTGTCAACCAAGAATTCTGTATCTGGCAAAACGATCTTTTAAAAAAGAAGGAGAAATCAAGACATTCCCAGATTTAAGAAAAAAACTGAGAGAGTTTGTTGCTAGTGGATCTGACCTTTATGAAATGCTAAATGGAGTCCTTCCAGGTGAAATGAATGGACATTAGACAGTAACTCAAATCCATGTGAAGAAATAAAAAACAACAATGAAGGTAAATATAAAAGTCAGCATTAATATATTTTTGGTTAGCAACACCTCTTTTTCTCCTAAATGATTTAAAAGACAACTACGTAGAACAATAATTATAAATCTATGTGAATAGGCATACAATATATAAAGATGTAATTTGTAACAATAACAACATGAGGGAGGAATGCCCCAATACAGGAACAAAATTTTTGTATACTATTGAAACTAGTCCAAAGTAGTTTATTATAAATTAAGATGTTAATTGTAATCCCCAGGGCAACCAATAAGAAAATAACTAAAAAATATATAGTGAAAGAGGAGAAAATGGTACAGTAGCAAATATCTATCTAAAAACAACAACAAAAAAGACAGTACTGGGAGACCTGGGGCACAGAAAAGGTATAAGACATATAGAAAACAAATGGTAAAATGGCAGAAGTAAGAGCTTCTGTATAAGCAATTACATTAAATGTAAATGGATTAAATTACCCAATTAAAAGGCAGCGGTTGACAGAATGGATAAAAGAAAACAACACAATCTAACTGTATGCTGTCTGCAAGAGACTCACTTTAGAACCAAGGAAACAAATAAGTTAAAAGCAAAAGAATAGAAAAGGATATTCCATTTAAACAGTAGCCAAAAGATAGCTAGAGTGGCTATGCTAACATCAACCACAATAGACTTAAGACAAAAATCGTTACAAGAGACAAAGAAACACATTATATCATAACAAAGGGCTCAATGCATCAAGAACATATAACAATAATAAACATGTGTGTACATAAAAACAGAGCCCCAAAACATCTGAAGCAAAAACTAACAGAATCGAAGGGAGAAATAACATTTCAACACTAATAGTTGGCAACTTTAACACCTCGCTTTCAATAATGGACTGAACAACTAGACAGAAGACCAGCAAGGTAACAGATGGCTTCGTTAACACTATAAACCAAGTAGATCTAAAAGACATGCAAAGATCACTCTACCCAACAATGACAGAATACATATTCTTCTCAAGTGCACATGGAACATTCTCCAGGACAGACCATATGTTAGACCAGAAAACAAATCTCAATAATTTTAAAGGGTGACAATCATACAAAGTATCTCCTCTGACTACAGTGGATGAAGCGAGAAATCAATACCGGAAAGAAAATTTGAAAATTCACAAATCTGTGGAAATTAGACAACATGCTCTTAAACAATCAATGGATCAAAGAAGAAATCACAAGGGAAATTAGAAAATACTAGACAAATAAAAAAATCCAAATTTACCAAAATTTTGGGGGTGTGGCAAAAGCAGTGCTCAGAGAGAAGTTTATAGCTGTAAATGCCTGTATTAAAGAAGAAATATCTTGGGGCTGGGCTGGTGGTATAGTGGTTAAGTTTGCACTCTCTGCTTCAGTGGCCCGGGGTTCACAGGTTCAGACCTCTGGATTCGCAGACCTAGACACCACTCATCAAGCCACGCTGTGGTGGCATCCCACATGCAAAATAGAGGAAGACTGGTACAGATGTTAGCTCAGGAATAGTCTTCTCACTAAAAAAACAAAAGAAAAAGGAGGAACTATCTCAAATCAATAACCTAAACTTCCACCTGAAGGAACAAATTAAACTCAAAGCAAGCAAAAGGAAGGAAGTAATAAAGATTAGAGTGGAGATAAATGAAATAAAAATAGAAAAACAATAGAATCAACAGAAACTAAAAGTTAGTTTTTTGAAAAAAAAAAGTCAACAAAACTGACAAGCCTTTAGCTAGATTGACCTACGACGAAAGAGAGAAGATTCATATTACTAGAATCAGGAATGAAAGTGGGGTGTTACGTAAGTGGGGTGCACGTAACCTTACAGAAATAAACAGGATGGTAAGAGAAAACTATGCACGATTGTATGCCAACAAATTAGATAACCTAGATGAGATGGACAAATCCCTAGGAACACACAAACTACCAAACTGACCTGAGAAGAAACACAAAACCTGAATAAACCTATAATGAGCAAAGAGATTGACTCTGATTTCTAATCAAAAACTTCCAAGAAAGTAAAGCCAAATGCTTCACCAGTGAATGCTATCAAACATTTAAAGAAGAACTAACCCCAATTCTTCTGAAAAAATGGAGGGGGGGGAACACTTCCTTATAATTTATGAGGCCATTGTTGCCTGCATACCAAAGCCAGACAAAGATACCACAGGAAAACTACAGACCAGCATCCCTTCTGGATATAGGCACAAAGACTCTCGACAAAAATGCTATCAAATGGCATATTAAAAGGATTATATAGCATGGCCAATGAGATTTATTCCAGGCATGAAAGAGTGGTTCAACATATGAAAATCAATTAGTGTGATACACCACATTAGAAGGATGAAGGGAAAAAACCACATGATCACATTATGGGCTGAATTGTGTCCCCCCAAAATTCATCTGTTGACGTCATAACTGCCATTACCTCAAAATGTGACTGTTTTCAAAGTAGGGCCTTTAAAGAGGTAATTCAGTTAAAATGAGGTCATTAGGGTAAGCCCTTATCCAATATGATGAATGTGCTTATAAGAAGGGAAAATGTGGACACGGACATGTATAGAAAGAATAATCTTTCCAACTAATGGTGCTTGCATGACTGGATACCCACATGCAAAAGAATCAAAGTGGACCCCTACCTCACACCGTATACAAAAACTAACTCAAAACGGATCAAAGACCTAAAGGTAAGAGCTAAAACTATAAAACTCTCAGAAGAACACATGAGGATAAATCTACAGGACCTTGGATTTGGCAATGAATTCTTAGATCTTAGGGCAAAAGCCCAAACAATAAGAGAAAATCAATAAATTGGTCTTCATCAAAATTAAAAACTCATGTGCATCGAAGGACATTATCAAGAAAGTGAAAAGACAACTCACAGAATGGGAGAAAATATTTGCAAATCATATATTTCATAAGGGTCTAGTATCCAAAATATATAAAGAACTCTTACAACTTAACAGCCAAAGGCAAGCAACCCAATTTAAAAATGGGCAAAGGCCTTCAATAGATCTTAATTCTTAAGACCTTAATAAGACTTAATAGACTTTTGGTATCTCCAAAGAAGATATAAAAATAGCCAATAAGCACATGAAAAGATGCTCAACACCATTAGTCATCAGGTTGTAAAAATGAAGCCACAATGAGATGTCACTTCACACCCAGAAGGATGGCTATACATATATTCGGTTGTTGTTTTTGCTGAGGAAGATTAGCCCCGAGCTAACATCTGTTGCCAATCTTCCTCTATTTTATACATGGGTCGCCACCCCAGCATGGCTGACAAGTGATACAGGTCCATGCCTGGGATCTGAACCAGTAAACCCAGGCCACTGAAGCGGCATGTGCCAAACTTACCCACTAGGCCATGAGGCTGGCCCTTATAATTTTTTTTAAAAAGGAAAATAACTAGTGTTGGCAAGGATGTGGAGAAACTGGATCCCTAGTGGGTTCCAATACACTGCTAGTGGGAATGTAAAATGGAGCAGTCCCTTTGGAAAACAGTTTGGCCGTTCCTGAAGAAGTTAAACGTAGAATTACCATATGACCCAGCAATCCTGCTCTAGCTATGCGCCCATGACAAGTGAAAACAAGTGCTCCAAAGACTGTACACAGATGTTCATGAGTATTATTCATAATAGCCAACAAGTGGAAACAACCCAAATGTCCATCAAGTGAGGAATGATAAATAAAAGACGGTATGTCCATACAATGGACTATTATTCAGCCGTAAAAAGGAATGAAACACTAGTACATGCTACAACATGGATGAACTTGGAAGATAGTGTGCTGAGTGAAAGAGGTCAGAAACAAAAGATGACATGGTACATGGTTCCATGTATATGAAATATCCATGGTAGGCAAGTCCGTAGAGTCAGAAGCAGATGGCTGGTTGTCAGGGGCTGGTGGGAGGGGGTGTGGGGAGTGACTGCTTAATGGGTATGAAGTTTCTTTTGGGGGCGATAAAAATGTGCTGGAGTTAGGTAGTGGCAATGGTTCACCAACATCGTGCACGTCCTGGAAGTCACTGAATTGTGCACTGTAAAATGGTTAAGACGGTGAATTTTATGTTATGTGATTTTTCCCTCAATGATAAGAATGTTTGAAAGCTACCACCTAACCCTCTTTTTGCTGGCTGGTTGACGGGGAGAATGCAGGAAGGGGAGGGGATGGTTTCCCCCTTGGGAGATGCCTCTGGGTTGGGGCGGGGCTCGTCGGGAGCAATGGGGCCCTGGAGAAGCTGGTTTTCATGAGGAGGAGGAGGAGGGCTGGAGAGAAGTTAAATAAAAGAGACAACAACCAATGGAAGGGAAAGCAGTCACCTTCAGGGAATGAGAGAAGAGCAGCAGGGCTCAGTGAGGGAAGACATTGGGTAAGGAGGCTCAGAGAGAGGCTGTCAGCCTCGAATTCCCTATGGCTCGGGGACAAGGGCAAAAGAAAGGCTCGTTCAGACGAACCTGGGAGCCCTTAGCACGAGCAGCCCTCGCTCAGGACCACTAAAATGTACACTTCCACGGAAGGACATTGAGCCCGAAGGACTGAGGGCCACGAGAAGGAATGAGGAGCGAGGACGTCGGAGAACTTGTGGGTCACCGCAGACGAGCAGGGACTAAAAGCACGGGAGACGGCGGGGAGAGACGCGGGCTGACCCCACGGCCCAGGCTCCCCCTGCCTCAGGCACTGAACCCCCCAGATGCTGGGCGCGAGGTCTCCCCACGTGAAGACGTTTCCCAGCCTCCCTGGCGCTGGGCGCGGTCGGCGGGACAGGAGTAGACCCGGAGAGGGGCCCTCCAGCTGCCGGAATGGCCCAGGTGGCCGCCATCTTGACGTGACTAGAAGCCACCCGTTGCGCTTGCTCTGCCCTCTGCAGGAGAGGGGGACCCCCCACCCCACCAGCCCTGGCATGGCCCCTGGACCTTGTTTCCACGGGAGGGAAATACAGTGTGGTTCTGTTTACCGGGTGTCGATTTGGGCTTCTACCCTCCAACTGACAGGAACCCCCACTGATCTAACAAGAGAGACGGGGGCGGGGAGGCGAGCGGGGCATCCTGACTTCTCCACGCTCAGGGGGACCGAGAGCCACTTTTGTCATCAAGGAGGCATGCCTTTAAAATGTTAGGGGTGATCGCTAAGATAATAGCAATGGAAAGGGTAACTTCCAAGCCATTGAAAGGACACGAGAAAATAAGTCGTTCTCCATCACACACACACACACTGCAGGCTGCCTGGGGAGGTCAGCCAGGGCTCGGAACGGCGTTCCCCAGACATTGGCTATTGAAAGGCAGTTCATACAACTGAGGAGGGTGTGAGTTTTGGTGTCACACAGATCTGGGTTCAAATCCTAAGTGCCCCCTTGTCGTGTGACCTTCAGCCAGTTGCTAAACCTCTCTGAGCCTCAGTCTTCTCACCTGTGAAGTGGAGATGATAACAGAACCTACATCACAGGGGTTCCAGGGGATATATGAGAAGGTGCCTGTGAGGAACGAGATGGATGAATGAGTGAGATGGGGCCACAAGGCCAGGAGGGCCCCAGCCACTGCCCTGGGAGGACCGAGCAACAGGCGTTAGGCCTGACAGCTGTGGGAGTCCTGGAGGTGGCAGATGCAGGGCATGCTGGGGCTCCCTGCCTTGGGCATGGCTCCTCGTCCCTCGAATGCCCCATTAGGAGCTGCTGTCACCCTTGACTCCCACCACCCCACTCTCCACACCCAGTTGGCCTCCAAGTCTTGTGGATTCTACCTCCTAAGCATCACTCCAGTACATGCACTCCTCTTCTCCTGTACAACCACAGCGACCTCCCACTTCCCCAGGCTGGAGGGAACACATTATTGTTACCGACAGACCATCAGGGTTGTACAGTGTCCCCAGCCCAGGGCCTGTAGCTCCCACACGCTCTAGCCCACCCACCTGACTGCCCACCACGTCTGGCCATGCTGGCTGTCTCACTCCCAAGCTCCTTCCTGCCACAGGGCCTTTGCAGAAGCTGTCCTCTGTGCTGGGAACACTCTTCCTGCTGTCCTCCTTGCTCTCCCTGGCTCCTGCTGCCTGCCTTCCCTGTGTCCCCTGGAGGAGTCTGTGCTGAGCATACCCCACTCTTCGCAGCTCCCACATCCACCTCGCACCCCACCAGTCTCAGGACTCGGCTCCACTGTGGAGCACAACCGTGTGGCTGTGTTGCACCCCAGGGCTGTGGCTCTGTGGCTGCTAGTCCACCTGTACCTCCCCCCGTGCTTGGCACGGATGGTTCGACAGAGGAGGTTTGAACTGGTTGGTTGGGTATGCCCTCAGCTTGCGGGGTGTGAGTGCTGGCCCGGGCTCCACACACAGCGTCTGCCAAGCAGCGAAGCGGGGGCACCAGGGGCAAACAATGTCACCAGGTGGGACTCGGTGTGTGGCTGCCTTCATTGGAATAGCTGCTCATTTTAGAAAGAAGATTTTTAAAATTCTTTGAATCGATGCTTTAAGTCTGGACCAAACCCTAGATCCATACCTTTCCCTAAGGAGGAGAGGAGATCACGGTTCAAGGCCGCTGCGTCCCCAGCATGTGCCTCTGCACCTGGGGGGCGGGGGAGTGATGCCCAGTGGAACCTGCTCTGCAGTGAGCAAGGGGAGGAGATGGTGCGGGGTGCACTGGAGGAGTCGTCTTCCTAAAAGCCTTGGGACAGAGGAGAAAGGAGCTGTGGGGGGAGGGAGGTGAATGGGGAGGCGGGGCCTCACACCCGCCCCTCCTTCCTGGGGCTCCTTCCTCTTCCCAGCTGGGTGCCCTTCCTGAAGCACATTACACGCAGGACCAGAGCGCCCCCCACGATGCACTGCCCTGCTCCAGCCCTGCACCATCCCCAGACCACTGCATCCGAAACCCCTGCGGCGGGAGCTGTTAGTGACCTGCCTTATAGATAAGGAAACTGGGGCTAAGAGGACATCTCCGTCAGCAGTTGCCAGAGCCAGGATTGGCTGACGCCCAAGGGCTTAACCATGAGCCTGTCCTGCCTCGCGCCCATATATGCAAAGTTCTGCACACAACATCAGGGGTCCAGAGAGGCAGTCGGGGTGCAGGGACTCCAGGTCAGGAAACAGGGCAGAGAGCAGAGCAGGGCGTGGACACAGTGCACAATCATGATGACCCCCAGAGCTTTGCAGGGCTGGGGTCACACCATGGAGGGTGCCCAGGGCCATCCAGGGCAGCAACGCCACCTGTGGCAGACAAAGAAACAGAGAAGGACGGCCACCTGCCTCTCCTCTGGAGCACCACCACACTGCACCAAGCCAAGGCCCCCCACATGCTCTCCAGATCAGACAAGGGTCATGCCCCACTTTTTTTTGGGGGGGTGAGGAAGATTCACCCTGAGCCAACATCCACAGCCAATCCTCCTCCTTTTGCTGAGGAAGAGTGGCCCTGAGCTAACATCTGTGTCCATATTCTATTTTGTATGTGGGACACTGCCACGGCATGGCTCAATAAGCAGTGCATAGGTCTGTGCCCTGGATCCGAACCGCTGAACCCCGGGCCACTGAAGGAGAACACGCAAACTTAAACCACACTGCCACTGGGTGGACCCCTCATTCTTTTTTTAAATAACTTTTAATTTGGGGATTAAATTTTTAGATTTTAGATTTATAGAAGAGTTTCAGACAGCGCAGAGAGTTCCCGCAGACCCTTCTCCTGGGCTCCCCACGGTTCCCACATCAGCACATGCATCCCGCAACTAAGAGAGCGACCTTGGTGCAGGCTGTATCCTGATGTCGCCAGCGTGTCCGGCCACTTGGCTTTCAGCTGTTAGTCTCCTCTCATCTGCGACAGTTTTTCAATCTTTCCTTGTTTCTCATGACCCAGACGGTCTGGAGAAGCACTGGCGAGGTATTTTGAAGAATGTCCTCCAATTGGGGGTTGTCTGGTGTTTTCTGAAGATGAGCCTGGGCTATGGGTTTTGGGAAGAAGCCCACAGAAGCTGAGAGATGCTGTCCAGAAGCATCGTAGGTCACGGCACCTTCACAGCCACCTGCGGCTGTGTTGTGAGTCCTGGAGCAGGCTCCACCCTCCTGGAGGTGGGCTCCCGGGAGGGGGTGGTAACTACATATATGGTTTGGGATTCTTCTGTGAGGAAGGATTTATTCAATCACTTCTTTTTATCAGCGTGGACTCATGCATCTCTGTTTCATACTTTGGGTCATAATCCAATACTATGTTATTTATTTTTTTTGCTCAAGTTGCTCCAGCTTTGGCCATTGGCGACTTCCAGTGTCCCTGTGACATGCCCCCATCCTTCTGTTTTTTGAGCAACTTCCTTGCTTTCCGGCACTACAAGATGCTCCAGGCTTGGATCAAAAGCTGTCACACCAACTCTCCAGCTGGTTAACTTAAACTTTTGGTGGGTCTTTATTAAGCACCTGCTGTATACCTGCTGCTCTAAGGGCACCAGGGATACAGTCGGCATTCATGAAGCAGTGCGTCAAGCCGCTGCTCTGTCTCCAGGGCTGTCCCCGGCTCGGGGGGTTCTGGAGAACACGACAGGCTCCTGCCCTCACAGGACACGCACTCGAGCGGGGCAAACAGACCTAAAACTATAATCCCAGCAATAACTATGTAATTAGGACAGTGGGGAGGTCTACGAAAGAGGAAGTCGGCAAAGTTTGGAGCCCCTCGAGGTAGATGGCGACGGTAAATCTCAGGTCTACACTGACTCTTTGGAGCCAGCCACCATCACGATCCCCTCAGCAACCACGGGGCTCCTGGCAGTGTACAAAGCACCTTTCCAGAACCCTCTCTCATTCCACAGAGGGCTCCTTGGACGTGGAGGTGGAGGGGACCTGCACACAGGTGTGCCTGAATGGCCTGGATGCGGGAAGGCAATGCTGGTGGATGGGCATCACCATGGCAACCTGCACCCCTGCCCCTGGCAGCACTGGCCTGCGGGCGCAGCAGCCGCCAGAGTAGGGAGCAGGGGCTGGCTAGTGAAGCCACACGCAAGGCAGGCTGGTGATCTGCGCTCCTTCAGGAGACCAAGCCTCAGCACCTGGGATGTCAACACACAGGGGGAATCCTGGATTAGCACGAGGTAAGATGCTGACTCCCTGGAAATGAATGGAAGACTCTGGAGCCTCAGGTGTTAGAGGTAGTGCTGCCTCTATCTTCACTGTGCCACGGAGAATGGAGGAAAGAGGGGAAAAGAGGGAGGAATGTGTGCACTTGTTTATCAATAGTTGGGGAAACTGAGGCAGAGAGGACCTGCAGGCGGGCCTGAGGACCCCCCGGAAACCTGGCTGCCTGGCTTGGTTGGCAGCTGAGTTTGTGCAAATGGTATGAGTCTACCCCACAAACACACAGACTGGGTGGGCTTTCTCCCCCCGACCCAGAACTGCAGCCAGAGCTGAGCGTCCTGCAAACCCTGGGCTTACTCCCCCCGGCTTGCTTTCCTTCCCGTGGCCTGGCTGCCCACTGCCGATGTTTGTTGCTTCTTACAGAATCTTTAGGACAGAAGGGCTGAGCGTGGGGCAGGGCATCTGGCGGGCATCAGGCCCAGGGTGGTGGAATATGACTTCAGACCCTCTGACATCCCTGGGGCAAAGACGGCGTTTGTCCCGTTGCTTACAGTGTATCCCCAGCACCTGGCACGGGGCTCCGCACGGATCAAGCACTTGATTGATACTTATTGAATGCATGAATCTACCGCAGCCTGGATCTCCATCTTGAGCAGAAGATTCTGGAACATGCTAGAACCCGCAATTTCCTTGGGCAGGAAAACCTCTGATCATCAGCAGGATGATCTGACTTTGGCATCTCCTTTTCCTTGGAAATTCCTTCTCAAAGCTTCAACCAGCCCTGCTGGGCAGCTGAGTGGGACACAACAGTGGGGATATCTTGGGTCCACAAGCCAGGGGTCTCTGGGCTTGGTTCCCAGCTCAGCACCATCTCTCTCTGCCCGTGGTTTCCTCTTCTCTCAAACAGGGATGATACCTTGTGTGTGGATTAAATGAGATCACGTGGGAGAAATGTTTACCATGGTGCCTGGCAAATTGGAAGAGGTCAGTAATTGCTATTTGTATCACGGCCATCACCAATGCTGGGATGTCTCACCTAGATGTGCACTGGCCTCCTGATAGCCTTTTCTCTAATCTGTCCATCCATCCAGCCATCCATCCAACATTGATTGACTACAACCTGCAGGCACTGGGATGTGAGTAAGTCCTCAGCCCATTTCTACATTTATCTTTCTAAAGCAAGTTCGAGGTATTCCTTCCCTAGTTCAAGATGAACAAGCAACCATTTTGGAGGGCTGCTGGGTGGGATTCATAAAATTTAAATGACTTCTGCTTCTGGGAAGATGGAGTAGAGACATCCTCCTCTCTATTCCTTCGTCTAAGAACAACTAAGAACCCTGCACACTATATATAAACACACGTAAGGAGACCCTGAAAAGTGGAGAGAAGGCAGCTGGGGAGCCCAGGGCCCAGGAATGCCATGGTGGTGAGTTCCCCGGGTTTTCCTTTTTCCTCCTATATTGTAGTTGGAAAGCCAGCAACCTGGAAACGAACACTGGGCGCAGACACAAAAGCCCGACAAAAGCCTGCTCTCTCGAGCCAAAGGACCAGAAAAGGGGCAGCCTAGCAGGACAGAAAACTGGTAGACAACACCTGCTCCTCTACAGCCCACACCACAGAAAACTGTGGCACCACCCACCCAGGTCGGCAAAGGGCAGCCGGGGAGCTGACTTCCACCCTCGCCAGGCTCTACTGGGGCACCTCACCCTGTCACACATGCTGCCAGGGTGGTGTCAAAGAAGGACAGGCAGGGGCCCAGGAATTTCATCCCTGGTGGGTGGTAATCCCCCCCGCCCCCACTGCTGCAGTGCCCTGGAGGCCATGTGAGCACAGTAAGGAGGTACTCTTACCCCTCCCAACCAGGGAGGTGTCAGTGGAGACTCACTGGGGAGCTGGAACTCCTACCCACCAACACAGGAGCACCTCCTTCAGAGGGGGCTGCACTTCCACCCCCACTTCTCAGCAACAATGACATGGTACCCCTCACCCCCTTCCCTTGCTGGAGCAGTGTCAGGGGAAACCAGCTAAAACAAGTTCAAATAAGATCCAGAGCCTCATAATGTAATACCCAAAATGTCCAGGTTCCAATGAAAAATCACTGGTCATACCTAGAGCCAGGAAGATCTCAGACTGAATGAAAAAAGACAATTGATAGATGCTGATGCTGAAGTGACAGAGATCGTAGAATTCTTTGATAAAGATTGTAAATCATAAAAAGGCTTTAGTGAGCAATTGTGAACACACTCAAAGCAAGTGAAAGAATTGAAAGTCTCAGCAAAGAAGGAGACTATATAAAGAAGAACCAAATGGAAATTTCAAAACTGTGAAATACTGAAACCAAAAAATCTCAAAGGATGGGCTCAGACTCAACATCAGAATGGAGAGGAGAGAAGAAAGAATAATGGGCTGGAAAATAGAGCAGTAGAAATTGCCCATTCTGAACAACAGAGAGAAAATGGACTGAATTTTTTTTTTAAAAAAGGAACAGAACCTCAGGGACCTTGAGACTATAACGAAAGATCAAAAAGTCATGACACTGGAGGCCTGGAAGGAGAGGAGAGAGGGGACAGAGCTTAAAAAGTATTCAAAGAAAAAACGGCTGAAAACTCCCCAAATCTGGCAAAAGACACAAACCTACCTACAGTTTCAAGAAGCTGAGTGAACCTCAAGCAGATTAAACTTAAAGAAATTCCACTCTAATTCACATCATAGTCAAACTGACAAATATTAAAGACAGAGAAAAAGTCTGGAGAGAGGTGAGAAACAAGCTTTATCAAAAAATATTGGGGAAAATATGGAATGACAGCAGATTTCTCATTGGAAACTATGGAGGCCAGAAGGGAGTGGAACGACATTTTAAAAGCACTGGAAGAAAAGAACTGTCAACCCAGCCAAAATACCCTTCAGGAAGGATAGACGCATTCTCAGACGCAGGAAAACAAAGAATTCATGACCAGCAGACCTGCCCTAAAGAAGTTCTTGGGCGAGAGGGATATGAAGCAAGAGGGAAATTTGGAATGTCAGGAATGAAGAGCAACAGAAATTGTAAATATCTAGGTAAACAGACTATTCTTTTCCTTTTAAGTTTTAAAAAATATGCATGATGGTTGAAAGAAAAATATTACATTGTCTAGTGGGATTTTCAGTGTATTTAGATCTAAATACATAGACAACCACAACAGAAAGGCAGGAGGGTAAAAGGGGTCAACATGCTGGTGAGGTTTCCACATTCCACTTGAAGTGGGAAATATTACTTTGATGTAGACTGTGAAGTAATGTTAGAAATATGATTATTTTAATCCCTAGATAATCTACTAAAAAACTATGCACACAAAACACACAGGCAAAAAACCCAATTGGTAAATTAAAATGGAAAACTAAAAGGTATTCAGATAATTGTTTAAAAGGCATGAGAAGAGAAATGGAGGAAGAAAAAAAACCAGAAGACAAATAGAAAATAAATAATAAAAGGGTAGACCCCAATCCAAACATATCAATAATTACATTAAATGTAAATGGCTTCCCTATAGTCAACAATAATGTATTGTACACTTAAAAATTTGTTAAGAGGGTAGATATCATGTTAAGTGTTCTCTACACAATAAAATAAAATAAAACATAAATGGTCTAAACACACCACAAAAATAAAATAAAATGTCAAAATGGATTAAAATCCATAACCCAACCATAGGCTGTCTGTAACAAACTTCCTTCAACTATGATATAGATGGGTGAAAAACCAAAGCATAGAAAATGATATACTATACAAACACTGATCAAGGAGGCTGGAGTGGCTAAATTAATATCAGACAAAGTAGACTTCAGAGCAAGGAAAATGATCAGGGATAAAGAAAGAAAATAAAAATGACCAATATCAGGAATGAAAGAAAAGCTATCACTACAGACCCCACAGACATTAATAGGCTAATAAGAGAATACTGTGAACAAGTCTATGCACATAAGTTCAAAAACTTCAATGAAATGAACCAATTCCTTGAAAAGCGCAAACTTACCCAAGCTCACCTGAGAAGAAATAGATAACATGAACAGTCTCATATCTATTAAAAAAATTGAATTTTCTGCTTAAAATTTTATTAAAAAAAGAAAGTACTCTAGGGACCGGCCTGGTGGCTCAGTGGTTAAGTGTGCACATTCTGCTTTGGCGGCCTGGGGTTTGATGGTTTGGTGTGGACATGGCACCGCTTGGCAAGCCATGCTGTGGTAGGCATCCCACACATAAAGTAGAGGAAGATGGGCATGGATGTTAGCTTAGGGCCAGCCTTCCTCAGCAAAAAGAGGAGGATTGGCAGCAGTTAGTTCAGGGCTAATCTTCCTCCAAAATAAAAGAAAGAAAGAAAGAAAGAAAGTACTCTAGGCCCAGATAGTTTCACTGGAAATTCTACTCAAATACAAAGAAGAAATAACACCAGTTCTACATAATCTTTTTTGTAGAAGAGGAAGAAATCCTAATTCATTTTATGAAATCCGCATTAACCTGATAGAAAACGTGACAAAGACAATTCAAGATAAGAAAATTATAGACCTATATCCATCATGAACACACATGCAACAATCCTAAATATAATATTAGCAAATCAATCTCAGACATATATCAAAAAAATACACATCATGATCAAGTGGGGCTTATTCAAGGCTGGTTCAACATTTTTAAATCAGTTAATGTAACCCAGCATGTTAACAGACTAAAGAAGAAAAACTACATGATCATATCAATTGTTGAAGAAAAAAGCATTTGACAAAATTTGACACTGATTCATGACAAAAATCCTTGAAAACTAAGAATAGATAGAAACTTCCTTAACCTAAGGAAGGGCATCCACAAAAAACCTATAGCCAGTTTCACACTGAATAGTCAAAGACTGGATGCGTTCCCCCTAAAATCAGGAATAAGGCAAGGTAGCCCACTCTCACTTTCCAACATTCTGCTGGAGGCTTCTTGCAATAAGTCAAGAAAAAGAAACAAAGGGCATCCTTTCAAAGAACCAGCTTCCGGTTTCATTGATTTTTTCTTGACTGTTTTTCTATTCTCTGTTTTATTTATCTCTATTCTAGTTTTATCAGTTTCTTCCTTCTGCCAGCTTTGGGTTCAGCTTGTTCTTTTTCTAGTTCCTTGAGCTGTAAAGTTAGGTTGTTGATTTGAGGTCTTTCTTCTTCCTCTTCTTCTTTCTTTTTAATGTAAGTCTTTACACCTATAAATTTCCCTCTTAGCACTGCTTTTGCTGCATCCATAAGTTTGGCATGTTGTGTTTTTGATTCCACTTATCTTAAGATACTTTCTAATTTCCCTTGTGATTTCTTCTTTGACCCATTGGTTGTTTAATAGCGTGCTATTTAACACATATTTAAAAAATTTTCACATTTTCCTTCTGCTATTGATTTCTAATTTTATTCTATTGTGATAAGAAAACAGACTTTGAATGATTTCAATATTCAAACATTTTAAAATATTGTTTTGTGGGCTAACCCATGGTCTGTCTTGCAGAATGTTCCATGAGCACTTGAGAAAAACGTGTATTCTGCAGCTGTTGAGTCGAGTGTTCTGTATGCATCTGTTAGGTTCAGTTGGTTTATAGTTTGCTTTGTATACTTTGGAGCTCTGATGTTTGGTGCATATATGTTTATAACTGTTGCATCTTCTTGGCAAACTGACCCTTTTATTGATATATAATGTCTCTGTCTCGCTTAACAGTTTTTGACTGAAAGTCTGTTTTGTCTGACATGAATGTAGCCAACCCTGCTCTCCTTTGGTTACTATCTTTTTCCGTCCTTTCACTTTCAACCTATGTGTATCCTTAGATGTAAACTGAATCTCTTTCAATTGATTTTTGACACAAGTACAGAGGCAACTCAATAGATAAAGGGTACTCTTTTCAACAAATGATGCTGGAATAATTGCATATTCGTTGCATTGAAAATGAACCTTAACCCATATCTCACCCTTAAAACAAAAATTAACTCAATCGAGATCATAGATCTAAATGTAAGGTGTAAAATTATAACTCTTTTGGAAAAAAAACCTTTGTGGCCATAGATTAGGCAGAGTGTATGTGATGCCAGAAACACAATTCATAAAAGAAAAAAAATGCTAAATTAGACTTCATCAAAATAAAAAAAACCTTTGCTTTGTGATAGGCATTGCTAAAAGAAGGCACATAAGACACAGACCGGGAGAAAATATTCATAAATTACATGTCCTACAAAGGACTGCATCCATAATACAGAAATAACTGTCACTACTCAAAAATAAGAAAACAAATGACCCAAATAAAAGAATAAGGAAAATATTTAAACAGACACTCCACCAAAGAAGATACAGAGATGAAAAATAATAAGAACCTCATGAGCCCTGGAGAAACGCAAATTAGAACCACAGGGAGACACCTGAAAGAACTGGAAGCAGGGACTCAGACAGATGCTTGCACACCCACGTTCAGAGCAGCAGTATTCGCAATAGCCGACAGACGGAAACAACCCAGAGGAGCGGATTTTTTAAAAAACTGTAGTATATCCATTCACTGGAATACTGTCCATCCATAAAAAGGAATGAAGTACTGACCTATGCCGAAACACAGGTGAACCTTGAGGACATCATGCTCAGTGAAATAAACCAGACACAAAAGGACACAGATTATACGATTCCACTTATATGAAGTACCCGGAACAGGCAGATTTATAGAGACAGAAAGAAGACTGGAGACTATCAGTGGCTGGGGTGGGAGAGGTGGGAAGAGGGAGTTTCAGTATATTGGGGACAGGGTTTCTCTCTAGGATGATTCAGAAGCTCTGGAAATGCGTAGAGGTGATGGTTGCACAACAATGTGAATGTCCTTAATGCCGTTGAATTATACACTTAAAAATGGCTAATGTGGCAAATTTTATGTTACGTGTATTTTACCACAATAAAAACCTATTTGCAAAAAATCCACGACGAGAATCCACTACACATCCATTAAAATGGGGGGAAATTCACGAGAATCTGACCACATTGAGCTCTGGTGAGGATTCAGAATGTCTAGAACTCCTAACATCGCTGGTGGGAATGCAAAACGGTACAGCCGCTCTGGAAAACAGTTTGACAGATTCTTAAAACGTTAAAGAGATACTCATCCAAAGATCCAGGAAGCGCACTCCTCTGTACCGACTCAGGAGAAATGAAAATTTATGTTCACACACACGTCTCTACGCGAGAGTTCACAGCAGCTCTATTCACGATGGCCCAAAACCGAAACCACTCAAACGTCCTCAGGGAGTAAACGGTCAACCTAGTGATGGTCTATCCGTGCAATGGAGGCTGCTCCGCGATGGAAAGGACAGACTTGATGCGGCAACACCATGGGTGGACCTCAGAGGCTTTATGCTGAGAGGAAGAAGCCAGTCTCAAAGCTTCCGCGCTACAGAATTCCATGTATCTGTCATCCTGGCAAAGACAGAACTGTAGGGGTGTGGAGCAGCTCAGCGATCGCCAGCGGTCAGGGACGGGGAGGACGGGAGCGCGAAGGGGCAGCAGAAGGAGTTCGGGGGTTTGGAATGCTGCACTCCTGATTACAGTGGTGGCTACACAAAGCTATACATGTGCAAAAGTCACAGAACTGTATTGCCCCCCCCAATGCAATTTTATGATATATTAGTTTAAAAAGAAAACAAGATTCATAAACAACTGTACCTTTTGAGTGCTTACTGGGTTCTAGGCCCTGCACTGCGTTCCACGTGATTGCAGAAGAATCCTTGAAACACCAGACGAGTTGGTGTGACCATTCCCATTTTACAGATGAGGAAACTGAGGTGCGGGGAGGTGCCTGGGTATGTCTGATTCCAAAACTCACGCTTTTATAACCACTGTGCAGTTCAGAGCCTTGTAAAAATCAAGCTCCACGTTCAGGTCCTGACTCCTAGGGTTGAGAGCTGAACATGGGCAGCAGGCTTGCTTTATGGAGGCTTTGTGGAGATCGGGAAGACGCCCGTGGTCTCATCAGGGACAAATCTGGACTCTGACACCAGACAGACCATCCAGAAGGAGGGGGATGGAGACAGAGGGCCAAAGCAGAATCAGCCGGGTGGATGGACAGACGAGAATTCCAGGACGGCCAGAGCTGTCTGGATGCTGTGTCAGGCAGGCCAAGGCAGCTGGTCACATCACAGCTGCTTCAAAGCTCTGCTTGGCCACCCCAGGTCCTGCCAAAGGGGCAGGCCTGAGCGAGGACACTTCCCACCTTCCACAGCATAGATGAGCGGGGCCCTGGCCAAAGGCGGCCTCCTCCAGGCTTGCGATGCGGAAGGGGATCTGGAAACTCTGGAGAGACTGAGGCCCTTAGAAGGATGAGCTGAGGCTGAGCAGGGTCGGGGCGAGAGGTTGTGCGGGCAGGGTGACCTCACAGGCCGGGGGCAGCCGGCAACAGAGGGAACAGAAGCTGGGAATGCAGGGGGGACACCAGGCCTGGCCAAGGAGGAGAGATGGTGGGGATGGACCGGTCCAGGTGACAAATCACGCTGGGACTGGACACGGAACAGTGTTTCTCCAAATGTGGCCAGGACCCCGCAGGCGGCTAGTTAGAGTCGCAGATTCCTGGGCTCCAGCCCAGACACACTGGGGGCCCTATGATTCTGCTGCACCCCGAAGTCTGACAGGCTCTTGGCCCGGGGAGGAGCCAGGAGCCAAGGTCCCCGGTGGCCTTGTCTTCCTGGGGCAGCTCTCACTGGGGTCCCCTCTGCCGTAGCACTTCTCCACTACCCACTGGTGTTACCCCGGGGGCCGTGGGGTCTCTGCTCTCAGCAGGCTTTGAGTGACACAGACAGCAATAGTGACCTCTTGCCCAGGACCTGGGAAAGGCTGCCCAATCCCCCGGGACGAGGCCCACCTCCTTCTGCCAGCATTCCTAACGAGAGCCAGGCTAAATGCTTCAGACTCACGATGTCTTTGCTCTCACAAACGGCCCTATACGCAGGTCTGTCTCCAGGCCACTCGCACTTTTCAGGGGAGGAAGCCGAGCCGGCAGAGTGTCCAGGCCACTCTGAGAGACCCAGCCAGTCTCTGGGTGCCACAGTCTGGGCCCAGAGCCCTGCTCTCAAGCCCCTTTCTACCGCCACCCCAGAAGGCGTGGATGCTCTCATCCCTGGGCCTTCCTGACCTTCCGCAAGCTCGGTGGGACCCCTGGGCATGGGGGGCTGCAGGCTCGCCTCCCTGCCTGCGGAGCTGACTCCAGGCCTCGAGCTGCAGGAGGCCCTGGGCATCTCCTTCTCCCTCCCCTGCATCTTCAGCCCACTCTCTCCCGAGCCTTGCTGGTGGAGCCCTACACGGCTCTGCAGCCCCATCTTCCTCGTTCCTCCAGCCTCAGCCCCTTCGCTTCCCCCACGCCGCTGGCCTTTGTATATGTGGCCCGTTCTTCCCTCCAAAGGCCTGTGTCCTGCCTGGGGGCAGCCCCTGCTCTTCCAGTGCCTCTGGTCAAACACCATCTGGGAAAGCCTCCTTGACTCTCCACCAACCCACCAGCACGGCTGCCCGTGCCAGCAGCCCATCCTAGAACCTGGCACCACAGCCTGTGACCACGGCCTGTGGCTCTGACTCCTGTTAGACGAGAGCTCCCTGGGGCAGGGGCCACGTGGGGCCAGCTTCGCATCCATGGCTCCTGGCAGCACTGGGTACCTAGGATCGTTATGAAGACGCTGGGGGATGAGTGAGGTCTGGGAATGGGCTTGATGGGAGAGAGACATATTTGTGAATCACGTGTCATTCTCCTATTGTGGAAATGAACGAGACATTATTATTTTCTTTAATCACAAAAGCAGGACCTCCGATCGGGAGAATATCAGTGGTATAAAAGGAAAATTGACAGTCTCCCCTGCAATCCTGTCTCCCTCCCCCTGGGCGTGACAGTCTAGGTACCCTCCGGAGCCTCTGCTGCTGCAGTCTCTCTTTCTCCCCACATCCAGCTTTGCTTTACAGAACTCCTATCGTTCTGTGCACATTCTTCCATCGCTGGTTCTCCCTCTCAGCATGCCCTGGCCGTCCCTCCGTGGCACGGCTCCTCCAGCACGGCTTCTCCAGCCGCCTCCTTGATTTGGCGGCTGCAGAGGGTTCCAGGATCCCATGGACCACGAGTGATTTGTCTCTTGCTCTAGCGATGGACATTTAAGTTGTCTCCAATTATTTCACCATTATAAATGATGTTGTCGTGAACACCCTTTGGCAGCCTCGAGCCTTCGGCCGCTGCTTCTGAGGGAAAGATTCCGGGAAGGGGATTGTCAGCGGGTCTGTGTGTTCTCAGCAGGCGCTGAGGTCCACCTGTCATCTCCGTTTTAGGGACCGCTGTTTCTATTATTTATATAGCCTCTGTGCCCTCACAGTCCCTCCTCCTTGGTCCCCGACGGCTTTAACATAAGACCCCGGGATTGATGGGGAAGCGATGTTTGGGGTTAGAACTATCCAGATCCCACCTCCTCTGCCCCAGATAAAACCAAAGGGTGCCAACTTCAAGCCCGCCCCCACTTCCCAAAGCAGGCCTGCATCGGGGAGCGCCTGCCCCATCTGCCTGTGGGCTAGAGGCTCTGGCCACAGGGCTGGGCGTGGTGGGGCTGCCCCTTGCTGACTGCACTTCCATCCGCCAAGGTCGGGCTCTCACAGGAAGACAGCTGCGAGGGAGCCCAGGCTGCTGGCCAGCCTCGCAGAAGCCTCGTCTGTCCGTGTCCACATTCCCTGCAAACGTCAGCCCTTCGCTGCTTTGGGGGGTGGGGAATTTAAAGACCCAGAGGATGGAGGGAGGCAGGGAGGCAGGCAGAGGTGCCGCCAGGCTCCTTGAGGGAGCTGGCCTGCAGCTGGCAGGGAGAGCGCTTGGGCACAGGCCTGGACTTCGGCCCCTGTGTTTCCCCTGTGTCAGCTTTTCTATTTTAGGCCGGCTGCTCCTCCGGCAGGGAATTCTCAGCGAGCCGTGGGAAACCCAGAAAGGCCGTGAGTGCTGGGTCTGCCTGGCCCCGTGGGCTTCCCCTCCAGTGCCCAGGTGAGGGGTACACACCAGCCTGGCACACACTCACACGAAGGTCACCTCTCTCCTGGGTTACATGTCCCTGTTGAGAATGTCCCAGCCTCGTGACCCAGTTGGGGCTCCTGGATCTTATCCCACAGAAAGAATTCATAGTCACGAAACTCTGGAAATGACCAGACGTGCAATGGAGGGCTCACAAGCAGCCATGGGGGGGCGGGGGATGGAGAGGGCTGCACGGGGGCGACGTGGGGACACACTCGCCATCAGCTGTAGCCGGGAAAGGCAGGCTGCCAAGCCGCCGTGACCCGTTTGTGGAAACGGCACCTGCAAAGGGCCCATGTGGTTCGAGGGACACACAGAGACTCTGGGGGCTGAAAGAGCGGGCTCAAGCCACGCGCTCTGTCATTTACTGGCTGTGTGGCCTTGGGCAAATCACTGAGACTCTCTGAACCTCCATTTTCCTCATCTGTAAAGGTTAGAATAGTTCACAACTAGGTTTGGGACTTAAGATTGTATTTAAAGTCCGTAGGGGAGTGGAAGCACACAGTAGGCGCTCAGAAGGAACAGCTGCTGTGGTTTTTAATAACACCGACACAAGTGGAAATAGTTTGACGTGACAGAGAAACACAGGTGGAATGTTAGCAGCCAAATTTATATTCTTTAAAGATGACCCTGTGAGCCACCGCTGCACAGCCCCACCCCGCAGAAAACCTACAGCCTTTGCAGAATCCCCCTGGCTTTCTGGACCTGATTCCCATCTGGCCTGTCCCGGGAGCCCTTTCTTCCTCACTTGGTGGGACCCCTCTCTAACCAGGGGGATTGCATCCAGGTCGAGGTGGGGAGAGCTGCAGACCGGAACAGGTGGGGCCCGGCTTTGGAAGGGGCGGCCACATTCCAGGGATTCCTGCTCGGCGACCCGCCCGGCCTGGGCCCCCTCCCCCTCGGTGGGCCGGCGCCTGGGGCGCCCAGCACCACCTGGAGGGCCGTCCCTGTAGTCGCCCAGGCCTGGAGTCGGCGGGGCCTGAGGGCAGACGGATTTAGTTGTGGGGACTCTGAAGCAAGTTAGGATAGGTTTAAGTCCAACAGGAAGAGAGCGCAAACATTCCAGGGTTCATTCCTCCCAGGGGACTATCCTGAGCACCCCTCCCAGCAGGCACTGCGGCCCTGACGCGCTGTCCCCGCTCCAGCCCACAGTCGTGAGGGAGGTGGACACATGAACGGACCCTGGTGAGGGCCAGGGTGCTGGCAGGGCTGGGAAGGGACAGAAGCAGGGGCAGCCTAGGATCCTTGAGGCAGAGATAGTCCAGGTGACTGTGCCAGCTTCCCTGGGACGGAGGGGTTGCTGGGGATAAGGGTTTTCAGTTCTAAAACCAGTTTGTGCCATGCAAACTGGGGGCGATCGCTCACCCTAGGGAGGATGGAACAGCTAGAGGGGTCACCTTAGCATGGCACCAGGAGGGGAGGTGGCGCCGGGGAGCTTCCTCGCTGGTGGGAGGGAGAAGGGAGCCAAGGAAGGGTGCCAGGGGAAGGGGGCAAAGGCCAGTGCACCAGAATTCCGCTGTAGGAGAAACACCACAGCCCATGTCAAGAGCTAAGGCCACCTTCCTGTCTAACCTGCTCTTTCTGTACCTGGGACACTGAGGCCGGGGGAGGAAGAGGAGGCCGGCGGCTCAGCCAGGACTGGAAAGGCCTTCCGGATGCCAGGGTTGAGAGCAGCCCACCTGACTCAGGTAGGTGGCGGCCCACTAGGACCCAGGGCAGGTGAACCAAACGTGGTCCTGGTGGACCGCAGGGAGGGGCGGGTCGGGGCAAGGGGAGCAGAGCCTGAGGGAGGGGAAATGGGGCTGGAAACTTCCCAACCAGCTGCCCTGGCACAGGCGCCAGGGGAAAAGGAATTTAACACAAAACCCCCTGACCTGGGCTGGCAAGAGCCTTGGGGTCTCCGGGTAGCGTCAGCAGCTCCCTGGAATGGTGGCCCAGCAAGGGGGCCGTCCAGTCTGGAGATCTGGTGAGCAGCACCTGGAAGCCCTGGGTCCTGGGCACCCCCGTGTCCCTCATCAACTGCCATCGGAACCCAAAGCTCTGGGCTTGTCATTAAAGGGCCAGTGCTCCCCACCCAGCCCCTGTCTGCTTCACAGAGCATCTCAGCATTCCTGCCACGTGGTCTGTTCCTCTGCCACCTCCCAGCAAGCGCTCTAGTTTGGCAGTCCACTGTTCTTGATGAAATATTTATCACTACATGGCAAAATATGGTTTTGCAAGAGCTTCGAGTCCTATAAGGTGATGTTCTTAATTTCAGCTCTGCCACTGCCTTAGACGCTCGTGGACTGTTCCTATTTGCATAGCTGCTCTCTTCTTTCCAGACTCTCAGCACTGCTTTTCACTCATTCACTCATCCGTCCATCCAGTCACCATCCATCCATCCACCCACCCTCCACCCATCTGCCGATCCATCATCAATCCATCCATCATTCGTCCATCCATCCACCCTCCACCCACCTCTCCATTCATCCCTCATCTATCCCTGCATCCATCCACCATCCATCCATCCAATAATACCCTGAGCACGTATTGTATAGTCTGGTGGTTGGGAGTGTAGGCTCTGCCTTAGCCAGACCTTACTTCCATTGTCGTGCCGACTGCCTGTGGGTCTCAACCTCTGAGTTTCAGCTTTCTCTTTGTGAGAAGGAATAAAGGCACCCACTTCACCGGCTTGTTGTGAAGGTGCAAGGGGATAACACATGTAACAAACTCAGCAGAGAATCGAGCACACAGGTGCCCCTCTTTCGCCTCTTCTTCAGCCCGTGCCACCTGCCAAGAGTGTTGTGATGAGGAGCGTAACCCAGCTCAGCCGGACACTGAACCAGTTGTTACAAATGAAAGATGAGTGTTTCCACTGGGCAGGGGCAAGGGGCCGTGGAAATGTAGTTGGGGAGACTCACCTGGTTGGGAGTCAGCGGAGGAAGCCTAAGTGGACGTTGGCTGGGGAGGAGGAGGGGTGCGCTGAGGAGGGGAGCCCGCTGGAGGGACCTGGGCAAGTGGGGAGGGTGCCCAGGCCGGTGTGTGTTGTCTGGTGGATGGGACAGCCTTGAGAAATGTTGTGTTTATAAAAGTTGTTCACGGAAACACGTTCCTTTACCAATTAGCTCCCGTTGGCCAAAGCACAGTTAATGTTCAGAAAAAACAAATCTCCAGAATGTTTTCCCCTTTTCTGTAGTTTTTATTCTCTTTTCCATTTCCACTTGTGATTTTTCTGAGCCCGAGGACATTTTGGGAGGGATATAAAAGGATCTAAAACCTAGACAATAGAGCAAACGCCTGCTTTTGTTAAGTTGCTTTACCTGCCATGTTATTTGGTTTCCGGCTTTTAGCTATGACTGCTGAGGGTGGATTACAAAAGCACTAACTCAGAGGACCTTCTCACTTACACCAGGAGGCTCCATCTCCCGGGAAGAGGGAGGCCAGACCAATTTACACGGGAACCTGGCTTGAGTCTGAGTTCTGGGGTCAGGACCCTTATCCTGCCCCACCTGGAGGCTTGCAGGACTGGAAGTACTTGCGGTTTGGGGCCACAACCTGGGGTGCGTGGTTTGGGGGTGGCGTTAGGCTAGAGGGGGAGGCTGGTCTGGTAAACTCCGTCAGCAGAGTTTGGATTTGGACCCGAGGGCGATGGGAAACCAGATCCGAGCCTTAAACTAGGGGGTGACAGATCAGAGCTAGGGTTTTAGAAGTTCTTCCAGGGGCTGGCCCCGTGGCCGAGTGGTTAAGTTCGCGCGCTCCGCTGCAGGCGGCCCAGTGTTTCGTTGGTTCGAATCCTGGGCGTGGACATGGCACTGCTCATCAAACCACGTTGCGGCGGCAGCCCACATGCCACAACTAGAAGGACCCACACGAAGAATATACAACTATGTACTGGGGGGCTTTGGGGAGAAAAAGGAAAAATAAAATCTTTAAAAAAAAAAAGAAGTTCTTCCAACTGTGCTTTGGAGAAGTTTGGGCAAGGCCAGCTGGGAGATGGGACCAGGGTGGGGTTGGAGAGAAGTGGGTGATTACGAGAGCTATCCGAGGAGTGATAGAGGGGTATCTGTGATGGCTCTGTTCCCGGCCCAGGCAACCAGGTGGATGGAGATGTCTCTCTTCATCCTAAGCTGGTTTTGTGACTACCTTCGACAGTCACTGGCTCCTGCTCCAGGGCACCCGGCCCAGGGTAACTAGGTCTCCCCCGGGCCGAGATGCACACGGAGCCATGCTAGGGCCAGACCGGCCTTTGGGGCCCCTGCTTCCTCCTTGGGAGGAGGGGCTCCTATATCTATGACAACCACACACCTCCTGCACGTTCCCTGGGCATTTCCATTTCAAATACTCTGTCCTTTTGTTTGCACAGGTTCCTGTGTCATATTCGGGGTTCCCATTTTTAATTGGGAAATAGACTGCACGTTATTCTACCCACAGGCCTGGGTTGGGGCCATGGAGCTCCGGTGACCATGACCACTTCCCCATGTGGGCAGCAGAAGTGGGGCAGCGGGGTGAGAAGGCGCGGGACTCAGGGCCAGAACAGCGGCTCCAGGTTCTCCTAAGGGCCCTGAACTCTCCTCTCTGGGGGTCCCCTTCCCGGTTAGTAACGGGAGGTGATCCTACCTGTCTGTGACATCCCCTTGCAGACAGCAGAGCAGCCTGCATGCAGTGACTGTGAGTATTGAATCTCCTTGTTGGGGGGCGCAGGAGAGAAGCAGGTGCTCCCCGCGGGCTCTCTGCGTGGAGAGGCGGGAAGAGCACCAACCGGGTAGCCGGCCCTGCGGGAGAGCAGCGGGGAGCAGCGCAGGGATTCTGAACTTTTCGGAGCTCAAGTTCCTCGCTTCAAAGTGGAAGGTAAGGACCCCTCTGCAGAGGTGTCTGAGCATTAATTGAGATACGACGCGGAGAGCACGGCCAGGGCCGGCCGGACGCTCAGCACGCGTTAGCTGCCGTCCCATCAGGGTGCGCGACGAGGAAAGAGAGACGCGATCCCAGACGTGCCCGATTCCAGAAAAAACGTTAGGGCCCCGCCGCCCCTCAAATCCTGGAGGGGAGCGCTGCTCCTCCCTGGGAGCGCATCGCAGGGCGAGCTCAGGCTGTGAACGTCCGACGGGCACACTAGCCCTTTCCTGTAGATATCATCCTACTTCCGTTTTTAGGACTTGCAGGAGAAGAAGAGCCCGCACCGGCCACCTTGGGGGTTCACGCTTTTAAGCAGGAAGCGCGCGCAGCACACAGTCCCTTTAAGGCGTTGGGCCTGCCCGAGGCATTCTGCTCCTCGCCGCTCCCCGTAGCGCCCCTCCGAGAGGCCGGCTTTGTGCTTTCGCTCCGCCCCGACGCCGCCCCGCCCCTCGCGCACGCGCACGCGCACTGCCAGCCCCGCGCCGTCTCGTCGAGCTCGGCCCGGCTCCCGCCCAGGCGGCGGCCGACGAGACGACCGAGCGCCCGGAGGTAAGGTGGCCGCCTGGCCGGTAGGCACGCCCGGGGCGCGGGGCGCGGGGCGGGCCGGCGCCGCTGCACCCCTCGTCGCCCCACCGCCGCACGTGTTCGCGGGCCTGGCCCCGGCCCCAAGCCGGCCCGGCCCCGGCCCCCGTGTAGACGGCCGCTGCCCGCCGCCGCGCCGCCTCCTCCCCGCCGCTCCCGGCCCCGCCCCTGCCCCGGAGCCCGCCCGGACGCGCGGCCGCCCCCGGCTGCGCCTCCCCGTCGTGGGTGACACGCCCGAGGCCGGACGGCGGCTTGGTGCTGCAGCCGGCGTCCATCTCCCCTGTGCCTCCGCCGCTCCTCCGGAGAAAGACCCCAGACCCGCCCCAGACCACCCCTGCCCGGACCCCTGCCTGCCCGCCTCCTCTGCAAAGACGCCCCCACCGACCTGCTGCCCACCCTCGGCCCGAGGCAGCCAGGCCCCGTCGCTGCCGGGAGTCCGGGGTCCCCGGGTGCCGGTCCGCCGTCGCGAAGGGAGACGTCACCTCCAGTCTGGTGTGCGAGAGCCATTTTAGGGGATATGAAGGAGCCTGCCTCCCTCCTAGCCTTCTCATCCCGTTTCTGCCCCCCAGGTCTGTTCACCGACGCTCCGGCAGGTGCTGTGTCCACACTACCTCTGAGGTTGGTCCGGCCGTCTAGAAGGCAGACAGGTAAGCTGGAACGGAGGCGTGTCTGCGTGTCCCAGAACGAGGTGGGGAGACCCGGGTTCCCCCAGTCTCTGTGGGGCTGCCTCCTGTGAGTCACCGTTGCCTCCTGTCTTCCCACACTGGGCTCAGTCTCGGGGCTGGAGCCGAGGACTCTGCATTTTGCAAGCAGTCCAGGAGAGCACTCCGAGGTTTGGGAGGCTCGGCCTTAGGTGGTCAGGCTCACCTGGGTGAGAGCCTGTGGGTGCCAAGAGGGGCCAGGTAGCACGTGCCTTGGGGGCCGACTCCAGGTCGCCTTTCCCGCAGCCTGATTGCGTTTACCTTCTCCAGTTCTCCTTCCTAAGGAGCTGGTCCCTAACCAGCTTCCCACTTGTCTCACAAACGGTTGTTCCACGGAATCATGAGTGTTGATGAAAAATGCCAAGCCCCCCTTCTCTCTTAAGTAGAATCTTGGGCCGCTGAGTTGAGAGGTTGTGTTCTTAAAAGTCCAGCCTCTTTCTGCATGTTCCTGTTTGTTCGCCTGGGATGGCGCTTGAGCTGGGAGGGGTCGGGCACCTTTTCTGCTGGACCATCTTGTATCCTGTGGTCTTCACCTGGGGCAGCATCTGGGGCAGCCAGTTGTTTGCAGGAGTCACACCTCACCTCCTGCTGGGTCTCAATTTTTATGTTAAAAGGAGCTGCTCTGGGCCCCCTGAGCTGTTCTTTTGACTCCTGCAGAGGCCTTTTCTGTTCCCACTGGTGTTCCGCTTGGCGGCCACGGGCCACTCTTCTCTCAGCCTCTGCCGTGGCCTGGCTTCCTCACACCTTAGGTTCTGTGAAATGGACTTTCCAGCTCCTCTCTCCCTCTGCTCATCCAGCCCACCCAGGGGCAGGCAGCACTTGGGTTAATTGGCACAGCCTGGTTGTATTAAAGATAATCACCAAGTGGCTAGCGTTTTCTGAACATCAGCGTTGTGCCGGCACTTCGTCCCTGGCAGGTTTACCCGGCCTTTCCCTCCCCTCCCCCACTTCAGGACTCGGCCTTTGGGTGCAGCAGGATCCATCCCTGGGCCCAGCATCCTTGCTGCAGGTAGTCAGCTGTGGCTGCACGTGTGCTCTGCACAGACTGTTGCATTGTAGTTTCTCTTCCTTCCTCTTGGATTAAGACTTTGAGAGGTGCTGTATTTTGACGGCTTCCATTTCACCTTGGTGTGACAAGGAGCCTGTGCAAGCTTTCAGTTTTAAGCTCCAACTAGGGTTTACAGTGTGTAAACTGGTTAGATTACGGGTTGTGCGCTCGTTTCCAGGAGTTGGGTGGCCAATGATATTTGCGAGAATGGCTTGGTGGCTCTCCTCTTGAATAACGCTTCCCTGGGTTCAGAATCACCTGGTGTGCTTCTGTGAGATATATCGGAGGAATGTATTCTCTGTTCCTGTGATGAGGAAGCTGGTCACTTACTGTGCAGCTTTGGGCTCGTTCCCACTGCCACACTGAAGCCCGTGAGCCGCGTCTTTCCCCTCTGCGTGAGTGTTGTTTGCAGAGCATCCGTGCATCCTCAGGCTGCTGCTACGGACGGCGACACTGGGGCACTCCTGCAGGCAGGGCGGCCTCGGGTTTGTGCTTTTCAGCTGTGTCTTGTAGTTTTCTCACCAGGGACAGAGAGCCCTTCGAGCTGTTTGAATTCTGGAAGCAGCCTTGTGCCTGCAGCCTGTACATGGTGACAGCGGAGCCCCCAGGAGGTGTGGGCCTCCGGGGCAAGCTCTTGTATTTTCCGACGTGGCTGCTAGCACTGTTGTATCACTTGGGGTGCTCTTGAGGATTTGGATGGGTTCCCAAACTTCTACACTCTGCAGCTCGGTCTCCTGTAATTGGCGTGTTCGCTTCCTGATTAGAAGCCTTTGGTTGCTTTGTTTGTTTTAATGCATCAAGGGTTCTTCGAAGAAAATGGCATATTGTTTGCCTGGACTGCGCTGCATTCCTCAGACACGTGGGTAGAAGAATAGGAAGCACCCTTGAAGGTGGGGTCTTTGATTGAGATGACGAAAGAGCAGGGGATCCTAGCATCTGAGCAGTACCAGCGTGGCGGTAGGTTAATAGGTGCCTCAGTTTGGAACAGTGTGTCTGCTACAGAGCTCAGCAAGGCAGTCAAGTGTTTCTCAATCCTTTTCCTGGAAATTACTTTTTCAAACATGGTTTGTTTATTGGCCTCGGTCCCCCGCTGTAGGTTTCGATTCCCAGACAGCTCTTCCACTGTGAGCCTTCCACTCGGAGCTGTGGACTCCTCCATCGGCGTCTCCCTGTCTCCCTGCCCGTGGACTTGTGAGCCATGGCAACGGAGGAGAAGAAGCCAGAGACCGAGGCCGCCAGAGCACAGCCCACGCCTTCCTCCTCGGCCACGCAGAGCAAGGTGCAGCCCTGAGGCCTCCTGGGGAACAGCCGGGGCACACAGGCTGGGAGAGTCTTAGAAATATCATTTGAAGTCCATGGGTCTGTTTTCCCTCCTCAGTTAAACATTGCCATTGTTTATTCATTGACCATATCCCACACCAATGCTTGTTATGTGGCATGTCGGGGATCCTCAGACCTGTCCCCTGGGGCGGGGCTTATCGGCAATGTAGATCCTCCGTGCTGACCGTAGGAGTCTCTGTGGGACCCAGAGACATCATGTATTAAGCAGCCCCCACCCCCCCACCCTAGCCCACAGTTCCGATGCTGGGGTGGGTTTGCAGCCCCGCCTGGAGATAGCAGGGTGCAGGTTCGCTCTGGGGGAGGCTGCCCTGGGGGTGTGGGGTGGGGGGGTGCGGAACCAGGGCTAGCGCTGGTGGGTATTCTGTGAGGTGGCTGGGTCAGATGATCCTTCCGGCATCACCCGGCGGGTCCTTGGTGTTTCCAGCTAGGATGGTGGAGCTGTGACGCTGAGGTGGGGGCTACGGGAGAAGCAGGGTTTTGAGGGGAAATAATGAACTCACGTTTAGATTTGTTCGGTTTGAAAGGTGACACACAGACTGAAAGTTCTGGCCGGCACCTGAAATTGGGATCTGGGGCGCATGAGACAGGGCTGAACTTGCATTCAAATCCAAACTGGTCATCGGTTGACGTGGACAGTGGGGGTTACTTTTTGCTGACTTGTACTATCTCTTCAACAGCCTACACCTGTTAAACCAAACTATGCTCTAAAATTCACCTTGGCTGGCCACACGAAAGCTGTGTCCTCCGTGAAATTCAGCCCGAACGGGGAGTGGCTGGCAAGTTCGTGTAGGTACCGCTGGGACCTCGGCTGCTGCAGGCGGCAGTCTGAGCTGCGACAGGAGGCCCGGGACAGCGGGAGGGCTTGCCTTCTGACGCTGCTGCGGGGTCGCTGCGGCGGGCGAGTGTCTGACTGTACGGAAGTCACTGCCTGTTGAAGTTGTGCCCATCGCCACTGAAATGACGGGGCCCTGGGGGAGAGGGGCAGGTTCTGGTGGCCGATGCCTGGGGACTGGCTGTTCCCTGTGGTGACATGTGTTTAGGGTTCCTGAGTGAGTCACACAGTTCCCGGGGCTCAGGTTGTGGGAAGGCCCAGATCTTGGACTCTGGATGACTGGACAACCTCAGTTCCTTCTTCTTTGTTTCAGCTGCAGATAAACTCATTAAAATTTGGGGAGCATATGACGGAAAATTTGAGAAAACCATATCTGGTCACAAGCTGGTAGGTTTCTGCCCTGAGCACTGAAGATGCTGGAGAGTGCAGCTCCAGTAATCTGGGGGGTCAGGGCCCATCTCCAGGGCTTGTCAGGTTAAGATGGAAGTAAGTCTGTCCCTCCTCCAACCCCCGAATCTTTTTCTTTTGGTGAGGAAGATTGTCCCTGAGCTAACATCTGTGCCAAACTTTCCGTTTTGTGTGTGGGATGCTGCCACAGTGTGGCTTGATGAGCAGTGTGTAGGTCCGCACCCCTGATCGAACCTGCAAACCTTGGGCTGCTGAAGCAGAGTGCATGCACTTAGCTGCCACGCCACTGGGCCAGCCCCCTTCCCTACAATCTTTTGGTGGTTATTTGCCTCTTGTGTCTTAAGCAAACACTTTTGACCTCCATAGATGAGTTTCTGCCCAACTGCAAGGCCCCACAGAGAAGCTTGTCCTCTGGGGAGCATGTGGCATGTCCTCTGTGTGGTCAGCACGAGTGAGCTAGAGAGTAGACTGACATGCTGATGTATCTTTAGAGGATGTTGGGGATTTGCTGGTTAGTCTTATTTTGTCCCATCAAGGTGGTGACTGTGTTTTCTCCTCAGGGAATATCAGATGTGGCCTGGTCGTCTGATTCTAACCTCCTTGTTTCTGCCTCAGATGATAAAACCCTAAAGATTTGGGATGTGAGCTCGGTAAGCCACGCTACGGGTCTCCCTCCCGGGGAAGGAGGAGGAGGGACACGGGTGGAGAAGGGACACAGAGTGAGACTGAGTTGAGCTTGGGGACCAGCAGGTCACTGGACGGCCTCGCTTGATGTCAGACGTGTTTTGAGGCTATTGTGGGTTAGGTCTCGATGCGTTTAGCCTGATGCGGTATTTGGGGAAATCACTGGGAATGACTCTGACCTTTCTTTATTTTAGGGAAAGTGTCTGAAAACCCTGAAGGGCCACAGTAATTACGTCTTCTGCTGTAACTTCAACCCCCAGTCCAACCTCATCGTCTCAGGCTCGGTAAGGGCGCCGACCGCGCTCCCATGGGGAGCGGTGGGGGCGTGGGAGTGGCCGTCGCTCTCGCTGTGCAGCACCGTCGGGCGTGGTTGATGAGCTGCCGGTCGTTCAGCGCTGTTCATGGGGGATCGCGGGGTGGTGGTAGCCAGTTTGGGTTCCGGAGGGTCTGCCGTTTCATCTCCTCCCCGTGGAAGTGCTCTGATCTCTTTTTCTGTCTTCAGTTTGATGAAAGTGTGAGGATATGGGACGTGAAGACGGGGAAGTGCCTCAAGACGCTACCTGCGCACTCGGATCCAGTCTCAGCTGTAAGTCCCTCCCACCTGTCCGCGTGGCCGGCGTCCAGCCGAGCTCTTGATGCTCACGCGACAGTCTAGAGTGGGCACGGGGACCCCGAGAGATCTCACAGCACTGTGCTCGTGGAAGCACAGGTGGGTGCGGCGCCAGGGGAGGCGTCCCCGAACCGAATGTTACCGGACAGGTAGGGAGGCCAGGCCTGGAAGAGGGAGCCGTGCATAGGGAGTGTGGCTGCGGTGCGGTGTAAGTTCTGAGTGGCATTAACCTTGATTGGTGGGGTCGGGGGTAGAGGAGGTCGGAACGACCGGTCATGGGTGAGGTGGAGCCCTGGGAGCGTGCTGCACCTGTGTTCCGCGTCCTGCCATTTCGCGGATGTGGTCAGTGTGCAAAATCAACGTATAAGGGATAAACAATACACAGTATCCTAAATTGCTCCATTAAAAAATGGCCAGAATATTCCTCTCTTTGTTAAGTAAAGAGCCTGAGGTTGTTTCTTAGCCAAGTTTGCCTTTTGAAAAGTAGGAGAAATCGTGTGTAAACAGCTTGTTGATTGTTACAGAGCAGACGGTCCTTTCCCTTTCTAAGATCGTGTAGGAGAGTAGTTTTAAGCATCCTCAGCCTCACAAGGCCGTTTTTGCCCGGCTGAGACCGTACGCAGAGCCCTGATACATAGAGGACACGTACTATGTGCTGGTTCAAGTGGCTCATGGAGTTCTGGCCCTTGGGCACAGCCATCATTGAGCCAGCGTCCCCGCCAGTGCTCGGGGCTCGGAGGGGGTGGTTTGCTGTGGATAGGGCGCTTGGCACTCCGCGGTGGTGTGCTCACGGGCTGGCCTGACCCCGTGCTGTCGCTCGGCTGCCCTCCAGGGTGGAGTTACACTCAGAGAGGCGCTTTCAAACAGGCATGCAGATGGACACGCGTGCAGTGACCAGGAAAGGAATTGAAGTGACGGCCGTGAGTTGACAGTTCTGTCTGAGTTACAGTGGTCAGGGATCTCTGGAGGTGGCAGCTTAGTCTTTGTTTCTTACAAAAGTAGCGTGTGCTTGGGGCTGGCCCCGTGGCCGAGTGGTTAAGTCTGTGTGCTCCGCTGCAGGCGGCCCAGTGTTTCGTTGGTTCGAATCCTGGGCATGGACATGGCACTGCTCATCAAACCACGCTGAGGCAGCGTCCCACATGCTACAACTAGAAGGACCCACAATGAAGAATATACAACTATGTACCAGGGGGCTTTGGGGAGAAAAAGGAAAAAATAAAAAAAAATCTAAAAAAAACAAAAAAAAAGTAGCGTGTGCTCATTAAAAAAAGGTGAGCAGATGTTGCAAGTAGAGAAGCGGAGTCTCCTGAGCCGCCTCCCTGCAGGGTCGACTGTGCAGCTGGAGCCTCCCCGCCGGTGCGCTCGGTCTGGAAAGACGGGTTCTCCAGCCTCCCTCCCTCCTCTTAAGTGGTGGTGCTCACGCTGCACCAGCCACCGTTGTGCAGCTGCTTGTCGTGCGCCTGCCGGGTCAGTGCGCATAACGCCACCGCGGTGCCGGGACCTCTCGCGCTGGTGCCCCGTGTGGTGCTTGACGCTGTTTGCCTGTCCCCCTGATGCTTGTTTGTAACTTTCGCTTTTACTAAAAGGAGTGCCGTGAACATGTTCATGGGGACAGCTTTGCCTACTTGTGATGGTTTCTGCAGCATGAATTCTGGAAGGGGACTGTTGTCAGGGTATGCACGTGGAGCTTTCTCATGGATATGTCTTGGAGCTAGAAGCCTCAAGGTCTGTCAGTACTCTGCTGATTTCCTCCCATCTCTGTCCTTCCTCCCACTTTATCCAGCCATTGTCCTGTTCCTCCCATGTCAGCTTCTTACCTGAAGTCCTGTCCGTCTCATCCCGCACCCCTCGCTCCCTGGCCACCGCCTCACGGCCTCTGGTTTTCCTTATTCACCCCTGCTTCCTGCCTCAGTGCTTTTGCGTGAGCTCATCTGGCCACCAGGTGTCACCCCCGCTGCGAGCTCCGAGTGCCTGCTCACCTGAGTGGAGTCTCAGCATCCACGTGAGGTTCTGTCTCGTCACCTGTTTTGTTTCTTCGCAGCACTTACATTTCTGGCTGTCTTCTAGGATGTACTGTCTGGGCCATGTTGCCCCTCTCACGCCTGAGCATTGGTCGAATGGAGAAGTCGTGCTGCGTTTGTGATACTGGGCTGTGGCACAGAGGAGAGCATCGTAGTGTGCATTGCAGGGTGTTGTGGCAGGTGTTGGGGACCCATATTGATTCGTTGTCGTCTAGCATAGTGCCCTTGATAAAAGAATATTCTGCAAATTCAAAGAAGGAGATGAATGTGGTTAGGTTGATTGCTGTGAGTTATAAGGAAAATTGCTTTGAGAGGCTAATGAAGACGTGGCTACAGAGAAGTAGCTGGCACTGCAAGAGCCTCCTGTCAGTACAGCTGGTGGGAACAGAATAAAACTACAGAAACCTCTCATGTCTGCTGGAGAGCCCCTGGATCTTCTGGGGCCTCGCTGTCCAGCCTGTAGGCCACTGGCCGCGTGTGGCAGCGAGCACTTGAGTGCAGCCTGATTGAGACAAGCTGCTGGTGTAAAATACGCTTTCAGGTTTCAGAGATTCAGTTCAACAAAAAAGAAGGTAAAATATCTTGCTAATAATTTCTAACGTTGACTACATATTGAAATAGTATTTCAGATCTATTGAGTTAAATAAAATCTGTTGTTAGTTTCACCTGTTACTTTTCTGTGGCAGCTGCCAGAAAATTTACAGTTAGCTATGTGTCTCACAGTGCTCCTTGAGAGTCTAGACCAGTGGATCTCTGGCCCTGGGCCCCGGACCAGAGCATCAGCACCCGCTGGGGTGCGAGAAGTGCAGGTTCTCGGCATCTGGCAGCCAGTCTCACCAGCCCTCGGGCTTCTGGTGCGGGTGGATTTGCCCCCAGGGATGTCTGGCAGTGTCTGGTTGTCACAACTAGGTGCTACTGGCGTCTCTTGAGTCGAGGACAAGGGTGCTGCTACACAGGACAGCCTCATCGCAAAGAAAACCGTGACTGCAATGTCAGTAGTGCCGAGGTGGAGACGCTGGTTTGAACGGCCGAGACAGACAGACGGCCTCCGCCCTGTCCCCAAGTGATTGACCCAGGGGCTCCTCTGTGTGGCTCAGGTTCATAGAAGAGATGCATCACACGTAGCGGGAAACAAGAGCATTTCTACAGGTGTTCCTTGTCATGGAAAGGCTCCTCCCTGGTAGAATCTGCCCGGACTCAAATAGAAATGATCGGAATCTGCGATGGACTCTAGCTCCTGACGGCGGTTCTTGTTATTCCCACCGAGACTCAACTGGACGAAAGAAAAACCCAAAGATGCCGCAGTACGAGAGGGCTTGTCAGCTTGGGTCTTCATCGGGCGTATGTCGCCTTTCCCCACGGCGGGCAGCGGCCAGCCTCCAGATGAAAGGAGCTGTGGGGAAACATCGTAGGTCAGCTTCTGGGACCAGCAGCAGATTAGGGGTCACTGCTGTTGCGAGGCATGAATGTGGAGCAGCCCAGATCTTGTTTCTGTCCCTCTGGGAAGCTCGAGCTTCCCAGAGTGAACCTTGCCAGTGATGAGTGGCTGTGCGCTTGGAGCGGCTCTTGGCTGTCAGCGGGCAGGGACACCTGAGTGAGAAGGCATCGCAGTCCATTCTTATAGAAGTCACTAAATACATGGGTTCTTATCTCCTGATTTTTATTTCCTTTTTCATGTGAAGTCGGAGGTATTTTAGCCACGTTGCCCTGGGCAGGCTGCCGTCACAGCAGCGGCAGATTCAGAGAGGCTCTCGGAAGCTGGTGGGTCTGGGTGTATGGGTGTATGGGTTGGTTGGTTGTGTTTTCCTCTCGAAAATACATGTCATAGTCAGTGCTTTACCTACCCAAGGCGCGTTTCAAGGTTGTTTTCTTTTTATGGTTCCATCATCCGTCATAAAACAAAGTGACTTGCTTGAAATGCCAGGTGGAAATGATCATTTTACCCCTGTTGCTTGTGTGTGTCTATCAGTGTCTTCAGGAAATCAGTAGAATTTAAAGCAAATGATGGTTCTGTTGCATGCTCAGGATGCAAGCAAGATGTGCCACACGTCTTGTCGTGAGTGTGCGTGAACAGGAGGGCCGCTCAGGTAGGAAGCAATCTGTGTTGATGATTTAAAAGTAAGTTTCTTCCCCCTCTTCATTCTCAGGTTCATTTTAATCGTGATGGATCCTTGATAGTTTCAAGTAGCTACGATGGTCTCTGGTAAGTGAAAAAAATTTGCTGCGTTAGGTCAGCAAATATTTATTAAAGGCCCCGCGTTCTGTTATTTGGGCCTCCTGGGCTATAGCAGTGGGAAAAGGGACAGAAGTCTCTATCCTCAAGAAGCTTCCACTGCAGCAGGGGCTGCGGGCAGATCGACAGACACACAGCACAACGTCAGGTGGTGACAATGTTAGGAAGGAGGACAGAGCAGGGTAGTGGCTTAGTGTGGCTGGGAGGCTGGGCTCCTGTCACAGGGAGGCCCCCAGGCGGGGCCCAGCGAGGCGCTTCTGTGCTGGACTTAGCTCCTTGCGGCCCGGAAGTGCTCAGGCTCTCTTCACAAGCTCACGGCGGCGGTACTGACACGTGAGGATTCTGAGTGTACCAGCCTCGGGTCCTGTTGAGGAAATGTCAGCATCCTGAGCAGGTGAAGCAAAGCAAATCCCCTCCTGGGGACGGTGAGGAGGAAGAGGGCACACGGTCTTGTGCAGAACATCCAGTTTAGTCTAAATGGAAGATTCTCGAAAGCCTGCGTTTGTGGCGTAAGTGTTCAGGATTCGCTACGAGGCGTACGGGAAATGCAGAAGTAATGTCTTGGTCTGAACTCACAGGACCTGTGGTGGGTGGGCGTGGGTGGGAAGCGTTGGGTTGGGTTTGGGTTTGGCGGGGTTGGCTCCGCGCCCCATTCGGTTCCTGGGAGGAGAGGGTCTGGCACGGCCCCCGGCTGAACTGACCCGAGGAGGACTTTCCTGTTCCAGGGAGAAGGGAAGTGCGACTAGAAATGGGTCCGTGCTTAGCAAAAGTATAAGAAAGCGGAAATAGAGTGCCATAAATACTCCCTGTAAAAATGCTATGGAATAAATGGAGCATACTGTCTTAGGTATCACGGTCGTAGCCACATTGGCTGATACCCTTATAAAGGCTGTCAGGTTTGGGTTAAAAAATTCTTCTGACTCTTGTTTTCAGGAAAGATGTTAAACTAAGTGGTTAGTAAAGGTTTGACATAGAAGGACGGGCAGACGATGTCGGTCCATACAAAGCAGAGAGCAGTGTGAGCTTAAGTGGAATGTGAAAGACAGAGCATTAACCAGGGAGAGAGTTACATGTAATGAACCAGGCAGATTTGATGAAAAGACTGAGAATTGGAAATCTTCGTGCACCAAGCAACATAGCAGGCCAGAGATACCGAGTGAAACTGGAAATAGAAGAACTGACATTTCCTGTGAGCGATTCGGTGCATTGCCCTTAGAAAAGTGACGGAAGAGGACTTGGGCCTTAGCGGGTCTGAGTGCCACCCCAGGCGTGTGTTTGCTGCGTATGGAGAGCGTGTTGTGTATGCAGAGACTGGGCGTTCTCCTAGGAGCACGAGGTCTCAGAGTTGCTTGTGGACTGGCTCCGAAGCTTCCTAAAGAAATTAGAGAAAGAAAAAGCATACTGAATAAAGGAGGAGGAGGAAATTCATAAAGTTAAAAGATGGAGAAAGGGGAAAATAATAGCAAAGTTAAAGTGAGCTGTGTTCTCAGTAAGGCCAATAAAGAGGTTAGCCTTTATAAGCCCAAATGAGGATGAAGAACAGGAATGAGCAGGACGGCGATAGAGAGAGGGCTTGGGAGCGGCGGGTTCCAGGGGAGGACGAGGAGCAGCCTGCCTGCACCAGCGGGCTGGTCCCTGTTTCCGGAATGGGCTGAGGACGGGCAGCCTGAAGGACCAGTCACCAGGGGAGGGGTGGGAAAAGGTGATGGAGGTCTGAAATACCAGGCCTGAGGATTCCACGCTGGAATTCAGTTAAATAACAAAGTGCTAGGGCTGGTGAGACTCTTGCGACCACAGAACAAGACGGGGAGGGAGCCCCCAGTTCCTTTAACGGGTCTAGCGTGACCGTCCTCCCCAAGCTTGGTGGCTGGTCTGAGAGGAGGCCCACAGAGGAGCCGTCACCCGTGGCTAGCGATGTCAGAATTCCAGAGAAGCTGTGAGCAAAGTGAGGCCAGCAGTGCACCGGCCAGCAGTGTTCCGTGACAGGTGGGTCTCCTGACCAGTGAGAGGACTGTGCTGACACAAGGAGCCCCAGTGGAGCCGCAATCTCATGACCCGCACCAGCAAGTTAAAGGCAAGCGTCCGGGCTCTTTCTTCCCAGTGGAGGCCAGGCAGGCGCCTGATCAAACCCAGCAGCCATTCCTAATAACAGCGCTAGCAAAACGGGCCAGCGCTGCGGACTGTTTACCGGAAACGACCTCTATCGTGAGTGAAGTCACACTGGGACCGCTTCTACGAGAATCGGGAGCAGGGCGTGCCGTTGCCTCTGTTCAGTGTTTGGAGTTTCTAGTTAATTTGATGAAGCAGAAGTAATTATGTAGAGACTGGATAGAGGTTTCTCTCTTTGTAGGTGATATATTTGTATGTTTTCAAAATTTAAAACCACTGATACGTGCTTTACAAATATCCACTCGTTAGCCCCCGTAACAGCCCTGTGATGTGGGTGGTCTGCTGTCAACCCCACTTTCAGCTGGGACACTGAGGGAGGGATAAGCACTGGCCCTTGTCCGTCGGCGGGAAGTGACTTCAAGCTCCAGAGTCCGGGCTCTGAACCCCGGGCCTGCTGGTCACAGTGTGACTTGGCATTTGGCCAGGTGCTTGAAAACAGACAGTTTTCTCTTTACCAGGAGTTACAGTTAGGGATGGGAAAGAAGTTCCCCACGTAACAGGGACGGAAGGCTCGGGTACCTAGGGACAAGTGTACCAGGAGCGGGACCCCGGGGAGAAAGTGGTGCAGTGCAGCCGCAGGGCCGCAGCAGCGACGGCAGGGCCGCGGCGGGCGCGTGTGGCGGGCACATGTGGCGTGCTGGTGGCGGCGGTCGGTCTGCGAGGCTGGCAGACTGTCGGCAGTTCCGTTAGAAGCCCTCCCGGCGTTTCTGCACCTGCATAGAAGGAAAGTCAACTCACGGAGGAGGGTAACTGAGCTGTGTGCCGGGGAACCGAGAAGACGAACAGCACAAGGACAGGGGCTGTCCCTCGGTGTCCACACCTGGGGTACAGCCACTCTGCAGACCCAGCACGCAGTTGTGGAGGAGAGACGGGGTGAGGTGCCCGGCACCTGGAGTCCCTCCCCGAGGTGGGAGCTGGCTGGCCGGAGAAGCTGTTCCCAGAGCAGGCACGAAAAGACCCCTCCTGGTAGTCAGGGAGTTAAGAGGTCCATCGCACTGGCCAGTGATAGGGGATCCCATCCCGAGTAAAGACGCGTAGGAACAGATGTGGCAACGTGGCGATGACACTTGGAGAATCATCTGTTGGTTCTGCTGCCATCACGATTTGCACAGCCTTCGCCCCGGTGCCCGCACTGCTGGGATCTGCTGTGGAGGGTGGGCCCTGGTCAGCGGCTGTGATCCGAAGACGGGAGTAGGTTCTCTTGCAGCTGAACCAGAGGAATGTCCAGAAAACTGCGTGTGACGTTCCGCTCTTTGGAAGAACATACCCCCTGAGTGACCACGTGCTTGGAATGTTTGTGTGCACGTGGAGGGACCTGCAAGGGGACCGCGAGCTGGCCAGCACCCTCCACTGTGGCCAAGGCAGGGGGGCGAGCTGTGTCTCTGTTCCTGTTTCATCTGTGTGGGGGACGTGTTCCTTGTGGAAGAGGAGCTAAAGCGTGCCCCGTGCTTGTGTGTGTGTGTGTGTGTGTGTGTTCCTCGTGGAAGAGGAGCTAAAGCGTGCCCCGTGCTTGTGTGTGTGTGTGTGTGTGTGTGTGTGTGTGTGTGTGTGTGTGTGTGTGTGCGCGCGCGCGCACATGCATGTATGGTGCCCATGCTGGTCCTGGAATGTCAGAATAATTGTGGAATAAATGAGTGAAGCGTAACAGTGAAACAAATGAACTGAGAAGACGTGTGTCAGCCCGAAAGCTTGCGTTCAGGGAGCACACGCCCAGCCCCTCGCAGTCACTCGCTTTCTGAACACCCCTTCTTATTTGCTTTGCAGTCGCATCTGGGACACGGCCTCAGGCCAGTGCTTGAAGACGCTCATCGGTGAGTGTGCCGGCTCTTGCTTCCAGGGTGATGTCTCCTCCAAGTCGCAGTCGCTCCGTGGGCTCTGGAGGGCTCCTCCTGTGCTCTTTCCAGCCCTCCATCTTCGGAGGTTTTCTGGAAGCCTCCCTTTCCCTGTTGTCCTCAATTCTGGGAGGAGCCCTCCTCCTCTCCTGACCCTTCCCATTGCCCACCAGCTGCTTCCTGCTGGGGGCTGGTGGGGCCCCTGGCCATCCACCCCCAGCGTCCTCTCAAGGACTCTGAGCCCCTTGGAGTCTCCGCCTGCGCTGGGCTGACCCTCGGTCCTCCTGCCCGGCCTCGGGGCTCTCCCCTCAGATCATTCCTTGAGCAGATGTCTGCTGGGGGTGCCCTGGACGTGGGTGTGGAGGGGCCCGGGGGGAAGGCCTGGCAGGCGGAATCTGGCTTGTGCCTTGGGGATGAGCAGGGGAGGGCGTTTCTGGGCAGGGGGTGTGATGGAGCAGAAAGACTTAGCATGGCCTGGGCAGGCGGGTGGTGCCGCCGGGCGTGCAGGGTGGGTGGCCAGAGGGTGGGCGATGGGCCTGCAGGGCCTCGGACCGGGGCAGGCGATGGGGAGGGCGGGAGCCCTGGAAGGTTTGAATCGGGGGCATTGCTGCTGGAGAGGGCTGCCCGCCTCCTGTCGGCCTGGACCGAGCCAGCCTGGAAGGTCCTTGGTAGTTTTGGGTTGAATGTGGGGTCGCTGTAGCCGCCTGGGTCACGTCCAGCCCGTGCCTGGATGTGAGAAGGGAATAGGGGAGTGGGGCTGTGGGTGGGAGCTGGCACGCCTGAGGAGGCGTCCCTCCTGAGTCTCTCTTCTCTGCTGTCCTGGGAGCGCGGTCTGCTCGGCTGCCACGATGCCGCCGCAGGCCGGCGCTTTAGCCTCAGAAGCGTGCTCCCTGCAGGCTGGAGGCTGGAGGTCCCGGGGCAGGTGCCTCAGGGCTGCTTCCTCCTGAGGCCTCCCCTCGGCCCTCAGGTGTCCTCACACGGTCACTCCCCTGCCCGCGCCCCGCTGTCCACGTCTCTTCTCCTTACAAATGACGCCGGTCCCGTGGAATGCAGGGCAGCCCCTCACAGTGGCTTTCCTGGTCTTGTTTTACGAGGCCACCCTTTGAGGTGCGTCCTTACTTCAGACAGTGACATTGCACTGTGTCACAGCATCTCTCCCCAGAGGCCTGGTGCAGCCACCTCTGCTGGCGGGAAAGTCACTCACGCCAACACTGCCACCCGGCAGCTGGGTGGGAGACTGAGACCCCGAGAGGTTCATTAACGAGCCCAAGGCCGGCAGCAAGCACACGCTGGGCCAGGACCTGAGCGGCTCCCGGAAGGAAGGGTGGTGGGTGGCGGTGTTCCCATCGTTTCTAATTTCAGGTCTGGGGGACTAGAACTTGCTGGGCTCCGGGAGACAGGGCCCAGGGACGCTGTCTAACGGAGCTGGCTTGGCACTCTGTCGGCACTCCCTCACCTTGTTCGGGTGCCTGCCTTCCTGCTGTGGGCTGGGACCCGCGGAGGGCCCTGCGCGGCCTCACGCCTTCTCGTGCCTTTGCAGTGTTTGGGACCAGTCGGAGGGTGCGGAGGCCCCCAGTGCGCAGTGGCCAGGCCCAGGTCCCTCGCGGTGGTAATGCGGGGTGCCGCCCTCCCCGGTGCTCCTGACACACTGGCCCCCTGCTCCCACACCGAGGTGCACGCCCACCCGACTCTCCTTCCCGCCCGGGCCAGGGAAGCGCACTCCTCCCGATGTGAGCCTCCTGGGACCGTGAGCCTCCTGGGACCGTCCCAGAGTGACCTCTGTGGGCGCCTTCTGGGAGTGCGGCTCCTTTTCTCCTTAACCGCGACGGCGCCTCTCACCTGCACTCCCAGGGCTGCCGGGGGAAGCGTTCAGACCCGGAATCTCAGTGTCATAACGTTTGTTTCTAGAGAGAACTTAGGAACTTTTGTTGTAACTGGGTAACAAGAAAACATGAGATTATTCACCCCAGTCACTCTTCTCGTAGTGGTAGTAGTTTCTCGGTTCAGCTGGGTATTTGCAAACTTGGTTTCATGTGAGGGAGGCGGTCCTGAGTCTCTCACACACCCCGTGCTGGCGGAGGCCGGGCAGCTTGAGTGAGTGGCTGCAGGCCCTTTTCTCCTAAACGTAGCCCTTGTGTCATTTGGGGGGCCGTCGCTGAGCCGCTGTCAAGGGCCCACGAAGCCCTGGGCTTGAGAAGCATCGTGGAGAACCAGCTCTCGTGACGGGTGAAGGGAGCTGTCCGGGCTCCTTGGGGACTCCGTCTGAGGGTGGTGGTGTTGGCACCGGTGGCAGTGGCCTCACTCGGATAGTCCTGCGTGGTGATGGGGTCTGTTCTCTCCTCCGTCCTTGGGCAAGAGGCCCAAGCACCCCGTGTCTCAGCCCATCTCTGTTTCCAATGCAGATGACGACAACCCTCCCGTGTCCTTTGTGAAGTTCTCTCCGAATGGCAAGTACATCCTGGCCGCCACCTTGGACAAGTAAGCCCTCTTACCTCCCATGGGGGGTCCTGCTGCCTCGCTGAGCTGCTGGGACGCCCATTTCCTGCCAGTAGGAAACTTCCTGAAAGATGTTTATGCCCAGTACGCGATCCAGACTCCTGCTGGGTTTAGGCTTCCGGAATGTAGACACCATGTTGGACGGGGGGGCCCCTGTCTTTGCTGGGGGCCAGATCTTGGGTCTGAAGATTTTCTAGTTTTCTCCATGGTGACTGTGTGGCCAGGGCAGCCGTTGCCCCCGTCCTCCTGGGGCCTCAGGTGCTTTCTGGTTCTGCCCTGGGCACCTCGATTTCCCCCTGCAGACTTCAGAGCAGAGTTCACCGTCGCGCAGACTGGGGACTCCTTTGGGAGCTCGTGTGAGCTCGGCTTCCCCGTGCCCGCTTCAGGCAGCCCTTTGGGGCCTCGCCTGGGTCCCGAGCTTGTCAGAGGGCTGCATGGTCAGCCCTTTCCACCATCAGCCCCCTGTGGGACGAGAAAATTCCTGCCCAAGGAGGAGGAAGGAGTGTTGCCACTGAGATCTCTTCTAGATATTTCTGGAACTGAGACTTCCCACGTTCCTTTCTAGTGGGAATGAGGTGACCGCTATTGATTTAGGGATCACCCAGCAGCTTCCTTTAAAAGAATCTGTCTTTGGGGCTGGCCCCGTGGCCTAGTGGTCTGGGTTCCGTTTCTGGGCATGGACCTATACCTCTCGTTGGCGGCCATGATGTGGCAGCAACCCACGTATGAAGTAAAGGAAGATTGGCAACAGGTGTTAGCTCAGGGTGCATCTTCTTCAACAAAAAAAAAGAAAGAGTCTGTCCTTGAACCACAAACATTTGGGGTTCTCATGCAGGGCTCTTGGGTGTCCTCAGATCAGTGAGTGGACTCTGAGCCCCCGCTGTGCTTGGCCCCCGCACTTGGGGAGGGTGAGGGCGTTCCGGCTCCCTGGTTTTGCTCCAGATGTGGGCGCAGCAGAGTGGGGTGTGCAGTGACAGCAGACACGCCTCCCTGGAGAGGCTCGGAGGTGCTGTTGACTCACCGCTCTCTCTGCCTTCCAGCACGCTGAAGCTCTGGGACTACAGCAAGGGGAAGGTGAGCCTGGGGCGGCTGGCTCGGGCGGGTCGGGCGGAGCTCCTGGGCTCTGGCTGTGGTGGCGGTAGAGCGGAGCCGGGAGCTGAGGCGAGAGAGGACGGAGAAAGCCGTCTTCGTCGAGTTCATTTGGTGCAGATTTCTTAAAGGCCTGGGGTTTTGCAGCTGGCCAGGCTCACGTTACAGCGTTGACTGCCTGGGTGTGTGCGGTCAGTTCTTAGGGGCCTTTGAGAACTGAGTTTAATTGGCTGTAAGATGCCTGCACTCAGCTCGGGGACGGTCCGGGTGCAGGCACGTTGTGCCTGTGCACAGAGGCTGTTCCTCGCCTTTGCAGTGCCTGAAGACGTACACCGGCCACAAGAACGAGAAGTACTGCATATTCGCTAACTTCTCCGTCACTGGGGGGAAGGTGAGTGCCCGCCCAGCTTCCCCGAGAGGCGGCGCGCGTTCCAGCGGCTCTCTGCTTAGAGACGTGTCTGTGCCCAGTGAACTAGTCAGTTTTCTGGGTTTTAACCAAATGCAGTCACACCACGCAAAGTCTTGGTGACTCTCAGTTATGGGACATGTTTTCACGTCTGCTTCTGACCCGCCCCTTCCCTAACGGAGCGAGGATTCCGCACTGGGGGTGTGACGACCGGTCGGCTTCCTTTAAGTCGGGCCGCAGCTTTCCCCCGAGGGACTGGCCGCTCAGAGCCTGTTCCTCCTGGGTTGGGGTCCCCCGAGGCCGTTCCACCCCAACGGTGAGGGGCGTGCGTCCCCTGCTGCCTGGATCTTCACTCGAGCATCTTAGCCACTCCATCCAGGTGGGTGTGACCAGAGTAGGTGATGACATTCGGCCGAAGTGTGAGTGACACAAAAACTTAGGAAATGCTGACTAGGACGGCATTGTACATCCCGGAAGCCTCCCTGGTGACTTGCGTGGCTTCTGGCGTGTCTGAGTTGGTGGGCGGGAGGGCAGAGCGGGCCTTAGGTGGGCGAGACGACACGGCCTTCCCGGAGAGGGGCCGAAGCTTAGTGTGTTCCCTTCAACACGGCAGCTCCCGGGAGGGCGGGTGCTAGTGGGGCGCTAAGTCCATCCATCCCTTCCACACGAAGCCGCTCTGACCTGGCTTTCCTCACCTCGTCTCCCCTCCTCATCGCTACCTAGTGGATCGTGTCTGGCTCCGAAGACAACCTGGTGTACATCTGGAACCTTCAGACAAAGGAGATTGTACAGAAGCTGCAGGGCCACACAGGTGAGCTCGGGTCCTGTGGTCGCGTGCTGCTGGCTCACGCAGCCGGTTTCTGGAAGGACACAGACCGACAGTGTGTTTGCCGCCTCTTCTGCCTCTTCTTCCTCGGCCCACTGGTGGCCTGGGGGTTGCTGCCCGGGTGGGAGCGGCTGCTGAGTGGTTTGTCCGAGCTCCCAGCGGGCCGGGCCCGGTGGTGCCTTTAACCTCTGTTCATGCAGGCAGGGGGCTGTCTGCCGTCCCCTCGAGAGGCCCCGTCTCCGGCAGGCCCGGCTCCCTGCCGCCTCTCAGCTCTGAGGGCTGCCACGGCCCGTTCCTCCACGACTGGCTGCCTCCCACCCCTGCCCTGGCTGCCCTCGAGGCTGCTCGTGTCCCCCCTGCCCTGCTCGTCTCCTGTGGTCGGTAGAGAGCCCCGGGAAAAGAACTCCCCACCCTGGGAATGCGCTCCACCCCCATGGTTGCTCCTCTTTCTGCCCGCCTGGCTTAACACCCGGAGCAGGCAGCCCTGGGCCTCATTTGCTCCTCGTCCCCTATTGTGTGGCTGGGACCTTCAGTGCTTATTTGAAGCCACATGGGGAAGAGGTGAAGTTCTGGGGTTCAGTTTATTTAAAAGGTGTAAATGCATTAACCTGGCTGACCCCAGATGCCAGCTCATGAGATCTGAGTCCTGCCTGGGGGATGGACTTGCCTCACAGTGACAGAGCCAGCCCCTCGGTGGTGGGAGATGCTGGGAGCGTCCGCTCTGGGTCCAGGTGTAAGAGGGTGAGGTGTTGACGCAGTGAGACCCCCTGCCACTGATGCCATGGGCGCGGCGTCTGCACCGCACAGTGCCTTGCTGGGGAACCTCGCTGGTCACTTCCCCCTCCTGTGGCTCCATGGAGACCCCGCTGCTGGCCTGCAAGGGTGTGCTGCTGTCCCCTGTGTGGACAGACCGATGCTCTCAGAGCGGCCTTGCAGCCCAGGCCAGACGCCCCTGTCATGTCAGCCTGCCGTCCTGCTGTGTCCCCGGGGCTCCGTGTGCCCTCTACACGCGGGCAGCACAGTACTTGCCACTGTTAGTTGCCCTGAACCCTTGTTGCGGTGAAAGGCCGTGAGTGTCGGTGTCGGCCGCTGGGGTGAGGCCTCGTCCTCCCTCCAGGCCAGCAGGCTGTGCAGGGCAGCAGCCCTGGATGGAGGTGAGGGCCCCTGACAGGAGAGAACTTTCTTGGCTGTGTTTTCAGATGTCGTGATCTCGACGGCGTGCCACCCGACAGAGAACATCATCGCCTCAGCCGCGCTGGAAAACGACAAGACGATTAAGCTCTGGAAGAGCGACTGCTAGGCCGCGGGAGCCGTGGAGGACTGTCAGGAGGGCGGCGCAGATTGGCAAGCGGGAGGCGTCTCGGAGGGCTCCCCTCGGTCCGGGCCCTGGGGGTCGGGGAGGGGCTGCATTTGAGCCGCCTCTGAAGACGATTTGGCTGAGGGGAGTGTCGACCACCAGAAAGTTCTAGAAGTTGCTGGTGACATTTCTTGCCAATTCCTCTCACACTGTCTGGAGGAGAGTTCCTAGTCTGTATTGTGTTCAAACTGAGTCAACAAGAATTTTTAATTTTCTATTACAAAGGGTGAAGTTCAATTTATCATGAGTCGTGTTTTTTTCCAGTAAACGTTCTGTACCTTTTTTGCTATTTTATTCCCCAGTGCAAGTGCTGTGACCAGTGGCCACACGGCCTCTCCCACCGGCCTCCGTGGTCGGGCCCCTTGTCTGCCTGTAGATGCTCTAGCGACGTGGCTCCCACTGTCGCCAGTTCTTGCCGGTGGTGTTTCCTGGTGTGTCTGTAAGGTGGTTCCGTGTAAAAGGCTCCTCGCGTGTGGGAGTCCACAGCCCCCGTGCTGAGGGCTGGTGGTGGCGCGCGCTAGTTCCTGTCTGTGTCGCGGTGTTCGCACGGCAGCAGCCGGGCCGTAATAAAGGTGGGATTTGCACAGTCGTGGCCACTGGTGCTCACGCAGAGCTTGTCTGTTCTTGGCATTTGTATGGAAAGTCTCACAATTGGCAGCAGGTTGAAAGGCTTTTTCTCAGACAGATTCTCGGAATGATGGTCTGCCTCCCTCCTTGTGCCGAGAGGCCCGGAGCCCAAGGAGGACGAGACCCCGTGGGTCACGGTGTGTACCTGCGGGCCAGGAGGGGACTCTAGGGGAACAAGGTGGCCCTTCTTAGCTGAAAAGGAGCCAGCGGCCCTGGAGTGTCCTGCGCCATGTTGCAGACAGCTGTTTCCTGTGCCCGTGAAGGCTGGGGTGCGGGAGGGCCCCCGGTGGTGGGCTCCGGTCTGAGGGGCACAGGCTGGTGCCCGTCCCCGTTGCCGACCTCAGGGCTGGCGGCTTCTTGGAGCCTTCGGAGGGTCTGGGACGTGGGTGTCGTCCCCCGGCCCTGCCCACCTGGCTAGCCCTGCCCACCCGGCCAGCCCTGCCTGCTGCAAGAGGGGCCTCTTCAGCAGTGTGGCCTCCGAGGGGGGCGCGGGGGTGGGGCTAGACTGCTGCCAGGCCCCGGGGACCCCTCCGTGCAGGAGGGCCACCTGGGGTTCAAGCCCGATCTGCCAGCACCGAGACCTTTGTGGTGGAGTAGGTGTGTTCCCTGCCTGCGGCCGGGCAGGCACGGCTCTGGCTTTGCAGGTAGCACGTGGCTGTAGTCCGAGGCCCAGCCTGGAGCTCAGCCCTTGCTGCCTTCCGGGGGTCCCGGGTGCCGGGCATCTGGACAGTGCCGAGCCAGGGGACGAAGCCTGTGCGGCCTTCAGGTGGATGGGGCCGGCGGAGGAAGCAGGGGCTGCCCGCGGCTCACGGGGAGAATGACAGTTAGAAAGGCATGTGGAAAGGAGCCTCCTGCAGCCCGGCCCCTCCTGTGGAAGCAGACGTACCAGTGGGGTCTCCGTTCTAGAAGCGCTAACACTCGGGCCGGGGCCGGGGCGCAGCGCATCAGTGGAAAACGCCGTGCCACGTGCCGGCGTCAGGGCTGGCCCGGCTCCGCTCACGGCTGCCGAGGGGCTGGCAGCGCGTTGGTTCAGGGTTACAGCTCGCCCGGGACGGGGCGCCGTGTGTGCCGAGCCGAGTCTTTGAATAGAGTTTATTTTTTCTACATTTGAATTCTCTGTTGTAGATTTGTGTAAAGGTACATTCTCTTTTTGAAAATAAAGATTTTCATGTCTTGTAACTGTCCCGTAAGAATTTTTTACCTTCCTTAACGTGTAGCTGTTACCTTGAGGGGAGCATCTCCCGTGGCCTTTGACAGCTCAGGGGTCGCACTGCCCCGGAGGCCAGCGTGCGCTGGCAGGGAGTCCGGTCACGTATTTGTGCTAGTTGTCGGTGAGGTAAAACAAACAGGCAGAGACAGGGAGTCACCCACATTCCTCCTACCACTCATTAGTATCTTCTGGCATGTTCGTTAAAAACAGAAACTTTCCATTATGGAAAATCTCAAACAGAAAGTGGAGAAAACCCTCGTGTCCCTATCATCCAACTTCAAAAACTTCTAACATCTTATTTCATATGCCCCTCCCCGGTTATTTTAGTATAAATCAGTCATTTTATTATTCAAGAAGTGAACACACAGTCTCTCTAATAGATGCTTCTGCAAAAGCGCTACCACAATACCATTTCCACACCTAAAATATTCTTAGAATCAAACATCTGATGTCCAGACTCCCCCAGTTGTCTAAGTATCTTTTAACAAGTGTACCTATACACACGTATGCGTATGTACGCATGTGTGCACACACGGTCGGTTTGAACTGGGGGCCCAGCAAGGCCCCCACCTGCATCTGGCTCGTTGGCCCCAGGCCTTTGTAATCTCCAAGCCCCCTGTTTCCCTCACCGTGTGTCTGTGGGAACCGAGTCGTCTGTCCTGTGGGCTCCCCCGATCTGGGTTTGCTGGGGCGTCTCTGAGGAGGTGTTGACCATCCTCCCGTTTCCTTGTTCCCTCTGCGCTGGCACTGAGAGCTGGAGTGCGGTAGGCCTGGCGGCCAGGGGGATGCCTTGGAAGCCCACCCGGCCTGGCCTTCCCTGGTGGGAAATCCTGTCCCCCCTCACTGGGAGCTGAAGGTCAAGTCCTTGCAAATGTCCCCGTCGGCCCAGTGACTTGTCTTCTGACCCCCACCTCTCCCTCCCCACTCTGGGCCACACTGGTGGCATCGGCCTCAGCCCCTTTGCACTTGCCTCCTCCTGTGTCTGGAATGTTCTCCCAGATGTCCACGTGGCCGATCCCCCACCTCTGGGCCTGACTCAGACGGCATCTTCGTCTGCGCCCCCTCGACCCCTTGATGTGATGCTAGCCCCCTGCCTGCTGCCTGCTCTGCCCACCCCACAGAGGTCGTCTCTGGCGACTTGTCGGCCGAGGTTCTGGAATGGTAGAGTGGGAGCCTCGGGGGCACGGTCGAAGTGAGTTGAACGGAAAGTCTTTGGGTTTTTAAAGCGGTCTGGAATGTCTGGGATGCTGAAGAGGAGCAGATGGAACCCTTTACGCCTCCGATGCTTCAGACCAGCGGGAAAGTTCTTAAGCTGCCCGCGGGATCTGGTCTGCCTGCCTTTGGGCTGCCCCGCCTGGCCCGCCCCGCAGTAGAGTAGGCCAACTGGCCTCCTGGGGGTCCCTTCGCCAACCCTGCACCCACTGCCTGCCCAGCCAACGAGCAGATGAAGGCACACCTGCCCCGGTGTGGAGAGACTCTTGATCATGAAAAATGCCAGGCGGCTCAAAGAACAGCCAAGGTACAGTCGCATGTGTGTCTGTGCACACTGCACACGGGTGTATCACACCTGCATACCTCTGCACGAACTCGTGTATACGCACCCACGTGTTACACAACCCTGTATATAATCACGTACCACATACTCACCTGCATACACACCCGTGTATATGCACCCACATGTCATACACACTCGTACATAATCACAAGTATACACCCACCTGCAGCACGCACCATATATCTACGCACACACCCGTGTATGTGCATCCATGTGTCACACACCCCCGTACATAATCACAAGTATACACCCACCTGCATCACGCACCGTGTATCTAGACACACACCCGTGTATGTGCACCCATGTGTCACACGCCCCTGTATAATGTACCACATACTCACTTGCATACACACCCGTGTATATGCACCCACGTGTGTCGCGGTCGTGTGTCAACCCTGTACATAGTCACACACCCACCGGAAGGGGGAAAAAAAAAACCAAAAAAACAGTGGTTAGATGCCACGAAGTAGGTGGCAATGCCTTAACCGTATGCGTGTTGTCAGGCCTGAGGGCCTCTTCCATCCTTGTCAAGGGGAGTGCTAACCTTCTCTCCTTTCATACAACACGTCTGGGCCTCCGCCCGCGCGCCATTTAAGGGCCCGCGCGCGCGCCGCCTTACGCTTACGGCGACTTCGCGCTTACTCCTCAGACGCACGCAGGAAAGCGGCCGCGTCCACGGGAGCCGCAGCATCCAGGGGGAATCGCGGGATTCATTTCACTGCGCGGGAAAAACCTATCTTTTCAATGCTCTAATATATTCATAAAACCAGCCAATCAGAGGCTGAAAGGAACACCCGGAAGTCCCGAGCGTCCTTCGGAAAACTAGATTCCCCCGGAAACAAAACAGGGTCGGCGCGCACTTCCTCCGGCGACGCGCCTCGCGGGCGGTCGGGAAACGGCTGGGAACTTTCTGCGGAAATGGAAGTGGTTGGCAGCGAATCAGAGGACGAGGAAGGAAGATTCGCTCCACGGACTTCCGGACGCGGCCCTGCGCGTGGAACTGTGGGTGCTGGGGGCCCTGGGGCGCGTGGGGCCGACCCGCGCATGCTCCGAGCCCGCTCTACGCGTGTTCTGCGCATGCTTGCGCTCGCTCCGCTCGGCTTCTGCGCATGCTCCGACCCTCGTGGGGGGGGGGGCGGGGGGGGTATGCCGTCTATGGGCCTGGGGTTCGAGCCCCAGCGCGGGCCTTAGTCTCCGCGGAGCCGGCTTCTGCTTCTCCCTTCCGCCTTTTCCTCGGGGTTTTAAGATTTAAATCGATGTTTCGGGGCTGGCAGTCCCTGCAGTGTAGACAGTGGATTGAGGCAGCTCCCGCCTGTCTTTCTCGCACGCCCCGCGGTCCCGAGCCTAGCCCGGCCCGGGCCCGGCGGTGACGCAGCGCCTCCCCACGGCTGCGGGCGCAGGTGTCCCCGGCGTGACCCACGTTGCGGGGCCACGGCCGGGGCGCCGCTGCTGCGAAGACGTGTGTGTGCGCGTGTATGCATGCGTGCATGTATGCGTGCACTGTGCGTATGTATGTGTGCGCGTGTGCATGTGTGCGTGCACTGTGCACTCGTGCTCCTGAATACGCGTGCAGACACACCTGCGTGTTCAGAGTATCCATATACGCCTGTGTGTCCACATACGTGTATGTGTGTGCAGAGAGCACAGAAGGGCAGTGGACAGAGAGGGTGGCCGATGGGTCCAGCCAGGAGCGGGAGGGCAGGGGTGGGCACTGCCTACAGGAAGCCAGCTTCGCCCGCATCCGTCCTCTTTTGAGAAGTTTGGGGCTGAGCCCTTGAGTTACAGGTAGAGAGCTAACCCGCACCTTTGCAGAGCAGGTGTGGGAGAGAAGAGCGGGGCGTGACCAGGGGACAGGCGGGTATGGAGGTCGGGACTCGGTCCAGGCGCCTGGGGGAGGCGGCAGCATCAGCTGGCCTGAGCGGGCCCTCCCAGGTGCAGCGTGAGGCCTGGGTGTCACTGTGCAGTGGGGACCGCGGGGCAGGGCCGGCTTCGTTGCTGAGCCCGCTCCACGGGGCATCGGCCCTGCCGGCAGTCAGGGCGGTGTCCACGTGCCTGCGCGCTCCCAGCAGCCCGGGGCCTCCGTGGTCTCAGACATTCGGGGGCTGTGATCCCTCACTCAGGGCGAGCTGGGGCAGAGCTGTGCCAGGCGACTTCCCACAGCTCTGGTCCACAGACGCCCCTGGCCTTAGCATTTTCCATTCTAGACCCAGAACTCTGCCATCTTTTACCCGAAGGGCCGTGGGCCAAATCTCCAAACCTGGCCTCATTTTTGGGATGGCAGTGCCCTTGACGTTCAGGGAAACCTGTTTGTTTTGCACTCTCAGCTTCTGCGGTCCCTGCCCTCACCCCCTGCCTGGCCTGGGTGCCTGCGAGGAGAGGTGCTGCAGGGCAGGGGTGAGGCTGTGACACAGAGGGAGCTGCTGTCCTTACCGGGCACCTACTGTGTGCCAAGGCCCGGACTGTGTGCCCGGACCTACTGGGCCCCTCGGGTCTGGGCACATGGGGGGCTCCATCTGAAGTGGCTTGGGTCCCAGCAATGTCTCCCCCTGCCCATGGCCTGGTCATGTGGGGCCTCGCCCTTCCCTTCGGTCTGCAAGCTCCTGGTCCCTGTGGGCTTGGGAAGAAGGGCAGCTGGCTCCTCAGGAACCTCAGACCAGGCCTCTCAAGCTTCAGGGGGAGTCCGAACCACCTGGGGTTAAAATGCAGATTCCTGGGCCACCCCCAGAGCCTGCATCTGGGGTCTGGCCAGGCCCAGGAATCTGCATTCGTGATGCCTTTCCCCCTCCTGCCCCCCACAATCTTGGCAGCCTGTCGCTGCTCTGGGTGCAGTGTGGACGACTGCATCTCTTCCGGAGGACTTCGCAGTAATGACGCAAGGTGTGGGAGCGGGCCGTAGAATAAGGCCAGGGTGGCCTCGCAGGGTCCGGAGGACCAGGTGGGAAGGACCCGGGAGGCAGCAGCTCCTCCCTGGGCTTGGTGCAGAACTGGTGCGCAGCAGCTGACCTGGGTTTGGAGGCTGCATTTACTGAGGTTGCTTTTCTGGGCATCTGCTGGGTCTTCTGGATGCAAACGCCAGAAGACGCCTTCTGCCCGTTCACCGTCACACCTAGGGGTGAGCCCAGTGCCTGCATGCAGTGCGTCTCCAAGTGTCTGTTGAATGAATGTGTGGTCAGGATTGGTATTATTGCCGTGAAACCCATGCCTTCAGCCCTGGTTCTGGCGCGTTCTCACATCCATCCCAAGTAGCAAGATGGCAGGGAAATCCTCCTCCGCTAGGAAGTTGCTCTGGGCCAGAGGAAGAGTCAGCTGTGTGCCTCGCTCCCTGGGCAGGAGGCTGGCCAGGCAGGCAGAGTGATCGCCTACAGGGGGACTCCCTGGCTCCCCCTGAGTTCCTTGGACCCTGAGTCTCCATCCCCAGGGGTGTCCCCAAAGGCTCCTGCATGAAATCAGGGGCTATAGCCAGAGAAAGTTCCAGAAGTAAGAGAAGGTGCGATCTCCATGCTGACCTGCCCATTTGGCACATGCAGAAGCTGAGGCGGGAAGGGTCTTGCCCAAGGGCATCAGGCAAATTGTTGCTGGAGTGGTTGGGGTGAGGACCAGCCCCCTGCTCCCAGATGCTGGCAGTAGTGGGGCCGTTCCCTTGCAGCCCGGGTGAGCCCCAGCCCAAGTCAGCTTTCCCCTCAAGTTTCATGGTGGAGTTGCTGGATCCAGCGTGGGATGCCCAGTTCAACTGGAATCTCAGATAAACAGCAAGCACAAAAAAGTGTAGGTCCCGAATACTTTATGGGACACAGATGCTCAAACTTATTCTGTGTTTACTTGGAATTCACATTTAACTGTCTTGAATTTTTTTTTTTTTGAGGAAGATTAGCCCTGAGCTAACTACTGCCAATCCTCCACTTTTTTTTTTTTGCTGAGGAAGACTGGCCCTGAGCTAATATCCATGCCCATCTTCCTTTACTTTATATGTGGGACGCCTACCACAGCATGGCTTTTGCCAAGCGGTGCCATGTCCACACCCGGGATCTAAACTGGTGAACCCTGGGCTGCTGAGAAGTGGAACGTGGGAACTTAACCGCTGCACCACTGGGCCAGCCCTGAATCTTTATTTGCTAAATTTGGCAACTGTGGTAACAGGGAGGAGGGACTTTTGTCGTTTGCCCACGAAGCAGCATTTCCCGAAGTGTGCTCCCCTGGACGACTCAAGTTGTCCCTTGAGATGCCCTACGGAGAAAAGAGGAGAAACTCGTTTGGGAAATTCTATGTTAAACAAAATTGCAGAATCCTCTTTTTGAAAAATTTGAAAAATCCACCCCCTTTTTGAAAGCAGAGTCTACTCTTGGGCCATGGAGCCGGTGGAAATGACCCCAGGGGGTGAGGGTCCTTTAGGCATCTGTCTTGGCTAATGGGCTGGTGGGCTGGAAGTCTGCAGGAGGGAGAAACGAGGGCCCAGGGGAGGAAGAAGGAGAGGAAGGCCAGAGACGGGGGAGGGATGTGGAAGGGCAGCCCAGTTCCTTGGGTTAATCCAGACCAGCCGGTACTCTCGCTGGGGTACCCCCTGGTGGCAGCTGCTGGATTTGCAGGCACAGAGCTTTGGGAAGGCCCTTCTGCAGACCCAGACCCGCTCCAGTCCGTCCGTCCATGTCCCTGCCAGGCCCAGGAAGCACTCAACAAACCTGCACTGAATGGACGGCTTCAGGCAGAGACCAAGATTATTCAGAGCAGAAAGCCTGCTTCAGCCCCGAATCCAGGGCTTATCTCCAGGTATGAGCGGCTGGGGAGAGCTTGGGCTTTCCAGACCTCTGGCAACATCTCTGCCCTGGATCTGGAGAAGTGTCAGAGTCAGGACTCAGGCAGCTTGGAGGGAGGTCTGAGGCCAGGTTGGGCCTCCAAATGGAGCCGTTTTCCCTCTCCAGAAACCCAGCTGCATGGATGGCCCCGGGGCTGCCCGCTCCTTCACAACTGAGTCCTTGGTACCCGCAGGGAAGGGCAGAGCCAGAGACGGGAGCACGACGGAAGCACTCCTCCCACCCCAGCACAGTTCCGCAGAATGAGGGGTTTGGTGGTGGAATTCGGGGAGTGTCTTGGAGACGTCTTACTGGGAGCATGCGTGGGTGGGGTGGAGTGGAGTGGGGATGGGGGTGGGGCGGCTTCACTCCCCCTCATCCCTCCCACCCCCCCTGCCCAGCTCACCTCTGGCTTCCAGATCTCTGCCTGCTGGCCAGCCGGCCCCCACGGCCTTTCCAGGGGCCCAGCTGGGAGGGGAGAGCAGGGACATTCCCAGGGTCAGCGACAGGCCCTGTGGACTCATTGCCTTTAGGAGGGGAAGGCCGCGGGGATCCAGGACCCCCCTGGGGCCATCACAAGCCTTTCGGAGTGACTGCGGGGGCCAGAAGTTCAGCTTCACGGCCACGTCTAATGGCTCCCACGCAGACCGGGGCTTCTGGAGTCGGCAGGCCCGGCCTGTGGGTGCCCCTGTCCTCCAGCCCGTCCTGTTGGCCCTGGAGTGGCCGGGGGTTCCTGGCCCTCCCCTGCGCTTTGCTCTCTGTGGGAGGGGGTGCCCTGAACTTGGGCGTCCGCCCCAGCCAGCCGCTCCTCCGGGGGTGCAAGGCTCCGCAGTGGGGAACCCAGGCCTCCTGGTCCACGCGGGGCGATTCCAGGAGCCTCCACCAGGGGGCGGGGCCTCACCTCTCAGGGTCCCGGGAGGGGCCCTGAGGAACCAGCTTGGCTCCGGGCCCTGCGCCTGGCGCTCCGCAAGCCTCAGACCCTGGGGCGAGCTCAGAGTCTGGCTTCTCTGGCCCTGGGTGAGTCGCTTAACCTCCCTGTGCCTCAGTTTCCTCCCCCGATGGGACTGAAGCTCAGGGCTTGGCTCACGGGGGGCTCAGTGGAGGCCGGCTGTTTTTGTCATGTTTCCAGGTAAAGGAGCTGGACCCTGACATCACAGGACTCCAGCCGGCAATGCCCCGGGAGTGGCAGGCGGTGGGGTCTGGAGCCCAGGCTCTCGGGCCCCAGAGGCACCGGGAGATGCTGGGAGCTGCCGCGGGCTGCTGGCTGTGCAGGGAGGTGCAGACTTGTGGGGTTCCTGGTGTTCCCCACATGCAAAGTCGCCATCCAAGTGTAGCCTGGACCCCTCTCCCGGCGTTAGTTCTTGCAGAGGTCAATTTGTCTGTCCTGTGCGGAATTCCTGCTCATGACACGTGCGCTTAGAACCACGCGGAGCGGGGTTGCCCCCATCTGACCGCCAAGCCTTTCGAGGGCACAGTTCTTGCGTTTCTGCAGACCAGGGTCATCGGCATTGTTACCAGCTTCCTGTTTCCTCTAATTTGCAGAGTTGTAAAATAGCCTTTTTTTTCCCCAAGTAATTTTATTGAGGTCGTGATGGTTTATGACATTGTGTAATTTCAGGTGTATGTTGTTTATCAGTTTCTGAATACACTTCGTTGTGCTCACCCCCAGTTGTCTGATTTTTGTCCATCACCATACTTATGTGCCCCTTTGTCCCTGTCACCCACCCCCGCTTCCCCTCTGGTAACCACTAATCTGTTCTCTTTGTCCATGTGTTAGTTTATCTTCCACATATGAGTGAAATCATGCGGGGTTTGTCTTTCTCTGTTTGACTTATTTTGCTTAACAATATCCTCAAGGTCCATCTGTGTTGTTGCAAATGGGATGATTTTTGTCTTTTTTATGGCTGAGTAGTATTCCATTGTATGTATACACCACATCTTCTTTACCCAGTCCTCAGTGGATGGACGCTTGGGTTGCTTCCACATCTTGGCTGCTGTGAGTAATGCTGCCATGAACACAGGGGTGCATAGATCTGTTTGAATTGTTGATTTCAAGTTCTTTGGATAAATACCCAGTAGCGGGAGAGCTTTGACGTGACCTGGAGGGGTGCCCTAGAGGGGACTCCTAGCAACCTTCTTTGCCTGTCTCAAAGTCTCTACAGTGGTTCCCGGCAGCAGATGACTCTGTCAAGAGGTTTGGGGTCCAGGGGAGGGAGGGGGGTCTAGATAAGGCCTTTGGGTGAGTGACTTTCCAGATTTTTCTCTGTGTATTAAGGAGCCCTGATGGTTTAAGACGGGTTATTCCTTGTGGCGCAGACACCATTCCCTCTCTGTCCAGGTTTCTGGGGCCAAGGCATGGTGCTCTGTCGAAGTAGAAAGTCGGTGCCATTTCTCCTTGGCCCCCTGAGCTGTGATGAAATTGTTGGGGCGTCTCCCAGCTGCCGGCCGGAGGGAGAAAATGCCATCTGCGGAACCTGCTTCCTTTTCGTCTGCAGAGTCCACGGAGCCTCTGGCGGTGTCCCCGGCCGTCACCCCGGGTGCTCCGCGCATCCCTCCAAGGGACACCCCCAGGTCACTCGGCAGAGCCTGCAGGGGGTGAGGCCTCTCCTCAGGGGCCGCTATTTATAAAGTGACCGCTGACCCCGGACGTGCGGAGGGAGGTGGGGACGGAGTGTTCCCAGGGTTGCCGTTTGACCGGAGGCCTTCTTGCGTGACCGGCCGGCCTCCGGGCCACTCCGGTTCTGCCCTGGCCCCCACGGCCCCGAGGGAGCGGAAGCGCCGTGTGGATCCATCTCGGGGGCTCCCCGTCCTCCGGGATATAAACATCCCGGGCGGGCTCCCAGCCAGAGTCCCGAGGGCCCGAGGGAGGGAGGGAGCTTGGGGCCTGCGGGACCAGGCAGGACGCAGACACAGGTCATCCCTGGCTGTTCCAGGACCTTCTCAGGCTGCCCCCACGTCTGGCTCTGTTTATCGGCCCCGGTGGCAGCCTGGCATGGGGTTCTGCTTCTTTTGTCTTCTCATTCAGATGTTTGTGGATGTGGGCTGGGGCAGGGGAGGGCCTGCCATCCCCCCACCTTCCAGGAGCGCTGCCCGGAGAGCCAGGCAGGGCCTGATGAGCGCGATGAGCGGGGTTCATGGTCTGTGTTACCTGCATCGCTGTGCGGTCCTCTGGGCCTCCGTCCTCGGGGTGCCAGGAGGGGGAGACAGATGACTGAACAAGGCATTACGGGGACAGACTGTCCAGCAGGAGGACGCCCGGCATGGCCCGCACTGTGTCCGGGCCCTGTGCTGGGTGCTCTGCCCCATTCGTCTACACACAGTCCACACATGTCCCGCAGAGGGACACGGGCACACACGGCCCACCAAGGGCCACATAGCCAGCGAGGAGTGGCACTGGGATAAACCGCCCCATGGTCCCTGCCTGCATGTTCGGGCTGTTCCCAGAAGGCTACAGGGATGGCACCCGGGGCCATGGATGCTGGTCCTTCCAGCTGGACTTGGGAGGCCCTCCTGCTGGAGGAGGAACCGGGTGTCCCCAGTCCCGTTAAAAGCACCCAAATAGCCTGTTGTGAATAATGGCCACACCAGTGTTTGCCTCATTCTCCTTGCCCGTCTCCCAGCAGCTTGCCCCACTTGGGGCCTGGTGGGGAGTACAGCCCCCCAGCTCTTGGCCCTGATGGGCCCAGTTTGGCAGGGCTGGCAGGGGACTCAAATGATGAAGCCTTTACAGACCCTTTCATGGCACCAAAACTCACCCTTAAAAATGTGACTGGAAAGAATTTAGTTTCAAAAACGTTGCTGGACAGAGCGTGGCTGAGCCAGGAGGAAGTGGGAGGCGTGGCTCTCTGCCCCCCTCCCAGGTGGGCCCCGTCAAAGTTGCCCCCACCTTCTGAGTGCCTACTGTGCACAGGCCAGAACCAGGTGCTGGCACACAGTGTTTCTGGGATCTGGCCATCCCCAGAAGGCACATGGCTCTACCCTCTTGGAGCTTCAGGCCCCGAGAGAAGCTGACGGTGAAGAAATGATTCCTGGATTAGATTCTGGGAGTTCCAGGGGCCGAGGGAACTCATCTGGAGGTGGGCAGGAAAGGACAAGGCCTGGAGGCCGAGTTTGCCTGGGAAAGAGGGGAAGGAGAGGGCTCTGGGAAGAAGACACAGCCTGTGCAAAGGCCCTGGGACAAGAAAGAGCAGCACTCTCCCAGGACTGGAAGGAAGGAGAGAAGCATAGGAAGGCCTGGAGGCTGCAAGACTGGTGGGGGTCTGGGAGGCTGCAGAGGTGAGCGGGGGGAGGGAGTGGGGGAGGGGGCAGGCGATAGGATCAGAGTCCACAGGGCAAAGATGGGCAGCACGGAGGAGGTGGCCCAGTGTGTTGCTGTGGTTGTCCAGGTGGGATGCGGGGCTGGCCTGCATTGGGAGGGGTGGATGCAGCACCGTGACGCCCCTCCAGGTGTCCAGCAGCCCCTGCCCTGCCCGTCCATCTTGTCCAGGGCCCGGGTGCTGCGGTTCAGGAGGTCGGAGCGTGCTCCACCCGTGCGTCTCCTCGAGGGGTGCATCCCCCAGCCCTCTCCAAGCAGCCTGACCTCCCCAGCCGACCCCGCCGGCCCGGCCTGGCCGATGCTGCCCCGGGAGCAGCGAGAAGTGCAGTGTGTGTCAGAGATTTGGGGGTGCAGCTGTGGGTACACAAGCCGGACTCCAGTGGCCCAGACGTGAACCACCCTGTGCCAGGCCTGGAGGGGGCCATGAGAGAGCCTGGGGACCACTGAGCAGGAGGCACCTCCCTAGGGCCACCCTGAGAGAGGGAGGCCAGAGGTCACTGGTGTGTCCCACTGCCTTGCTTCGCTTGTCTCCCTCCGACCGTGCTGGTGTCGAGAGGCAGCAGCGTCCGCTCCTGGGTCCAGCTCTGTGCTGGCTCGGGCTTCCCTGGAGCCACAGGCAGGGGGTGGTCTCCTGCTTCAGGAGAGGAAGCAGGCGAAGGGTGGGGTCACGGCAGATGGGGGTGGGGGTCATCTTCCAGGTCGCGAGCCTGGGCCCCGGCCTGGACTCTCTGTGGACAGCGGGGGCACTGCCCTGAGGCAGGCGTGGCTGAGAAGGTCTCATGGGGACAGGGTTGGGGGGGTGGGCACAGGAGGAGCCCTGGGTGCTGCCGGCCAGCCCGTTCAGGCTCCCCCAGTGCCCTGCCCCTGACCCCGTGACCCTGGTGTGGCCCAAGGCCCCGGCAGCCTCTGCTATTTCCGGCCCTGCTGAGCCTGGGCCTGATTGCGTCCCCAGCTCCCTGCCGCTTCACGCTCAGCCGCTGCCCGCAGAGGGGAGAAGGGCCACGCCAGCCCCTGGGTACGCGGCAAAGGCAGAGTGGACCGGGCACCTCCTGCGGCCCAGACACTGGGGCTGGGGGTGGGCGCAGCTGGAACTTAAAAGAAAGGCAGGAAGGGGCCGGTCTGCTCTCCATCCACGGGGCAGGGTCGTCTGCAGCTCAGACTCAGGCTGAATCCCTGCCTGTCCCTGGGGCAGGTGATACTCCGCGTGAGGTCCCTGCGGCTGCTGTAACGAGGGACCCCAGACTGGACGGCTGAAAACAACAGGGATCTCTTCTCTGCCAGCGGCTGAGGCCCTAAGTCCAGAATCAGGCTGTCAGGAGGGCCCAGCTCCCTCTGGAGGCATCACGGGGGAGCCCTCCTGCCTCTCCCCGCTCCTGGGGACCCCAGTACTCCTGGGTTTGTGGCCGCATCGCTCCAGTCTCTGCCTCTCTTCTCCCTGTGTCTCTTCTCTGTGTGTCTCTTATAAGGACACTTGTCGTTGGATTTAAGGCCCACCCTAATCCAGGTTGATCTCATCTTGAGACCCTTAACTTAATTACATCTCCAAAGACCCTTTTTCCCAATAAGATCACATTCCCGGATTCCAGGGGACGTGTCTTTTTGGGGTCACCACTCATCCCACTGCACTCTCCAAGCCTTGGTTTCCACATCTGTGAAATGGGGATGTCGTGAAAGCTGCATGGGCCTGGGGAGAGCAAGCAGTGGCTGTTTTTTTCCTGTGCCCGAGCCCTGACATCTCCGCCCGACCCATGGGGAGCTGGGTCCCTCCCAGGTGAAGCAGCCCCTCCCTGGGGGTCAGCACTGGATTTGGGACCCTCTCTGTCAACCTTGGAGAAGCTGCTCCTGCATCTGTGAAATGGGAAGTTTCTTTCTTTTTTTTTTTTTTTTGAAGAAGATTAGCCCTGAGCTAACATCTGCTTCCAGTCCTCCTCTTTTTGCTGAGGAAGATTGCCCCTGAGCTAACATCGTTCCCATCTTCCTCTACTTTATATGTGGGACACCTACCACAGCATGGCTTGACAAGCGGTGCCGTGTCTGCACCCGGAATCTGAACCCCGGGCTGGCGAAATGGAACGTGTAAACTTAACCGCCGCGCCAAGGGGCCAGCCTCCAAAACAAGAAGATTCTTGCTGGGGAGAGATCATGGGCCTTTTAAATTCTGACAGAAGCCTGTTCTGTCTCCAGAAAGATGCAAGTATGGTGCGTGCACACACACGATTCCAGGGGCTCATAGACCTGAGAATCTGGACTCATTTCGGGCTTAAAATGCACCATCAACCTCTCCATCGGGCCCAGAAGGAAATGTGGAGGCCGGGAAGGCTCTGCGGGGGGTCAGCCCTCCCGACCACATGCCCGCACCGCCGCCCCTGCAGCACCCCGACCCTCACCCTCGGGGTCTGCGTCCATCTGCGCGCGCTGCTCCCTCTGCCTGCACCCCCTCTCCCCCGCCGGTGCCTTCTCTCCCTCCAGGACACCCTCATCCCTGCGCTGTCCCCTTCTGGGTGGCCACACTGTGCCTGCGGGTTTGCAGCCTCCCCTCCCTGAGCCCTGGGCAGGGCCCACTGTTGAGTCCCTGCTCCTGGCCGGAGGGGGCACAACCAGCGGCTGCCTGCCAAGTGCAGGCAGGGAGGAGGGGCTCCAGGAGTCCGGAGAGGGAGGCCTGACCCTGGGTGGTGGGACGGGATGCCTCTGCGAGCCACAGGTGTTGCCCACGTGGGCTCTGTGTCCACTTGGGCCCAGGCTGAGAGCGCAGCGGAGTCCTCAGTGCCGCGTGAGTGGGACAAGCATCCTTCCTGCCAGGGCCCCCCAGGCCCACTGTGCCCCAGGCCTGTTGGGAGGCAGACATGGCCCCCAGCCCCAGCCTAAGGCTGCACTTTTTTTTTTTTTGAGGAAGACTGGCCCTAAGTTAACATCTGTGCCCATCTTCCTCTATTTTATATGTGGGACACCGCCACAGTGTGGCTTGACAAGTGGTGCGTAGCTCTGCCCCCAGGATATGAACCGGTGAACCCCGGGCCGCTGAAGCGGGGTGTGCGAACTTAACTGCTATGCCACTGGACCAGCCCTGAGGGCCGCTCCTTGAGATGGGGACGGACACTGCCCAGGCTTTGATCTTCGGGTCTGAGGGAGGAGGAGGGGCTTGTGGCTAGGCTGCAGCTCTCCCCAAGGCTCCTCGGCCAAACAGGCCAGCAGTCCCCTCTGGCCAGCAGCCCCCACCTGCCCCCGGGCCAGCAGCGCCCACCCTCAGCAGCAGCCAGCCCCCGGCGCTCCCAGGCTCCCTGCAGGGCCGGCTCACAGACTGGCTAACTGACGTGCTGTGTCCTCTGCTCTCTTCCTGCCTGGCTCTCTTATTTATTTAGCCCGAAGTAACCCCTGCCGTTGCCTCTGCTCAGCTGGGAGCCAGTGTCCTCCGCACTTGGCCCTGCGACCCGGGATTCTGGTTGGCGAGCTCCTCTTCCCTTCTAGGCTGGTGTCCAGGGTGGGCCCGAGGGAGCTGTCCACGAGGCTCTGCGTTGACCGCCCCAGGCTGCAAGCGTGGACAAGCGTGGCCGGGCGCTGCGAGGGGAGCCAGACCCTCCTCTGTACCATCTCCTCCTCTTTAAGATTGGGGTGACCCTGCCCGCCACGAGGGGCCTGGCAGGAGTTGAGGAGACGAGGTGTGCCCAGTCAGAGGGGGTCTGGTGCACAGTAGGTGCTCGATGAAATGAGGTGTGCGCAGTCAGAGGGGGTCTGGCACACAGTAGGTGCTTGATGAGATGAGGTGTGCGCAGTCAGAGGAGGCCCGGCACACAGTAGGTGCTTGATGAGATGAGGTGTGTGCAGTCAGAGGGGGTCCGGCACACAGTAGGTGCTTGATGAGATGAGGTGTGTGCAGTCAGAGGGGGTCCGGCACACAGTAGGTGCTTGATGAGACGAGGTGTGCGCAGTCAGAGGAGGCCCGGCACACAGTAGGTGCTTGATGAGATGAGGTGTGTGCAGTCAGAGGGGGTCCGGCACACAGTAGGTGCTTGATGAGATGAGGTGTGTGCAGTCAGAGGGGTGGTGCAGTCAGAGGGGGTCCGGCACACAGTAGGTGCTTGATGAGATGAGGTGTGCGCAGTCAGAGGGATGCCCGGGGCACAGTAGGTGCTCGAGGAGATGGTGAGCCATGCCCCTGCATGGCTGCGGGGGTTTTGTCTGAGTGAAGGGCACATCTCCGGGTTCTAGGGAGGTGAGCAAGCCCTCCCACAGGGACACTCACGGCAGGAAGGTGAGTGCACATGTGGTATTGATGGGCAGCACCTTCTAGAAGGAGGAGGCTGACGATGACATGTGGACAGATGAGGACAGTTCTGGGACGGAGAGGCTGGGGGCAGATTTTGGGTGGGCAGTCAGGGAAGCCCTTTCCTGAGGTGACAATTTGGCTTCCATCTGAAGGCCCAGAAGGAGGCAGCCATGCAACGATCTGGAGAAAGGGAATTCCAGATCCCGGGGCCAGCTTTTGCAAAGCCCCTGAGGTGGAATTAGCTTGGTAGTGAATCCAGGAACTGGACGAGGCCAGAGAGGGGGGCTCAGGGAGGGCATCGGTGCCTCCTGTTGTGGACCTCTTTGGGTCACAGCCCCTCTCTCATCCCACACCAAGTGGGCCACCTCTGACCTTCCTGGCCCTGGGCTCCTGGTATCTGCAATGTGGCCCTGTCCTCGGCCCCTGACTTCTCATCATTCCTCACATCTGGTGCCTTTTGTCCCCCTGCACAGCTTCAATGCCAAGGGTGAAGGGGAGATGCACCCAACGGGCCTGGCTCCCTTCTGTGACACTGTGACCGTCCCCTGGGCCCTGGACTCTGTCCGTTGCCTCTGTGGTGCCCCCCATCATGCCGCCTCCCTCTCATGGGGTCCTCTGCTGTCATAGCTCCCATCCACACCTGGAACCCCTGGACCCCATGCCGCACTGGTCATCACCCCACTTCACCACTCCCTTTACAGAGAGACCCTTGAGAGCTGTGTCCCTCGCAGCCACCCCGTCTCTCGTCCCTGTTAGCCCAGGAACCCCCAACTCGAGCTCCCCCAAGGTGGCCTGTGGCCTCTGCTTGGCCGCGGCTGGCAAGTGTCCCCAGGCCTCCGCCAGGACCTCGCAGGGCCCCTCCGCTTTGTCTTCCCTGTGGCTCCCGGGGCCCTCCCCCCCGGGACCCCACTCCTGCTCAGGCTGCCCATGCCCTCCCTGGCCTCCGAGCACCGGCGGACCCGGCCCTTCTGCAGCTGTCTTCACTCTGAGAGGCTTCTTCCAGGCCACACTTCTAGTTCCTTCCATGGGCCCACGACGCCACACCTCCGTCTCCAGCACCGGCCACCTCCGCTCCTGCCCCTGCGTGCCTGTGGGCTCCTCCAGCTCAGCGTGGCCAGTGCTGAGGTCTTGACGCCCCCCGCCTGCCGCCCCCAACCAGCTCCCGGCTTCCCTGTCTCAGATAGATGTGAGCAAACAGGGCAGGGGGAGAAAGCCTGTCCCCTTGCTGCTCTGGACCGAGGACCTGAGGGAGAACAGGCGTCCGAGGCACCAGAGGGACGCGGTGCGACCTCAGTGAGCTCCTCTCCGCGGCAATGTCTCCCCAGGACTCATGTCGCTTTGGGGTCACTGGAGGGTCTCAGGGCCTGGCGGGTGGCACTGGGGGTTGACTTCCTCTTGCAGTGGCGGGGGGCCCCCCGAGAGGGGCGGGCCTTGGCGGGTCCTCCTTTCCCTTCCCAGCTGCGATGTGGGAGCAGCTCCCCCAGGGTCCGGCTCGTGTGCCGGGGGTGGTGGCTGAGCATCCGGCGCCGCGTCCTGAAGGCTGAGTAGAGGGAGGTCACCTGGCGGTTTCAAAGGCCACTGCCTGTAACTGAGCCGGTGACACAGCACCAGCCCTGGGGGGCCAGGCTGCAGCCGTGCTCCGATTTCACCCTCAGAGACCCCAGGGCGGCGGGGGTCAGGTGTCACCGCCCCTTCACAGGCGGGAGGCCCCGGCTGGAGCCGCCTGCCAGGATCCCGCAGCCGGTCACAGAGCGGCGGGGCCTTCTCCAGCCCTGTCCGGGCCCCGAGGAGAACTTCGGAGAGGCAGTCGGTGTAGAGTTCAGTTGTGAAAAAGCATCCAACAGATTCAGCGTACAAGAGATAGAAAGAACAGAAAGTGAAATAGAGAAAATCAGTTTAACCACCCAGAGAGCCCCGGTCAACATTCTCCTTTTTATCTTAGTGCCACTCTCCATGTGCGTGTGCGCGCGTGTGTGTGCGGCGTAAATCTGTATTCACAGGTCGCTGGGATGGTCCTGTACTCCTGCCTCTGTCTTACTTTTTCCTGTAATGCATCGTGAGATCCACACACGACTTTAAGCAACCAGGAGGCACCACACCACACTGTACGAAATGCCAGAATTCACTCACCCCGCCGTGGACTGTTTTCACTGTTTCCGCCGTAACAAACGGACAGACAATCGGACATCCTTGGTGGAGGAAGCCTGGAGTGAAGCTCCTGGTGTGCCCACGGGTGACTCTTGGTGTGCAGACTGCACACTTCCTTCCAGAAGGATACACGGGGAACCTGAGTGTCTGTCCCCTCGTCTCGTTAATTTTAGGTGTTAACAAAAGCCTCTGCCAATGTGGTAGGGGTGCAGAGTTGTCTTTGTTCTCTTGACTGTTCACTTTGGATTTTGTGAGGTTAAAAACATTTCGAGATGCTTATTGATTACATTGCGAATTGGCGTTCACGTCCTTTGCTCATTTTTTCCCCTAATGGGATAACCATCTTTTTTGTGCTTTTGCCGGAACCCACATAAAATCTTTCCCAGCCGTATAAGTTGCAAATATTTTTCCGAGCTTGTCTTTTGTCTTTCCGCTTTGTCTGTAACTGAGGTTCACGTTTGAACGTTAATTGTTTTCCACACCCAGTTGCTCTGTCCTCCACGGTGGTGGTCTCACTGCAGGCTGGGTGGGGGCGCTGGGTGGCGAGGGGCTTTCCTGCAGGCTCCCGCTCCTGTGCCGTTGACCCCTTCCTGGAAGTGCATTTCGTGGGGGGACGGTTTGGGGTCATGCCTGGCGGCTCTTGTCAACCTAAACAGGACGTTCTGTGCAGTCACAGAGATTACGTTTGTTTGTTTGTTGGAAATGAAGATCTGTGAGCGGGTGTGTGCGTGCGTGCGTGCGAGCGAGTGTAGGGAAATGGGGCAAGACATCCAATTAGCAGTTTAAAAAAAGCCTTTGATTCTCCTGAACAATCCACTTCCTTCCCAGAGCGGAGGGCCTGGGCTCCCCGAGGGCTCAGCTCTCCGGGCGTCTTGGAGAGTCCCTCCCGAGGGGACACCGCGAGCACGAGGAGCGCTGATGGAGGGCGTCACGCCAGTGTCCATGGCGGACAGGACCCTGGGGGCGCCCAGGCCCACTCTGCCCCCTGGGGCCCCAAAGGCAGGCAGGGGTGGGGGTCCTTGATCCGTTTCCAGCACATTCTGTCAATCTGGATGGAGGTCTCCTTTGCTCAGGACACGCCCCGCTGGGCCGACAGCTGCCCAGCACCGATGGCGGGGGCAGTAGCCACTGCTGCGGTCTTTCTCAGGCCCGTTTATAGAGGGGGAAGCTGAGACCAGGCGATGGGGCCAAGGGGCCCACCATCACAGAGCGAGTGAAAGGCCTCGGGGGGGCCTGGAATGCTGCTCCTGCTGGGGGTCGGGGGAAGGGGGTGTGGGGGGTGTGTGGGGGGATGGGGGGTGTGGGGGGGTGGGGGAGTGGGGGGGTGTGGGGGGGTGTGGGGTGTGGGGGGGGTGTGGGGGGGTTGGTCTCTGCCCCGCCACCCCGGCCTGCGGGGAAAACAGACCCCTCTCGTTGCTCAGCTGTGGTCAGTCTCGTCCCCAATTCCCCCCTCCATGGGATGGGGAAGGGGCCTCCAGGATAGGGAAACGATGGCAAGGATGGCATTAAATAATGAGAACATAGTCGCTGGCATACTGTAGGCACTCAATCAATGATGATGATAGAATAGAAAAGGGTTGAATTCATGTCATGTTGTGATTTTTTTTACATTAATGATTCCCTAAGCTCTTGGCCTGGGGAGGAAGGAATAATTTAACGGATCTCATATGAGCTCATTGGGGCAAGTACCCACCTCTCCCCGAAAATGTGTGAAACTTCAGCCAACCGAGAAGTAGTCAGAGGACCAACCTCCCAGGGGTGCCCGGGACCGGGGCCCACCTCGCACGTCCCCACCGCCTCCCTGGGAGGCAAGGACCGCGTCCAGGCACCAGGTCCTTGGATGCCTGGGGACCAGGCACCTTGGAACAGAGTGTTGGCCCTGGGAGCCTAAGGCCTGGTTTCAGGTCCTGGCTCTGTGTTTCTCCAGCTGGAGCCTCAGTGTTCTCGTCTGGTCTGTGAGATGGGTCTGCCCGTCCCACCCCCTCAGCGAGAACCCTGGGGCAGGGTCCATTTGCGGGTTAGCCCCGTAAGCATATGCAAGTGCAGAATATTTCTACACTTTCTCTGTCTTTCTCACCTGCCCCTTCCTTCCTGGTTCTCCCAGGCCCTGGACCGAGGTCAACCGATGCTCCTAAAACATTCTGTGGAGTCTGGGCCTCGGGGTCCTGAGATGAGAGGCTGCCCTCCACGTTTACTGCCAGCCTGTCTCGGGGAACGGAGGCTGGCTCTGATGCCCCAGGGCCTGCCTCGCTTCCACCAGCCCAGCCAGCGGACAGGCGGCTCCTTCCGACAGGAGAGAGGTGACCCCACACTGCCACGAGGGCTCAGGCAGAGCTGGTCCTGGAGCCGGGAATCTTGACCCCCAGAAGGGGGTCACTGGACACTGAGGAAGGAGGACGTTATGGGGGCCCAGAGCCCAGGGGACCCCCAAACACACCCCGGGCCGGCAGGGGTGGGGACAGAACGCCGGCCATCTCCCAAGCTTCCAGGCACGTGGCGTATTCGCTTCTCTCCTGTCCCTCCCGCGAGGATCCAATTAATCAATAGAAGAAATCTCTCGTGTCACACCTCTCTGAGCGCCACAGGCTCCTACAAGATTGATTAACACAAACATCAATTTCTCGGGCTGCACGCCTCCGAAAACACGGCACTTTTTCAGATTGAATTGCTACTGTGCGCCCGGTGTAAATAAAGGAGCGGGAATAATGTGGAAGATTTGTTACCATGCACAGCGGCTGCTCCATTTCCCTCTCCACCGGTGCTATTGGGCGGGTAGGGGGAGAGCAGGAGAAAAGGAAGGAGGGAAGGAGGGAGGGAGGCAGAAAGACAGACAGACACACAGGCAGAAGGAGGTCAGGGGAGAGGAAAGAAGCAGAGAGACGGAGGTGGGCCACGGGGTCAGGGGGTTTCGGAGAGGGACGTGCTAATTCGTTATTTATTTTCTGCAGGAGCAGCAGCTGCCTGGGCTGTGGCCCTCTGCTGCTTCCAGCCCTCCGTGGACCCCCAGTGCCCTCACAGCCAAGCTCAAGTGTCTCCCCTCTGCCCTCCAGACCCCAAAAGATGGCACCCACTCCACCTCACCTCTGTGCCTCCATGAGGGCTGTTTATTGCCCTTCGCAAGTCTGTCTGCTGCTGTTCCCTTAGGACCTGGCTTCCTCACAATTTGGCGCACATTCACCAGGGCTCGCCATGCGCTGGCACTGGGGATGCCCAGGCGGGGCCCTGACCGCAGAGCTTGAAGTGGGGGGACCCTGTCTTCCCCCGGAGGTGCCTTTTGCATCCGCCGACAGGGTGGTGGGGCCCTCCCCGGGGTTCCCACAGGCTCTATGTGCGTGTTGGGTGCTGTGGGGCCCCGGGGGCTCGGTGAGCCTGGCACACAGTGGGGGCACACGGTGGGGGCACAAGGGACTCGGAAGCCCTCTGAGAATCCATGAATCTTAGGCTCCGTGTCAGGACGTGTGAGAGGGAGTATAGGGCTTACCATCGCGGGGTCTGCCTCTCCAGACGCCTTCCCATCACCACCCTCGCACTCTTGCTCACCTGAGCACCGACTGGAGCCACCCTGACCTACGTGGAGGGGCCACACGTGTCCGCCATGCCTGAGCTAGCCGTCGGGACAGATGAGAGAGCATGCAATGACAGGACCGAGTGAGGGGGCTGAGCAGGCACAAGTGCAGGGTCTGCAGAGCATAGAGGCACCTCCCAGCCCAGCTGGGGCATCCAGGCAGGCTTCCAGGAGGAGGTGGCTCCTGAAGGTTGAGTGGGCATTACCTGGGGGAAGGAACCAGGCACAGAAACTCTCAGGTGAGAGGTGAAGGGGCTGGAGCTGCAGGCTGGCTGTGGGCGAGGGGTTGAGGCTGGGACGGTGGGCACCAGGGGTGATGGCCTGGACCAGGAGGGCCGAGGGAGCAGGAAGAAGATGGGTTGGAGGGACACTCAGAGGCAAAGGAGTGGGTCATGATGGGTGAAGTCAGGGCTCAGGCCTGTGCTGTTTCTACCCTTCAGAGACTCTCCCTTGTCCTTTGCTGTGGCATTGCACGGAAGCTTCCGGAAAGCAGGCCAGCGGAGGCCAGTTCGCCCCAGCCGTTTCCCACATGGCTGTTCTCCTCCCGCGGCACCTTGAAGTCCCCGCTCTGCTCTTGATTGAGGAGAAGGGCCGGGGATGGAGAGGATCCAGGACGGAGGGTCCAGCCCTTACGGCCCGGCGCGACTCTGCTGCCCGCTCTCCGTGACAGTCCCAGGTTAATTGGCTCTCGAGGGTCCCTGGCGGAGGGCTCAGTGCCTGTGGCTGACACACTTCGCTCTCAGCAGCGGGCTTCTGAGGGCTTCCTGGAATCCTGCAGCAGAGAGCGGAGGGTCCTGGGCGTCCTTGGCGGGAGCCACATCATCTCCCCTCGGCCCCTCGGGGCTGCCTGGGTGTGGGGTCTTTCTCTCGACGTTGATGTTGTGTACAAGGAACACGCTCACAGCAATAGACGGCAGGCCCCCGGGCCTGTCCTTTCCAAGCCCAGCTGGCCGCTCCCGCTCTGCCCACCCAGCCCATCGCTGGGGCTTTCTCTCTCCTGAGCTTCCTCCCCAAGCGGTATTTGAAGGTCCCTAATGTCCCAACAGGGAAAAGTGTGCAGTGGAAAAAAAACAGGGTGACAGAGTGTGTCTCTGCTGCCTCCAGCCCCTCAAGGACCACCCCTCGCCCCCAGTTTTGGGTCCCCTATTGTCTCTCTGACGCAGGTTCCCCCTGGGAAATGGGATTTGGGTGGGCATAACCGTATCATTTGTTGTTACGAGACATCAAGTCGGCGCCGACTCCGGGCCACTCGGTGGATGAGCGATGTCACCATGTCCCATCCTCAGCAGCCCCCGCCCCGGGTCCTCACGCCTCTGGCTGCCTCTCTGGCCTCAGCCCAGCTCACATTTTCTCTTCCTCTTTTCCTGCTGCTTTCCACTTTCCCCAGCAGTTTTGTCTTTTCCAAGGAATCCTGCCTTCCCATGACGTGCCCAAAGCAGGACAGTTTTACCATTTTTGCCTTAAGTTGCTCTAGGACCCGCTTGCTCGTCTGTCTGGCGGTCGGGGGTCCGCAGACCTCTCCTCCACGCCATTTCTCCCCGGCACCCTGCTGCACTGTCCAGCTTTCGAGTGGGTTTTTGTCCAATGAGCTGTATTGGTATTTTTATATAAAAACTATCTTTTCAAAAATTTAGGTTTAGCTTACATGCAGTCAAGTGCGCCGATTGTAAGCCTACAGCTCCAGGAGATTTTACAGACTTTTCAAGTATAATATTTAAAATGTCACAAAATGTAGGTTCCAGAAGCGTCTTCTTGAACCACCTGCCCTGTGCCAGGAAGAAAGGAGAGAACGCCCCGGACCAGCCTCCTGGGCTGAGAACCCGGCTGCTCCCCCGCCCAGCTGTCCTCACCTGGGTTATTAGCTGGGGTGACAGGTGAGGGAACAGGCAGGAGTCACAGGTGGGAGGAGACCAAGCTGGGCTCAGACTCGGGTCTCCAGACTCTCAATCCAGTGCCCTTGGTACAGCCATGCACTGCATCTTGGGTCCTTCCCCATGGAGCGTCCCAAGGACTGAGGAGGCCACCAGCCCTGTTGCATGGAGCACACCTTGTGCTGTCAGCTGGCATGCACGATGCATTCATTCTTTCATTCAGTGCTTCAACAAATGCCCAAAGCCTGTGCTGTGCGCCGGGCACTGTGCTAAAACCTTTAAGTGGTAGCTTCTTCGATACCCAGTGATGTAGGGATCATGGTCCCCGTGTTGTAGAAGAGGACACCAGAGCTCAGAGAGGGTAAGAGATTTGCTCAAGGTCACACAGCCAGAGAGTGGTGGAGTGGAGCCCTGGACTCCGGCAGGTCTCACCCCAAACCCATTTTCTTAAACATCCACCCCCTCAGTGGCTTGGCCCCAACCAGGAAGCCTTTGGCCACCTTTTCAGTGACATCGGGGGTTCTCTGGGGTGGGGGGGCACACAGCCCCTCTTCAGTGCGGTCCTCAGTGGGCGCTCCAGAGAAGAAGCTGTGGGTCGGGTGGGCAGGGGTCTCGCTGCGAGGTGGGCTGGGCGCGGGAGAGGCAGCGGGGCTCTTGGCTGCTGCGTCTCGGCTGTTGGGTCATGGCTGTCCCTGTCTCCTCCTCAACAGGTGGGCTCAACGGGAGCACAGACGTCTGGTTTACCCAAACTCCTGTTTCAGGGACGGGGAAGCAAGGCCCAGACAAGGGAAGCATGTTGCCCCAAGTCACACAGCAGCTAAGCCAACCTGGGCCTGGAGCCCAGGAGTCATGGGAGTGGGTGAGGGCCAAGGGCCGAGGGCGAGACTGCTGGTGAACTTTCAGTGGCATCAAGCGAGTGAGTCAGGCCCTCCACGGGCTCGGGCGGGCAGGCACGTGGGCAGGCAGCGGGCACTTGAGTGAAGTGTGGCTAATTTGGTACAAGAACACGGATGCCACATGCAATTTCTGCATCTTGGAGAAAACAGGGAACAGTATGAGGCCTGTTCCAGACGCAGCAAGAAGTGGGACTGGGCAGGTGCTGTGCGAGGGGTCTGGTGTGTGTGTGCAGAGGACGGAGGCCCAGGCCCCGCCAGCCACATCCGCCCCGGGGTGCTGGGGAAGGGCTCCTGCAGCCAGAGGACAGGGCAGACTTGCTCCAGCATGCTGACAGGTCAGAGGCAGGCAGAGCTCCAGGACTCTGTCTGCCAGGGGCCCCTGTGAGCTGTCCACCCCGGGCCCACCTTGGCACCCTGAGCAGGTCCCCACATGCTAGCTCTCTCCCCCTTGCTCCCCTCCCTTGCATGGGGAGGAACAGGAGGGTCCTGGGGGCGAGCATAGTGTGAGAGGCCTGGCAGGGACACCATGGAACATGGGGGTCATCCCCTTGCCTCAGCCTGGGATGGGCTTGGCTGGGGGACAGAGCCGGTCCCCCGGGTTGGGTGTCTGCACCCGTGTCTGGGTCACACCCGGCTGCAGGGTGAAGCTGCTGGTTTAGGACTTACCGTTTCTCCTCAAAAGCTTCCATGCCCTAAGTTCAGAAGCACAAACACTCACCTAGCTTCTAGAGGGGAAGGAAAGAAAGAGGGGACCAGTGGGCAGGGTGATTCTGAGCTTTCCCCGGGGAGCCAGAAAGCTGGGCTCCGATCCCGGCTCCCCACATAATCCCTTCTTGCAACAATCTGCCCTGGGCTCTCGGGAGAACTCCGTGAATCAAGCAGGCAAGACCCCTGCCCTGCAGCTTCCACTCTGACATAAGACCCTCCTGGCCTGGTGATCAGAGGGAATATGGCAGAGGGATCATGGTACTCCTTACCTGGAGAGGGGTCCTGGAGACTGGGCAGACAGAGACCAGGAAGCACTAGCCCACTGTCCCTGGCGTGTAGTGAGGGCTTCTTGACTGCTGTCACTATTATCTGCTTGAGCCAGTGGGCACAGAGATGCAGAGGTGAGATGTCCCTCACCTTGGAGCACGGGGTAAGTGGCCCTTGGGTACCAAGAGCTGCCCGAGCATCAGGAAGGCTGAGGGCTGGATGCTGCACTGGGCAGGATGGTCTGAGAAGGACTAAGCTGGAATGGGACATCCAGGATGGCCTGACGGCTCCTGACTCATTTCCTCTCCTTTGCACAGCAATTTTGGGATTGGCCTGGGGCAGTGTGGCATCTCAGCCAGGATCCACATGTGATGTGCCCCTCCTTAGATGCTCCCCAATCCCTGGTTGCCCCATTTGCCCAGGGCCACACAGCTAGTAAAGGGAGTGGTTAAGAACAAAGAAAATGACAAAACATTTTGATTGAATGAAAATTAAAACACAACACATCAACTTGGTGTGATGCAGCTAAGACAATGTTTAAAGGAAAATTTATAGCATTAAATATTTACATTAAAAAGAAAATCAGTGATCTAAGCTTCCACCCTAGAAAACTAGAATAATAAACAAATTAAATTCAAAGCAAACAGAAGGGAGGAAATAGTAATGAGCAGAAATCAATGAAATAGAAAACCAAAAGGCAACAGGAAAAAATTATCAATGAAACCAAAGCTGCTTCTATGAAAAGACTATGTGTAATGGACAAATCTCTAATCAGACTGACCAAGAAAAAAAGACAGAAGACACAAATGATCAATATCAGGAACAAAAGAGGAGACATCACCACAGCTCCTATAGACATTAAAAGGATAATAAAGAATATTACAAAAAATTTCATGCCCACATATTCTACAACTTAGATGAAATAGCCAAATTCCTTGACAGACACAAGGTACCAACGCTCACTCGAGAAGAAATAGGTAATTCCATTTATGTTAAAGAAATTGAATTTGTTGTTAAAAAATCCTGCAACAAAAACAGACAAACCCCAGGTCCAGATGACTTTCCTGGAAAATTCTACCAAACACTTAAGAAAGAAGTAATACTGACCATACACAATCTCTTCCAAAAAATAGAAGGGAAGGGAACAATTACCAACTCATTTTATGAAGTCAGCGTTATCCTGATACCAAAACCTGACAAAGACATTACAAGAAAAGAAAACTATAGATCAATATTCCTCATGAACATAGACACAAAAATCCTCAGTGAAATGTTAGCAAACGAAATCCAACAATATCTAAAAAGGATAATACATCAAGAACAATTGGGTTTATCCTATGAATGCAAGTCTAGTTCAACATTCAAAAACGAATCAATATAATTCACCATATCAACAAATTAAAGAAGAAACACAAAAGAAACATCAAAAAATGTAAAAAAACAAAAAAAGCATTTGATAAAATTCAACATCTATTCATGAAAAAAAAAATCTTTCGGCAAATCAGAGAAAGGAACTTCCTCAATGTCACAAAGGCATCTACAAAAACCCCATAGCTAACATCATAATTAATGGTGAAACACTGAATGCTTTCCCTCTAAGATCAGGACCCAAGCAAGGGGACGAAGTATCATTACCCTCACTCAGTACTGTACTGGAGAGTGTGACCAATGGAGTAAGCAAGATAAAAGAAAGAAAAGATAGACAGATTAGAAAGAAGTAAAACTGATTTTATTTGCTTTTAACATGGTCATCCATACAGAAAATCTCAAAGAATCTATGAAAAAGTTGCTAGAACTAACAAGTCGGTTTAGTAAAGTCACAGGATACAAAGTCAATATAGAAAAAAATTAATTGTAACTTTATGTGCCTGAAATGAATAACTAGAAATTGAAATTAGAAAAAAAAAACCCACACATTTACAATAGCATCAAAAAAATATATACCAGCATGTAAATCTAACAAAACATGTACAAGGTCTATATGCTGAAGCTGTAAGACACTAATGAGAGAAATCAAAGACCTAAATAAATGGAAGGATGTACTATATGCACGGACTGGGGGACTCAAGATGGTTAGCATGTCAATTCTCTCCAAATTTGAGGTTTAATATAATCCCAATCAAAATCTCAGCAGAAGTGTTTGTAGAAATCAACATGCTGATTCTAAAATTCGTGTGGAAAGGCAGTGAACCTGGAAAGTCAAAATAGCTTTGAAAAAAAGAACAAACTTGTAGGACTCCCACTGTCTGATTTTAAGACTTACTTTAAAGCTACAGTAAGCAAGACAGCGTGGTATTGGCCAAAGAATGTATACATAGATTAGTGGAAGAGGATATGGAACACAGAAATAGAACCCCCATGTATATGGTTAATTGGTTTTCACCAAAGCTGCAAAATAATTCAGTTTAGAAAGGGTAGTCTTTTAAACAAACGATTCTGGAACAGTTGGATATTCATATGCAAAAACATTAAGTGACATATACCTTGCACCACATAGAAAAATTAAAAACTCAAAGCAGAATATAGAACTAACTTTAAATCTAAAACTATAAAACTTCTAGAAGAAAACATAGGGAAAAAAATCTTTGCTACCTCAGTTTTGGCAAAGATTTCTTATATCTGACAACACAAGCATAATCCATTAAAATTTGATAAATTAGACTTTATAAAAATTTAAAAAATTAAATGGAAATATAATTCACATACTCAGAGAAGATATTTTCAAAACACAAGTCTGGGAGCTGGCCCTGTGGCCGAGTGGTTAAGTTTGCACACTCTGCTTCAGTGGCCCAGGGTTTCACCAGTTCAGATCCTGGGCTTGGACCTAGCACCACTCATCAGGCCATGCTGAGGTGGCGTCCCAATGGTACAACCAGAAGAATCTACAACTAGAATATATAACTATGTACTTGGGGGCTTTGGGGAGAAGAAGAAGAAAAAAGAAGATTGGCAACAGATGTTAGCTCAGGTGCCAATCTTTAAAAAAGAAAAACAACCACCCACAAGTCTGTTAAAGAGTTTGTAGCCAGAATATATAAAACATTCTCAAAACTCAATAATAAGTAAACAATTTAAAAACAGACAAAAGATTTTGACACTTCATCAAAAGAATATATATTGATGCCAAATAAGTACAGAAAAAGATACTCAATATAATTAGTCCTTATGTCAGTTCTGAATGAAATACCACCATCCGACTATTACAATGGCTTTTTAAAAACTGACAATACCAAGTGTTGGCAAGGGCGCAGAGCAGCTGCAACTCTCACACATTACTGGCGGGAATGCAAAATGGTACAGCCACTCTGGGAAATGGTTTGGCAGTGTCTTACAATGTGAAACATATGCTTATGATCTGATCTGGCAATTCCTCTCTTAGGTATTTACCCAAGAGAAACCACACAAATATCTGTGCATGAATGTTTATAACAGCTCGATTTTTAATTGTCCCAAACTGGAAGCAGCTCAAGTATTCTTCAAACCATGGTACAGCCCTCTAATGACGTACTTTTCATCAATAAAAATGAATGAGCTCTTGATACATGCAAGAACGTGGACGCATTTCAAATGAATTATACTAAGTAAAAGAAGTCGGACTCAAAATGCTGGATACCGCTTGATGCCATTTAAATTCCATTCTAGAAAAGGCACAAATATAGAGACAAACAATAGACCATGGTTGCCAGGGACTGAGGGTGGGGGATGGTTTTACTGCAAAGGGACCTGGGAAATTCTGAGAGACGATGGATCTGCTCTGTGTGTTGATTGTGGTGGCAGTTCCAAGACTGTTTAAATTTGTCAAAATTTACAGAACTGGACACTAAAAAAGGGTGAATTTTACTATAGATAATTATACCTCAATAAACCTGACTTTAAAATAATCAATTTGGGAGAATTAACATCTTTATAATGTTGACTTTTCTAAACCATAAACACCCTGTGTAGGGCCCACGCCATGGTGTAGTGGTTAATTTTGGTGCGCTCTGCTTCAGTGGCCCAGGGTTCACGGGCTTTGGATCCCAGGCATGGACCTGCGCCACTCAACAGCCACGCTGTGGTGGTGACCCACATATAAAGTAGAGGAAGATTGGTGACACACGTTAGGTCAGGGCAAATCCTTCTCACCAAAAAAAAAATAATAATAATTAAAAAAAATAAAAAACAGAAACAAAACAGAAAAAACCACACTATGTGTCCCCCATTTGTATAGGTCTTTATTAATGTCTATTAATGCAGTTACATTATTTTTTTCTTTAGAGCTCCAGTGCATATTATACTAGATTTATTTCTGGGTGCCTGATACCTTTTGATGTTGTTGTAGGTGGTATTGTTTAAAATTTTTCATTTTCTATTCATTTGCTTTCATTATATAGAAATGAATCTGATTTCATACGTTGACATTATATCCAACAGCCTTGTTAGACCCTTAGCAGTTCTAATTCTTGATCTACAGTTTGCCTTGGCTCTTCTACGCCCACAATCACGCTATCCGTGAAAAATGACATTTTTGTTTCTTCCTTTCCAATCTTTTCACCCTTTTTTTCTCCTTACCTCATTGCACTGGTGAGGGCTGCTAGTATAGTGTTGAACAGAAATGGTGAGAGGAGAAATCCTTGCTTTGCTTTTCATTTCAGAGGGAAAGCTTTCAGAGCGTTGCCATCAAGTCCGATGATTGCCAAGACCCTCCCTAGATGCCCTCACACGGATTAAGTAAGTTTCCTTAATTCTCGGTTTGCTAAGAGTCGTTTCAGTTTTATTCATGAATGGATGTTAATTTTTCTCAAATGTTTTTGCTACGTGCAGTAAGATTCTCTTCTGATTTTTCTCCTTAATGTATCAATATGGTGAATTATATTGATTGCTTTCCTAGTGATAACCAAATCTGCATTTCTGATATGAACGCAACTCTTTCCTTAGGCACTATCCTTTTTATTGCTGAATTCAATTTGCTAATATCTTGTTCTATTTTGGCCTCTATTTTTGAGTGATGGTCTCCTTTCTCCAAGGCTGGGACTGGGGTGGGGTCAGCAAGGCACCAGTGGTGAAGAATGTCAGGGACACCCACTCTCACCCTGAACTCGCATCCTTGAATTTTGTGCCCCCTGGCAGCTCACTCACCTCGCTCTAGTCCTGGCCTTTGCTTTCTCCCATGGCTTTGTTGGAGTTCGGTTTTAAATTTATGCCACCCTCACGAAATGAACTGAGGAGCACCCTCTTTATTTTCAGGGAGAGTTTATGCAAAGTTGGAATTGCGATATTTCTTACTGCAGCATTTGGTAGAACTAAAACCGGTGACGTCATTTAGACCTGATGTTCACTGGGAAGTTTTCTGTTTGTTTTGGTTTTTACTGATTAAATTCATGTAATGGCTATAGGACTACTTAGTTTTTCTATTTCTGTTAGTTTTCTATTTCTTCTTGAGTTTGTTTCAATGAATTATTTTATTTATTCTTAACGATTTGCCCATTTCGTCTCATTTCATACAATTTTCAAAAGTGTTGGTGTCTTGTTCATTCTTCGTACATTTTAGGTTTTCGTTTATGTCTTTGCAGAACCTACATGCTCTTATTTGATCTTCGTCAGACTGCTACACAAACTTCATGTCTTCTTTCTCCCATTTCTCCTTATGATTTTAAAATGTTGGTTTGCGAGCTCATTCTGAATGGGCGGACTCAGCGTTTTGCTGGGTTTACGTGCCTTTCTCCCCTTCTCCCTCCCTGACCAGCCCTGACCGGTTTTGTGTTTGTGTACCAGCCCCTGGGCCCCTAGTCCAGAATCAGATCGTGAGGTGGTGTTTCTGCTGTGTTGCGACGCCAGGGAGAAAGCAGATCTGGTCCTGGAGGCCCAAGCCAGCCTGGCCGGGCTTCGCATTTTGAGCTCGTGGCCTTGGCCTTCCTCTGCCACCTCCGCCCCCACCCCCATAGGTTGCAGCTCTTCTAAATGACAACCTTGATGGCCGGGCTACCCTGCTCTTTTCCTGCCTCCTTTTGCAAACCTGTGTCCTGGCCCGACCTGGACTCAGGTCCCCATTTACCAGAGAGAGTGCCGAGAGGCCAGACGCCCCCCACCACTCCTCCGCCGGCCCAGCAGGCTACAGGGCCCACCCCCTCTGCCTTCAGTTTCTCATCTCTGGAGAGCTTTGTCCTGTTTTTAGCCACGCTGTATGTTTTGGGTCCCCTCTCTTAGGTTGCATTTGTCCCTGCCTTGGGCTGGAGCAGTGGGGTGTGAGGAAGCATGCGCCCACAAGCTGTTTGGGCCCCAAAACCCCTTTGTTTTGGAGAGCTGTTTGCCCCCTCGCCTGTCTCGGCTTGTCCGGTCCAGAGCGGACGAGGTGGCTTCGCCCTGAAACCCTCAGCCCTGTGGAGTGTTTCCCGGAAATCAGAACGACTGTCCCCAGAGACTCGGCCGCCCCGCTAGCCTGCAGCGTGACGCAGCTGTGGGTTTCTGTCGCGCTGTTCTTCCCTCTACGCATATTTGTCTTTGTGCATCTCTGCGTGTGTGGCATGTCAGGATACTGATAAGATCGAGTGGACTTCTTTCGGTTTCTCTGAGACTCAGGGCCCGCGCGGGCTCCCTGACCGCGGCCTTCCTCCCTCGCCTCCCTCACCCTGCCAGTTTCAGCAGAAAGGTGGCTCCTGAGACAAGCCCCCAGCCAGGTCGGCCCCAGCGTGCTCCCCTGGCGTCCTGTCCTTTGGCTTCGTGGCGTTTGGTGCGCTTGGGCGGTCAGCCCGAAGGGCAGTGGTCATCGTCCTGAAGGCCAGCGCTGGGCGCCAGGCCTGCTGGAGGAGCCACTCCGCATCCATCAAATGCAGCACTCGGCGATCGGAGCCCAGACTCGCCAAGCCTCGCCATTCCCCGACGCTGCGTCTACGGGGGGCGGGTTGGGGGACTGGAACAAGACTGATTCTGTGCCCTTTCTCTCCACCCTGGGCACCTGGCCGCACAAGCCTCGTTCCCGCTGACTCGGAACATCTCTCGCCTGCCCTCTCTGCCCCTCTCTGAAGGGAAGGCAAGCACAGCTCCCACTTGGAATGTGCGCCCGGAAGGGCTCTTCGAGAGGCCCAGCCACTTCCTGTTCGAGGACCTTCTAAGTTTGTGGAATGTGAGAAACGCTCTGTTAATAAAGGCAGAAGGAACCTTTGACCCCCCTCCCCCCTTACATCCTGTAGCAGGAAGCCAGCAATTCTGCCCCACCTACCAGAGGGGCAAGGAAACGTCCCTGGGAGGAAGGCTGTTGCCTTTTCACCCTGTCCTCTATCTGGAATGTTCTGTGCCCTCTTCCCTGGGGGATGAGCAAGACAGCTGTGCGAGGCCTCGGGACTTTTAACTAAGGGCCAGAGCTCTGTATAAATATGGGACCGGGGGTCCCCTGTGCAGAGACACGGGGCCCGGGGTCCCTCTGCAGTGACACAAGGCCAGGGATCCCCTCTGCAGTGACACGGGGCCAGGGATCCCCTCTGCAGTGACACGGGGCCGGGGGTCTCTCTGCAGAGACAGGGGGCCGGGCGTCCCCCTCTCACAGGGTTGCCCCTTATAGGGGTGGGGAAGCTGGGGGAGCAGCAGACGGTGCCTGGGATACCTGTCTGGAAGGAAGCCCACCCCCAACCCAGGGGGGGTGGGTGGGAGAGGCCATCAATTTGAGAGTTTTATTTACCTTGAACTACTCAGCCAAGCAGACACATTATTTAGGGACTAGAATAAAAAGCCATTCACTTTCCTTCAATTGACCATTTAGCTCAATTTGCGTGTTACTGCAGGTAATTACTCCAGTCATAACGCGTCGTAATCCGCGCTGACTGGGAGCCGACCGGCTCTGTGTTAACACCGGGTGCCATACGCACTAATTACCCGTGTGTTACCATGGTTATTTGCATGGACGCCGTGTTAACGACACCCTGGAAACACAAAGCAATATCAGGTTTTGAATTAAATCTTTGTGTTCTCTTAGAGCTAAAAGTGCATTTCACATAAAATAATCATGAATAAAATGAGATCATCTTGGCGGCGTTGCCAGGAAGCTGATTAACTGAACTGCAGAAATGTGACTTTACCCTTCTCAAGAATCAGAGTCTACCAAACGTTGTGGGGTTGCTAGGCAACCCCCAGATGACATCACTCACACACCGCGCTGCCGGCGATGTCATCTCTACATATTTATAGGGCCTCTATGGAGAGGGTGTGCATTATAGAAACGACGGCATTTTTCTCCGGATGACGGGTATGAATGGCAGGCGGGCCTCCAAGGGTGGCGGAGAAAGAGAATTTGGGAACACCTGTGTGACTTTTTCTTGGGGTGATGGATGCTTTATTTCCACCAGGTTACGCGAATGGGTCCAAACGATGAGCTACGTGTCCCAGCGCATGTCTGATAGCCTGGTTGGCGGAGGCGGCCATCTTCTGCTGGTGAATGGGCAGCCGGACGTGTGCCCAGATCTTGGGGAGCAAAGAAGTGGCAAAGCCCCCTGGCCACAATGGGCCCTGGCTCCCCGTTCCAGCCCACAAGTGGCACCAGGAGCGAGTAATCAGAGCAGTGGTGCTGAGCTCCCTGTCATGGGAGGCATTCAAGGGAAGCTGGACCACTAGAGCAGAGAGGAAAAGGAGAGGCAGGAGGTTGAAGGGTGTGCGGTTAGCCGTGTAGGCTGACCATTCTGTTCTATGGTTCCGTGGCCGTGTCTCAGGGCCCACTCCGAGTCAGGCTGGCCACACAGTCAAGGCCTCAGGTGGGGGCAGAGGCGAGCGGACCCCAGTGAGGAGTGAGGCCTGCCATGGAGCACACAGAGGAGACCTAACCATCCCTGGGGGCTGAGGGAGGGCTTCCTGGAGGGGGCTTGCGAAGGGCAAGGTCAGAGCTTGGCCTCCTGGGCCGTGAGGAGGGCTGGACTTCACCCCGAGGATGCTGTGGAGCCACCGGGCCTTCAGCGGGGGAGGCAAGCTCAGCTCAGCTCAGCGTACCCTGGCTGCGGCGGGAAGAACGATTGGGGGTGGGGATGCGAGGCCAAGGGGCCTGGTCTCCAGATCCGGGGCCAGGACAGCTTCAGAGCCACTCTTGCCTGGCCGTCAACTTCCCTCCATGTGCGCTCTTTCCTAGCAACTCCAACTGCGCTGGCCCCACAGACCCCACACCCCGGCCGCTTCTCCACTCTAACTCCTGCTCACCTTGCTTCAGCTCCCCAGCCAGTCCAGAGAGCCACGTGGGTCTAGCGTGGAGCTAACTTCCTACTTTACTGAGTAAAGACTCTCAGCAGAAAACCCAGCTCCCCTGCTATCGCCGCAACCTCGTAAAACAGGGACCCCGAAACCCCCCGGGGTGGAGGCCGAGGGAACTCAGAACAGAGCGCCGGCCGTCATGCTGCCTGTTCTCATCTGTCACTGATGGCAGAAGATGTCACCACCAGAGCCCAGAGGTCCCAGGAACTGGGGCTGATGCCCGGGGTCCCTGGCCGCCTGCCGACGGTGTCCCTGTGGCTGTGCGTGCTCACGGCCCGTGTGGTGCCCCACAGCTGTGTGCACAGTTACAAGGCCTTTGGCAGCAGGAATGGGCGTCCCTGGGGGATCTGACACTGAACCCCGACACCGACCCTGGTTTCATCGTCGTGTCACCATGAGCACGTTGCAATTGACATTCACGGGCCCGAGATGCTTTCCAGGGTGAAAGCAGACGGGCAAACGCTGCCTCCCCGCCTCTCTGTGTTCTCTTCAGACAGAGCTCGGACCCTCTCCTCCAACTCTCTCCTGAAAACCTGTTTGGGTAATTATTTAGCAGGGAAAATCTTGGCATACGTTAGCTTATAAGCAGGACAAAGACCCTTGGAAGTCCTGCTCCGAGGGCTGCAGTGACGGGGCGTTCCCAGGGCCCTGGGCCTCTGTCCAGCCCAGTGCAGCCTCCGGTGTGGCGGGGTCCTGCTCTCCAGGACCACCCTGGGCTCTCTGCTTGCCGCGTCTGAGCCAAGAGGTCCTGCTCAAGGGAGATGTCCAGGCCCTCCCTGCACCCTGGCCCACGGCCCTTGCCACCACAAACCAACCCAACCACGTGCACAACCCTGTGGCCGACTAGGCCGCAGCTCCACAGAGGCCTCCCCTGCTGGGAGCAGCCTGGGCTGGACAGGGCAAGGGACACGGGGTCCCTGTGGACCAGCAGCAACCAGCAGATGCCAGTTCTCAGCCGTCCTCGAAGGCTGGGGGAGAGTCGGCACTGGCTTGGTGGACGAGAGGCCTCAGACGTTTCGGAGCAGAGGAACGAGGTGAGCAGTGTTCTGCTTTAGGAAGAGAACGCCAGTGGCTTGCGTCGGAGGGTTGGGGCAGGCCTAGGGTGGCTGGAGGATGGCTGGGTGACGGGACCAGGCCCCAGCGGTGACCTTAATGCTCACGGCTCCTTGTCATGGGGCATTTCCCCAGCCAGGCTCTGTACCCACTGTTTTATCCTTCTCGCCTCACAGAAGACATACCGTGACCTCATGGCACAGGCACCCATTTCACAGATGAGGAAACTGAGGCTCGGAGAAGTGACGCCACTCAGGAGCTGGCCTTTAGCTGAGTGTGGGCTCCGGGGTCTAACTCAGCAGGTGGGCCAGACAGGAGCTCCTAGAGGGAAGGCGTTGAAGGTGACCCCCGACGTGCCTGGAGGGGACAAGGGGGTCGTCAGAGGGGTGCAGGTGACTCCAGGATGGGACATGGGCCGTCATTCGCAGCGCCCTGGAATGGGAAGAAGGCTCAGGCAGAGAATAAGATGGGTGATAAATACTCCCCGTGTCTTCTTGCTTCCCTCCACCACAGGGAGCTCACTCATTCCTCTCCCCTGAGAGGCTCAGCCCCAGCCCAGCCCTCTGGCCCTCGCTGGCTTCAGACCCCAGTCCACCTGGCCAGGTCAGGGAGGAGAGTCAACGCCACTGCCACTGTGAGTAGCAGCAGTGGCAGCAGCCACGTCTCCCCAGAACACCTACCCTCTGATCCTGAGATGGCCCATGTGGGCGGTGTCCCCCTGGCAAAGGGGACGACATGCCTCTATTAGTTGCTGCTGGCGTGTGGCACAAGTCGCCAAGGGTGATTCATTCTGGACCAAACATATAGCCAGGTGGACACTGCCAGAACCCCACATTCATCTGCTGAGTGGAGGCAGTGGTGCCCAGGACGCACTTTATAAAGCACATCTGTGCTCCGCGTGGGGGATGATTAAAAATCCCATGGGGCTTTGAGCCATCATGCGTGGGGCCAGGGCGGGATGCTCTTGCAGCCTGGCAGGACCCGCCCTCGGGGGGGCAGGTGCCGGCTGGGTTTGCAGTGTGAACAGTCTGCAGTGGGGTTTTCTGTCCTCTGGGGGTTGTGGACACCTACCACGTGCCAGGGATCACGGAGCTGGTGCCACACGGTGTCGAGAGCCAGGTTCAAATTCCAGCCCTGCCTCTTGCTGGCTGTTGACCTTGCGCGAGTCATTTCACCTACTGGAGCCTCGTTTTCCTAACCTGTGAGTGGAGAGACCATCTGACTCAGAGGTGCCACGAGGCTTTTGAAGATTATGGGGGAGACGTGGACAGAGCAGCTGGAATGGGTGGGCACCCGCTCTCCAACTCTACTGTAGGGAGCATTCCCTCTGTGACTCCAGAGTTGTCTAGTAGGTCAGCATTTTTGAGCACCTACTGCATGCAGTTTGCTGTATACGTGCCAGGAGCAAAGAAGAGGAGAACACGAAGGCCATGGTTCCAGGGCTGTGCCGTTGTCGGGGCGGGGGTCGCACCGTCCAAGCCTCCCTGTAGAAGTGACAGCACACGTTGCGTTGGCCGAGGGGTCCTGCAGGAACGTGGAGGGAAGCAGAATATGAGTTGTGGCGGACAGGGAGGTTCCCAGGAGGTGGCAGGGCGCCAATCTAACCCTCCCTGCATCAGTGTTCCCATTGGGAAAGAGCAACTAGTGTTCCATGACCTTCTGAAAACGAGTGGGGAGTAACAGGAGAACAAGGAAGTGGAAGGTGGGAAGTGTTTAAGCCACAGTCAGAGTGATGGTTAGGGCATGGATTCTGGAACTCCTTATCTGGGTTTGTGTCCTGGCCCCTCTACTTGGGAGCTGTGTGACCTTGGGAAAGTCGCTTTATCTTTCTGTGCCTCTGTGTTCTGGTCTGAAAAATGGGGGTGGTGATGGCTCCCGCCTCCCGGGGCTGCCGTGAGGATAGAGTGTGGACAGACACGTGGCCCTTAGTGAGTGCTGGCCCCAGGGGAGGCCCCTACCTGTGGGCCGCCTTCACTGGGCATTTGGTTCTCTCTCTCCCTGACCTCAGAGCAGAGCTGCCTGCCCCCGAGGAAGCCACTCAGCAAGTGGGGGGGTAACAAGGGGGTCGTGAGCTGGCAGGGGAAAAGCCCTCCTGAGCCCTGCTTGGAGTGGGTGAAAGCTCTAAGAGCACCCTCCTTCCTGGTTCCCAGGAGATGCCGAGGGGGAGAGAGCCAAGAACACAGAGGTAGCAAGAGAGGGCCAAGGCCAGGGTTGCGGGCAGATTTCCTGCAGGTAGCTGGCCCCCTCCACCAGCCCTGGACTGCAGTGGGAGGGAGGATCCCCAAGAAAGCCTTCAGTCTTGGGGAGGCCCAGCCCAGGGAAGACAGAATCCTGGGTCTGGGGGGCACATCCTATCTAAAACCCCTCCCTGGCCTCTCCACCCATCCCCCAACCTGAGTCCAGGGCCTCATCTCCCGGCTCTGCCCTGATGCTGTCTGCACCTCTACCCCCAGCCCAGTGGGAGAGAGTGGTGGGCCAGCCCACTTGCAGTGGGCCCTCTCTGGGACCCCACTTCCATCAGCTCCTGGGGGGCAGAGCTGGCTAATGGTGGCGGCCAGGGGCCCTGCCCTGTTCAAGGCTGGGCTAGGAACCCCCACTCGGCCATGCCAGGGTCAGCCTGGGGTCGCTGCGCCTTGTGCATGTTTGTGAGGGGGTGGCCGCCTGGTGGGCCTTCCCTCCAGGCCCCCAGGAGAAGGGAGGGTTCCCAGGAGAGAGGCTTGGGCTCAGTCTCTGATTTTGGCATTTGAATTCTATGTGGGCCTGGAGGTGGCTGCAAATAGCCAAGGGCCGGGGGCCTCTGCTGGGTTAGGCCCCCAGGCGCCCACTGGGGAAAGCTGTCAGCCCAGAGGAGCCAGCGAGGTTTTGGGGTGGGAAGTGAGGGAGCAGGGCTGTGGCCTGGGAGCGAGAGGCTGGAGTCTGGCCCACCAGAAAACAGCTTGGAGGAGTGGCACAGCCCCAGGCAGAGGGGCCGCCCCCAGCGGCTCGCCCACCCTTGCTGTGCAACCTTGGGTGGTCACTTCAGTTGCCTCGTCTGAAATGGGGTGAATGACAGCCCAGGGTCACGGGGTGCTGTGGGCACAGTGGGGACACACAGCAGGTGCTTCATCAAAGGGGTCAGTTCTCACTGGGGGAGCTGGGTGGGGGCGGAGCTATTCGAGATGGGGAAGCTGAGGCCTGTGAGTGGGTGGTGGAGTGGGTACCTTGGCCCAGCCTGAACCGAGTGTCCCTTTGTCCTGGCACAGTGATGACAAACCCATGAGGGCTCCTCCCCTCGCCCCTTAGCAGTTATTCATTGGGGCCCCCCACCTCCCACATCTCCCCCGAGGCCCCCAGCATCTCCCCCGAGCTCTGCATCACAGGTTGGACCGGGGATCCCCCAAGGATGGGGATCTCTTTGTCTTTCCGGGGTCCCCAGGCCCACCATGAGGGGCCAGCATAGCCTGTGCAGGGGGCAGGGCGGCCTGCAGCCAGCGTGGACAGATGGACGGAGGCGGCGTGCACAGAGCTCTCCCCGTCGCTGCCCTCCAGGCCCCGGCCATTCCCTAACTCCTGATTTTTCATTAAAACAGCAATGGGCTCCGAGCCGCCCAAGGTCACGGGGCTGCCAGGGGAGCTGAATGCAGCCATTACACTGGCTTCTAATGTCCCTGCGGCTGTGGCTGGCGCTGGTGCGATCAAGCACCGGGACACTCCAATTTCCGCCTGTCCCGCGGCGATCCTATCAGGGCCTGAGTGATCTCCCTGCTGGCGGGCGGCGGGGAGGCGAGGGGGCAGCCAGCCTGGCCACCCTGCGGCCCTCCAGCCCCACGTCCCTCCCTCAGGAACAAAGGGAGGCACCGGCGTCACTCTGAGGCCTCTCTCTCCCGGGTGGAGTGTGAGCTCGGCTCAGCTGCTGCAGGATTCCATTCTCTTCCAGCTGGAAGGGCTGGGCAGGGGCGGGCACAGGCCCTGCGTCCCACCTGCACGGGGAGCTGATGGGGGGTAGGGAGGAAGGTGCAGAGGAGGTAGTAGCCCACCCTCAGGCATCCTCAGGACCCCAGGCCCCGTCCCCCCGTTTACAAGGGCCTGAGACTCTAGGTGGCCTTGTAGCAACCCCAACCTGCCAAGGGCAGGGGTGTGGAGGGGCGTGAAAGGGCGTGCAAGGGCGTGCAGGGTTGTGCAGGGCATGCAAGGGTGTGCAGGGTTGTGCAGGGCGTGCAAGGGCCTGCAGGGTGTGCAGGGCATGCAAGGGCGTGCAGGGTTGTGCAGGGCGTGCAAGGGCGTGCAGGGTTGTCCAGGGCGTGCAAGGGTGTGCAGGGTTGTCCAGGGCGTGCAAGGGCCTGCAGGGTGTGCAGAGCGTGCAAGGGCCTGCAGGGTGTGCAGGGCATGCAAGGGCGTGCAGGGTTGTGCAGGGCGTGCAAGGGCATGCAGGGTTGTCCAGGGCGTGCAAGGGCATGCAGGGTGTGCAGGGACGTGGGTCCAACGCCCCGGGTTGAGCACCAGCTAGTGACTCAGGGTCCCACAGCCTCCTTCTTCCCCAGGGATTCTCGTGACGGCCCAGATGTCCGCACACAGTGGTCCACATGGAAGGGGCTCTGTTTTGGAGTTGGCGGCTGTGAAACCTCTTCTGGGCTGAGAAACCACTTTTTAGAACTCGGCTAAGCAAAAACTAGATATAGCCTGAACATCCTTCCACTGGCAAACTGATGAGCACCTCGAGGCCTGTGCCTGCGTGGACTACGGCTCAGCAGTAAAAAGGCCACGGCGCCATGGGCGAGCCTGAGACGCGCTGTGTGCTGGCTCCCAAGCCCACGCGTGGTCCAGTTCCATGCACGTGGCCAAACTCTAGGCGCAGGAAGCGGCTCCACCAGCTGGGGTGGGGGCAGGGCTGACTGCAAAGGGGCACAGGGGAGTTTTGGGGTGATGGGATGTGTTAGATCTTGATATGGCAATGGTTCCACAGCTACATGCTTTTGTCATGGCTGTCAGAACTGTACCTGAAAAAGAGTGAGTTTGTATGTAACTTACACCTTAGTAAAGAACCGGCAAGGATTCTTTCCCCTTGCACCAGGCGGTCAGCAGCCTGGAATGGGTCCAGGCCGGACACACTGCTCAGAAACCAGTGACAGCCAGAAAGGACCTTGTGCTGTCTCTTTGTCCTTTTGCCCCTCTCTGGGCCTGGAACCGCTGTTCCTTGTGAAGCTGAGAAGGGCTCTTGTGGTGGGGGTCTCCTCTCAGAGACCCGGCTGCCAGGGGGGCAGCAACGGGGCCTCGGGGACCTTGCTGCCCGCCTGGCTTCTGGTCTTCCCTGGCCTGGGAGAGAGGGGGCCCGCTGGGGAACGGAGGGCAGTGCTCTGCCGGGCAGGTGCCTTCCTCCTGACAAAATAACAACCTGGGGAGTTCCGCCAAACCTGCAACAAACTGACCCCAAAAAGATCCCACAGCACAGGGAGGGGGACGCAGGCTGAGGAGCTGGGCTCTTAAAGCCACTAGCTCCTTGGCTTTCTCTCCCCGTCCGATAAGATGGCTGGTGATGGACGAGTTCAGGCCCGGGAGGTCTCTGGGGGAGGGGCTCCCCTTTGCTCCTCAGTAACAGTAACTGAGGTTACAGGGAGGCCCCCGCACAGCCCGCCCCTTGTTTCCCTCCCAGGCCGGCCGGCTCCCCCTGCCTCGCCCAGCTCCCGAGCCTGGTGCAGGGCCAGGGGCCTCTCCAGCTCCCCGCTTGACACAGGCAGCCCCGCGGGAGTTCTGTGCTCGTGCAAAGAGCTGCTGGGAGCGGGTCTCCTCCCCTCCCTCTCCGGGAACCAGGGGTCTTCACCGTGGCCCTCGTGACACACAGCTGCTTACACTGGGGTCTTACGTCTTCAATGTTGTCTTGTCCCTTTGGCCACATTAGACTGGCCCCCTGCAACTGGGTTACTTCCCCCCAAGGGGATGGGGAGCCCCGATGAGCCTTTCTTGAGGGACAGAGTCTGTCAGCCCCTGAGCCCCAGGACGGCTCCCTTGAAGAGCACCCAGCGCGCCAGCCACATGCAGGGGCCCTGGCCACGGGGGCAGGGAGCCCGGCAGAGACAGACACTCGGCCGGCTGTCAGGAGAGCAGCCACGTTGGTGCCTCGTGCCCGGCTGTGGGTGCATCTGGAATGTTCTCATTTCACAGCTGAGGAGGCTGTGGCCCAGAGAGCCACGGGCATTGGCCCAGGCCCGGCCTGGAACGCAGGTCTGCGAAGCTCCTGTTCTCCATCGTGGCTGCACAGGAGGGTGTCCCTCTGCCCCCGCCCGGGTTGCTCCCCAGACCAGCCATAACTGCATCCCGGGGCGGCCTGGGCACCAGCATTTTGCAATGCTCCCAGGCAATTCCGTGGGCAGCCTGGACCGCTGGGCTGACCGGTGGCTCTCGTTCCTCAGGCCTGGTGGCACTCCCTTTACTGTCTGACATGAAATCAGAGGGCTATAACGCACCTCACACATAATTTCCAAAAAAAACCATAGCACGTCCTGACCGTAATATAAAAGAGGAATTAAAGGGAAATCATTGGTAACGAACCATACATATTTCAGTATGCAAACGCCCGGCCCACGTCCAGGAGCCACAGGATGTCTTGCCCCAGCTCACAGACTCCCCGCCGGCCCCGGGTGGGACGCAGAGGCGCAGCCGAGGTGTGTGGACCTCCGGCCCCTGCAGACTGTGTCTGTGATGTGACCTTCCTGGACCGGGGAGGGCACGTGGCCGTCAGCTTACAGGTAGATCCTTTCCTGGGAAGCCCAGGGATGGCTGAACTAGCACAAAAGATACTCGAGGTCCATTTTGGGAGCTTCCAGCTCGGCTGAAGGTAAACAGTCTCACTTTCTTGAACATCTGGTGGGACATTTGGAAGTTTGAGACTCAGGACACTGTGATGCTAATCAGTGGGGCTGGTCTGCCCAATGGAAGGGCCTTGTTGACCAAATGTCGAGGGCGCCACCCCCGCCACGGTCATTGTGACAACCCTACAACAGCCTTTCCTGGATTTCCAAAATGCCCCTTGGAGGTGGAGCCCCCTAGCTTTTAACCATCATGGGGTACCCCGGTGATGAGTCATGCTCTGGGGGACATAAGGAGCCTGAGAAGGACATCTGCCCCTGCTGGGGGGTCTGGCGGGTCACCAGAGTGACCACAGAGTGTCCAGAGGCCCAGAGAGTGGGTGGGGTGGCACCAGCAAGATACAGCATGAGCAGAGGAGGGGCCAGGACCAGAGTGGGGAGAGCCCGGCATCGTCCCAGGCTCCGGGAAGCTTCGTAATGGAGAGAAATAATGCTTTGACACAATCTTTTTAAAAATCAAAATTTATGCCAAAAATCCCCAACGAACAAAATACCCAATTCTTGAATACAGAGGGTCAGTATCACTATCCTTTCCGGGCACCTCAGGCTCCGGTGTGGCTGGGCAGGTGGCTATGGGCTCTCCCCAAGGCAGGCGGTCCAGGCCGGCATTCTGGGCTGGCCATGCTGGGCCAGTAAATCTCAGTCTCTGGGGTCAGACCTGGGCGTGAGTGTTTTCAAACCTCCCCAGGGACTGCCACATTTAGCCAGGATGGAGAACCTTGTCCAGCAGGCGGACCTCTGCGTTGTGGTGGCAAATCCTTCTATCTCAGGCATTGCCACCTCTGTGCATCCCTTTCCCGGGAGGGGCCAGCAGGGCCGTAAGGCAAAGTGACCTGCTCTTGCATCTCACAGTCATGTAATGCATCACGATGATGCCATCAACCCCGGACCACGTGGACGACAGTGGTCCTGTGGGATTAGCCCCATGAAGCCCAGGTGTGTAGGAGGTTTGTGTGTGCTCACTGTATAGTGTTCCCACAACAATGAAATCGCCCGGCGATGCAGTTCTCAGAACGTGTCCCCTTGGCTACAGTGCATGACTGAGTATATATTCCTTTCAAAACGTCTCGTCACCTTTGTTGTTTTCTCTCAGAAAGTCATCATTCGAGATCTGAGGGATTGTGCCCATTTCACACACGGGGGTGGCTCCATCGTCCTCGGAGTCCTCACCTGGGGCCAGAACTTTCCAGGCGTGTGTGTGCTCCATGGGCCCCAGGGCAGCCCTGGGAAGCCTGGAGGCCAAGGGCCAGAGGAGCAGAGCTGCCCGCCCGCCCGGCCCTCGCCCGGGTGCGACCCTCTCTGTCCTTCAGGGTGAGACCTTTCTGTGCCCTTTCGATGTCGCCGAGAGCCGGAGCGGGCAGCTCCCCGGTGGCGCTGCTTAATCTGTCTGGCTGGGAACGCAGCCCGGCCCTCACGGCCGTTATTGCATTTCGCGCCGAGTGGCTCAGATTTACTGGGTTATTGGCTCATTTTTCATTTTGCATCTGTAGTAACCAGGCTTGGAAATGGAAAGCAGCGTGACCCCGGACCCGAAGAAAGAGGGCTGAGCGCGAATGCCTGGGATCCGAAAGGCCTTAAAGGCCGTGGAGCGGGGAGGGTGGGACCCAGCGTGGCCCGTGGCCGGGAGGTGTGGCCAGGGCAGCATGGCTGTGAGCCACGGTTTTACCAGCTGCAAAGTGGGAGAGTAAGACCCACCTTGAGAGCTTTACGGTGTGTAGTATGTGTTCAATCAGTGTAGTTATGATTATAGCTATGTTATCACTATAACGTGTATTTTATGAGTCACAAAATAATACAACTGCTTTATTTAGGGGATCTCTTAGAAACCGGGAATATGAGAAAGAACGATGAAATGGCCTCCTGGAGAATAGCTGCCTGTCTGATGCTCGATGATCCCTCCCCCTCGCTCTCCCTCTCTCCAAGTGCAATCGGATTATTTTGGTGCCCACAATGCCCTCGTGTCAACACATCGGAGCCTCTCCTGAGAGCGCCCGGGCACCGAGGGAGCAGAGCGACTGCAGCTTTTGCCTTTGGGGTGGCGGTGGCACCAAGGCCTTTGAATCAATCCTGTCATTCTGAGGATTGTGGGCAGGCAGAGAGGAGGGGAGAGGGCGCTGGCCTGGGGACCTCGGCATCACTCTCTCTGTTTTATGGACTAGAAAGATTAAGTAACTGGCCCGCGGTCACAAGGCAGCAGCAGGGCTGGGATTCAACTCAGGTGTGTTGGTCACAGAGCATTTTCCTTTTCAACATTCAGTCGTCGTTCAGCAGATAGTGACCTCCCTCCAGGGCTCTCGGCTCGGGAGATGCAGCAGGAGCGTGTCAGGCCCCACGGAGGCAGAAGATGAACACGGATCAGATCACAGAGCAGGCCAACTTAGAGACAGCTTAGCGCTTTGAGAGGAGGCCGCAAGGGGATGCCCGAGGGGCCGAGGTGGGCTGCTGTAGACGGGTGGCCAGCTGGTCTCTAGGAGGTGGCCTGAAAAGGGATGGATGCTGGAGGAGCCCGCTCTGACGGAGGAGGTGGCACAGGCTGGCGGGCGGGAGCAGAGCCCGGCACTGTTCTGCCGTCCGTGAAGTCTCAACACAGATTGGGGAGGTGGCTTTTGCCTTTTGCTCCAGCTATGGTGGGGAACTGGGCGCCGGGGCCAGTGTGTGGCTCCAGCGATGGGCCCGGGCCCACTGTCCAGCCCTGTCATTCCGCGGCTGGATCCTCATCAGGGGCTTGGGCATCTGGACCCCAGGCAAGCTGCTCCTTGGAAGAAGCAGCCGGCCCAGCCAAGAAGAGCCCAGTGCTCTGAGGACCACTCCCCTTCACTCGTGTGGCTTATCAGGAGGGGGGCTCGCAGGCGCTTCTCTGTGACCCCTGCCTGCGTCTCGCGGGGTCACACCCCACAGGGCATTCATGAATGTGGAGATCTGCAGATTCCTTGGCAGGCCGGCTATTGCCAGTCAAGCGAGGTTTCAAACACTGGGCGGCTCCGCCAGCCCGGTCTGAGGCCAACCTGGGGCGCCGGTGGCAGCACAGTTTCCCGGAGTCCCAGAACCCCACCAGGCAGCAGGCCACAGGGCCTCACCCTGCTGGACGCCCTCTTGGTTCTCTGGCATCTGAAGTCTGTGTGACAGTGTGTGGCCTCACCACGGCTGGCTGCTTCCACGTGGCAGGAGACAAAGTTCCCGTGGCCTCGTTTCTTCCTTTTCCCTGGTGGGCAGGAGCCCAGGAGGCTGGCCGGGGGGGTGGGTCAGCGAGGAGAGCCCACTGACCCTGACTCTGAGGGAGGTACTGACGTGAGTCCCATTTGAAAGGAAACTGAGGCTCCCGGAGGTCAGGTGACATGCTACGTGGTGTAGCGAGGACACTGGGCTCTCCTGTCACTTGGACCCAGCTTCTGAATCTCCCCCGTCTGTGGAGCCCCGGGCCATCTCCGCCTCCTCCCAGAAGCCTTTGGAAAGGCCCCTCTTCCCGGAGCCCCCTGCTTGGGTGCAGAGCTGTCACAGTTTTAGCTTCCAAAGGTAAGCTCCTCCCAGGAAGCGAACTGGTGGCCTTTGTGGCCCCGTGGACCATGGACACAGTGGGTGCTTTATAAATTACCAGGTCGTGACCCTTAATGGGCTCCACCAGTTTTGGGCTGATCCCAGGCCGTGGCCGTGGCCTGGATGGACTCCGGGTGTCGGCAGTCCCTCTGGGGACCGTGCCTGCTGGGGTGCTCTGTGAACTGTGGGTCGGCTGTTTATGGAAGCTCTTTTTGACTTCAAGGAAAATCATGTGTTTGGAAAAGAAGATACCGCGAGGAGAGCAGAATCTCTCACCTCTGTTCTGGAAAAATAGATCATTATTTTCCTTCCCTTTTCTTTCCTCCCCGTAGCAGAGCAGATGTTAACTTTCCAATAAACGGGGGGAAAAAATAGATGAGAGACATTTAGCAAACTGTAGCTGTGCAGATCAGAGTTATCACTCTGATTTCAACTGGGACTATAAAATTTTATGAGCTATTAAATTGTCCTAAAGCTCCTTTAACATACAAACTCGAGTGTCTGAGATTACCCATTAAGAAAAAGTGGGTTACATCGGGGGACTTTTACTACTTACGCTCAACTGTGTTCAATCAATAAAACTTTTAACTAGCCGTGTTGCTTTGGGCAGATGACACAGGTCCTGCTGTGGACCGGCCAGTCAGTGGTCCTGGACACATCCTTGAGCACGGCCGTAGCCGGACAGCAAGGTTCACAGCCAGGGCGGGTCACCTCTGCGCCTTCCAGAAGGTTCTGCTTCCTGCCTGGGGTTCCATGATCATGAGCTGGATTGAGCTGGAAGGTTCAGCCCAGAAACCAGCATGTCATCGAGGTGCCTGCCAAGAACTCGGGAGGGAGCCCATGGCAATGCCTCAGCCCCAGCAGGGGTGAGCAGGTGGGGAAGGCAGGCCGGGTCCCAGGGAAGAGGGACCCCTTGATCGGGAGGATGCTGGCACGCCCACGTGCCCAGTGTCTGTCACACACGTGTCGTTCTAGCCAGCTCTCCAGGGGGTAAAATCACCTCTCCCATTTTATAGCCAAGAACCAAGGCTCCAAGGGTGTCCAGGGCACCTGGCTGGTGAGCCGTGCAGCTGACCACCGGGCGCCAGGCCCGCCATGGGGTGGGAGGCCGAGCCCTCAGATGGTGGGCAACTCACCAGGGGAATGAATGAGGAATGGGGGATCCCTCCGGAGTGGAGATGCCCTCCTCTGGGGTCGAGTCTCGTAGAGGCCTGTGGGAAAGGGAGCCATGGCTGGACAGACGGCTCTCCTGAGTCCCTGTGGGGACATAACTTCCAAAAGGGGTCAGAGACCCGGGGAGGCGCAGGCCACGGCAGGTCTATATGACCCACAGTCTGGCGGGGGCGCTGTTTGCCGGTGCCCGGTCTGCTGCCCGGTGGGGCTGAGCGGCCCTGGGATGCGCTGGGCAGAGGAGGTTCCAGGGCCGAGGGGCTGCCCTGCTGGACAGAGCGGGGTGGGCAGGCCGAAGCTTGGATGGAGGAGTGTGGACACTAGAGGAGAAAACCTGTGGCTCTGGGTTGTGGTCCCGGCTGTGTCCCTTCCTTGCCTCGGGCCCCGTCTTCTCACCTGTAGACGGGATGACAACGTCTGCCTCGCAGTGGGGTCCAGGGGAATGAGGCGGCGCCCACCGCCTTGCGCTTTACAGTGCTTAGTCAATGGGGTGCGAATGAAAAAAAAATTAGGTTCTGCAGAAAAAAGGAGAGATTTGGTAAACGACAGTGAAAGGAATGGGGTCGGCTTTGCCTTCTGCCCCAGGAGGGGCTGGCCTATGAGGGGGTCAGCCTGTGTGTGACAGGGAGGCTGAGGGAGTCCTGCTGAGCTGGGGGGCCGTCCCGGGACGGACCGCAGTGGGCGAGGAGGCCTCGTCAGCTCCCCCAGAGCCGGTCGTTTTGAGAAAGGTGGGGGGCCAGCGGGGGCAAGGGTTGTGGGAGATATCGCCAGGCCCCACATCCTTCGCAGGCAGGAGTGGACTTGGCTCTTCCCTGTGTCCCAGGGGCAAGCGGGTGATACCACAGGGCAGTTCTGGGAGGAGAAGGGTCCCCGGGGCCACTGCTGTACTGAGGCCTTGTTCCTGTCCCCCTCACATCCTGTCCACAGAAGAGAGTGTGCGGGGGCCCAGGGACGCCTGGCCTTTTCACCCTGCTCTGCTGTCGTCGTCCCCACACCTTAGGCAATCGGGGAGGCAGGGAGGCCTGGCTCCTGACAGCTGTGGGTGGGGGGGGCTGGTGCTGGAATCTGAAACCCTTGTTTCAGATGGGTTGGGCAATTCCTGCGGGCTGTGCTCTGCTGGGAGCTCGGGTCCCCGTCCCGGCGTCCTGGCACAGACGCGGTTCCCTATCACTGTTTATGCGGCCGGCTCTAACCTCCCCAGCCTCTGGAGCTGGCATCTGTCTCCCGCTGGCTTCCCTGCGATGCTTGGGCCCCGAGGTCAGGGGACATTCCCCCCAGGCCTGCAGCCCCAGCCGCCATGCTGCCTTCTGGCTGGGCGAGGCCCGGGTCAGAGGCTTCCGGGGCGGCCCCGCAGGGAAGGGCTGTATCAGTCTGCATTTGGGGAGTGGAGTCAGCACGCGGAGCAGGGCAGGGAAGCCGGGCCGCTGTTTAAGAGCGTGCTCCGCCAGGCGCCAATTAGCCTGCTGTTTGGAGGCCCAGGGCCCCCCTGCCCGCCTGGTGATAGGGCCGCACATCCACTCCCCACTGACCCCTCCCGTGGGACCCCTCTCTGGTTCTGGGAATCCCACGACCCGGGGATGCTTCCGGGGGTCAGAGGGCTCTCAGCCTCCCGCTCTCAGCTGGGTCGGGAAAGGGAGGGGTCTGTACTGCAGGCCAGACCTCTGGGATCCTGACCCAGCCCTGCCACCAACTCGCTGAGGGGCTGGTCCTGTCCCTGTCTGGCTATGGGCCTCGAGAAGGGAGAGGAGCAGCAGGAGCAGGCAGTGGCTCCCACTTCAAGTCCAGGGGCCTCTCTGCTCTAAAACTCCATGCCTTTGGCTAAAGGGTGACTTCCAGGAGTACCATGTAAATAGTAACGTGTTTCCAGGGAAAATTCACCCAGCAATGCACTTTTCAGCCATTTCCACTCTAGTATGAATCAGCCCTTCAGACCAGCTTAGGATGCAGAGCTGGGAGGAGATGGCCCTGGGCGCGGGCCATTTTGATGAGGGGAGTAGAGCAGACAGGGAGGTGCCTCTGGGGGAAGCTGGATGTCCTGAGAGTCCCGGGGAAGAGGGTCGGGGACAAGCAGGTGTGACCTCCATGTTAGGAGCTGAAGTGGGAAAGGGAGGCTGTCACTAGAAGGTGAAGCCTGTGAATGACTCAGACTTTCCTTCCTGGTGTCGGGGGCCGAGGCGGCAGTTTAGTGAGGGGTGGTGGGCTGGCACCGTATTCGGGGAAGTTGGCGCCGGCAAGCAGGGAGCATATGAGGGCCTGCGGGTGAGAGAGATGGTGGCGGGGGCCCCGAGCTCTTAAATGGCCACTGAACCCCGTGAGAAACACCCAGCAGTGGAGGGTGGGGATGGGGTCTGAACTCTCCCCGCTGCTGAAGAGCTCTCCGCCCTTTAGCTGAGGATGCTGTTCGATGACTCGGGGGCTCTGCTGCGTGGAGCCACACCAAACCTCAAACACTGAAGCTCTGTGCTGGGGGGTCGGGGCGGGGGGCATCTGGCTGGCCCAGGGCTTCCAGAAGCTGCTCCTGGAGCACCAGCTCTGTGAGACGTTAATGAGGTCCCTGGGAAAGGGCTCTGTGGTTAGGGGTCTCGGGAGGGAGCCCAGGTTCAGGTCTCATGGTGTCTCGGTGGCAGGGCCTGCGGAGCCTCTGACCAGCGTGGCCACCAGCCCCCATGCCCAGCACGCCTTGTTCCTGACACTTACACGACCCTGGGACCCCCATCAGGCAGGGTCCCACGGAGACCCCCTTGGACAACGCTGGTGCTGATGGAAGCTGCCTCCAGCTCCTGGGGGTAGAGTCAGAAGGGAGGGCCCAGAGCTGCGGGGGTTGGGGCGTTAGCGTTCGTGTCATTTTCCGGGTCCTGGAGGGGACACCCAGAGTTGGAAGGAAACTGTGGCTCATTCGGGTTATTGGGGTTCCAGGACCCTTCTTTGCCTCATCCAATACTCACGGCCTGGGAGTTCAGTGCCACAAGGATGACCATTTTACAGAGCAGGTCTCTGAGGCTCAGAGATGAGTGGTCCCCTGCACCCCCCCCCCGCCAGATGACCACAGCCCCCTCCTCACAGCTCTACCTGATGGCTGGTGGGGGGAGTAGGGGAGAGGGAAGAGTATTTCCTCCATCCCATCCCTTTTTGGCCTGCGTTCGCCCCCACAACTGGCTGCTCCATCTTTGGGATGTGCCTGCATCCCCAGAGGGCTGCTCTGTGCCTCTCCCTCCGCCCCCTCCCTGCTCAGCTCCTCATTTCCCTCTCTCTTCCTTCAGCAGCCCCGTGGGGGTCTTTGCTTAGAGGAACTCCCCCAGGACCCATTTTCACAGGCCCTTGCTTGGAGCCTCATCCGGCCCCCATCGGCCCAGCCCCTCTGGTTCCAGGCCCCATAAGGCAAGGGCTTTGCTGGGGCCTTCAAGGCATGCAGGAGTCCCACGTTCCAGGCTTGGGTCCTGATCCTAAGGGAAGTGCTCAATGCTCCTCTGGCCTAGGAGGGTGGCCCCACCCATGGAGCATCCTTTCGCACGGAACCTGTGTACTCGCATGCGTGTGCTCGACGCCGTGTCTCTGTCTAGGGAGGGAGGCAGAAGGACAACAAGGTCCTCCCCATGTCCCACGTGATTACTGGGGTGTTGTCACCCAGAGGGGTCTACTGAGGCAGGAGTGGTGTGTGCTGGGTTCCCGCTGACGCTGGAGCCTGGCATGGAGCATGGGGCTCCCTCCCTGTTCTCTGAGTGGCTGATGGAGCTAGGGCATCCCTCTGCTGAGATGTCATCAAGCAAGGAGCTTCCCCAGCCCTGGACCCCAGGAAGGGACCTGTTCCAGCCGGACCCTTTTCCTTTCACGGATGTGGGAAGGGGGCCAGAGAGGGGGCTGAGGCGCTCAGGGTCGCCCAGCCACTGGTGCTGCTGTAGGCTGCACGCCCCTCACCCAGCGTCCTCCCCGCATCCTCCCATATCCTGCACCCTCTCCCCTGCACCCCTAGTCCCCACCCTGCACCCTCCTCCACCCCCAATCCTCCTCCTGCATCTTTATCCTTGCACCCCAATCCTCCCCCTGCATCCTTCTCCTTGAACCCCAATCCTCCCCCTGCATCCTTCTCCTTCCACCCCAATCCTCCCCCTGCATCCTTCTCCTTGCACCCCAATCCTCCCCCTCCATCCTTCTCCTTGCACCCCAATCCTCCCCCTGCATCCTTCTCCTTGCACCCCAATCCTCCCCCTACATCCTTCTCCTGTACCCGAATCCTCCCCCTGCACCCTCCTCCTGCACCCCCAATCCTCCCCCTGCACCCTCCCCTTCCTTTCCCCCTCCCTGCACCCTTCCCCCATCCTCCTCAAGGCCCCACCCCCACCCCCTCCCCCCACCCCCTTGGCCTCCTGCACACAGCCCAGAGGGGAGGCTCTGCCCTCTTGCCCAGCCCCTACCCCAGGAAGGCTGGCACACGCACTCTCCCACACACACCCACGGGCTTTCTAGCCGCACCCACCTGCCCTCTCCCTGTCTCTCTGCTTGAGGCCCCTGCCCCCCTTTTCCTTTCTTCTCTTCCTGGGGTGGAGTTGGTAGCCGAGCCTTTATGACCCAGCCGTTCAGCCCTTGGGAGCAGGAACAGACGGTGGGTTCAAAGCTCCTCCCTCCCCAGACCGTGGGACCCTGGACATGTTAGGTGACCTTTTGCAGCCTCACTTGGCGTGGTTGTGGGGCCCAGCTCCTGGGTGCTGGGGAAGCGAGGTGGTGCGTGCCCGGCCTGGCACAGAGCCCGCCCTCTGTTGGGGTCTGCAGCCTCCAGGGCAGCGACAGGAGGCGCTATTGGACACTGGGGCTCAGGGACGGAGCCCAGGCTGTGGGAGGAGCCCCGTGGCCCAGAGATTAGTTCCCGTGAGGCTGTGGCCAGGGCGGCCTTCCTCACCGTGTGCCTCGCCCCTTCCCTCCCTGGCTGGCTTGGTGCCTTTGTCACTTTCCTGGGATGGAGAGGGCACGCCAGGCCTTAGCGGATCTCTCAAGGCCCAGACCAGCTCTGACTATTCAAGAGGGTGTCCTGAAGCCCTGCTCTATGGCCCAGTGGGCTGGGGCTGCGGCCTGGGAGCAGCTCGGGGCGTGTTATCCATCCCTACTCGCCGTTTGTTGCCTGTGCTTTCCTGGATGGGTGGCTGGGACAGAAACCATGGTGTCCCCCTCTCTCTCTGGGCACTTGAAAAAGTGGATTCATTTGGGCTGTGGTTTCTGAGTGGTTTTGGCTCCCAGGTACCCAGAGGCTCATCCTGGCTGGGGAGGCTCCCCCAGCCGCTGGGAGCCCGAGGGGCGGATGGCCTGGCAGCCCCGGCATTGGCTGGCACCCGCTGCCCCCTCCCGCCCCCGCGCCTCCTCCCTGCTGCCCGTTTCCCAGATGTGCCTCCTGGCTGGGAGGTCTCCTGCTGCTGCCAGGTGAGGGGGCCGCTCCCCTGCCTCCTGGGCCGGCCCTGTGGGTTTGGGCGGGAATTTGGGAACTGGCTTTTCCCATGCTGCTGGGCTCCCCACAACACTGAGGATGCAGTGGGCTCCTGGGGTGAGCCCTGGACCTCGGGAGGTGTTTGTGACACATGGAGAGGAGCAGGCTGTGGGGGGACCGCAGTCACTTGCTGAGCAGGCCTGGGGGCCCCATCCTGGCCTCTTGAGCACTGGACCCTGGTCCTTGCCAGGAAGGCCAGGCTTTGGCGTCTGTACCATGTGTAGGTGGCGCCTCACCCAGGACCCAAGGGAGCCCTGTAGGAGCTCCTATGCCCTCAGCACCATCATTACCACGGAAAACGCTCCTGCAGGAGCTGAGCCCAGCCGTGTGACCTTCTCGCCTGGCTCCCCTCGGCCCTGGTTCCTACAGACGTCTTGCCTTCAGACGCCAGGTCTCCTGGCTCCGTCCGCCCTTAATGGGCTCTCTGGGGAGCGAGGCTCCCTGCTCCCTTCCGAGGCTGCCGCTAGCCTGGGTGTCCTCCAGCTGGGTTCCAAGGGAAGAGCCGGGGCGAGCAGGGGAGCCGCTGGGGACGCACATGCATGTGCTCCGTGTGCAGACAGACCCGCCCCAGTCACACTCACAGACACGGGCACAAGAACCCCCACGGGCATCTCCATACTCCCATGTTCATACCCAGAGGTGCATCTACGAGAGCACCCCCGTGGCTGCCCTGCACGTCCACGCAGACCCCACTCCTGCACATACAGACCCCAAGCCTGCACACGCAGACACCACGTCCGTACACGCAGATGCCACGTCTGTACATGTAGACGCCAGCCTGGAGCACAGACACCTGGGGGCAGGGCGGGGAGCAGCCTGGGTGTCCTCCCCCCCACACTTGCCCCCCCAGCAGCTGGGCCCCCTTTTGCAATTCTTGCATTTATTTCACAGTCCTTTATATCGGCAGAGGCTTTCAAAACACTTTAGGCTTGTTTACCAAGCTGTGCAAGAACATTTTGTCTCCTCTCCAACTCAGCCTTCCAGAAAGATCAGGAACGTGCCCGTCTGCGCGCTGGGCCAACTGTGCACTGTGCCAGCAGCAGCCCCCAGCTTCTTAAAGGGCCAGCTGGGCTCAGGCTCAGAGCAGGCCGGTGCGGGCTAGGGCAGATGAAGGTGGACGCCAAGGTGTGAGGGGCTTCGCCAGGACTCCCACATATCAAGGAAGACAGATGGGAAATGGAAAGACAAGCCAACCCTGGCGGCAGGCTCAAGTGGGGAGGCAGGCAGAATGGCCATATGGTTGGCCCCGAGTGCAGTGCAGAGCTTCTTAGTGGCCAGGGCAAAAAGGGAAATATGACCGAAGAAGAGTGGCTCTTCCTGTTCAGGAGAGAAGGTTTGAGGACGCGATTTATGAAGGGTCCTTAAATCCAGGCCCAGAGGGGCAGGGGGTCTGAGGAAGATGCAGCCCTCATTCCTCCTGGGCTCTTGCTTAACGCAGCTGCAGGAGGTGCGAGCTGAGGGCTCACATTGGGAGCATCTGCATTTCAGTGGGGAGCAGCCTGGGGCCCTGCCTCAGCCCCCGGAGCGAGGCCGTGGTGGAAGTCCAGTCTTGCGGAGGGAGGACGGAGATGGGACACTTTTGAGGCGGGCGGTACGTGAGGCCCCTGAATCCACGGAACCTGGGTGTGCAGAGGCCCCTCACGGGGACGAGGGGCCCTGGGCGTGCGAGCAGATCATGGCTGTCATCATGGCTCTGGCCCACCTGGGGGCTACTGCAAGGACCACTGGACCAGCCCCCAAGATGTCGGCTCTCTGCAGCAGGGGGCTGCCTGGCTTCTGGCCCCAGCCTGGCGCCTCGTCCACTGCGAGGCCTCAGACGGCTCCGGCCCCCTCTGGGCGTCTGGGTCCCTCAGCCCTGGCCTGCTCTGTAAGTGGAGCCTGGGGAAGCAGGGCGTGGCCTGCCCAGAGGGCTTCCCTCCACGCCGCGCCCACCGCCTCCTCCTCCTTTCGCTGGGCCTGACGCCCCCCTGCCGGGTGCAGACAGCCTTGAGTCTTTCAGGCTTGCTTGTGCAAAGAGCCAGCCAGCCTGGCGTGGCATGCCCTGAGCTTCCTTCAGACCATACTGTGACACCAGGGACGCAGGGCCCAGACGCCAGACGGGCCTCCTCCTCTGGGGCCTCCTGGGACGTTTCTTCACCGCCCCCCTCCCCCCTCCAGGCTTAACGGTTCAAAAAATTCCATTTTGCCTGCTGGCCTCTACCCATTACAGAGCCTTTTCTCTCGCCACCACGAGCGCATTTTCTCTGTTAAAAAATGCCCTGTGGCTTCACGTTTGGAAAAGAAACAGCCGCTGCCTGTGCAAGGCAGGTGTGGGCTGCTCTGGGGACGCTCCCAAATCCCTCCCTTTGCCCGCAGGTCTGGGGCCGGGGCTGGGCTGGGCCCCCTGCTCCCCAGCGGCAGCTGGGCCTCATCCACGGGCATGGAAAACCCTGGGACGGAGGCGAGGGGTCTGCTCTGTGCTCACCGGCCCAGCCCACGTCCGGGGACACAGCCTCCCAGGGCCACACCTCCTGGAGGGCCCGGCCTGGCCTCTGGCCTGTCCTGGGGGCGGGGGGCTGCCCTGCCCTGTTCAGGGACCCACTCACATGGACTTCAACGTTGATACTTGAGGGCAGGACATCTGCGGGAACAAAAGTGGCCCAAGTCTATTAGGAACTGGAACCCGAACCCTCTGGCCGCTCCACGGAGGTGGCCCCTGGGTGGGGGGCGGGCAGTCGTGGGATGTAGCACAGCACTGACCCATGTAAGCCCACCAGCCTGTGTGGGTCGGGGCCGGTGACTGCCTCCTTGTGCCTCAGTTTCCTCCCTGGAAATGGGAATGGTGGCTTGTCCAGTGGCTTCCAGGGTGGCGTTGAATGCTTACAGAGGGGCATGATTGATGACAAGCGTTCTGTTGGCGAGGCCGTGGGGCTCCCTCCTGGCACTGCTCGGTGTCCTCTGTCACAGCCAGGTAGCAGAGGCCTCCTGCTCCTGAGCCCACGGGTGCTGTCCCCTGGGTGCGTTTCCCGGGCAGGGCGCTGGCGGGGATGCTGAGCTCCGGACGGGCAGATGGATTCCTGGGCCCTGGAGGAAATCGGAGACGCTAGACCTCTCCTGCCCAACCCTCTCCACCCCGAGCACTTCTCAAGGAGGCGGTGGTGTCCTTCACCAGGCGGCCCCCTTCCACAGCAGGGCCATTCTGGGCTGGGCTGGCGGAGACGGGTTCCGTCCCCTCGGGCCCGGCCAGCCCTGCGAACGTGTGGCAGGAGGAAGAGTCCTTGTCTGCAGTCTTTGAATTGCTGAGCCCTCGTCCTCCTCAGCTCTGCCTGAATGATGTGTCAGCTCCTGGCAGTCCCACGCCTCTGGCGGCCCCTCCTCCTGTCCTTCCCACTCAGCAGCGAGATGGATCTTTCTAGAACACAAGTCTGGCTGCACTGCTCAGGGGCTGCACTAGCTTCCACATCTTCCCATTGCCTTCCGGATGATGTCAGGAGGACTGGGGCCCCAATGGGCTGACTTCCCACTTCACCCCTCTCCCTGCTGTCTCCCGGAGGCTCGGCTGTTGCCCATGCCTCTGCACCGTGGGGTGACCCTACCGTCCACTGGCTCCCTGCCTCCCTTCTGCCCAGCACACTGCTTGTTCTCCACGTCCAGCTCAGACGTCCCTCCCCAGGCTCCCCAACCCTGCCCCACCCCGTGCCCGCTGCCACTTCTCGCCTGCAAGCGTGCCATGGGGCCATGCTTTCACTTGTCTCTCCAGCTTTGCTGCACTGTGTGGGCTCCTGGGAGGCCTAGGCCGTCTCTCAGGCTGTCCAGATGCCGGGCTGGGCCTTCTGGCAGGTGGCTGCTGGTCCAGATGCATACATTCTGGCTGCTTTCTATTCAGGGCTCTCTGACTGCAGCCTTGTCACCCCACGTGCGGCCTGAGCGAGGGCAGGGGCAGTGGTCAGGTGGCCTCAGGCCGGAGGTCACAGAGGGACTCTGGGCTCGGCACACCCCAGAAACAGAGCAGGGAGCTCAGGCGGAGGGGGTCACAGGGTCCGAGGCTGTGAAGCTTGTGAGCAAGGCGCTTGTGTTGACACGCACGTGCGAACACAGCCAGTGCCACGCTGACCCCCTCTCCAGGGGCCAAGGAGCCTTGGAGAATCCTTCAGCCCAGGAGCGGCCTCGACGGCTAGAGTGGGGAACATTCTGGGGGCCTCTAGTTTTGGGTCTCACCCTGCACTGAGAGTTGGGGTACTAACCCCCACCAGGAGGAGGAGCAGGGCCACCTCTGCACCACCAAGGTCCCACGTGGCCCAGCCCCTCCGCAGTGGACATCCAGGCCCTGGAGCCCTTGGTGATGGTCACTCTCGTGCCAGGGTGGACGGCCGTCTTCCCAGTGTCTGGGAACTGCTCGCCGCTCTCCTCAACACCTCTTCACAGCCCGCTGGGAATGTCTGTTTATTCCGTTCCTATGGCAGTGTCCGGGGCATTCCAGGGAGCCCGGCGTCCCGCTCCCGGGCTGTAATTTTCCTCTCTGAGGCCTCTCTTCCCACTGCCCCGCCGCCCTCATTGGCAACTGGGGATCCTGGGGCCTGGGCTGGGGGTCAAGGAGGTGCCGGGTGCCAAGAAGGATGGGCTGCGGATTCTGGGTCTGGCCCGGCCCTGCTCAAGGTGGCCCTGCCTCCATTGTCTTGGCCACACAACACCCTTGACCTGTCACTGGTTCTTTCCCCAACTCCCCACCACCGGGTCAGCCCGCGCCCCTCTCTCACTCCTTGGTCTCTGGACGCGCCCCCCCCCCCCCCAAGCCTGTGCTGGACCAGTGACCCCAGCCTGAAAACAGGGCGCCCGTCTTGGTGGGGCCCAGGGAGGCGATGTGTTTTCCAGCCAGCCTCACACTCGCCCTGCCTGGCGGTGCAGGCGGAGGTGTGAGGGTGGGGCACCCGGAGGGTTTGGGGGTGTCTGCTCTGCAGCGCCAACAGAGGCAGCTACAAATTGCTTGGCTCCCAGTCACCAAGTCCCTGTGATGCAGGAAAAACGGGTTTGTGGTGAGTTGCTGGGAGTCGAAGACTGTCAGTAACTGACCTGCCAGGGAGGGTGGGTGACCCTGACCTCCCCCTCGGAGCACACACGCTACACCCGGGCTGCTGGCCTCTTGGGTGGCCCCACGGGGCTATTCCAGAAAGAGTTGGTGTGCCCATTTGATGGGCAGGTAAACCGAGGCCAGGAAGTGTTGGGCGGGGGCAGGATCAAGCCCCATGGCAGACCCACAGGAGAACAGGTCTGGGCTGCAGCCACTCTGACCTTGGCTGGGGCTGTGGGCTGCTGGGGTTGTCACTAAGGGTGATTCAGCTGGTGGGCACCTTGGGTCAAACTGGCCACACACTCTCCTGCCCGGGGTTCCGCCCCGAAAGCGGCTGAGTCCCCAGAGCATGTTGGGGCCTGTGGGGTCCGCGGGGAGCTCTGCGCAGGGGCTGGACTGGCCCCTGTGTGTTTTGTCTTGACCTGCTTCTCCTGAATGGTCATGCCCGGTGTCAAGACGGCAGGGGGCTTTCCTCCACCTGCTTCTGGCTTATTTGCACAGAGCTCATCAGAATGGACTTTGCCCGAGTCTGCCGGGCCTCCCGAAGAAGTCTTTTATCTGCAAAACAGGAAGCCATGGATGTTGCCAGAAGAAAACCAAGGGACCAGCCTCGGGCGGCCTCCCTTGAAGCTGACCTCTGGGTTCAGGTGGCCTCGAGGTTAGATTCAGAGCCTCTCCTACGCCAGCTCCCCAGAAGAGGGGTGGGGGGACAGGGAGAGGGGAGCATGCATGGTGTGGGGGCTCAGGACTGCAGGAAGCAGCAGGTCTGGACAAGCCTGGGGTGCTGGGTCCCCTGCCCTCCTGCATTCTGCAGGCACCGTTTCCTCTTGCTGGCAGGAAGGGGAGCCTGGTGGTCACTCTGAGCTTGGCTCCAGACTGGACACCAACATGGACAACTTACTACCTGGGTTACCTCTCGGAGCCTCAGTTTCCCCCTCCATGAAGTGAGGGCACCCGTCGAGCTGCACCCAGGGCTGAGGGGAGGACGAGATGCGCTGGGCTGGAGGGATGCGCTGCCCTCCTTCACTGACAGGAAGGGCTTTCCCGCGCCTGCCGCCCGCCGGCCTCCAGCCAGTGCAGCCGGATGCAGACAGTGGTCAGCACTTGCTCCCTGCTTTGGAGGAACTTAATTTAAAAACATCACAATGAGCAGCAGCAGCATCACAGCGGTGGGAGGTCTGGGGAGCCCCAAGGCGGCAACCTGTCCCCCTAGCCATGGGGTGGCTGGAGGAAGGCACAGCAGGTGATGGCACAGAGGTGTTGTCACTGCAGGCAGGGCTGTCGGTGGGGTCCGGCTGCACTGGGCCATGTAAGGAATCTGGACCTCCCTCCAGGGCAGTGGGGAGCCACAGAGGGTGAAAACATGCGTCAGGATCCCCGCTTTCCTGGCCCAGCAGCTGGACCTCCCCGTTGCCCCTGTCCTCCCCTGGGTGAGGCTGCCCATGCCCAGCAAAGAAACACCTACCCCCTGTGGACTCAAAGAGCCCCCTGGGGCTTGTGAAATAAGAGGCAGAGTTTGGGGAGACCCCCAGTGCTGAGCCCTCTCGGGCTGGAAGAGCGGAGTGGGGCTTCTGCCCAAAGCACCTGAGGGGCAGAGCCTGCCTGGGACCCTCATCTCCGCCCCTCTGGGCAAGTCAGCCCCCGCCGGCCCCAGACCTGCCCCCACTGGGCAGCCGGGCTCCCTGGGCCCCGAGAAGGGTGCGCTTTACTTCCCGTCTTGAACATGCTCTGGTTTCTGCTCGGTCACAGAACAGAGGGGCTCTGCTCACGGTGATGACCATGTGCTTCGGGGCCCGGCTTGGGTTCGAATCCCACCTCTCCACCATACACGATGGGACCTGGCACAGGGCATGTCCCCTCTCTGAACCTCAGTTTACCTCTCTGTAGAGGGGGGACAGTCACTGGGGGAGGAGGTACCGCCCCCAGGGGGTTTGTGAAGGTTAAGCTGGGGCTCACCATGGGCTCCCGGGCTGGTTGGGGCCTTGACGGACACCTGGCCCGGGAAAACCAAAGTCAGGCTAGTAGCGTTGGGGCTGAAGGCCTTGGAGAAGCCTGAGGGGAGGGGCCCGGGGTGCCCGGCCTCCGAGGCAGGCAGCCAGGCAGGAAGTCCGGTTATCCCTTCCTAGCTGTGTGGCCTGGGGGCTTCATTGCCCCACCTCCATCTCTTCCCTGGTAAGGTGGCCTCAGGGCCCAGAGGCGGAGGGCAGGGCCCCTCCTCTCGGGGGACCCTGGCTCAGCGGCCAGCCTGGGCTGTGGCTGCGAGGGGCATGCACAGCTTCCCCCCAGAACCTCACGTTCCTCCAGCCCTTCCCACCAGGAGGAGCCCCCCTCAGGTTCAGCAGCCCATGTCCCTGACTTCCTCTCGGGGCTCCACGCCCCCTGTACCACATCACCTCCTTCCTGGGCCTCCACATGTACCAGGTTCGAGCACCTCGGTTCCTGCTCTGAGGGTGCAAGGTCCCCAGTCCACGCCCTGAAAGGGCTCAGATGGCGGAGAGGGGTCTGCATAGAAATGCCCAAAGCTGCCCAGAAGAAGACGCAGGACGGCCACGGCCCCTCCACTGGTCCATCGTCGTGGATCTGTGGTGGTTAGAAATGGTGTTTGTAGGGGAGCTGGAGGCCCTTCTGCCTGGAGATGCTCCCTTTCTGGGTGGGCAGAGGCCGGGAGCGGGGGGCCTGGTGGGAACTTCCCGGTGGTGAGTGAGCTGCGCCAAGGAGCCAGGCTCGAGGGCACGGTTGAGCTTAATTAGACCACAAGCCGAGAGGGATTTCCATCAGGGGAAAATTTCATTCCTAATGAGGCCAACAGCGTGGGTTTGGTTTCCCTGCTCCATTCAATTCTGAGATGGTTAATTAGGCACCTACTGTGTGCGAGGCCTGCCCTGGCTCAACGTTTCCGAAGTGCGTGGTTCCATGATGGCAGCACCAGACTGGGCCCTGGGACCCAAGAGTGCAGCATGGAAGGGAGAGTGACTCTCTGGGGGAACCTGACAGCACGCCTCAGCAGTGACCAAGGTCAGCACAGACAGTGATGAATCACAGCGACAGCATGGACCCCTGAGATGGTGGGACGGGAAGGGCGCCTCACCTCTGTGGTCTTGCTCCCCAAAACCCAGCACCCCAGTGTAATCCTGAGAAAGACTTCGGCCAGATACCAGTGGAGGGGTGTCTACAATCCACCCGTCAGTGCTCCTTGAAACGGTCCAGGCATGGAAAACAAGGAGAAAGTCACAGCCCAGAGGAGCCCAAGGAGACGGGACGACTCCCCATCATGTGGGGTCCTGGATAGGATCCTGGGATGGAGACGGACATTAGGGAAAAACTAAGGAAATATGATAAAGTGTGGAGCTCAGAACTAGTGTCTCAATCTTGGTGGATTCTCTGTAGCCTGCATCCCACACTGATGTAAGATGCTAGTCTCAGGGGAAACTGCCAGCGGGGAACCGGAGCTCCCTGCACCACCGTCTCAATTTTGCCATAAATCTTAAACTGTTCTAAAAAAGGATTTATTAACAAAGAGGGGGCTCCAGGGCCAAGACCCCAGGAGGGGAATACTGCCAGCCTGTCACCGCTCCAGGCACCCGGAGATTCTGCAGCGAAGACTCCGTTTATCTTCGCCTAACCTGCGGTTTCCCACCTTCACTTGCCCGTTGAATCCATTTCATGTGTGTAACTCCACGAACGCTCCCCACAGAGGTTCTCTGAGCAGGGTGTGTTGAGAAGCCCTGGTGATCAACTGGGCCCCCTCCCCAGTCCCAACACATCCCAGACCACCAAACGCATGAGCAGCTACCTCAGGGTGCGTGCCAGCCGCCCTGCCCCGCTGCACACTGCCTCTGTGCTCCTGGGCTCGGCGGGCCAGGGCTGGGGTCAAGAGCAAGTGTCTGGGAAGCAGCAGCCTTGAACTGCGATCTCAGCGAGACCTGGGCGGGTTCTGGCTACCTGCATCCTCGAATTGAATTCTCATGCCCCCGTGAGGTGTCACGGTCCCCGTCTCACAGGTGTGCAAAGTCACAGCACTGCTGGCAGGGTGGGGGTCCCAGCAGCTCTCTCCAACTCGAAAGCCCAGGCTCTTAGCTGGCTCTCCAGGCCCTGCTGGCATGAGAGGATGCTGCAGAAACTGCGTCTTTACAGGCACAGTGGAAAACCTGGTGGCTACGCGCCAGCGTGAAAACTGGGTCCTCTCCAGGGCCCGGGGCTGGTAGGCAGTGACACTCTGTGATTCACGCACTGTGGCTTGCTCAAAGTTATTTATTTATGTTTTTACAGTGAGTGTATATTTCCTTGATCACCAGGAAAGGCAGATCCGTTGGGGAAGGTGTCTGAGTCAGCCCTGGGCCGTGGGGAGGGAGAAAGCTCCTGGGGGCTCCCCTCCCTCACACTCCCTCTTTCCACCCCCTCCCTGCAGGAGGAGGGTTTCAGAAGCCCATCCCTCTGGAATTTCTCTTCTCTGGGGGAAGCTTGAAACACAACAAGAGCATCTTTGTCCCTCCAGGCTTGCTCTGAGCGGGCTCTCCCGAGCGTGAGGGCAGGAGGGAGTGTGACTCCTGCACACCATCCAACAGGGATCAAGCAGCGTCTGCCTGCTGGGTCAGCTTGCCTCCATCTGCACGCTGCTCTTAACTGTCCCCGGTGCTTTCAAATTTCATGTCTCCCAGGCTATCGGAGGCCCCGGTGGCCCACGGAGGTCAGTATTGGTGGCCTCCCTTAGGGGCCAAGGAAGCATGGTTCTAGCCGGGACTAGAGGAGAGAGCACTCAGGCCGGGGGGCGGGAGGCCTGAATTGTAACCTCTGCCCTGCCGTAAACTTGCTGGGCGACTCCGGGTGACAATATCAGTGTTGAAGGGGGCTTATCAGTCACCCAGTTATCAGCTGGGGCCAGACAGGACACCAGAGCCCAGGTTGGTTGGCTCAACAGAGAGAAATTACTGTGGAAACCAGTCCAAAGTTACTGGAATGGTGGTAAGGCAGCCCAAAGATTAGCACCCTTAGGGGCCAAAGGTATCCCTGGGGTCCTCCCGAGGAAGAAAGGTCTGCCTGGCTAGAGCTGTACTGCAGAGGCAGATGCTGTGATGTGCTGCCCCGTCCCCACTTAGGAGTGAGGTCCCCATCCTCCAAGCTGCAGGGAGTGCTGCCTGCCTATGGCTCACAGCTAAGACTCCTCTGGGAATTGTCACCTCGTGCGAGGTTGAGCCTGCATCCTAGACAGGTGGATGTGAGAGCATGAAGTCACAGCCCCTTTGCCTTGACTGGGGACGATGCTCATAGGCTGTCCCAGCTCCAGAGCTTCCCATGAGACCAGCTAAGCTTTGCTGCAAGCTTCCTTCTGCCCGGGCCTGTATCCCTCACCCTCTCACAGGTGCGTCTCCAGGAGCTCTCCCCAGTAAACCTCCTCCACGCAAAGCTCCACTTCAGAGTGTTTCCTGGAGAACCTGCTGGAAGGCAGCTGGTGCTGGAAGCGGCCCTAGGAAGCAAGTTCTAACACAGGAGCTTGGAGCTGGGCAGCAGTGACAGGCGAAGTAGTGACAGACCCTGGTGTGTGACAGTGGTGCACTTGTTAAAATTATCCAGTAGGGGAACTGGGATGGAATACTGGTGGAAGGGACTGCACTGGTGGGTGCAACATCTCAAGTGTTTGAGATTTGGGGGAGAAGTCGTAATTATAAAGACTATGGGATTGGATGGCTATTGTTGGGTGTTGTCAGTGGATGGGAGAAACACGATGAAAGGCTGAGGGCGATTATTCACCAATTGAAGATGAAATGTGGGGTGATGTCAGCAAAGATGCTGGTGTAAGGAACCCTAAATTCTTCCCCTCTATAAGACAATGGGCAAAATGGGCAAAAATGTTAACATCTACTTTTTTGCCCCAGAACTCTGGAAATTAACCAAAGGCTTACAGCAACCCAGGGAATAGTTATTTAAGGAAAATGGCTCATTCTCAGTAACAGCAGTGAACTTTATGGCATTTTGACTTACCTCAGTCCCATCCCCTGCTCTTCAGCTCAGCAGTAGCTGTAAAAATAACAACCCACATTCTCAGTACTGGAGAATGCAGAACAGACCTCATTCACAAAGAATCGTGATTAATTATTTGTTCTGACTTGTCTTGTGTTCTCTGGAAGACCAGCTCAAAAGGCCTGTCTTTATTGCACCTAACTCAGAATTGGCCTAGCACTAAAGCTGCGTACCCAGGGGCATTTGCTGGAGACATTTACTGACTACTGCTTGAGGTGAATAGATAACAGTTGAGGCAAACAATAGACTAATCCAAAAATTTGGGAGGAAAGCCTGGAGAATGACATGTACTTAAGGGCTTTGAAAAGCTCTGATATATTCATAGGAATCCATAAGGCCAAGTGCATATTCAAGTGCATATTCTCAAGAAAGACCTGAGAAGGCCCTTAGTGCTCACCTCCTGCTAACTTTGAGGCTCTGCAGAAGCAGGAAGTAAAGGCTAAGGCGGAGTTGGGAACTGCCTGGCCGAGTGTTGACGGGGTGGCCCAAACACAACAGAGACCCCTGGCAAAGACTGGAAGAATTTTTGGTCCCAGGGCTTTAAGGACACCTCCATCCAATCAGGAGCTGACCATAAGCTAACAAGAGACTTCAGGGACCACACATGACAGGGAATACGGACTTTAGAGAATTAGTTCAGAAAAGTCACTAAAAAAATCCCAACTACAAGTAGCAACAACAAAAAATCCTGGGGAGGGAAGAGAATCTGGTTTCCAGAGTTGCCACATTGTAGTTTTCAAAATGTCCAGTTTTAAACGAAAAATTACAAGGCATACAAAGAAATGAGAAGCACACTGGAAAAAAAGAAATCAGCAGGGACTGTCCCTGAGGAAGTGCAGACATTGGACTTTCTATATAAAAACTCTAAATAAGCTATTTTAAATATATTCAATGAGCTAAAGGAAACTATGTCTGAAGAACTAAAGGACGGTGTGTCTTCAAACTGAGAATATCAATAAAGAGATAGAAAATGTAAAGAAACAAATGGAAATTTTGGAATTGAAAAGCATGATAACTGAAATTTTTAAAAAAGTCACTAGAACAGTTTGACAGCAGATTTGAGGAAGCAGAAAGAATCAGCAAACTTGAAGACAGGTCAATTGAGATTATCCAGTCTGAGAAAAAGAAAGAACAAGGAATGAAGAAAGATGAGCAGAGCCCCGAGACCTGTGGGACACCATCAAGCATACCAATATATGCATAATGGGAGTTCCAGAAGGAGAGAAGAGAAAGTGAAAGAAAGCACGTTTGAAGAAATAGTGGCCAAAAACTTTCCAAATTTGATGAGAAACATTAATTTACACATCTAAGAAGCTCAAAGAACTCAGAGATCCACATCTAGAGACATCGCAATCAAACTGTCAAAAGCTAAAGACAGAGTGAGGATCTTGAAAGCCGTGAGACAGAAGTGACACATTATGTCAAGCAATCCTCAATAAGATTGACAGAGGATGCATTTTTAGTTCGTAACTTCTTTATAAAAGGACTGATTTTAAAAAGTGCATAAAGTGATAATTATAAATCTAGGTTGATGGGTACACAATGTATAAAGACATGGTTTGGATGACAATAATAGCATAAAGCTTGGGGGATGGAGATATATATGAGCGAAGTTTTTGTATACCATTGAAACTAAATTGTTATTAATCTGAAATAGATTGTTACAAATTAAGACATTAGTTGTAATCCATAGGGCAACCACATGAAAATAACTCAAAAATATAGCAAAAGAAATTACAATGGAATTAAAGTGGTACACTAGAAAATATCTATTTAACTCAAAAGAAAGCAGTAACAGAGGAACTGAGGAACAAAGGACATATAGAAAACAAATAGCAAAATGACACAAGTAAGTTCTCACAAGCAATTACATTTAAGGTAAATAGATTAAACTGTTCAATTAGAAGGCAGAAATTAGCAGACTGGATAAAATAACGTATCCAGTAATATGCCATCTACTTTAGACTCACTTTAGAACCAAAGACACAAATAAATAGGTTGAAAGTAAAAGAATGGAAAAAGATATTCCAAGCAAGTAGTACTCAAAAGAGAGGTGGAGTGGCTATACTGCTATCACTCAAAATAGACTTTAGTACAAAAATTGTTATTAGGGGCGGGCTCCAAGGCATAGCGGTTGAGTTCATGCTCTCCGCTTCGGTGGCCCTGGGTTTGTGCGTTTGGATCCCAGGTGCAGACATATGCACTGCTTGTCAAGCCATGCTGTGGCAGCATCCCACATAAAATAGAGGAAGATGGGCATGGATGTTAGCTCTGTGACAATTTTCCTCAAGCAAAAAGAGGAGGATTGGCAACAGATCTTAGCTCAGGGCCAATCTTCCTCACACACACACACACACAAAATTGTTATTAGAGACAAAGAAGGATAAAAGAATCAATCCATCAAGAAGATATAACAATTATAAACAGATATGTACCTAACAACAGAGCTCCAAAATACACGAAGCAAAAAATGGTAGAATTGAAAGGAGAAATAGAGAATTCAACTATAGTAGTTGAAGGCTTCAGTACTCCACTTTCAATAATGGATAGAACAATTAGAAAATCAGCAAGGAAATAAAAAACTTGAACAAAACTATCTAGCAATGAGACCTAAGAGATACCTATAAACACTCACCCAACAACAGCAGAACACACATTCTTCTCAAGGGCACATGGAACCTTCTCCAGGATAGACCATATGTTATGGCATAAAACAGGTCTCAATACATTTAAAAAGATTGAAATCATACAAAATATTCAGAGAAAAATGTTTCTCTGAATACAACAGAATGAAATTAGAAATCAATCACTAAGGAAATTTGGAAAATTCATAGACAGGTAAGAATGAAACAACACACTCCTAAACAGCCAATGGGTCAAAGCTTGATGAGGAAAACGAGAAAGGTCTTTGAAGAGAATGAAAACCAAAACCCAACAGACTGAAACCATGAGGGATGCAATTAAAGTGGAGGGAAATTCATAGCCATCAAAGTCTGCCTTAAAGAAGAAAGAAGATCTCAAGTCAATCTCCTCACCTTCCACCTTAAGGAACTAGAAAAGGAAGAACAAACTTTGCACCCAAGGGGATGGGGCAGTGGGCATCTGCCGTGGTGCTACGGCACGTTCACCCCAGTAGTGCTGGCCTGATGGAGGAATGGGACAGCCTTGAGGGCACAGCTAAGACTGCCTCGGAGATGTTCCTGTGAAGATGGGGTGCCATACTCTAGGGTGTGTGATGCTGTGCTGCCAGGAGGCAGAGTCCAGGGGCTGGGAGCCAAGGGTTCCAGGAGGAGCCGTCCCACTCACCCTCACCTCCAGTCATAAAGGTGGGGCCCTAATCTGCCTTACTCAGAGTGGGTCAAATTTATATTCTCCATCCTCACAACTCTAGGCTCTGTGATCATGGGGTCCTGCCTCCCAGAAGGGGACACTTCCACCATGATTCACCGTAAGAATCCCACTAAATGTGAACTCATGCCTGCCACCGGGTCACTTCAGGCTCTTTTTTGCCAAAAGACCATCCTGGTAGGGGAAATTGGCCCGGGCATCAGCAGGCAGTGGAGCTGCTATTACATTGTGGGGGCGGAGACGAATACGTATGGCAACCAGGTGATCCGCTGGGGGCATCTCTTGGTCTTTCTCCCCCGAGTTCTGCCTGCGAGTAGATAAATCAGCAGCCACAGCCTGAGAAGCACGTCACAACCAGGGGCGCAGACTCAGTCCACCAGGTAAGTCCACCAGGTAGCACCTAGAGGTGCTAGTTGAGGGCAGAGGAAGCTAGAACGGCGGCCAAGGATGGAGATGGTGAGCATCACCCTCTGGCCTTGCGACCAGCCGCAGTGACAGGGTGCCTAAAGGAAAAAAATGATAAACTATACTCCTTTAAAATGAAGGATTGTGTTCATCAAAACATACAACCGAGACATGAAAAGACAAGCCACGGAGTCAGACAACATATTTGCCATATGTACATCTAACAAAAGACTCACATCCAGGATATACAAAGAACGCCTACAGATCAATAAGAAAAATACAGCCAGTAGAAAAATGGACAGAAGTCTCGAACAGGCACTGTTTCAAATAGGATTCCCGAGTAGCCATTAAACACATGAAAAGTTACTCAACTTCATTAGTCACGAGGAAATACAAATAAAGCTCCGGTGAGATCCCACTCTGTACCCACTAGAAAGGCTGAAATTTGAGACCCTGGCAATATGTCGTGTTGGCGAGGATGGGGGGCAGCTGGAGCTCTCACACTGTTGGTGGGGGTGTGGGGCGGTCCCACCACCGTGCAAAACCGTGTGCCACAAAGCTGGATACACCTGTGCCCTCAAACCCCACAATTCCACCACGATACTAGGTATGTCCACTCCGCAGAACCTGCCAAAGGGGACATAGAAGAATTCTATCGCACTGTTTGAACTGGCCGCCAAACCGGGAACCACCCAATGTCCACCCTCAGAAGAATGGACAAGTAAATTGTGCGTGTTCATCACCACGTACACAACCCTGGTGGTTAGCGAGCCCTGAGCTCCGAGCCACAGTGTGGGCGCATCTCACAGACAGCGTGCTGGGGCAGGGACCTGGGCGAGAAGCAGCGCATTCTGTCTGATTCCGTTTGTACGGACTTCAGAACAAGCAGACCGGACCAGTGGCTTTAGCAGTCAGGACAGTGGTTACCTGGGGGGCAGTTGGTGACTGGAGCGGTGCGAGGAGGCTTCTGGGGGCTGGTCGTGCTGTACTGATCTGGGTTTTGTGCGCACCTGTCCAGCTGTGCACTGCGGGGGGCACACTGTTCCGCACGGTAAGTGGTGGTTAAGGCTATCTGCTTAGTGGTGAGTGATCCGGGCGCTGGTGTCCTCTGCCACCCGACTCTTTTGGGCCCCTGGATCGCCCGCTGGTCTGTAACCCATTCTCTCTGTCTCGTCCACGCAGTCGTGGACAGGACAGAGCTAGCCGGGACTAAGGCGTGCTTTTTGGCTTCAGGCCACGAGTTTCCTGGCCTCGATGTCTTGTGATGAATGACCCTGGGGGTCCCAGCTCCTCACCCCCTGTTCTGGACGACAGCACCTTCCCCACCGCCGTGGACTAAAGCGAGTCCCCCTCAAGTCACGTGCTGAAGTCCTGACTCACGCCCAGGATGACCGTATTTGGAGAAGGGCCTTTGGGGAGGTCGTTAAGGTGAAATGAGGTCATAAGGGTGGGGCGCTGGTCTGCTAGGACTGGCCTCCCTGTTGGAGAAGGAGGAGGAAGCAGGGCTCTCTCTCTGTGCCTGCAGAGAAGCGGCCCCGCGAGGACGCGGAGAGGAGGCGGCACCTGCAAGCCGGGAGCCCTCTCGCCGCCGCCCAGGCTGCCAGAGTTGGTTGTGGTCGCCGGGTGGACTAGGACACCACAACCCAGGGGCAGCCCTGGGGGTGTAGTTTTCCTGTCCCAGGAGGGCAGGGGCAACTCCCTCTGCTCCCACTTTGGCCCGGTGTGGGCACCCCTCCTCCACGAGGGTGGAGGGTGTGGGTACAAGTCGGGCCTCGGAGACCCAAGCTGCTGGGCTCGAATTTCGGCTGCTCTTCTGGCTGACCTCGCTACCCAGCCTCCCTGAGCCTCTGTTCCCTGCTGTCAAGTGGGTCGATGGCACCTATGGCACCAGCTGCTGAGGGATCAAGGAGAGGATTTGCCCCTGGGAGCCCTGAGTGCGGGGGCCATCTCCACTGGATGACGGGCCCATCCAGGACCCGGGTCCAAGCCCTCCCCAGAGGCCAGGGGTAGAGGGCGGCCGAGGGTCTGGGGGATTGTCCCTTATCACAAGGTCCAGGTCATCATCACCTTCCGCACGGGGGGGGCAGTTGTGGCATTTGCCCATTTGGGGGGAGAGCACAGTTGTCCTGAGGGGAGCTACGGGGCGCAGGCATCCCATTCCTGCCTCTCTCTGTTTCCGCAAGAGGGTATGATGGCCTTGGTGCTTTGTTAGGCTGAGCAAGCCAAGCCTGGGGAAGACTCTGTTTCCTTGGGGCAGCAGCAGTGGTCTCTGTCCTGGCAGGCAGCTGGCCACTGTCCACTGCCCTCCCGGGCCTGGAGTCCTGCCTGCCCCCGGGGACTCCCGTTAGTCCCCTGCACAGCGCCTGGCCCACCGGGGCTTCTCCTGCTAGCAGACCCACAACTGGTCCTCACCCTGGAGATGTCCCCTGACCCCGACCCTTGGCCCCTGACCCTGGGCCCATGAAAGCTCATCATGCTTCTCTTCCCTGCAGGGTTCTGGGTAGATTCTGGATTTTTAGCTTTAATAACTGCAAATCTGGGCCCGAGGGTGTCCTGCAGAGGCCCTGGCTCTGGGTCCTTTCCTCGCTTGCGACCGAAGCACAGACCACGGCGGGCTGCGGGCTCGGTGTCTCCCAACAGCAAATAAATAAATTGATGAGGGCCGCAGCTCTCGGGGAGGCTGACACGGATTGTATTTGTGCAGTGGGAGGAAGAGATTTCTCTAAATTTAATTATAATTTAAGTGTAAAATATGCCTCTTCGGGAGTTTCTTGCCTCGTGTATAATTATTTCGCCCCTCTCTCGATCACCCGCATCACGACGCCTCTGTGTGCTGCGAGCAATTAATTTATAGGCTGGTAATAGGCTAAAACAATATTTAAAGTCATTTTGCCCAATGTAGCTTTTAAGGAGGGATCGAGATAATAGTTATTTAAAGACACAAATTTATCACTTTGGAGTCATTAAGGAATTTCTCCTCCCCGGCCGTCCCCTTCCCCGGGCACCAGCAGCAGCCTCACCCCTCACACGCCCTGGACCCCTTCGTCCCTCATCAGACAGGCCGGGCTCCTAGGACCCTGATGTGGCAGAAATGACACCGGATTATGCGTGGGCCCCCGGCCGGGAGTCGGGAGCTCGAGGAAGACAGAAGGCCACTGGCTCCTCATTAATTAAGTTTGGGCAGAATTTATCAGCCACCCAGGAGGCAAGGACTCGGAGGCTGGAGTTGCAGAAGTTGCTTTGCTGCCTGCCCGTCTTGGGGCAGGACGGGTGCAATCCATGGAATACAGAGGCGGTCGTGGAGGGGAGCCCACCGCCCAGGGAGGCTCAGCCTGGTGGGAAGAGAACGGTCCCCAGCGACTCAGAGAACCCACGCACAATTGCAGGGACTGTCGCACCGCGGGCAGGCTGACGACTGTGCCCAGGCTCTTTTTCTTCCCGAGGGTACGATTCTGAAGCAGTGACAACTCACGGAAGGGGCCTGGGAACCAGGTGGAAGGGGAAGGGAGGGAGGAGGGTGTCGGGGGAACATTGCCAGGACAAAGGGGAGCTGCTTGCTTGGTGTCTGGCAAACGCCTGCATTGCCTCCTGGGGAGGCCCCTAGATGTCAGCCTTCAGTCCCAGGGCCGTCTGTGGGGCCTGCCGAGGGGGACGCAGTCAGCTCGCTGGAGAAGGACCTGGGCTTTGGGACCAGATGGAGCTGGGGCTGGATTCCAGCTTCGCCTCCCCCCTCGGCGACTTTGGGAATCTCAGGAAACCCCTATGCACTGTGCCCGGGCGGTGCCAGCCGGGTTCTGACCTGCCGCCCAGAGCCCTGGAGGGCATTTGGTCACACACCCTTGGCAGAGCCGTAGGGTCCTCCCAGAGAGCACCAGAGAGGGACGTCACTTCCCTTCCTGAACCTCAGTTTCCCCGTCTGAACAGAGGGTGGATGAGATCGTCTCTGCCCGGTCTCTAAATTGTCAGACTGTCCTCTAGCTCCGACATTTTAGGATCCTACGACCAGGCGCGTAGCAGGTGCTCAGAAACCCTTGTGGTCATTTGTTTAGTCAACAAACCTGTGTGTGTGCCGGAGCCAGGCTCAGAGCCATCCTCGCAGGTATCTCGGAGCGAGACCCAGGCCTGGGCCCCCACTCTCCTCAGCGGGCACACGGGAGGGCTGTGGTGGGTGGGAGCCCAGAGTGGGGATTCCAGGAGGAATGGGGGTGGGGCAGAGGAGCTCCGGGTGGGCAGGGGAGGAGCTCCGGGTGGGCAGGGGAGGACCTCCTGGGGAGAGCTCAGCAGACGGCCAGGAGGCGAGGCTCATGGTGCAGGCCCGGTCAGCCTCAGACTCTCCTGAAGGTGGGGGAGAGGCCAGCGTGGGGAGGCGGGTGAGTGGGGGACACAGAGGAAGAGCAAGCCAGGAACGTGACCTTTGAGGATCTGTGATCCTGGATGAGCAAGGTCTGCCCAGCTCCTGATGCTCATGAGCTCCCGTGGAGGACAGAATGGCGGAAGGGTTCCGGCCACCACCCACCCCTCGCAGTAACGTTTGCAGCCCGGGCCCGGCGAGGGGGCCGCTTTCCACCAATAGTGGTGGCCACGTCCATGCGTCTTCTGCCAAGAGCCTCATAAAAGGACCCGGACTGGAAATCAATTCTTTAAAGCTGAAATCAATAACAATAACTAATATTAATACTGATTATCCTTTCTTATTGCACTTTGCTTGCAGACGGGTGGTAGTTAAGGACCAGCAGAGGTGGCTTAACAATGCTGGATGGGGCGGGCTGTCCCGGGGCCACGGGCCAGCAGCCCCACGCTGGACACCCCGGGTGGCCGGACGCCTCCAGCTCCTGCATCTGTGGTTGAACTTGTCCAAGGTCTGGTTACCTCGTCGTGGTCCCCACGTGATGGGCTCGTCAACTGCGCAGCTTTGGGTGGGGGAGCCCGTGACCTCAGCAGCTTAGGATGGGGGCTGCAAAGGGGCACAGGGGTTGGGACATTTCCCTGGGGCCTGCGTGCTCCTGGTGTTGGCTTCTGCCCATGGGGAGAAGCCAAGGCCCCCGCCTCCAGGGAGCCCCGAATGCAGAGTGGGGAAGGAGGGAGGGAGAGTGTCGCGTACAGAACGGCGCGAAAGACCCCCATGCATCCCCCAAACGGGGTGGCCCCGGCTCAGGCCAGCTCTTTGCGGGGTTCTCTTCATGAGGACAGCCCAGGGCTTTGGTCAGAGGCTACAGAGTGGGAGCCCAGAGTCGGGCAGGGGACGCCACCACCCACGGGGGTGCCCCGGCCTCCAGACACAGCCCTGGGGGCCTCGGCGTGTGGCACTGCAGCGAATACTCCCTCCGCTCCGAGAGGAAAATCACTAACTCCCACCTCCCAAGGGAGCAACGGAGGGCCAGCAGGGCCCCCCGAAGGCCACACATTCTTGGGGGCAAAGCAGGATGCAGGCCAGGGCCTGTCTGCCTGCCGGGCCCCTCGCCGCCCCCATGCAGCGTGCAGGGGGAGAGCAGGTGGAGGGCCTCACAGTGAGGGGGAGGATGGCGGAAGTTAACGTTTAGAAGCCCTGCGGGAAGGGGAGCGTCAGGCCTGGGGGGGTCTCCCAGGAGGGGGTCCCGCCTCTTGAGGGGTCCACCTGAACATCGTTATCAGCCTCTCTGGGCCTCAGTTTCTTCCTCTGTAAATGGAGCAGTGACAGCACCCACCTCACAGGTGACCCTGAGGGTCCCATGGGCTCACCCACCCTGTCCTCAGACTGTGGCCCCGCCCAGCAGACACCGCCCCAGGCGCGGCTGTTATTATTGTTACCGGTGTTGTTATAACAGCGGGCTGTGGGGCCTGTCTGTCCCCTTCTTGACCCAAAACAGAACCTGAGGACACCCCGGCCCTCGCCTCCCCCTGCGGCCACCTCCCCCCAGCTTCATCCAGCTCCGGAGAAGCCCTTCACCAGCGCCTTTTGTGTGAGACCGGCCTTGGCCTTCCCCACCCCCCCCACCGCGACTTACAAGATGCTCGCTAGATGGTGCTTTTGTTGGCCCTGTGCACAAGCACTTCAGAGAGTGTTCACACACAGCGTGCGTGCACACACAGTCCCATGCCACACTCCTGCCTTTGGAGGCACCATGTATCGAGGGAAGAGCGCCGAGGGGAGGGATGATTGCATGTGTGTGCACACGCATGTGCCAGTGTTTTGACGACACAATTGTAAATTATTTATTAGACAGTGTTAGGTGGCTGGGTATGTTACACAATTAGACATTTTCTGTGTCTAAGTTGGGAATCTCTGGAAAAAAATACATACTGCAGCGTAGGCCTGAAACATGGGAATCAAAGGAACGGCTCAGGAATAATTCAGAGGGAAGGGGAAAGAGAGTCACCTCGGGGGCCACAGAGACAGGGTCATTGGTCACTTAGTGAGCCTGAGCTTCCTAGCAGCCATGGCAAGTAAAGAAAGCAGTTTGAGTTTGCAGTTCTGGCCAATGGGAGGAAGCATTCACCCGGAGGACTAGTTTTCCTGGGGCCAGAGCCCAGCACTTGTTCATCAGACATTTCCTGAGGAAGGAGGACGGGAGTGCTCCATACTCAAGGGGCTTCTCCTTCTATGGCCCTCAGCAGAAGCAGAGGCATTTCCAGGAGACATGGAGTAAGCTGAGCAGACACTTTGCATCTCTGGCTATGGAGTCCCGTGTGGCCTCAGACCAGAGAGTGGACTCCAGGGACAGGACCGAGCCTGCCCTGCTTACCACCACGTTCTGGGGCAGAGCTCAGTGACCAGGCCTATCAGGAGCTGGGTTCACAACTGTGGGGTGAAGGAAGGGATCCCTTAGTCCCTCGGAGGCAGGAGGGATCCTGTGGGTGAACCGACAGCTGGGCCGGGGTCTCCGGTGGGCCTATGATGGGCTGGGCTGGCCTAGGTGAGAAGACGGGGCCCCTGTTGCTCTGTGACCTGGGAGGCTTGGGCTAGCCCTCAGGGTGGGGGTGGGCACACTTGGTGGCCGTGCCCACACTGAGCTGACACATGGGCTACAGATGTCGGCTGTCGGCTTTCATTCTTCTTGTGAATACTGGGCGGGCGGGGCGGAGGGCAGAGGGTTGGGGGATGGTCTCGAAACACTTTGTGGGCCAGGCCTTCACCTCCGGCCCGACACCGAGGCTCACGCTCGCCCCAGATTCCACAGCCATCTCGAGGGAGCGGGAGAGCAGGGTGGGAGGGTGGGCCAGCCTCTCCTGGCTTGGCAGGAGCGGGAGAAGGTGTTGTCCTCTGGGGCACTGGGTTTGTGCTTCTGTCACAAACCCCATCGTTTTCTCTTGAATTAGAACCGTTTGTGAGCCCATGTGCCCCTACCCCCATCCACACCAGGCCGGAGGGACTGGCCTGGGTCTTGGTGGTTTGGAAGTTTCTGGAAGGTCTAGCACAGTGTCTGGCAGAGAGGAATTCGCAGGAAGTGTTCAGCCAACTCTTCTCCAGAGTTGTTTGGACATCAGCCCAGGCCCTGAGCTGTGGGTGAGGTGGGGCCAGAGCAGGATGCACCCTACACCCCGGGCCCCCAGCCTACGGGTCCCGGTGCACCGAACCAGCAGGAGGCCTAGATTCTGGCCCTGGCCCTGCTTCCAACGGCAGCGAGGCGGTACCCGTCCCCCATCTCTGGGCCCCAGTGTTCCCATCTGTGGGAGGCGGACTGGGGGACAGCCCCGGGGAGGCCCTTGAGGGTGGGTCTCTATCCTGCACTGCCTTGGCTCTGGCTGCAGTTGGTTCGGGCTCCCCATGGGCTCACACTCCCCGGCCCCCACCCCAGCCCCCACTTCCGCTCTGGCTGTCCCCCGCTGCCTCTCGCGCCAGCCCACTGGGGCTGTGTTTACCCACTGTCCATCCGCCTTGATGTGGACAAACAGACTGAGGACAGGCTGCAGGGAGAGAAGATAAGACCGGGCCAATGGAGCAAAGGTGAAGACTCTGTCCTCACTCACCTCCCCTTAGTTTATTTACTGTCCCTGAACCTTCGTCTGCCCTCCCAGGGACACAAAGGTCAAACCACGGGGCATTTGGGAAGGCCCGACCTCAGCTCTGGGAACCCCGGGGGCTCAGCCAGGCTGCTGGAGAGATGCACAGAGGAAAATATAAATAAAAATAGTGCTGCCCACAGCAGCTTTGTATATCTGCCTGCTTCCCAAGCACGGGGCTTCCCTTCCCTCAAGTGTGTCCCCCAGCAAATTGGAGTTGTCATCACCTCCATTTGCAGACGAAAAACCTGAGGCTCAGAGAGGCTGCGCCACCCAGCCGGGAGCACACTTCAGTAACACATTAGGGTCGAGATTTTAATTCACGTTCAGATTTTGGAGTCCAGGCTCTGGAGGAAAGCACGGTGCTGTCGCTGAGTCTCGGAGTTGAGGATAGCAGCTGGCAGTGCCCCGGCAGCCGGGGGTGAGGCTGGGCCCATCCGCGCCCTCTGCAAAACACCCACTGTGTGCTGTGCCTGCCAGGGGCGCAGGCGGGGAGAGAAGGGAGACGTCCTGCTCCGTGACCCTCCGGCAATAGGGGAAGAGCTGACAGTGAGGGTGTCGAGGCCTCGTCGCTCGCTGGCCGCTTGCTCCAGGCTCTGGGACGGGCTCTCAGTCTGATTTCTTCCCAGCACTTCACGTGCATTCTGCTTAATCCCGTGTTGTGACCCCCACCCTCCCCTATGAGGCAGACATTGTGCTGTGCAAGGGGATCCCATCATCAGAGGCGGCAGCTGGTGCACTGGGGGCCGAGAGACGGCTTTGGGGTGGCCTGGGGCCACCAGGGCCTTCTCCTCTCTGAGCTGCATCGGGGACTTGGTCACCATCACGTGGGAGCAGAGTCAGGGAGCGGGGTTTTGGACCCTTCCCTAAGGGAGCACTTAGTGGCCAGGGTTGATGACGGGAGACCAACACCTGGAAGAAGCTTCTGGGGCACTGGGGGGACCAGGTGGGAAGGAAATGCCAGCTGGCCTCTGTGCTGGAGAGGGCACCGGGGCCCTCCCATCCCAGGAGCAGGTGTGGGTGGGGCTCAGCTCTGGACCTTCTCCCGGCGGAGATGGAGGCTACGCAGGCCTGGGGGCGTTTCCGAGAAATGTCGGGGACTGAGAAAGGGCCCGTGAGGGAGCTCACACCATGATGGTCCCGCCAGAGCAGGGGGTCACTGGATTTCCGTCTGCAGAGCTGAGCCCCGCACAGTCTAAAGGGACTCCCGTCTCCTTCCACAAGGGGACCTTCTGAGCCCTGCTTGTCGCAGAGGGACAGCCCCCCCCTTCCTGGGGCTGCTTCCCACCACACAGAGCCTCCCCCAGTGGAGATCCTCCCCAAGGCCTCAAAGCTTCCACGTCGGTCTGTGATCGCATTCGCCAGCCCCATTCCTCTCCCTCCATTTGCAGATGGAAGAGGGGCGTTTCCACGTGGGCCGAGGTCCCTCATCAGGAGGCAGAACTGGCCATACCAGGTCTCCCGCTCCCACGGGGGAGGGCAGCCACCCTGGGTTTCTTCCTGACTCTGAGCTCTGAGGGCTGCATACAGCCCAGCTTGTGTGGCGGGCATTCAGGGAGTGTGGCCCACAGGTTCAGAGCACGCGTGGTCAGAGAGAACCCAGCCCCCCACCTGCCAGCCATGCCACCTGCAAGGCCACAGGACCAGGCTGGGCCCCACTCCCCTAATCTCTAGAATGGGCTGGTAGCCTTTCCCAGCAGGGCTGTCCTGAATTAGCAGGGCTCCCCTGGGAGCCCGGGGGAGCGCGGGCTCACCTGCATAGTGCCTGGCCACGCAGGCCCCCCTTACTGTCGGTTGGCGGCTGTCCCTTGTCCCTTACTGACTGACATTCGACACTTGCCTGTTTGCAAGTGAGACTTGCTGGAGGTGCCGGGAATGAACCCTCCCTGGGAACAACCCTCAACCAGGTGTTGGTGGTTAGGCGCCCCCCCGGGAGGGGACAGTTCTGGGGTGTGCCCCACAGTCCTGTAGAGGCTCCCAGGGCACTGAGTCCCCAACAGCTGCAGCAGAAACCTGCTCACAGAAGCCCCCTTCTTGTCTTCCCGCCTCCCCGAGCCCCTCTTCCTTGCGCTGCCTGCACCTTCATCTGGATCTCCAGGTGTGCTTTCAGGGGCCACCTGGCTAGGAAAGAGGGCTGCTGGCTTATCATCCAGACCCTCAGGGCTGATTCTGGTGGGGGAGGGAGAGTGGGTGGGCTTCCTGGGGGAGGCATCCTTTGAGCAGAGTCTAGAAACAACTGGGGAAGGGAAAGTAGGAATGGGCTCTGTGCTCCTGAGACCCCCCCCATACACTGCATCCCTACCCACAGCTCCCGAGAGCTGGTGAACCAGGACAGCCCTTTGCCCCTAGTCCCTGGACTGGGCAAGATGGGACCCTCGTGGCCAGAGGGGATGAGGCTGCTCGGCCACGCCACGTGGATGAATTCCAGGTCGGCTCCTCTGAACCTTATTTGTACAAAGTTAATGTGGTGTCATTAGCAGTTGGAAAAGCTCTGGGAAGTTAAACATTAAGCGGTGTGTGTGTGCTGGGAAACATGGTCTCTTGCGCCCAGGGCTGATGGTCAAGGCCGTGGCCCTTGGTCTTGGCCTTAGAGTTCTCCGACAGACAGGCTTTCTAAGTGGCCATCACTGAAAGGTGCTCAGCCCGGAGCTCCATCTCATAGGGTCCACACTGGGCTCCAGCAACGGGCCAGCCCCTCCAAGAAACCCGGCGGTGGGGGGGAGCCTCTGGGGAGGGGAGCTGGTTGGGAAGATTGGAGCAGTGGCTTTCCAGAGTCTCCTGGGATTCCTGGGCCAGCCCAGGAAGGCTCCCCACAGGAAGAGGCGGCCCAGCCCCAACCAGAGACAAGACGACGTGGGGACGTGCCGGGCCCGGGGCTGGGCCAGCATGGGCATGTCTTTCCCAAGAAAGAGAGAGAGGTCCTCAGGCGGGTACCAGGTCTCACACGTGGGTCCACAGAAGGGAGGGAAGGGAGCAGCTCAGGTCTGGAAGGACAAGCAGCCTGAGGACTTGGTGGGTGGGTCATGAAAGGGGGCCCCGGCCACTTCTTCTTCCCTCCCTTCCTTCCCGTCTTCCTCCCTTCCTTCCACAAACACATCTCAGAAGCACCAGCTCTTGCGTTGTCTCTGTGCGGGGTGCAGCCGTGAACAGAGCTGGTCTCTGCCTCTTCTGGGAGCCGCCAGTCTAGAGGGGCACAGACAGGTCAGGCTGCTGCACGCGGTGCAGTAACCCTTCAGCGGGAACACACAGGAGGCATCACCTTTGAGCTGAGTCTGGATAGTCAGACAAGGGGAAGGGTATCACTTCTAGAACATGCCGAAGGAAGGGGGAAGGCGGCAGCAGGTGGGCACAGCAGGAAGGGCCGCGTGAAATGGTGCAGGGATGGTGCGCCGCACGACCTCAGCTCAAAGTCCTGTTGGTTACGTTCCATCCACAGGCAGTGCCTGTACCCCTAACTGTGTTGTATAAGCATCTGTTTTTGTGTCTGTGTCTGTCCTCCAGGGCGGGCATCAGGTTGGGGCATCTGTACCTCTGGGACTAGTGGACAGTAAGTGGTGGGTGCCAAGTGAATTCTGAATGGGCAAATGGACAGATGGATAGATGGATAAACGGATGGATGAGTGGGAAATAGGGTGGATGTATGGGTGAGTGGGTGGGTGAAAGGGAGGTGGATGGGTAGATGGATGAATGGATGGATAGATGGGTGGACAGGTAGGTGGATGGGCGGATGGATAGATGGGTGGATGGATGAGTGAATGGATAGATGGGTGGACAGGTGGGTGGATGGGTGGATGGATGAGTGAATGGATAGACGGGTGGACAGGTGAGGGTGGATGGATGAATGATAGATGGGTGGACGGGTGGGTGGATGGGCGGATGGATAGATGGGTGGATGGGTGGGTGGATGGGTGGATGGATGAGTGGATGGATAGATGGGTGGATGGGTGGATGGGGGTGGATGGATGGATAGATGGGTGGACGGGTGGGTGGATGGGTGGATGGATGAGTGGATGGATAGATGGGTGGACGGGTGGGTGGATGGGGGATGGATGGATAGATGGGTAGACAGGTGGGTGGATGGGTAGATGGATGAGTGGATGGATAGACGGGTGGACGGGTGGGTGGATGGATGGATAGATGGGTGGACGGGTGGGTGGATGGGTGGATAGATGGGTGGACGGGTGGGTGGATGGGTGGATGGATGAGTGGATGGATAGATGGGTGGATGGGTGGATGGGTGGGTGGATGGATGGATAGATGGGTGGACGGGTGGGTGGATGGGTGGATGGATGAGTGGATGGATAGATGGGTGGATGGGTGGGTGGATGGGGGATGGATGGATAGATGGGTAGACAGGTGGGTGGATGGGTAGATGGATGAGTGGATGGATAGACGGGTGGACAGGTGGGTGGATGGATGGATAGATGGGTGGATGGGTGGGTGGATGGGTGGATGGATGGGTGTACGGGTGGGTGGATGGGTGGATGGATGAGTGGATGGATAGATGGGTGGATGGGTGGGTGGATGGGGGATGGATGGATAGATGGATAGAGGGCTGGATGGGTGGGTGGATGGATGGGTGGGGAGATAGATGAGTAGATGGACGGATGGGTACATGGTTGGGTGAATAGGTAGGCAGATGAATGGAAGGGGAATTGGGTGGTCAAGTAGAGGGATGTATGGGTCCTTTTCTACCATTTCAGTTCAAATCAGAAATTGCAGACTTTCACGGGGAACCTGCCTCCCGAGCCCCCTCTGGGGGTGGAGGTGGCTGGCCTGTCTGTGGACAGCCACCCTGTTGCCTGCAATGAAGCTCCACAGGGCCTGAGTCTCGAGCTACTCTTGAGGGTCGTGCTCGCCAGACCGCAGGCTCCTCCTCACCGAGGAAGGTGGAGCCCTCACCTGGGATGCAGTTTCTGAGACCAGGGCAGGAGGGGTGGGCACCAGGATGGGCTTCTCCTTCCCTGAGCCGTCGAACGGAGGGAGAACGCCCTAACCACACGCACGCCCCGCAGTCTGACCTGAGGCTCGGAGAACAGGTTCGTAACCCCTCAGGCGCTGGAACCCAGAGGCTGGGGGCTCCCTGGGGTACCTGCCCATTAGTACTTAGAGAACCATCCATGCTCTTGTCAGTGGAACCTTCTGGAATGTCAGAAGAGGGGCAGCCTTTAGGAAGTGGAGAACCCAGAGCTGATCAACTGGATGAAGAACCCGCAGAAGAGTCAGCGGGTGTGTGTCAGCCGGGGCTGCTCTCCCGGGCCCCCACAGGGCCTGCTCCGGGCTCCTGTCCGCTAGGAACCGTCATGGTCTGTCTTCGCAGAAGGCCCTCCCCGGGGGGCATTCCTTCTAGCGGGGCTGGCTGTCTCTCAGGCATCCTGGGCCTGCTGTCTCACGCACATGTCAGGGCCGCAGGACAGACGCCGGCTAACGCAGTCGGCTCACCTTGGCGTCAACAGGTGATGCCAGGGTCACGGAGTGGACAGGACAACAAGACTTTGGATCTTTTTAGAAGAACAGGATTGCTTGTGTGTCAACTGGGCCCTGCCAGCCGTCCCACGTGGTGGAGGTGACCATGGCCTGAAGTGGGGGCAGTCCCTGAAATCCGTGGGGAGGGGGTTCAAATCAGGGACGAGAGCAAAGGCTTGGGCCGCAGATTGGGTCCAAATCCTGGCTTGGCTGCTGTCTGGCTGGGTGAATGTGAGCTGGTCTCAGCTTCCCGCCTGGATGGAGAAGCCCCCCCTCCCGGGACGGGGTCAGGACGGGGAGTGCAGAGCCCGTGCAGGAGCTGCGGTCAGCAGCGCTCCTCACGGTGCCGGGACCGCCAGACCGGGGCCAAGGCCAGCCCAGGTCAGCTTAGCGTGACCCTAGCTCCCGCTCCTCGTGCATGTCTGAGTAATGGGATTGATCTCGCCGGGCCCACATTGAAGTAAATAAGAAGGTGCGTTGTTGCAGACAGCACCCGTGTCCCTGTCAGACAGGCCCTGTTTGCCCCCTGCCCTCTGCCATCGTCCGGCCAGGAGGCTACCTCCCGCCTCCACCTGGTCTGGACGTCGGGGTGGTGGGGCCTCCTGCAGCAGGCGGCAGGAGGGCGAGGGTGGCGGTGCCTGTGGGGCAGCCGCGAACGAGCAGGGCCGGGGTGGGGAGCAGGCTATTAGGACTGTCCATAAATACGTGGAAATGTTATCTTCAGAGCTCACGCTGCTTCTTGCAGTGTTCACACATCACAAATTTCAGTTCCGTGCAACTAGCGGTCAACACCGAGCGTCCTGGGGTGGCCTGTTCTAAGTTAACGGTGGCACCGCCTCGGGCCTTGAGGTCCGGGGGCCCAGCCACAGGAGTGAGTGGAAGGAGGCCAGGGCCTCAGCTGGCCTCCTGCTCGACTCTGCACTCAGCGGGCAGCCACAGGACAAAGCTGCTCATGTCGAGAGGCTAGTTCTGGGCCAGGGTGCCGTGGGGCTGAGATGGAAGCTGAGGCCGGCGGCCCCGTGGCTGTCAGGAGGCTCAGCTCAGTGACACAGCTGGCACAGGCAGCAACTTCAGGTTTCCGAATGCACGGGTCCCTTAAGCCTGTGGGGTCTCCCCAGCTGTTCACGTCAGAGCTGAGGGCTCAGTGACCCCATGTGACACCTGGGCCCAGCAGCTCAGCCTTGTAGGTGACTGGAGCAGCCCGGTTGGCATCAGTCTGGCATCTGGAGGGGCAGGAGGGTAGGACGCTCGCAAGCCTCCTCCTCTGACCGCGGTCATAGCACAGAGGCTCGGGAGCTGGGCTCTTGGATGCATGGACAGCTCTGTTGTGAAATGGGGTAGAAATGAGACATGCCCCTTTGGGCATCTCAGTTTTCTTTTTTAAAGGTTCTGCTCCTCTTAGGAAATTTATTTACTTCTAGATTAGCTTTTATGTTGTGCTGACAGGAAAGAGGGCGGGTGGGAGGAGGCCTGCCAAGTGTTTTCCTTCTTCGCTCTGGGAGAAGCCCCAGTGAGGGCCCAGCGACCGCAGAGCCTTGCTCGCTCCCGACCTGGGCTGTGGAGCCTCGCGGTTAAGGAGCAGGCCTGGTTTGAATCCAGCTTTGCCATTTACTAGCTATGTGACCCTAGGCGGGGTAGCAACATCTCTGAGCATGTCTCCTTTTAAGAGAAGTGGAAATTCGTGCGCAGGTGTCAGGCCGGGAAAGGAGTGGCGCCCAGAACAGACGCTGAGACCGGGTCTCAAGGGCGTGTGTGCGCACGTGTTGGTGTGTTGGTGTGAGCGTGTGTGTGCATGCGTGTGCAGGACGTAAGGGGTGGGACGGGAGGAAAAGGAAGCAGATGGACAGCCTGTTCTCAGGAGGCGGCCACGCTGTAGGGGCGACAGCCGACAAGCAAGGGGACAAACAGAGATGAGCAGAGAGCGAGGAGGGGAAGGGGAGGCCCGGCTGCTGAGTCCACGCCTGAGCAGAGGCCGAGACACAAGCAGGTGGCAGCCCTGCCAGGGGAAGTGGGCACGGTGGCTGCAAAGGCTGGGCGCCTTTGTGGGACAAGACAACCACAGTGATCTCAGCCGGGGTGGGGGCGGGGGCAGGAGACACACCAGAGTCAGGCGGGGGTGGCCATCTCAAGCTGGGCCCCCAGACGAGCACGGGAAGGCTTCCTGGAGGAGGGAGTGCTTCAGATGGATCTGGATTGGTTGGCAGGTCATCTCCACATATCTCGGTGGGCCACCCCAGATGACACCAGAGAAGGAGGAGAGTGGGTGTCAAGGAAGCCCCTCTGGACTGGACCACTGTCATGGGGCAAGAGGAGAGGACAATGGTGGGAGGGAGACCCCTGCCCCACATCCCCCTGCCCCTTGAGACCTCTGTGCCTGCGCCCTGATTTCCAGGCCTCGGGCTGGATTTGGGCTCCATGGCCCTGCTGCGCTTGCCTATGACCATCCCAGTTCCCTTCCAACACGCTTCCTACCAGTTGGACATCTCGGCCCTCTGCGACCGAGGCACCCGGGGAATGCTGTCTGCCGTTTGGTCAGAGTCCGGTAGAAGGGGAGACGGTGGGCCTGGAGTGAAGAGATGGCCCTTGGCACCGGTTCCCCCAAGGCTGCAGGCCCTCAGGACGTGGTGTGGTCCAGCCCGGTCCGAGGCCCGGCGTGCCCTGGTCCTGACTCGCAGGGAATCCCCCAGCCCACTGGCCATGCCCGTGGGACCCAGGAGCCTCAGCGCGCGCAGCTGCACATGGGGCGGCACGGTCTCCAGTCACCCGGCATTGTGGCCAGTGCCCGGCTCTCCAGGGGGTCTGGGGCGGCCGCTCTGACGCTGGCTTTCCTTTCAGTCCGTCGTCGGCTCCCCCGGCCCCGGCCCCGGCCCCGAGCATTCGCACACTCCCCCTCTTTGGGCCACGCTGTGCTGGACTCAAACCCCCCCCCACTGAGGGCTGTGGGGGCCGCACAAGATCTCAAGAGCACCGTTCAGGCCTGGTGCCGAGGGGTGCCCGCCGCCCTGAGGACAGAGCCCACGCTCCTCGCCCTGCACGGTCCTTGACCACATTATGCTCTGGCTGCGCTGGCTGCCGTCGGTCCCTGGGGCGGATGCCTCTCTGCACCTGTGCCGGCGTTCCCTTGACCCCCCTCCTCCCCATCTGGATGGCTCCTCCCGTCCTTGCTGTCTCGCTTGGATGCAACTTCTTCCAGGCAGCCCTCCCTGACCCCCCACTCTGCATTGGGTCCCCCAACATGTGCATTCTGAGCTCGGCCAGCCAAGGTCCTGTCCCATGATGTCAAAGCCACCTGTCAAGGACCAGAGTCCTCGGGGGCCAGGACCTGTTAACACTCACTGCACCCTGCCTGAGTCTGCTCTACTCGCTGTGACCTTGGGCAAGCCCCTTCTCAGGCCTCAGTCTCCCTGTCTGCGAATGGAGGGCCCCCACGGCTCCATCTACTTCCTTAAAGGAAGGCTGCCCCAGGCAGAGGCACCAATCCAGCTCAGCGCCCAGGCAGAGCTGGGTTCAAATCCTGCCTCAGCTATGTGCTTGCTGTGTGGCCCTGGGCAGGCAGCTGAGCCTCTCTGAGCCTCTGTTTTGTCTGACTGTGCCTGAGGTGAGTGTTGTTGAGAGGAAAGGGATGATGGATGCAAGGCCCTTGGCCAGGGGCTTCCATCCAGGGAGGAGCTGAGCTCGCTTCGGGCCCACGCTGGTTACTTTTGTGACCACATCCCGAGACCCACTGAAGGGGCAAGAGGGACCCCAGACGTTGAGGGAGACGAGGCCCCTTGTCAGGGGAGCAGGCAGACTGGGCACCCCGGCCCGCAAGGCCCACCTTTGCTGCTGGCTTCTTCCTGCAGAGCCCTGGGTTGGAGGGGCCGCCCAGCCCGTGCACCCGGCTCTGCTCTCCCCAGGAACAAATCTGCTCCCCTTGAAAATAAGACAAACCCACGTGGAGCGAGCTCAGGCGCTGGCATTCGGGCAGGTGCACGGCCGAGAGGCGGCCTGTTGGTGTGTTCAGGAGCCGCTGTGGAGGGCCCTGGGCGCGGGTAAGGCCAGCAATGCAGAGAGGGTAACAGACCCCGGGGCCTGGACCCCAGGGAGTGAGGTCTGTCCCGTGAGTGCTACCCTCGCTCCTCACTGCATCCTCACGGCGACCCCCATCTCATGGAGGGCTCTTCTGAGGTGGAAAGAGGGCACCCAAGGGTTCAAGGGGAGGCGAGAACCCACCCCGCTCAGTGTCTGCCCCCAAGGAGCTCCCTGTTTGGCAGAGGAGAAAAGGCAAGACCCCCCAGACCCTCACGACCTGCCGAATCCTGAGCCCTGTCCCCTCCCTCCCCACCAGAGGGGACCCAGAGTCCAGGGTGTAGCCCCACTTCCAGCTTGGGGGGCGGTCATGGGGCCTCCCCGAGGAGGGGGCCATGTGGTGTCTCTGGTAACCTCAGTCTCCCCTCTGTGGAATGGGGACAGTGCAGAGTGGCCCCCCCAAGATTATTGCAAGGGGTCAGTGAGGTCCTGCCTGGAAGGAAGGACCCAAGGCCGGGCACACAGGTTGTGCCTAATTATTGCTCAGTAACAAGCGAAGGCTCCTGGAGCAGGAACAGGACAGACAGAGGCCGACAGCTGAGGCACTCTCCTTTGGGCCCTGCCCTGACCCCAGGTCTGGGGAGGTGGCCCAGCATGGTGGCCAAGGGCTCAGGCCTGGGAGCTGGAAGGCTAGGGTTCAATTCAGGGCTCCACCCGTCCTGGGAGGCCCCCAGAGCCCCGTCTCCTCCCTGTGAGGCAGGATGGCAGGCACCACCTCCAGGGGCCGTGGGGGGCTGGCAGGTGGGGTCACAAGAGAATTGGGGCTGTTGTCAGTGTGGTGGACCCCCAGGCAGGACCGAGAGAGGGTGGGGCTCCCCAGCTAAAGACAGTGACCAGCCTGGGCTAAGCGAGTGGATGAGTCAGCTGCCCTCCCAGCCCTGCACTTGCCCTGCAGTGGGACCCCACCCCCCCAGGACCTTCCACAGACCCTTTCAGAGTCTGAGAATTAAGCCTGCTCAGCATAAAGCCACAGAAGCACAGAGAGGATTTCCCCTCCCCTGCCTCCCTACGGCCCGGGCCATACCCCGCCTCTCAGAGGGTCCTAGCTTCCAGGGGTCACAAGGTAGGCTCCCAGTCTCACAGTGGGAATCAGGATCATACAGCTCCTTGCGTCCCCAGACAGAGCCAGGACCGCGAGGAAGGACAGGAGGCAGATACAAAGCAGCAGCAGAAGCATTTCCTTTCAGAAGGGCCTTCCCCATACGGGCCAGCTGGCTTTGATAGGTGGTGAGCACCCCGCCATGAGTGGTGACCAAGCAGAGATTAGATGGCCATCTCTCAGAGGTGTCATGTCACATTCAAGGAGGCCACAAAATGATCTCTGAACCCACGGCCTCGGCATTGACCTCTCGGCCCCGAACGCTGCGCTGCCCAGTGGACTGGTGTAGGCTGGCCCACCCTGGACCTCCAGCCGTTCCCCTCCTCCCACCCCAGGGCTCTGTCCCCTCCAGGGAAACCTGACCCTTTGGTTGCTTGAAAGATGAGAGGAACTTGGGTTTGATGTTTTGAAGAAGTGGCTTTTTATCAGAAAGCCCTCTGGGAGTCTGGGCCGCCACCGAGGAAATTATATCTGTTGTTTCAAGGAGGGGAGAAAACTCGGGCTGATGGTTATTGAGATTTATGGCTTCCCTGAGCCTAATTGCCGCGGCATCTTCTTAACAGTTGGCTAAGTGGTGCTAAGATGGACAACAAAGCGAGGTGGCAGCTTGCCCGGCCTCCCCCTCTCTCCCTCCTCCACCCTCTGGCCTCCCTACCCCTTCCCTGCCTCGCCCCCCCACCCATTGGGGGTGTCCTGAATGGACCACCGGGCAGGGGGTCAGGGCATCACTGCCCCATCTCGGGAGGGAGATGGGGTGTGAACAGCTGCAGGAGTTCAGGCCTCTGAATGATTTTTGTTCCTACTGCTGTTGGCTCAGGGCCCCAGAGGGCAAGGGGGACAAGGCGGAGGTGGCAATCCTGGCAGGCAGCAGGGCACGCTCTCACTTCCCAGCCGGGGTGCCCTGCCGTGTCTGAGCTCCTCTGAGCCTCCCAGGCTGGGAGGTGACGGCTGTGTTGCGGGGCGTGCTGCCCAGGACAGCACTGCGTTCGCAGGGGGTCCACACCCCCAGGATCTGCCCTGTGGAGGCAGAAGTGGGACCCAGGGAGCAGCTCAGGGCACACAAGGAAGAGCTTTCTGACTGGCTGCCTCAGTGGGAGTGAGGCACCTGTCTCTGGAGGCATGTAAGGGAAGCTGCATAAGCTCTGGTAGGGGCAGGAGGGGAGTCTTCTGCATCAAGGTGAGCCTGATCTAGGCTTGTTGGCGTTTGCCACAAGCCCTGCAGAGCTTCCGCCTGGGGGCCCGGTCCCCACTCCTCCCGCACGGCTGCCTGGCCCCTGCCTCCCTCCCTGCTCCCTGGGCAGACAGGCTGACAGGTCAGTGCAGCATGTCCGCCCTCTCTCTCCGCGACCTTCCCAGGCCATCTCCCCAGGGCCTGGGGTGGGCTAGGATTCATGTCAGGCCCAGAGCACCTGGGGGGAGGGCACTGGTGACCGAGGTTGCTGGGCAGCCCCCAGGGGTGGTGAGGCAGAAGCACTGTCCCCCCGAGGCTGGCTTGTGTTCAAGGCCACACGTCTGGAGGTGAAGATGGACGGGGCAGGGGGGCCAGTCAGAGCCCAGAGGGCAGAGTCGCAGTAGCACAGGGTTCCTGCGGGCAGCTGGTGGGTGCAGAGTCTCAGAGGGCCCTGAACAAGGGGCTGGGGCAGGGGGCCCCTCAGGCCCCCCTCAGCCCCGCAGGCACTTAGAGGGGCCAGCCACATCCTTCTGGGTGGCTGGGCAGCAGAGCTCACGCGCCCCAGACACGGGGCTGGGCACTGCCCATCCTGACCCCTGGTTCCCCCCAACATCCTGTGGCAAAGGTGGGGCCTGGAGAGGGCTGCGCTTCTCACCTCTCATAGGAGGAAGCCCCCCCTCACCGCCCCGTGCCTCCACTGGCAGAGGGGAACTCCCTGCCCCTCCCTCGGGCTGGGCCCTGGCTGGCGTGGCTGGTGGAGGTGAGCGAGGGCGGCCTCATGGGTGCTCCCCTCCAGGGCCGCCTGCTTTCTCGTGCTCGTGCCTGGGGCCCCCAGTTCCGGGAAGGAGAGGAAACCAGGGACAGCCCGAGCCCAGCAGCTGGCCCAGCCTGCCAGAGCCACCGCCAACCACAGACTCAGTTGTTGCAACCAACTGAGTTCTGGGGCAGTGTGTTACGCAGCAAAAACTGCCTCCTATGTGTTGGTGCCGTTCTTATCACCCAGGGCTACCAGTGAAGAAGCTGAGGCTCAGAGAGGTCAGCTCGCTTGCCCGAGGTCACGCAGCTTGCAGGTGGCAGATTGAGAGTCGAACCCAGACCATCTGACCTCAAAGCCTGTGCTCGGGGCCACAGTGTAAGTGCCGCTCTGCCTTTCGGTGGCTCCTGGGGCCCTTGGGGAATCAGGGGCAGGCCTGCGTGTCAACAGCCTTGGACAAGTAAGGGAGCTTTGCAGCCCACAGGACGCAGGGCGCAGGCCCTGGTCTGAGGGGACACCTGGGTCGGGGGGCCTTCAGCGGTCTCCCCTGTCCTGTCTCCGGATTTGTAGGTTCTGTAGCCAGACATCAAGACCCGACAACCTGTCAGACGGGCCCTGGTGACTCTGTCCTGGCCAGGACCGCCCCTCTTTGTCCTGCAACACTGTCATGGCCTCCAGCTGATGCCCCGGCCACGTCTCGCCTGCAGTCCAGCCTCCGCCCTGCAGCCCGAAGCATCTGCCCAAACCATGGATCCGACCCTACTACACTCCGTGGCTCCCCAGTACCTCATCCCACGAGGCCCTGCTGACCTGCACGAGCCTACCAGATCACCTCTCTCACATGCACACTCACACACACACACACTCACAACACCCTTACACACTCACACCCACTCACATTCGCACACTCACTCGCACACAACACACATTCACATTCACACTCATGTGCCTGTGCACCCCCCTCATATTCACACTCACAACACCCTCACACACTGTCACACTCACAACCACATCCACATGCACGTACATATAGTCATATTTATATACACACAGTACACACTCGCTCACACTCTCATCACACTCAGATTCACTCTCATACACTCACACATACTCATTCTCACACACACACACTCTCTCACACACTCACACACACTCAGTCTTCAGCCCCAGCGCCCAGGCTCGCTCCAGCTCCTGGCCTTCGTACCCATTCTTCCTCTGCAGGAACGCCCCTCCCCGGCCCCTGCTTCACCTCGGCTTGGCGATGTCACCTCCTCCAGGAAGGCTTCCATCCCGGCCTCGCCCAGCACAGCTTCCCACGTCTCAGCACATGTTCCAGGCATTTCCGTCATTGGTCACAGGCCCGATGCCAGGACACAGCAGGCGCCCATTCAACGTTACTGGATCCCTGTTTACCATTGAGGGCAGCTGGGAGGGTGGCTCAGGCCCTCCCAACCAGGAGTGAGGGGTGGTCTCCCTGGGGGGGCTCCCCAGGCCCAGCCTCTCTGGGTTCCTCTGGGCTTCCCCGCCCAAGGAGTCAGCGGCTGGCCGGGACCTGGGGGCTGAGGCCACGTGCAGTCTGTCCTCAGGGTCTCCAGCCCCATCAGCGGCTGTGGTCCCCACACTGCAGTGCCCCTACCTCCTCTCTCCCCAGGAACAGGATCTAGAGTAGGATCTAGAATATTCCTTCCCCCTAAGATCAGAAGCAGGCGCGTGATGGAGCCAGGAGGCCCGAGACCACACCGCGCCATTGCGGATGGTTAGCCCGTGCCCTGAGTGTGCCGCTCAGCACCCAGGGGTCCAGAGAGGGAGGGGTGAGGCCTCCCCGAGGCAGCGGCTCCCAGGAGCCCCACAGACCCCTACTCCCCACGGAGGTGGGGAATCGTCCTGGCCTACCCCAGTCGTCCGGGTGCGGTGGGCCCTTGTGGGGAGTGGAGGGGAAGGGCACCCGTCTTCAGGGAGAGGGTGCGGGGGGGTGAGGAGAGCCCGAGGGACGGGCAGCCTGGGTTTCCTCGAAGTCTGAGTCACCGGTCTCGGAATCTGGGCCTGACTCTGGACTGCCGGGTCAGGACTTCTTGTCTGGCGTCTTCACCTTCCCGGCTGGAGAATCTGCAGAAACACCCCGACTGTTCTTGGCTGAGACATGGGCCAGAGCGGGTGGTAGAGTACCTCCGGGCGGGATGGCGGACGGGCCCGGGTACAGGGCAGCCAAGGCCTGTGGGGACGCATGGAGCTGCCTGTTGTCGGGGGCTCTGTAAACGCAAGCCTTCCCCAAGGGCACGCTCACTGCCATTTTCTCTCCCTGCCGCCCCCGAGTGCACGGCCCGGGGGGAAGGAGACGTGGCTTTGCACCAAATGTGTCTCTACGTGCTCTGGGATGCTGGGGGCAGTGGCCTCATCATGCACCACGGCCCCAAGTAGGGCATGGCTTCTGGAGAGAGAGAGGGTGTCAGGGCCGACTGCAAGGCGCACCTTGGGGACAGGACAGCGGCTGCATCCTCACGATGCACAGACGGCCCCGCGAGCTTACGGGTGGGGCTTTGCTGCGGGGGTGTTCCGGCAGCTCTGGACTGTCATCCATCCCAGGTGGTTATTGGGCACCTGCCCCATGCCCAGCCCTGTGCTGAGTGCAGGAGAGATGGGTGAACAGGCTGGGGGAGTGGCCGGTCCGGCGACAGGGCGAGCTTTGCCTTCTAGAAAGCACAGTTCTGATGTCAGCCAGGTGAACAGATCACAGGGGCAAGATCACAGGCCGGAAGGGGCAGAATGTCCAGGAGAGAGGGGACAGGGGCTGAAGGGGCAGGGAGAGACTCACGAGAAGCTGTGTGCCTTTCATTGAGGACACTGGGAATAAAGGACACATCCGAGGTTTCTGTCCAAGCGGCTACGGGAGTCACACACCAACACCCAGCAATTCTACTTCCAGGCACGTGCCTGATGGAGATGAGCATCTGGGGCACCAGCAGGCGCTGGGGGCCACTTCAGCCTTGCCTGTGACAGCCCCGAGCTGGAGAGGACCCAAGCATCCTTGTGCAGTGGCACAGAGAGAGAAACCCAGATGCGGTCCCAGGTGGGGCAGCAACGCCTGCCCACAGCATGGCGGGGCTCCTGTGGGAGCTGGCGACTGCAGCCAGACCCGAACTGAGCAGCGAGCCCGTTGTCTAAAGTTAGAACAGCAAGAGGGATCCAAGGCAGTAGGAGTCAGGACGTGGCCTGGGGGCAGGTGTGGAGGGACGCGGGGGGCTTGGGGCCATTGCTGGGGTAGGAGGAGTTCTGTTCTTGCCTGGGTGGTGGACATGCAGAACGTGCTTCATGACAAGTCACTCATTTTGTGGGCACATTCCTGTATGTCTGTCGAGATTTCTGTCAGTCACAGAGCCATTGGCCCGTCTCCCTGGAGACGGGGGTCAGAGTCTCTCCAGTCTGGTCGAGGCCTCCCCCTCCCCCAGGTGGGGTCCAGAAGCCTCTGTGGGGGCTCAGGGGAGGGGAGATGGGGGTGTGGAGGAAACGATGCCCTCGGTGGGGTGGCCAGTCAGCGGAAGGGACCCCCGGAATGGCAGTGGCTGCTCAGCCTCCCCTTGGACCCGGCCGGCAAGGGCGCTGGGCAGCTGCAGGGGAAAAGAACGTTCTCAGGCTATCCGTGCCCTAGCTACCAAGGGAAACCTCGGGGAAAAGAAAAAGCTCCCCAAGCAGACCCAGCACGGGACACAGAAGCTGCCACTCAGGTGAGGCTTGGCGTCGGCACCCGGCGTGTGCGCGTGTGCACGTGTGTGTGCACGTGTGCGTCTGTGAGCAGCTTACACAATGCACACAATTGCCTCTAAAGAAACGGACGTGTTCTTTAGAAAGAGGATGCATTTTTGAATTTCAATTGGCTGTCTCAACAATGTCCGTTTAATTAGTGTGTTTTGAAGGGGAAATGAAGGAGAATTATAATTCATCCGAGAAAACGGTTGTACGTGCTCAGCTCTTCTCTCGGGTTCCAGAGGAGCCACCGCAGGTCCGGCAAAGCCTGAGCCCAGAGCCGTCCAGGCCAGAGGAGGGAGGAAGATCTGATGTGGCCCCTGGGGCTGGGGACGCTGAGAGAAGGGTGGGTGGGGTGACGCCCATCCTGGGTGCTGGGCAGAGCGCTGGGCGCTGGGACACGGCGGGAGCAGACCCTTGATGACTTCTTAATCCAGGAGCCGTGGGCGGTGGCAACCTGAGTCAGTAGGAGAACAAGGACCCACTGGAGACCTGGGTTCGAATCCTGGCTCTGCCACTGTTCCCTGCCAGAACTCACCTGGACCCGGCTTCCTCATTTGCAAAATTTGTAAAAAGGTAGTGATGACCATGAATCAAATAAAACGATGACCGGGAAAGGGCCTGAGAAAGCGTCAGGTCCTGGAGGAACGCGGCGGTCACGCGCCTTGAAGGATCCTGGGACCACTCTCTGTCCCATGGGGGCCAAGGGTTTGTCCAGTTTCTCTCCAAGTGCGAACACCCTCTCCCTTCCTAGAAGTGGCCAGGTGCCCTGGGGCAGGGGCCTGCGGCCTGTGCTCGCTGGGTGCTCCTGCGCGCCTCCTGATGGCTCGAGGCCACATTGCAAGGAGGCCGGCTCCCTGCAGGTTCCCCCCCACCTGCCCAAATTCCTGCTCCCACAAGGGGCTCACTCCACTGGGCTGAGCCGCCCGTGCAGCCCGGGTGAGAACACCATCGCTCTCTGCCGGGCCTGTGGGGTGCTGGCCACGCCACTGCACGACTCTTCTCTCCACCCCTCAATAGCCCGGGTCTCCTCCCCAGGTTCTGCCCCTCCCAATGGGACCCCCAGGGCTGTGGCCTAGGCTGGTGGGCGGGGAGCCTTAGGTTTCTCCCTCCCACCTGCCCGCCGCTCCGCTCCCCGGGTGCCAGCCTGCACAGTGTGCCAAAGGTCTGTGGCATGTCTTGCCCAATGCGCTCGGGAGATGAGCTCATGTTGGAGGGGGTAGCTCAGGGGAAGGAGCGGGGGCCCCAATTTCCAGAAAAGCAGTATGCCTTGCTCAGGAGGGTGCCAGGCAGTCGGCACGTCCGGCGTCCCAAAGGAGCCCCCTCCACTGACAGCCTCACTGCCCAACGAGGCAGCGGCTGCCCCTTCCTGAAGGTCCCCCAGGCAGACAGCCCCTGGTTCAGCAGAACCGTCACTATTCCTCTGGGAGGGGAAGGAGCTGGAGGTGCTGGCCTGCGTCGGCGTTGGCATCGTTGGTCATGACTGGCTGGCTTCAGTCCCCACTGTGACTCCAAGCCCCTAGCTGCTCTGAGGAGGCGGCCACACACAGGGGATCCCTGCAGAGCCGGGTCCCGGGGTGCTAGGGACCCCAAGCTGCTATCCCCGCTGTGGGCTCCCTCTGTCAGTGCCCTCGGCCCCCCCAGCCTTGGGCAGCCGTTCCCCGATGGCTGGCCTGCCCACCGCCCCGTCTTGCCCCCTCCCTGCCTGGGCTGCTGGCTCTGCCAGGCGCTATGTGCCCTGGGCTCCTCGCAGCTGCCTCCCGGGCCGCTGGCTTCCCCGCTCCCATTGTTGGCACCTGGGAGGGCTCCAGCTCCATGCCGCATGAATAGCGCTGCTATAACCATCTTGGCACAAGCCGCTTCTTTCCCCTCCCGATCACGTTATTTTCCCCTTGCAAGGGTTTGGGCTTTTTCCCCAACACGTTTGCTTACGCACCCAGGAGCTGGCGGGATGCCTCCTGGGAGAAGCTGGCGGGCACCCAAGCTGCCGAGCCGCGGCCTCCTGCTGCAGATCAGCCCATCCTGGGTGCACGGGGCTTCCGCCTGCATGCCTGGCATGCGTGTCCAGCTCTGTGTCCAGTACCGTGTATGCACATGGCCTCAGTGAGGCGAGGACCAGCATCTCCATCTCACAGATGCAGAAACTGAGGCTGAGAGGGTCAACACACACACACACAGGTGCCAGGGGCAGCCGATTTGACCCAGGTCAGCCTGACTGCAGGTCAGGGGTTGCGACCAAGACCCCAACCTGGCGACCTCCTTCTGCACACAGAGTGTCCAGTGTCCACTGTGGCCCCTGTCTCCCTGGCCTGGAAGGCATGTTCCACGTGCTGCCCCATTCCCCAGGAAGTGCAGCTCCACCGAGCCGTGCCTCCCCCTGGCCCGTCTCCCAGACTCTTCACGGGGCGCAGGCCCTCCAAGAGGCAGGATCACCCCGGCTGGGTCATCTTGGGCACTCGCCACTCGGGGGTGGTCTGAGCAGCAGAGAACTGACTCCCTGGAGGCAGGCCATGTCTGGAAGGCCACTGCTCTCCCTCCAGCACCCTGGCCCCCACAGACGGACAGGTGGACGAATGGACAGATGGCCGGGCAGCTGGTGCATACTCAGTGGGACGTGTCACAGAAGCCTCCGGAAGTGCTAAGGGTGTCCTGAAACGGAGACACAGTGTCCGAGGGGAGGGGGGAGCAGACTGCACGCCCTGGCCGCATATGAGCGGGCTGAAGGCCCGCTTGTGACAGGACTCACTCCTGGGAAGGACGTGACAGACACACGCCCCGTGCAGCCTGACCCTCTCCTGCACCGTGGCCAACGCGACCAACGAAACAGGGCTCCTCGTCCCGCTGAGCCCGGCTCCCTCCCTCCCTGCAGACAAGACCCTCAGATTGCAGTGGGTGCTGGAGACCTGCCTGGCCATCAGCTGCAAGTTATTATTGAAAACTTGGTAATTGAGACCCAAATTTGCCAGCCCCACCAGCCCGCGGGTGTTGACAGAGCCCCCAGATGGGGCAGCTCAGACACACGCTCTGCTTGCTCCCACTGCCCGCCTACTGCCCTCATGGACACTGACCGGCCCCAAGGAGCTCGGAGTCCCCACAAAGGCTCCAGGCTGCCAGTCGCGTCCCAGCCCGGCGCAGGTGTCATGCTGCAGGTAGCCCAGCCACTGCACCAGGCAGATGTGCTCACACCCCGGGGCTGCAGGAGCCCTGGGTTCCGGGGTGCACTCTCCAGTGGCGTGCGCTGGGGGATCTGGGTTGGGGCCTGGAACCCTGCGTTTTTCACAAGCAGGTGCAGGGCTCTGGGGCAGGCCCATGTGAGAGCAAGGCCTGGATGGTCCACACTGCTGGCTGGGTGCTGCTCGTACCCCCTTACCCCCCATGGGAAATCTCTTCCCTAAGCGAAGAGCCAGCCACCCGAGGGTCCCCGGGCCCCACCAGCCTGGGGTGGGGTGTCCCTGCGATGACAGTCACAGCTGCAGGGTCCTGTCCCCTAGTCTTTCTCAAGATGTGTCCCTGTGGAGGGAGTCTCCCATTTTGCTCCCCCTGGGTGGCCAGGTGCTCACCCGGTGGGGCCTGGCTGGTCCTCGCCCGTCACTCTGGGTGAGCCCTCCCTCCCGCCACCTGCCCAGCTCCAGTCCTACCTGATCATGAGGCAGCCCACCTCGGCCCAAGTGGTCTTTCTGAGCCCTTGGTCACTGGGCCTCATCAGCCCCACTTGGGACCCAGCATCCATCACTGTCCCCAAACAGCTGTATCATTGAAGGACCTGCTGGGCGCTCAGCTGAGGCCCAGAGAGATTCCTGGCTGGGTGTCCATGTGACCCCATGTTCAGGAGGTTGAACCACTGGCTCTCAGTTGCCCCCTCGAGTCTGAATCCTGGCTCAGCCCCTTGGAGCTGTGTGACTTTGGGCAGCAACTCGGCCTCTCTGGGCCTCATTTCCTTCCCCTGTGAAATGCACAGTCATGCACCTGCCTCCGGGGTGTTGGGAGATCTGTGGGAGGACAGAAAGCATGAGGCACAGAATAGGCCCTTTAGGGCGATCATTTGCCCTGTGATGTGGGGACAGCGCCCTCCGTGGAGTGCGGGTATGAGTTGGAATGAGACAGGAGGATGGCAGCCAGCCGGCCGGCCTCGGGGCCAGGATGCAGGCCTACCCACAGACGCGCTCTGTGCTGGGAGCCACCGCCCGGGCCACCTCCCAGGTCGGGCCCACCCGCCAGCCCGCTGCGGCTGCCCGCACGTCGCCTCTGCCCGCCAGGCTCCTGGCCACACACAGCCCGTGTTTCCCCCGCTGAAAGTCAACAGGCCGGTTTTAGCAAATGTGGAAGCCGCAGAACAGCAGAAAAGTGTAAACAAACTGTGCGGAGGCCACCCCCACCACCCTGCCTCCAGGATTTGGCTACCCTCTGGATTATTCCTTTTGAGCCTACCTTCCACTTGTGATCATAAAGGCCCCAAGCATTTCCTCTGCACTGGGAGCCATGCCCGGGGCCTCTATCCTCACGACAACCTGTGGCCTGGGGCCTGTTACGAAACTCATTTCTCAAATGGGGAAACTGAGGCTCCAGGAGGCCCCTGGGGGCCATGGCCCCTGGGTGTGAACCCCGGTCCACCCCACCACCAGCCAGGCTCTTACCCACCGTGGGACCCAGCAAATGCATGTGAACAGTGAGCGTATACAGAGAGGAGAAGGGGAAACGGCCAGATCTTCTGGCAGGTTCCAGCTGCCAGAGCATTTCAGAGGTCGGTGGGACAGCGATGCTAAGTTGCTTTCCAGAGGAGTGAGACGAGGGGACCAGCTCCTGTCGCCTGTGCCCAGGGAGGGGCTAAGGCTGCAGCTCTTGCCACGGGCCGCCCCACCCCTCCTATCGCCGTCAGGTGGGCTCAGTTGCGGGGGGCCCCTGTTCCTCTCGGGTTTGTCCTTTCTGACACAGCGGCTGCATGCAGCCGGGGCCGAGGCTCTGAGGAGCTCCCGCATGAATCACCCTGCGACCCTCCTGCCACTGGCCTCAACCCCACCTCCCTGTCCGCCCCCCGCCCCGCCTCCCCTGGGCCTGCCTTCCCGGCTCGATTAGCCGATTAGCAGCCTGCGCAGGGGCTGTCTTCCAGGTGCACATTCCTTAGAAAAATGGCTTCATTATCACCTTGGGCAGCTCGGAGTTGGGGGAGGGACCCGTGTGGCTGAGAGAGGGCAGGCGGGGTGGACGCCGCCTCCTGTCCCTCCTCCAGCGGCTGGGCCCTGGGGGGCAGGAAGGCCTGGATCCCATGCGTTCAGGGCCCCCACCCGGGCCGGCCTGACGGAGACGGATCTGCGGGCCCGGGGGCTGGAGGGGAATATTACATTATGATAACAAATCACCGCACTGATTGGAACTTAATTACGTCTCTTTTATCTTGGTGACAGTCACGCACCTGGGCTCCAGCCAGCTGATGGGGGCGCGGGGGCGGGGTCTTAGCCCCTGGGGATTAATGAAGCTGAGCCCCCCCACCCCCCGCACCCTGAGGAAGCCACAGCCGCCCCCTCCCCCTCTCTGGGGCTAGGGAGACAAAGGGGGCTTCCCCTGCAGGAGAATCCGAATCATCAGGGTCTTGGCAGAGAGGGTGGGTCAGCTCAGGGCAGGGGGGTTCGGGGGTCTGCCCAGTCCTTAAACAAACACAGGGGCAGACTCTGGGGCAGAGTGGCTGAGCCGGGGCCTGACCCCCGAAGTGAAAAGCCACGTTGCCAGAACCTCTCGCCCCCGCTGACCACGGAGCAGCCCTGGGACGAAGGGTGTCCCATACGGGGCCAGCAGGTGGACAGGTGGACTCAGATGGCTTCTCCATACCCCAGGATGGGACAGGACAGGACAATGGGGTGAGACAGGTCTGGGGAGGTGGAGCAGGCAGCACAGGCTCCCAGGAGCAAAGACTGACAGTGGCCAAGTCCCGTGCAGAGAGTAGAATCCTACTAATAATCACCTTTTGAGGACAAACATATTCCATGGACTTTTCCGGAATGGCTTTAATTTGAGAAATTTTGGCCCAGGAGCCAATGAAATCCCGATATTCTGGAGTTCCCATTGCAGCCCTGGGGCTGCTTTTTCCAGCCTGGGGAGAATTCAGATCCCGGAACGTGAGTATTAACCACTGGGGCCTTGGCGACGGCCTCGCCTGGGTCCTTGGTGAACGGCAGGGCCCTGGGCGAGTCATTCTGGGTCTCAGTCTCCTCATTTGGAGAGTGGAGTGAAGACCCTGAGCCCCCAGGGCTGGCACAAGGCTATGGCGTTAGAGCCGTTTCAGTTACGTGACCCAGGGCAGGGGTCCCAGGACCAGGTCCTTACAATGTTGACTCACTGAAGCCTTCAGCGGACACTACGAGGATCCAGTTATTGGCCCCACTGTACAAATGTGGAAACAGACACAGAGAGGTAAAGTCCTCTACCCAAGACCACACGGCTGCTAGGTGGCTGAGGCAGGACCTGGGGAGTAGGGCCCTGGTGTCTGCTCTCCAGGGCAGCTCCCCTGTCTGCGGAGTCAGGTGAAGCGCAGGTGCCTGAACAGGCAGATGCTGTGGGTATTGTTATCATCTATACGACAATGCTTCATTCATCGAACATCAAGGATTCTCTCTGCCTGGCGAGACATGGGATAAACGTGGAGGAAGCACATATTTGGGTTGGAGAATATGGTTCCCATGCCGCCCGGGGCCTGGGCTCATGATCCAGCGCGACGCAGCCCCGGGCCTTTCCTAACCCTCTCTGGCCTCTCTTGGGGTAGAGCTGCTCTGGGAGCTTCTTTGCCCTCCCCTGGAGAAGCGGGAGTTTGGGAGAGCATTGTCACCTGAGAGGGTGCCTAAATCCTGGGCTGGAGGCCCGAGGGGCTGTGCACACACTGTCCCTCGCAGCTCCCAGGGATGGCTGCCCAAAGGCTGCCGAGGGCGCGCAGGCGTTGGCCTCCTGATGGACGTGCTGGGGCGACCCCGGCAGAGTTAACACCGTTTCATAGACTGGCTGATGGCCACTGAGTCATCGCACAGGGCGATCCGTCAGCCAGGCGGGCGGCTGATGGCAGGAGCAGAGGACGATGTCATTGCTTTGGGGACGGGGGACGGGGGGTGGGGTGCCTCCATCTTCCACCCAGTTCCCGGCAGGGGCTGGACATTGCTGTGTGGGGAGGGAAGGGGGGTAGGCGATTCTGCTCCAATATGAGTGTTCACGCAGTACACATGTGGGTCTGCGGGTGCGCCCTGCAGATGCGAGTGTGCATGGGGTGCACATAGGCCTGTGGGGTGCGTGTGTGCTTGTACCCTGAGTGTGTCTGGGACACCCAGGGGCCCGTGCAAACGTGCCGTTTCGGCCTGTATCTGTGGCTGCGGTCCACATGTGCATCTGAGGGTTTGCGCGTGAACCACGCTCGAGGGAGTTGAGGCATGACTGAGTTGGACAGGGAACCCCCATCTGTCATCAGATCTGCTACCAGCCAGATCCAAGCCTCGGTCCCCTGATCTGAACACGACGATGATGACAGAGCTGAGGATTCACAGAGACAGGATGAAGCCCTCACGCGGAGACACACAGAGGCCTCTGCACACGGAGCCCATGTCATTGTCGGTGGCTGCATACACAGAGCATGTGCTGGGGTGGTGATCGGTCAGGGTTCTCCAAAGAAACAGACCAATTGTGTATGTGTGTGTGTGTGTGTGTAAAGGCAGAGAGAGGGGAGAGATTTGTTATAAGAAACTGAGTCACGTGATTATAGAGGTTGAGAAGTCCCACGGTCTTCCCGCTGTGAGCTGGAAACTGGAGAGCCGATGGTGTGAGGTCCAGTCTGAGTCTGCAGGCCTGAGAACCACAGAGCTCATGGCATGATCCCCATCTGAGGGCAGGAGGAGACCCATGTCCTAGCCTAGTGGTCAGGCAGAGAGAAAATTCTCCTTTTCTCAGCCTTTTTGTTCTATTCGGGCCTTCAACTGATGGGACGAGGCCCACCCACATGGGAGAGGACAATCTGCTTTACTCCGTCCACCTTCAGATGCTGACCTCATCCAGAAGGGCTCTCACAGACACACCAGAATCACATTTAACCAAATACCTGGACACCCCACGGCCCAGTCAAGTTGACACGTAAAATTAACCATCACGGGTGGGTTGGTGCACAGATGAGTGGCAGCTCATACCTGCTTGTGTGGGCTTGTACATGGGTGTGCAGACGTGTGCGAGCACATCGATTTCCTCGCTATGTGCAGATCTACACACTTGTGCATGAGCACAAGTGACTAGGACTGTGAGTGTGCCTGGGGGCCCACCCTGTGCGTGCAGATGTGTGTACGCTCACGTGCCCACACGTGGACTGTGGTGCAGCCTTGTCGCATCTTGAGACCACTGGTTAGTGGTGTAATTCCTGCCTGCTCGGCTCCAGTAAGCTTCTGGTGGCCCGGCCGTCCCTGGGCCGCTGCGCAGACACTGGCGTTGAGCTCAGGGGTCCTGGTTACACCGGGGGTCCTGCTGGGCCTCCACCTGCCGATGGGGATGCTGGCCTCAGATGGGCTCTGGAACAGCCTGGAAGCTCCAGAGAGGCTCCCTCTGCCCCAGCCACCAGCGAGGGGTGGGCACACACGCAAACAGAATCGGGGTGCCCAGAGGCCACATCCCCGGCCGCCCAAAGACGGCTGGCAGCTCACAGCAGCCACCTGCCACGGCCTTTCACTGAGGAGTAAACCGAGGCCCTGCCGAGACAGCACTGACCTGTCTACCCTCCAGCTCACGGCACTAAATTTGTTCCTGACGCACAAGGGCACTGGTCTGGGGCAGAGGCGGGAGCCTGTGCCCGGAAGCACCTCCCAGCCGTCTCCATGGCGCAGTGGTGGGGGCGGGGCTGGCACGGAGTCAACCCTCCGCCAAGGAGAGACCAGAGGCCACTACCACCCTCCTCTGTCCAGCCCCTCCAGGGCCTGCATCTCCATCTCCTGTCCTTTCCCAAGGAGAGGCAGCCGCGGCGAGTGAGCCGAGCAAGTAGACTTTCGGAGCCCTGGTTCCAGAATGGGATGGGCCAGGGTTTAAATCTGAGTCTGGGGGCTTTGGGAAAGTCGCTTCCCTTCCCCGTGCCTCAGTTTCCCCACCCTGCCTTGGAGGCCTGGGAGAGCATCAGTGACCGGGAGTTGAGAAGCTTGTACGGTGTGAGCCAGGTGGAGGCTGCGGGCCCCCGTGCCTCCAAGGTGCCCTGTGGAGGAGAGCGCAGCGGGGTGGGGGTGGGGGGCCGGGAGTCGCTTCCCAGCTTTGCCTCTCAGGGTGGGGAGGACTCAGTGAGGTCACACCATGACTAACGCTTCTTGTGTGGGTGGACACACTTGTGTTGGGCGGAGGGGATGTCACAGGGCATCTCGGGACCCAGGTGTCCTCATCTCAGTCCATGGGTCCCTCATCCCGTCTGCTCAGAACCAAACGGCTGTGCTGAAAGGCCCTCCCCGCTGCCACTGTGAACTGCTCCTGGAATTCAAGACGGCTGGACGTACACCACCTTATGCTGCCGTCCTTCCCCTCCGAGGTCTGGAGGCTGGCGCACAGGACGCCAAGGCCGCCGTAGGCCACCCTGGTTCCCTCCCTCCCCTGTGACCCTGGGCTCCAGGCCGAGTGGGTCCGAGATCAAGGGCAGATGGCTCAGGATGGTCCTGGTGGGGCCTGGGGGGCACATAGAGGCTGGAGGAGGTCTGGGGCATTCTGCTTGGTGATGCCCCTCCCCAGCTCAGCGTGAGCTCTTGGAGACGCAGCTCCACCCGGGGAGGAAAATCACCCACGCCTTCAAATTCAGATGCAAGGATGAAAGGCGAGCAGGTCTGGGGCTAGTCGTCCAAACCTGAGGTGGGGGGCTGGGTCTGGGCTTTCCTGATGAGGCCCCTGGCAGTCCCGCCTCGCCTGGCGCCCTCCCTGACCGCCCTCCCCTCCTGGGACCCCACCGGCCCCGACCCCATCCCGCACTCCAGCATCTGTGCTCGTCACCACCTGGGTCCTGCCTCTTGGATTCAGCGCTGGTGCCGTCTGTGCAGCTCACTGCCATCCCCGGCGCCTCACTCTGGGCACAGCCGCCGAAGGCATCTAACGATCGTTGGCTGAATGAATGAATGAACGAGCGGACGAGCGTGTCTGAGGTCTGGGGCTTGCTTCCCCTGTGTTCTCTCTGGTTCACTCTGGAGCCAGATCCTCGTCTTCTGCAGCTCTCCCTCCCACACGGCCACCCCCCCACCCCCAGCCTCCTCTGGGAAGCCTGCCACACGGCCCTGCATTGTGGGTTGATCCAGGTTGTCCCCCAGGCTCCAGGCTGCTGTCTAACCCGCCTTCCGTCACCTTCCAAAGAGACGGTCTTGTCCCTTCGGGGATGGCGGGGGCTCTGGCTGTCCCCTCTGCTACGTGTGCCTCTCCAGAAGCACCTGCTGTGAGTGGGGCCCAGGGAGGTCACACAGCCAGACAAGGGCGGGGCCAGGGGGACCCCAGGCTGTAGGACCCCTGGGCTGTGCTCGTGCCCGGCTGTGGCCCACTCTGTGCGGACCCCGGTGCCCAGCAGGTGCTCGTCTAGCTGCTTGTGCCTGGGCGGATGCGCATCTTCACCGACGGGAGCGAAGGCAGGTCCGTCAGTTCACATTGGGATGAGGATCCTGTGAGGCCTCCACCGTTGATCCATAGCTGGGTGGAAACACATAATTGCAAACACATGTGTCAGGATCTGTCCGGGAGACCCAGGTGGGAGGCAGAGGAGGCACTGGTCAGGGAGGGGGTGACGCTGGAGCCGAGTTTGGAAGGAGGCATGGGGGTTCCTATGGACCCAGAGCCAAGTGGAGGGGTCTGCAGTGGAGCAAAAGCGGGAGCAGAGAGACAGCCGTGGGGAGAGGTGGGGCCAGGTCCCGGGGGCCTCTGGTGCCACGGGAAGGAGCAGAGGCCACCGGGACCCCAAGTCTGGCACAGCTGTGGGGGGCTGATGAGAGGATCCTGGCCTTACCTCCCACCCCCGCCCCAACTAGGGGCTGTTTCCATGCACGCATTTCTGCCTCAGTGGGTTTCTTTCTCCTGTGGCATTCGTGTAGGATCTGCTGGCCAGACGGCCCCTCGCCCTGCGCCGCCCCCCAGTCCAGAGTGGAAGCACACCGTTTGCTCATACACGGAAACTTGCACCGACAGGCTGCCACGAGCCGCCTTCACATCCAAACCCCTGTTTCGGGGGAGAACAACACAGCTGACAAGAAGGGAGGGAGAGGGGAAATTCCATTTCCACGCGCCATGGCGGCCCGAGCTCCACGCCCCCCAGGACATGAGCTGCAGCCGGCAGCAAGACGAGCAATGTGGATCTTCCGATTTGCCTGCATCCACGTGTGGGTGCTCCTCTGTAGCTGGTTCCCTCGGGCCAGCGCCCTCGTGCTCACGGTGGGGTGACGGAGGCCCTCGGGGCTCGGGGTCCGGTGAGTCACCCTGGTTTCCATGTCAGCTTTGCTCTGGCCGGCAAGCTGCCTTGGGGGATGGTGGCCTGGCTGGGGCAGGAGAGATGGGGCGAGCCCCTTCCCAAGGCGCCCATCTGAGAACGCGAGTGGGAAGAGTCCCACATCCCGTGCCGTGTGGACGCTGCCCCGCACTCATGTCACCCCTTCCGGCCGATGTCCCTGGCCTGCGACGTGCAGCTTCACCCACCCGGCCTGGGAGAACCTCAGGCGCTGGGCGGGAGGGCTGTGGTGGGCATCCTCGCACAGACCCTCTGGCTGCCTGCGTCCCTTTTCCCTTCACCGCCCCGGTTGCAGCTGCAGTGAAGTCATCTGGGCCGTGAAGGCGGCACGGGGCCACGTCCACCCCCCGCCATGACGCTGGAGGCAGGGGCTGCGGCTGGCTTGTCCTCCTTGTCTCCCCAGCCCTGAGCAAATAGGACCAGAGCGAAAATGAGCCGAGCGGACGAGTGAAGACTGACAAACACCCCCAACCTCCTAGAGGCTGCGAGGGGAGAGGAGTTCATTCGATACATGGTGTTCCTGACGGCTCAGGGCGACCTCTGGAACCCAACCCCGGCTGGAAACGGAGTTTCCGGATGATGCTAGGAGGATAGTTTTCATAGACATCCGATCTCCGAGGACCTGCCCCAGCCAGGTGGAAGCGGGCGGCCTGGGTGGAGGCCTGGCTTCCATCCCTCGTGCGGTGGCCGTCCCCTGGAGGAGGACACGTCCGCACCCTGAGCCTCAGCGTACCCCAGTCAGTGGCTGAGGCTGCAGGTGTGAATCTCCAGACAAATCTTGCACAGGCGTCCTATATATGGAACAAAGAAAGCAGCTGCCCCGCTGGACCGGGCCAGGAAGTGGGGACTTGTCCTGTGGCCAGCCTCAGCATTCTCCAGGGCATCTATGAGGAACTCCAGGCCACCACCGGCCAGGCTGGTTGGATCTGGGTGGGGTTGTGGAGCCTCACTTCCCAAAACATGCTGATCGTGACCTGTGTGTGCCAGGCCGAGTGCTGGGCACGACAGGACCGGAGAGACGCTTGCACTCAGCCGTCTGAACCAATGCTCCTTAGAGATGGTTCTTCCTGGATGGCATCCGTGATGGAAGTCTAGGTGTGGCATGGAGGAGAGTGGGGGCAGCACCTCCCATCTGGGCCCTCCTGGGTGGAGGAATAAGACCACCATGGCAGGCAGAAGCAGGGCCCACGCAACATTGACAAGACTCCAGCTCCTTCCTGGGAGGACAGACGGGGCTCTTTGATCCCAGCAGTTCTGGGGTCACTCTGATAACCAGCTGAGGTTCTGCCATCATCTCCAAGACCTGCCAAGGTGCACTGTACCCTAAAGGGGCACAAGAGGATGCTGCACAGGAGAGGACGACGGGGCGGGACCTATGCTTGATGGCTTTTGGAATGAGGCACCGTGTGGGAGACAGACCCAGTAAGAGGTGGTGTCGGGCACCATATTCGGAAGAGCGCCATATTGGGAAGGGCGCCATGCTGAGGTCCCTGCTGGCGGTCCTTGGAGAGAGGGGTCGTCTCATGTCTGATTGCCAGGCTTTTTGTTCTATTCAGGCCCTCAACGGGTTAGATGAGGCCTGCCCACACTGTGGAGGGCAACCTGCTTTACTCAGTTCACTCATTCACGTGTTCATCTCGTCCAAAACACCATTGCAGAAACACCCAGAATAAGGTTTGGCCAAATGTCTGAGGACCCTGTGTCCCAGGCAAGTTGATAGATAAAATTAACCGTCACACTCGTCATAACGCATCTGCCTGCGTCTCCCTCGTCAGTGAAACAAAACCCTCTCCCCTGCCTGCACCCTCTGTCCCCAGCACTGACCCAGCGCGTACCAAATATGCCCCCGCCCACCCCTGCAATCACACAACTGCTTCTTGATGAGGACCATGCTGAAGCTCTGGGGACTCCACCTACCCTGCTGTGACTTCTTTTGGGGCCCCTATCCCCAGGGCGTGTGAAGATGTGAACTGACGGCACACCCCAGGCAGACCAGCCAGAACATGTCAATGAAAGTCCTAAATCCCGACAAGGTGCGGGGCCGGGAACCAGCCTGCTGCCAGGGGTGGAGTGGGGATGGGGGAGGCTGATCGCCGGTAAGGGGCAGTCCTTCCGGAGGACAAACCAGGCAGACGCCGCCAGAGATGCAGTGTTTTTGCTGCTCTCTTCCACCTTTCACCATGCCTAACCCCTGCCTGGTCCCGGGTGTTCCCCCACAACTGCATCTCGCTCGGCTCCCTACCAGCCCCCACATCCCCACCTGGCATCCAGAGCATCTTCCAGAGGTTCATACCAGACAACGACACTCCTCCCCTCCTTGAAAGCCTTCCACAGCTCCCTAGTACCCTCTGATAAAACCCAGATTATGTCATGTGACCGACCAGGCTCTGGGGGACTCGGCCGTGCCCGCCCTGCATCCACCCTGAACTCTACCCGCCAGCCAGCCAGAACCACTTGCTGCTTATGCTCAAGGCCTTTGTATAGGCTGTTCCCGGTGCCTGGTAGCCTTTTCTGACCAACCCTGCTCATCCTTCAGGCTTGGTGCCTCCTTTAAGAAGCCTTCCCTGGTTCCTTAGGCTGCTTAGGGGTCACTGCTCTGAACTCGTGCTGGCCCTAACACATGGGGTGTGACCCTAACACCTCTCCCCACAGGGTGTGAGCTCTGTGAGGCAGGGGGCCTGCCCTGTGGACCGTCCACCTTAGGGATGGCACAGCATAAAGATGGGAGGAGTCACAGGATAGGAGCCCCAGCCTCAGAGTGGGGAAGCACACGTGAGTGCAGGTTGGCACTGCGGCCTGTCTGGCGTCGCTGGCCTTGGTCTCAGACGTGTGGGACCGTGTGCCTGGGGGCAGGCAGGCTGGGCACAGCTTGCTGACCAGGCTGAATTATGGCCAACACCTGAAGGCTCCCACGGAAGGTAAACAGAGGTCAGTACTCGGCTGCTCAGCTGGGCTGGGCAACGCCACCACAGCCCCTGCCCTGCCTGGATGGCCTCTCCGTGTGTGCGGTCTGGGAGACCCTCCACCTTGATCCTTGAGCCGGCAAATCTCCAGCGTCCCAGGGGAGGGACAGGAGGTTGATCCGCTCAGCCTCCGCGTCCTGACTGCCGGATGGGGGTGTGCCGGCTTCAGGGCCACCAAAGCCCATTTGTGCACATGCTTCATGATGCACAGTGGATCAGGAGGGTCATTTTCCCAAAGCCTGGAGCCTTGGCCCCACGTGGCTATGCCAACACCTTTGTAGGGCACTGTTTCGAGAAGGGATCCTGTGTCCTCCTGCAGAAGCAGCAGCTGTCCCCGTGCCCAGCCTCCCCACTGTCTGCTTCCTTCCAAAGGACGGCACAGGCTCTGGGCTGAGAGGGTGGGGGCAGGTAGGGCCGGGAGGTGACAGGCCTGGCTGCAAACCCTGGTCTGCCAGCACGAGCTGGGCTGGGTTTCTTGCTCAGGGGGCGCTGTTGAAGTGTCCTCGGGCTGCTGCACACAGTTCCACAAACTGGGTGGCTTCATGCAACAGAAACGTGTTGCCTCCCGGCTCCGGAGGCGAGGTGCTGCAGGGATGTGTTCTCGGGGAGACCTGTCGGGGAGCGTCCTTCCAGCCTCTTGTGGCTCCTGGTGTGGCCGGCAGTGTCCGGCAGTCCTGGGCTCCCAGCTGTGTCCCTCCCACTCTGCCTCTGCCTCACGTGCCCTTCTCTTGTGGGTCCCCGACTTCACGTGGCCGTCTTCTCACGAGGACACCAGACATAGTGGATGGGAGCCCAGCCCACTCCAGCGTGACCTCCCCTTACCTAATTACATCTGCAGTGACCCCATTTCCAAACTAGGCCCCAATCTGAGGCTCTGGGGGGTTAGGACTTCATCTCTTTTTTGCAGGGGGACAGAATTCAACCCACAACAGACAATTTTGAGAGTCAAAGTTGCTAAAGGCCTTGCCCCAGCCCTGTTCACACTAGGTGGCCCCCGGGGTGCACGGGGACTGAAGTGGTGGTTTGGCTTCTCAGCAGTGGCTTTGCCTCCTGGTGAACGGAGGGCCTGGCCTCCTGTGTACAGGGCCAGCGTCTGGTTCTGGGTGGCTTTGCTCTTTTCCCCAGCACCAGGATGAAGTCCTGAGCTGCCCCACGTGGCAGCCCACACCTCTGGTCAGCTGTCCTGGGTGACTGTCACCTGTGGGCTCTTAGGGCCCCCAGCAGGAGCTGGGAACCAGCTTCAGGGGTGGGAAAGTTCCAAAGTTCCATCTTCTCAAGACCAGCGGGATGATCTCCTGCCCATCTCCACCCCAGGACTGCAGGCTGGCCTGGCGGGGACGGGACGACCCTCGTCTGCGGCAGGGCTGAGGGCATCTGTGTGCGAGGCAGCTGTGGCATTGGAGGGTGCAAGGGTGGCGGAGGAGGGGCGGGGCCCGAGACAGCTGCGGTGTGTCCCATTGGCATCTCTTCTTCCCACAGAGTCCCCCCACGGAGCTCAGCCTCCCCCGGCCCCAGAACAAAGCCCCAAGCCCCTTTTATCTTCCCTGCATGAGGTCCTGGGGGGAGGAGCGAACAAAGGCCTCGCTTTACAGCATCATTTTTCTCCTCCTTCGCCCTCTGGCCACCTTCTCTTCCTTTATCGTGGACTTTAATAGGGTCAGACCAAGATGGATGGCCCCGAGCACTGGGGGACAGCTCCTGTCCTCCTGCCCAGCCTCCAGGACCAACAGGGCCCCAGGGAGGAGGTGGCACACCCGAGAGCTGAAGGTGGGGTGCCTACTCCCTGCTCAGGAGCTGCTCTGCTCTGTGTCCTGGGGTCTCCTGGGGACTTGGTCTGGGCCTCCTGGGGCGCTGGGCTCTGGGCCTCAACCCTAATTCTCAGCTGCGTCCGCTCCCTGCTCCCGCCTCTCCCAGCACTCCACGAGGCCGTGTGAGGGCCTATAGGGTCCAGCCCTGGGCCCAGCGCCAGTGAGGGAGGGGCAGAGGGGACTCCCCCAACCCAACTCCTACTCTGTCTGGAAGGACAAGAGATGACCAACATATAGCACCCCCAAATGAGCCTCTGTTCTTTCTTTCATTTATTCGATCACTTACTCACGCCTCGATTGATTACTCGTTCATGCCTTGGCTTCATTGGCCCATTGATTCGTTCCTCTATGTAAACACTGCTCAGCCTGGTCCCATTGCCTTCTCCAACAGTCCTAGGACGTGGGCGTTGGCATCCCAACTTTACCAGCGAGGAGACTGGGCCTATGGGCCCTGGGCCTCTGGGGCACGGTGGTCGGGACTGAGTGGTGAGGTCAGGAGTAGCTGTGTCCTGGCAACGGGCCCTGCCTGGCCTCTTGGAGCTGACCCCATCCCTTATGGGGAGACCGAGGCTCAGGCTGACTGAGGACCGGCTCATCCCTTCTAGTGTCAGGAAAATGGGGCTTGGAGCTGGGGGCTCAGGTCTGCGGGCCGGCCCCACCTTTGCTCCAGTACAGAAAGTGCTTTTGAAAATCCAAAGGGCGTATCCTCTATCCTGGAGCTCAAGTCGCAAATTAAACTTAAAATGTCGAGATGGACGTTTCCCTTAACAAAAGGATTGTTCATCAGCTTCTCTGGCTGGTTTCTCCTTCCTGGGGGCTGGGCTAGTTCCATCTACAACAGCCGAAGGACAGAAACAGCCCAAATATCCATTGGGGATGAATGGATAACGACATGTGGCATATCCATAAAATGGAATATTATTCAGCCATAAAGAGGAACAAAGTTTCGACACACGCTCCATTGTGGATGAACTTCAGAAACAAGATGCCGAGTGAAAAAAGCCAGTCACAAAAGCTCACAGCTTGTCTGATTCCATTTCTATGAGACGTACAGAATAGGCAAAGCCATCAAGACAGAAAGCAGATCATTGGTTGCCAGGGGCCTGGGGAGGGGAATGGGAGCTACGCTCAACGGTCTAGTGTTTCTTTCTAGAGCGATGAACATTTTACGGAATTAGATAGTGGTGATGATTGTACAACTCTGTGAATATACTAAAACTCGCTGAAGTGTATACTTTAATAGGGTGAATTTTATGGTTTCAGAATTATATCTCAATTTAAAAATTTTTTAAAAAAGCCGTACGGGGAGGAGTGGTCGGCCGGGTCAGTACCCTCCTCTCTGGCTGACAAATGCTGGTGCGGGACCTGTTCCTGGTGCTCTTGGAGTCGGCACGAGGAAGGCGGTGGGATGGGATCTGTCCATGGTGACCTCAGAATCTCAGAAGGTCAGGGCTGGGACAGTCCTTCTTAGCCCAGCTTCTTCATTTTTTTTTAAGATTGGCACCTGAGCTAACAACTGTTGCCAATCTTCCCTTTTTTTTTTCCTGCTTTATCTCCCCAAATCCACCCAATATATAGCTGTATATTTTAGTTGTGGGTCCTTCTAGGTGTGGCATGTGGGACACTGCCTCAACGTGGCCTGACGACTGGCGCCATGTCCGCACCCAGGATCTGAACCAGTGAAACCCTGGGTCACAGAAGCAGAGCACACAAACCCAACCACTTGGCCATGGGGCCGGCCCCCCAGCTCCTTCATTTTACAGAGGGAGAGACTGAGGCTCAGAGACGGATGACTACGCCCTCTGAACTCCCAACCCTCAGCCTGGAGCTCTCTTCCCAGAGATCTGCAGCAGCAGCCCCTGTGTTGTCGGGTGCTTCTAATGGGTTTGCCTGGAGACCCGGAATGTGGACTCCAACCTTTGATTTCAAACAGTGCCATAGGTTTGCAGTTAAGTGCTATGGTGGTTATCTAATGCTGTGTAAGAAATTACCCTCCAACACGTAGCACAATAACCCTTTATGATCTCCCACAGTTTCTGGGGGTCAGGAATTGACAGAAGCTTAGCTGGGCAGGACTGGCTTGGTGTCTCTCAAGAGGCTGCAGTCATGATGACATGGGGCTGACGTGACTTCCCTGGGAGTGGAAGATCCACTTCCAAGGGGCTTGCACGCATCACTGGCACATTGGTGCTGATGTTGGTGGGACGCTTCAGTTCCTGCCCACGTGGACCTCTCCGTGGGGATGCTTGAGCATCCTCACAACATGGCGGCCGGCTTCCCCCGGAGCCAGCGTGCCCAGAGAGAGCAAGGTGGAAGCCAAATGTCTTCTGACCTAGCCTCAGAAGTCACACACCATCATTTCCACAAGGTCCTATCGGTTCCACAGGTCCTCTCTATTCAGCGTGGCCGGGGACTGCAGAAGGGCGGGGATGCCAGGAGGTGGGGTGGTTGGCATCATCTTGGAGGCTGCCTACCACAAACACAAACTCATAAAGTTTACATTTACAACCAAAATCTGTCTGGAGTTGGTGAGTGCAGCCTCTTCAACCGGTTGATATTGCTGTTTTCAGTCTCTCCAAATAAATTGACGCTAATTCCCTGTGATTACTCACGCTGTTCCGAGCCTTGGGAGCCTCTCTGTGCCTGAGGTGATATTTTTAAAGCTGCCTGACACAGTCTCTTAGCAGGCAGGAAGACCAGCAAACCTGAGCACCCAGGGTGAAGACATCCCCACGTGCACTGTGTCCCGTGTGCAACGGCTCATGCCGGACCGTGAAGATGAAAGCAGGCTGTACCAGCGATGCTCGGTGCTCAAGGGAGGCCGATGCCGTGATCGCAAAGAGTGTTTGCAAATCAACAAGAAATTCGCTGCTGGTCCTGAAGATCTTCACTGGCCACTGGGGACCTCTCTCCCCTGACCCCTCTGTGGCCGTGTCCTTGGAGGCTGACCCTTATGGATGGAACTAAGAGCTCCCTGCCCTCCAGCTTCCGAGGGGAGCAGTAAGGGATGGTCCGGGTGCTGACTTCTCTCTGGGAGGTCAGCCCTGCCAGGGGCCCCCTCCCCCAGCCCTCTCTGCCCCTAGGTTCAGGTCGCACCCCTCCCCCTTTCCCCTTCAAGTCTAGGGTGGTAACAATCCCTATTTCCAGGGCCCTGCCCCTTGCGGTCTCCACATCTTTTGCAAATACTTCCTCTTATAAGCACTCCTCAAATTACCCTGCTTGAGAGCACCAACGTTGGGAACCCCAACTAATGTGCATTTGCAGGGGAAAGTGGGCAAAGGACAGTTGATAGATTATCCTGACTCTTCTTGTAAATTCTATCTCTCTGCCGGGAAGCCAAGTTCGGATCAGGATTGTGGGTAGCGAGAACATGAAAAATGTTCATATCCCCTGGTTATAAAAGAAATGTAAACAGTAAAAGTGGGTGGCCGGTCCCTTCCTGGGCTCACTGGGCCGTCCAGGCACGGCTAGACCAACGGCCACCTGGCAGCAGGTGTCAGGCCTGGCAGTGAGCACAGCGCAGACCCACGTCCCACAGCCAGGGGCTCGGCGATAACCCGAGACGCACAAAGATGTATGGAGGAGGCATTTGCCAAAGGACTTGATGCTGGGGGATGGTGGAGTAAATGCCTCTGAATCTGCTGGATCCCAGTGTAACCATTAGAAACGATAGGGACCAACTAACGGGACAGGAAAACGTGCACGGTATAATTTTAATTGAAAAAATAGGGCACAACATGGTAAATATAGTATGATCTCCAGGTTAAAAAATAAATATACGTTCACGGGAAAAAGACTAGGAAAAAACCCAAAGTATTAATAATGGTTATTTCTTCATGCTGGGATTATTAGTATTTTTAATTTGTCTCTTATGCTTTATCTTTCCATATTTTCCAGACTTTCTCAAATGAATTACTTTTTTGTGTGTGTTTGTTCAAAAAGAAAACAACTTGCAAGTCGTGCCACACGGGACCAAGTACACACAGAGGGCGCATCTCACGCAGACAGTGGGACGAGATGAGAACATCTTACAGGCGTATGCACACGTGCACTGCTCTCGACGGGTTCCAAAGGCCGTTCCCCTGCGCCGTCTGTGGGGAAAGCCCCCAGCACAGGCTCCGGGGCCCCTGGTTGCAGCGGCTCTGGCCTGTCTCTCTGCGTGACCTCCTCTCTGGGCTCGGTCATCTTACACTGGGCACAGTCTCTTCTCGTAAGTCCTGTCGCTCTGCAGGGGGAAGCCAAGGTCTGGCCAAGGGAAGGAAGTCTCTGCACCGGGTCCCGAACCCTCCTGAGCTGAGCCAGTGTTAGCCGGGGAGCCGGTGCAGACGCTGGCAGAGCTGCACATCCCCAGGAAACGGATGCTTACCGAGCGCCCGAAGTCATGGGAGAAAAAAATGGCAGGTCACCAAGAGCCGAACCAAAATTAAGGAATCAAGACTGGACAGCAAGCGATGGAGGGGGCGTCCCGAGACTGGTTAGGATCAGATAAAGCCCAGTGATTGTAGCCAAGAGGGTTACAAAGCGGAATGTAAAGGAAAATGGTTTTTAAGAGAAATAGCGGGGAAAATAAAGATATCTAGATGGATAGGGGATCTGCCAGGAAGCTAATGAAGCTTGAACGTTGCATCCCTCACTTGCAGGGGCTTCTGCTGCGGCCTGGACCTAATTTTGTATTCGCCGTTTTGTATCTGTTTTCTCAGAGGGGTCTGCAGGGTGGGTGTGCTTCCCGCCCCGCCAAGCCGGGGTCCGCCCAGACGTGGATGCCCGTCCCGGGCCCCAGTGGATGACTCCTGGCTCAGAGAGGGCAGAGGTGGGCCCCGGCACCAGCCATCCTGCCCACGGTTCGCCTCCCTTCCACGACGCTCTCCCTGGAGCAGGCGGTCGGGGAGCCTCACCGGCCCCTCCTGACTCTGGGCCTTCGCTCAGCAGCTCCTCCAGCTGAAAACGTTGAAGACTTTCGCTTCTGCTGAGACTTTCGTGGCGGCCCTTCCTTGGGAAGCCCCGCAGGCACCCCGGCTGGATTAGGCCCCCAGCCCGGGTGCGCCAACTCCCCCGCCGCAGCCTAATGCTCATCATCTATCATTGTAATTACCAAACCGGAAACCATGGGGACGGGGCCAGTCTCAGCCCTGGTCACTGCCATGTCCCTACACCATGCTCCTCGCCCTCCTCTGCCGAGCTTCGTGGCCCTTCAGGAAGATCATCCCCGTGCTCTGATTTCCTTCCACTTCCAGAGCAGGCTGTGCCCTCCGCTCCCCGCTGGCCCCTCTCTGCCCATTTGGGAGGCCAGCTGGAGCTCCTTCAGAGGCTGCCGGCCACCGCAGGCTGGGTGGAAGGGGATGTCTGTCGGCCCCGGTCTGTACCCCTTCTCGCTGTCCCCCACTGTGCCAGCCACCCGGCCACCGCAATCATGTCCCCATCACAGCCAAGCCCCTCAGCCAGACAGGCCTGTTGCTTTACTTTGGACGCGTCATTGTCGATAACACCCTATTAAAAGTTGAAAATACATTTTCTTCCTGCCGATCTTTTTCCTTTTCATTTAGCAAACATTGATTTTTTCCCCCCTCCTGCAGATGGAACAGAAATGAAATCACACACGTCTCTTTGGGGTGATTTAGTTGTCAGAGCCGGAGGCAGTGGGCAGACGCGGGGCTTCTCTTGTCACCTCATCCCCGGGTGCCTTCGTGACCTCGGACAGTCAGTCTTTCTTTCTCTCTCGCCGTGTTGCCCCGCCCAGGAGAGACCCCAGTGCCCCACCGGGAGGAGGAGGCTCTGTCCACCAGCTCGAGGAGCCCCTGGAGGGGTTCAGAGGGGAGCTTCTGCAAAGAGCCAAGTTCAAGGTTGTGTCAACACCAGCCGCCACAAAGTGGCAATTATCCAATTACGTTGATTACTGTAGACAGAACCGCCAATGTCGCCTCTGCATACCCCCTTCCGCTGGTTTCCTGAGCTCAGACAGCTGTGGCAGGACAGAGAGAAGGCCTCCAGCCACAGCCCTCTCTGTGCCCCATTGTCCCCGGCTCTACTTTGGGGATGATAAAGCCTCCCCCACGTTTGTGCTGAGGATTGGCAGGCTGACCTGTGCAAGAGCTCCGGGGAGACTAGGGAGGGCACGTGGGGAGGGTGTGCTGCAGACTCACTTGCATCTTGGTGACCTGTCATCTTTTTTCTTCTATGACTTTAGGTGATCAATAAGTATATGTTTCCTAGGGGCTTCCTTCTCTCAGGGTCAGCGTGGGCCAGTCACGGTGTGCCTCGATTTCTGCAGCTGTTCCATAGGGATTCTAACAGCCCCGGCCTCAGAGAGCACAAGCACAGGTTGATGGTGAGGATGATGGTGATGACGGTGTGATGATGGTAGAGAAGATGGTAGTGATGGTGATGACGGTAATGATGATGGTAAAGACGACGATGGTGATGGTGCTGGTGGTGATGAGGGTAAAGAAGATAATGGTGATGGTGATGATATTGATTATGGGAATGACGTAAATTATGGTAATAATGGTGAAGAAGCTCTGATGATGATGGTGAGGATGGTGGTGAGGATGGTGGTGACAATGGTGATGATGACAGTGATAATGATGGCATTGAGGATGATGATGACAATGGTGATGATGATGGTGCTGTGGATGGAGATGATTAAACACCTGTTTCATGGGCTCACTGAACAGCCAACCAAGGAAACAGCCTAACCAGAGAGCACTTCCAAAGTGACCCCTTCCCTACTGAGAGGCGGAGTCTAATTTCTGTCCCTTTGAATCTGAGCTGGCTCTGCAGCTTACTTAACCATAAAACACCGTAGAAATGATGCCATGTGACTTCCACGTCTCAGTCAGATAAAGCCTTCAGCTCCCCACCCCCAGGCCTCTGGCCATTCTGGGAGCCCTAAGCTGTGATAAGAAGTCCAACCACCCTCAGAAAACCACCATACTGGAGAGGCCGGGTGGAGGGGATGGGGTGATAGCCCCAACCGGGCCCAGCCTTCTAGTCATGGGGCCAGGTGCCAGAGTTGTGAGTGAAGCCATCTTAGATTCTCCAGACCAGGCAGGCTGCCAGCTGAATACCACGGAGTGAAACAGCCAATGCCACGTGGAGCAGACGGGTTGCCCAGTTGGACCCTCGGTGGGGTTCCTGACCCACACAATCATGAAATATAATAAAACGGCTGCTGCCAGCTACTAAATCTGGGGACAGCCAGGGGGAACAGTGGGTCTGGGTGGATCTGGGCCTCAGCCACGTCCTGGATGAACATCTGTCTGCAGGTGGCGTCACCGACCTAAGCCCCCTGCCCGGCCCGGCCCTGCTGTGGGGTCTACTTTAGACAAAGAGCAATCAATTCAGCCTCCTGATGTCTCAGCACGGGGGTGGGGCCGGTGTATTCTGAAGCTGGTGCTCACAGAGCTGGGAAAAGTCACAAAAGGAAGCCGTGTGTGGGCCTCTGGAAAGAGCCTAGCACAATGTGAGTCAAGAGCTATCCCAAAACCACGGTGGGACACCACCAGAGGCCCCAAGCACGGCCACTGGAGAGCGGGGCAGCCCTGGAGGACAAGACATGTGGGAGCGTCCCACCTAGGCAGCTCCCAGTGGTGCCCCTGCTGCCCACAGCAGGCCGGGGTTGCGGGGTCGGGGTGGGAGGTCCTGGTTTGCGCCTGAGGCTGCCCTGAGGGGAAGGGGGGAGTGTGTAGCGGGTAGGGAGCATGAGCATGAGCAGGGCAGCCGCCTGCTCCCTCTTGAGCTCAGGCCAGAGGGGAAGAGCTGCCCTGTGGTCAGCTCTGTGCTCACAGGGCCTCAGCACTGGCCTGGGGGAGGGTGGCTTCCTTCCCCACCCATTTCACAGCCTCGAATTTGAGGACTGGACCACAGTCGCAATGCTGGGGCCACAATGTGAAGCCAGGTCTGCCTGACCCCGGCATCCATGCCCCCTGCCCCGGCATGGGCTGCCCTGTAGGAATAGAACGAGTTCACTTAAGGCTAAGGGGTGCCTTTCTGAATCTCCTCTCCTCCTCAGAGGCCCCCAAGTTTTAGACACAGCAGGGAGCACGTCTCGTTTATTTTGAAATGAGCTTCTAACGGAATCCCAGCCCTTCAGAGAACACGCGTGTCCCCACCACGGTGAACTTGAGTCTTCTTTGATCAGGCGTTCTGGCTAGGGGGTGGTCAATTTTGTTGATATTTTCAAAGACCCAGTTTTTGGCTTTGTTCCTTGTCTCTGTGGTCTGTTTGCACTGCATTGACTTCTGCTCTTATCTTTATTTCCTTCCTTCTGCTTACTTCGGATTTAGTTTGCTTTTCTTTTTTATCATCTTAAAGTGAAAAATTAGGTCATTGATTTGAGATCTTTCTACTTTTCCAGTGTAAGCATTTAAGGCTATAAGTTTCCCTGTAAGCACTGCTTTAGTTGCATCCCATAAATTTTGACGTGTGAGGTCGTTGTTAGATTACAACCTTATTCCCCGTATTTGGAGAGGGCAGCTGGACCCAGGAGTCACACTTCCGGGCACCAGGGTGGAAATTGGCCCAGGATGCCGTGAACTGCTTGGCCTGCCGTGGAAAGAGTGGGGGAATCACCTGGATTCTGATATGGGCTCCCTCCACCCTGCGTCTCAGCCCTTAGCACCTTCCTCCTCTCAGATGCCGTCTGTCCAGGCTTCTGCCTGACGCCATCTGTCCATCACTGCCGTTACTGGCATGACCACCTGCCTTGTCACTCCTATTGTGTCATTGCTCCAGGCCACTGGTCAGCCCGTCTCCAGCCAGCATCCATTCATCTCTCTGGACCTCAGTTTCTTCACACATAAAGTCAACATCTTGGTCCTCGTGGTGGCCGTTAGTCCATCCTTCTGCGAATGTAGAAATCTCTGCCTCGCCTCCTCATTTAGGCTGTGGGTCACCACCTGAAGCCTGATGATCATGAACGGAGCACAGTGCTCTCTTCTCCTCGCTGCCACCCCCTCACACAGATGAGAATAGGAGGGAGGAGGGACTGGGTGTCTGTCCAGCCTCAGTCACAGGGCTAATCTGTGGCAGAGCACGGAAGCCAACACAGTTCTCTCTGCTGCCAACAGCTGTGGCTTCCCCAATGGACCAGGCACACTCTTGGTGGCTGTGCAAAATCCGCTCGAGGCCGGCGTGGAAGTGGTCTTGTGTCCTCTCATTCCAGCTGGAAGCACCGCCAGGGGCGGGGCTGGACTCTGCTTCAGAGGGACAACCTCCTCCTGAAAGGACCCCAACAAGGACGGCAGACCAGCCAGCAGGTGGCTCAGAAGTGTGGGCGCGGCTGACGGGGGAGGAGCCAGCCTCCTTCCTCAGCAGTGTGGATCGTGGGGGAGTCTCTGGGAATTCCCTTTTCTTCTCCCCACAGTCGTTGTATTTTCTTAAAGCGAATTGTGTGGAGTGCTTGCTCTGCATGCCTGCCGCGCCACGCTCTTTGGCCTGACAAGCCCCCTAAGGGGGGATGTGCAGTTGCTGGCACCCATTTTACACATGGGGAAACTGAGGCTCAGAGAAGTGACTTGCTCCAGGACACACAGCCAGAAGGTGGCGGAGCCAGATGGAGCCCAGGTCTGCCAGGTCCCACAGGGCGAGCCACAAATCCCTCCAGCCTGCCCTGGAGTGCCCTGGAGAATGTGGGCACTGAGACACAGAGGTCTCCCCTTTGGGGTCCCTGTTGGAAGGCAGGAGTCAAAGGACCCCACAAGGTGTCACCCTGGGCCAGTGGAGGCCAGCCGCAGCCTTGTTGGAGACACCAACGCAGATGCTGCCCAGGACTTTGTGGCAGCCCCAAAGACCCCAAAACACCCCTGGGGGCAGTTACAGAGCGTGTGCGCACCTTTTGTTACGGGCCCCAGCAAACCCAGCGTCCATGAGAGGGGCGTTTTAATGAGACACGAGGCTCGCTTAGAGTTGGCATCTTTTGTAGACATCGTCGCTCCAATCACAGCGATGACACTTAGCAGGTATTGCATACCTACTGTGCGCCTGACACTCGACACTCTGCATCTCTGATCCTACAACAGCCTTCCAGGAGGGTCCTGGGGCCCTCGCTCTAAAGAGGAGGAAACAGGGCCAGGGCAACCCAAGTGCTCGCCTGGGTCCCACGGACATGCGAGCCGGCAGAGCGAGAATCCAACCGGGGACCGTTCAGAAGGCCCGGCTCTCCCTGCATCCCCAGCCCAGGGGCCCCCCCAACGATGGGGCAGAGGGCTGCCTGACTCACAAGAGGACTGGCCGTCTGTCCTGGCACCTGGCCTCGGTCCTCATCAGAGAGTCCTGAAATCCAGCTTAGCTCTGAGCTTGATGGGAGAATGCGGATGCCTGGGCGCAGTGCGGGGCTGGTGGTCTGGGCAGAGCGGGAGCCAACACTAAACCCTCTCCAGTCACCGAAGGGGGTCATCACAGGAGCAACGGGGCTGCAAAATCCTGTTAGCTCTTTGCCCCACTCCCTCTGTGGAGCGGCTCTCAGACAAAGGGGCTCCTGGGGGCGGGTGCGATGGGGAGCTCAGGCATCCAGAGAGGGCAGGCGACAGGACCGACAGAGAGGCGCTAATCCTCTGCTGTTCCCCGGGAAGGGGAGGCAAGGGAGGGGCGAGCCTCCCTCAGCTTCAGAGTCCGCTGGAAGCTTCTGAGGGTCAGAAGGCCTGGGAGGCCCTGCACATGTGGTGGTCTTGGGCAAGCCCCTCCCTTCTTCTGGTCTCAGAGTCCCATGTGTAGAACGGGGTGGGAGGGAGAAGGCCTCCAGGGGTTTAGGGTGGTCTGGGGTCACGCATCCTGAGTCTGGCCTGGGACAGCTTTGCTCTCTCCTCCTCTGGAAGGCCATCTGGGCAGGCTGAGGCCACGGGCTCTTCTCGGGGCACAGGGCGGGTGGGCCTGTGGCTGAGCTGAGGTGGGGCGGAGCTGGGGGTAGGAGCGTGCAACAGTCTGCCCGGCCAGGTCGGCCCAGCTTTGCCCTCTGGAACCAGGCTCCAGTGCAGACCGGCCTGGCCTGCTTCTTGGGTAGTGCCCCAGGAGAGCCACCATGTCCAGCAGTCCCCTGGCCTCTCGAAGCCTGGCTTCCCCTGTGCAAAAAAGAGGCCAACAATCGCATTTACCTCTGCGGGAGAATGAAAACACGGGGGCAAGCGCTCAGGGAACGGCAGCCCCCAGGCTTGCTGTCACCTGAGGGCAGGTCCTTCTGGGCTCAGACCTGCCCAGGACTCCCTGTCAACAGCACCTTCACTGGGGGACCAAGGCCCTTCCAAACCTGCCCTCCGACCCTGACCTTCAAGGGGCAGAACCCTTGTTCCCCAGTGAGTATCCTGAGCACCCGTCCCCTGCACTCCCTGCAGTTTCCCCCACCCCACCCACCCAGCTGCAGTCCGACCCCTCACCAGGCGGAGTGCCTCTCATGTCCCCTTGCCAGACCTGGTCCTACCTCCAGGTCCTTTGGGAGCAAGGTGCCCTGACACCTGGTCAGATGGTCCCAGACCCCTTCTGGTGTCTCTAACCTTTCATCTCCTTTTCCCCCTGGGTCTTGCGTCCTGTACCCTCTCTCATCTGTGAGTGTCTGGTCCACCTTGGCCCCAGGCTGGCACAGGTGGGACTTGGCCCACGGGGTATGTGTCACACCAATGTGTCACCGAGAGATGGAGGGAAGAGGGGGCTGTGCTGGGCTCCCCTCCCCCCGGCCCACCGTGGCTCACTCACGGGAGGCACTGAAGAAGGAGGGCATCGTTTGCGGGGTGCTGGGGTCCAGGGCACCATCCTGCGGCTCAGAACCTTTGGGACAAGCCCAGCCATTCAGCTGTGTTGGCAAGAGAGAGCCGGGAACAAAAGCCAAGTGGCTTCTGCGTCAGCCTTTGAAACCACTGAAGTGATCTCACTTGTCGTGCTGCGGTCCAAATATTTTGGTCATTTAGACGCAACCTTCTGTGCTTGTGAAATTAAGTGCATTATTAATCTCGCCTGGCCCAGGGACAAGGTGGGCAGATCAGATAAATAGCCTCGCCGCGGATGGAGGGAGGGCGAGCATATTCTTATCGGTACAAAGTAGACACGGGACGTTTCCGGAACGACACTGATGGAGCAGAGCCTGCCCAGGGGAGGGTGGCTGGATGGCGGGGGCCGGGAGCACCCCACTGAGAGGAGGGTGGAGGGAAGGAGGGGGCTTAGAGAGGAGAGGAAAAGGCTGGCCCATGAGGCTGTCACATGCGGGACGCAGGGGTGGGGGAGGCTGGGGGCTTCTGAGAGGGGATAGGACCTAAGCCAGGGTTGGCTGCAGGCACCAGGAGTTGGGTTTCAGACAGGCCTTAACCCTCCTTCTTTCTGATTATAAAAGTAATAAAGGTTGATTATAGAAAACGAAGAGAATTACAAAGGAGGATGTGGAATGTTCCCTTGGCTCCATTGCTAGGACTCGCCACCATTAACAAATGGGGGGAGGGTTCTCTCCAGATTTCTGTGTGTGCGTTTATAATGGAATCTTTCAAGATATAATTTTGAACTGCTGTTTTTCCCCACTTGGCAGTGTACCATTTTTAGCACACGTGCGTATTTTATTGGAGACTGCTCCATCATTATCTAACAGACCATCATCCCTGGTGCTTCCCAGCTGCTGGCCGGGCCTCACAGAACCCCTTCTTCATTGAATCTTCCTCTGAGTTTCCATTTCCTGGGGACCCATTCCTGGATGGGGAGCAACTGGCTCAGATTTGGGCACGGTTCTTCCTCTGCTCGGGGTACCGCAGAGCTGCTGATGACCAGGAGATCCTCAGGAGAGAGTTCTGGAACCACACACCAGTGGGTCAGGGGTAGGGGCGGGCTTATTTCACAGAGGAGGAAACCGAGGTTGGGAGAGAGGATGGGCTTGCCCCATGGCCATCCAGCAGACAGGCTGAACAGATGGGGACACTTCACTGAGTCTGAACCCCGAGAAGTGACATTGGTCAGGCTGTCAGGGTGATAAAGTTCCACTCAGCTAATGTCTCTCTGAACCCGGTGAGCCTGGAGGACCAGTGGCTGGGTGGTCACGTGCCAGGAGCTCAGGGGCCAGCCTCGCTGACCAGCTCCTCAGGATGGCCGACCACACGTGTGGATCACGTCGTGCGGGGCAGCCGGCTCCCCCGGGAGCTCTCGGCTCATCCTTCCCGCCCAGTGGTGACACGGTGTGCAGCTGGCTCAGCTCTCTGCCCGTGTCCCTGTACCCTCCCCAGCCAGCTCTGAGTGGCCCCGAGGGCCCACTGGGAGGCCCTCCTGCCTTCCCAAACGTTGTGCTCCCAGAGAGCTGAGCCCCAGGGGCCGAAAGAGCAGGGCACAGCTCACGGGGAAGAACCTTTAACTGGCTCAGCTCCCAGGGCCCAGTCACCTGCCCATCTCCCCATCTGTGGGCAGACTCAGCTCACATGGGCCTGGACCCACCGAGAGGCCACGGTGCCCTGGGCCAGCACATAAACACCAGGATGATCCAGAAGTTTCTGGCCATGTGGCTTAACCTGGGCAATGCAGGGGCCTGGCCAGGGCAAGACCTCCTTTCACAAAACTGCTGGACTCTCGGCTGAGCACCTCTGTGGGCGACTGGCTTGAGGTGGGCTCCGAGTGAACGCCCCCCAGCTGGGCCTGACAACCCTATTAATTGTGCCGGTCACTCAGTGCTGGCTCAGGGCAGGCCAGGGAGGGCGGCTGTGTAGATGTTCCCTCACTCCATCTGCACGTGCGTGCCATGGCGTCAGTCCTGACTTGGGTGTCTATGACTCTGCACGATGGGGCCGGGTCCCTCAGGGTGGGGGGCTAGTGGGCAGGCTCCGGGGTCCCCGGTTGGCCTCAACCAGGATGTGGGTCCTCCTCTGTCTCACAGCTGCCCTTCCACACCAGGGCCATTCGAGGAAGGGGCCTTGTTGCTAAGCCCGCTTGGAGCCCACTGGTCCTGGGCAGCTGGCCAGGCCGTGTGTGGGACCTGTGACCTTCTGGGTCTCCATTCCCGCTTCCTGTGTCTCCATCACCCCTAGGCAGGTGGGGACCCGAGGCTCACATCCCGAGGAGAAGGTGAGGACAAAGGCGCCAGAGCGAGGCCAGGTGAGGGCAGACATCCCTCTCTGTAAGCACCCACCGTATCCAGGGCTCCGGCAGGAAAAGAAGCCTGGAGCCTGGAATGCGGGGTCCGCCTCCCAAGGGAGGCCCCGGCGGGTCGGCACGCCCACAGCAGGAACCCTGGTACTCGCTGGGGGAGGTGCCTGGCGGGAGCCCCACACAAGACCAGCCCCACCTTGGAAACAGGAGGCTGGGAAGGCCAGCGGTGACGGGGCCCCAGGAGGAACGGGGTCTCCTTGAAAGGGCGAAGTGAAGGGCCACGGCTGCGGCCCAGGGAGCACGCGCTGGGTCTCCTTTGGCTCATCAGCGATGCTCTGGCCTGGTGCTCACCTTTGCTGTCTATCCGTCTGTCTGCCTGTCCTGCCTGTGAGAGTGATGTCCCCAATCCCAAGGTGGAGGGGCGCTGAGGCCAGGGCTAAAGACCTCAGGCGCTGGCTGGCCCCAGGCAGGTGGGTCTGGGCTCCTCCCCGGGGTGACCTCATTTCCAGGACAGCCCCTGCCCCCCGGGGGTATCTTAGCCCAGAAGCAGCTCCTTTTGGGAGAGGGGACCCTTGTTAGTGGGAGAACCAAAGGCCACTTGTCACCATGAGCTGGTAATTCATCTGCCTGGGGGCGGGGCTACCCTAAAGGGAGCTCTGGGGGCTGGGGGCTGGGGGGGTGGGACCAGGTGGGGTGGGGCAGGAGGGGGTGATCATGGAGTGGGGTTAAACCCTCCATCCCCCCGGAGATTTTTCTCAATGCTGAGCCTTTGGGTATTTCCCAAAGCAAACCCTGAAAGGCTTCCTTGTGGGCAAATGCCCTGGGTCTTCAAGAGGCCTTGATCCCCGGGGCCGAAGACTGGTTGTATTGATAAGTAAACTGAGGCCTGGGGAGGGAAAGCATGTTTTTCCAAGCACAGAAGGCCTGAGAGGTAAATAGGGATCCTGAGAGCCCACCCCACGGCTTGGCAAGGAGCCCTGGCCATGGTGGCAGGAGCCAGGCTCTTGAAAACAACACCCCTCCCCCCCCCCCCCCCCTCCCCGTGAACGTGGTGAGCTCCCATGATGTGCCCGGTGGGGAAACGGAAAGCGGTGATTCCCGGTCCCCAGCCTGGGCACGCTCCCAGGCCAGGGGGAACATCAAGGAAACAAATGGATGTCACAGGGGATGGAGGGTGCAGGGTGCCGCAGGGCAGAGGAGCCCTAGCCAGGCTTAGAGGGGCCATGTTGGGGCCGGGCCTTCAAGGGGAATGTGGAGTGGCCAGGTGTGGACCACGATCCAGGAGAGCAGTCTGCTGGTGCTGGCTGGAAGGAGGTGGCTGTGGGAAGGGCGGGGTGCTGGCAGGAGGGAGATGACTCAGGGGCACCTGGACTTCATCCCGAGGGTAATGGGGAGAGTGGAAGGGTTTTTAGGCTGGGAGTGACTGGAAGGTCGGGGTGGCTGGCAGGGGCCCCTGCTCCATGCTGGGTGGAGGGAAGCTGGAGACAGGCTGACCAGTCGTTGGAGGAGGGGGTCTCCAGTCAGAAGGGGTGGGGCCCAGACCCTGCCGGCCTCTGCTGTGGGGATGGCAGCTTCATCAGACGCCGAGCTACAGCCCGGAGCCAGGCCAGGCCCTCTGGGGACGCCACCAGGCGAGGGCTGTAGAACAGCGCGTGTGGGGCGGCCTGGGGCCAGGGGAGCCCCACTTTTAAGTACGGTTTCTTTGGAATCAAGCACCAAAGAGCATTAGGCAAACTCCTCAGTTACTTTTCCCATTCTTCAATGCAAAACGGCTTCTCTTTATGGCCGCTATCAATAACAGTTCCCATCTCCCTATTGCTGCAGTGGCCACATATATAATATTTAAACCACATTGGTGGGTGACAGAGACGTACGGATATTTTTAATCCCAACAGGCTATTACGGTTCATATCATGTCTGTCAAATAAATATTATGAATCATTTCCCGTTATCTTTACGGGGCAAGTCGACTCCATCAGGGAGAGTGGGCACGGCCCCGCATATTTATCCGCCTCTTATGTATATGTATGTGTATGCAGGGAGATTTATGTAGCAATTGTGGGTAATAAATGCCCCCGATAAAACACATTATCTTCTTGCTTGAGGGGTGGCGTCTGGAGAAGGGCCTGGTGGAGAGGAGCCAGGGCGGGGCCTGCCATCTTCAGAGCCGGGCAGAGGTTGGGATCGGCACCCCAGGCTAGGATCCGTGGTCTTACCCTTCTCAGCTCCTGTGATGCACTGGCATCGATTTCCCTGTTGATACGTGATATGTTCTTCTTTTGCGCCCCCAAACCTCCATGGTTAGCCGGCTCTTTTCTCTCATTTTATAGAAGAGACCGAGGTTCAGAGAGGGCCATGTGAGAGTTGGTGGCTGAGCCAGGCTGTGGCCTCCCCGTCCTGCTGCCTACCCCAGCGCCCAGTTTTCCAAGTCTGCTGCCTGGCCCTTCTCTCCGGACTCTGGTCTGACCCCGCTGACCCACCTGCACACTGGGAGAAGCAGGGAGGTAAAGTTCCCGGAACGCAGGAGTTCAAGGTGGGTGGTCGTCTGGAGGCTTCCCTGGGGGTGTCTGACCATCAACCTCTGCTGTGAGTCTGGTGACCTTGGTGCTGCACTGCTGCAGGACCTGGAGCCAACGTCCCTCAGCTTCAGTGGTGGGTAAACGGGAATCTTCGTGCGCAGGCCTGGGTGGAGTTAGAGGAGATGGTGCCTGATAGTGTGTGGCAGACCTGGCACCACGAGGCCCCTAGGAGACCTCAGTGTCCTCCTCTGCTGACCCGGGACCCTCCGAAGCGCCTCGCACTCTCTGGCCTCCTGGGCTGCCCCCCAAACCCCAGGCATCTGTGATTCCTTCCAGGTGGCCTTGGCATTTGGTGGGGCATCTCTTTGGAGGCCCCTGGAGGGAACCCCTAACCCCTTCGGGCTGTCTCACATGAACTGATTTGCCCAAACCGCCAGTTGGCTCCCTGGAGCGTTGGAACCAGGCTCCCACCTCACGATGGAGGTAAGCCACCTGCCTTCTGAGCACTGACTCACAGGCTACCCAATCTTTCCCTTGCCTGCACTGGTCTGGGTGTGGCGGGCCAGCCGCCCTTCAGGGCTGGGAGCTGTCTGTTGACAGGAGCGGTCAAGGTACTGCAGGGCTGCAGACATTTCACAGAGGGCCAGACCCAGTGGAGGAAGGCGTCCTCTCCCCTTCCCCTGCCCTCCCCTCCTCTCCCTTCTGTCCCATCCTTTCTCCTTCTCTCCACTAAGAAGAACAGACTGGAGGCTGAGTGTGGACAGGCAGCTTTCCTGTGTTCCCCCAGACCAATGGCGGGCATGACACGACTTGGGGGAGCTGTGGCCTCGCTGTGTCATCTCAGGCAAGCCCTTAACAATCTGGGCTTCATCCTTACCTCCCAGCTTAAGTCATCTGTCACTGCAGACAGAAAGTGTCACCCCCAAAGGAGCCACAGAGGCAGTGAGAAAGGGCCCTCTGGGGGACAGAGGCAGCCCACCTGTCCATGAGGACAGGCTGGTGGTGCCCAAGCCCCTGCCCTACTTGTTGGGGGCCAGGGGTCCCAAACCCCTGTGAGGTCCCTCTGGTCACCAGCTCAGGATCACATGGACCCCTCCACTGGGAGAAGGAACCAGAAGCAGCCGAGGTGCCCCTTGGTGTCTCAGGAACTGCTGGGAGTTGTCCAGCCAGACGCCAGCCTCAGGGGCCCCAGCCCGGCAGACACCGGCCTTTAAAAATATTATTCACTAAGCAATTCTGGAGACTGTTTACAAGACTGCGCGGAGACAGGCGCATGGAATAGGCCAGAGGACCTTAAAAAGCATCCTTCAGGGAAATTAAAAAAAAGGCCCAAACAAAAAACAAAACCCTCTCAGATCCCAGGTTGTAAATAGATGGATATTACTATAAAAATATTTTTGGCTGCAGAAGCACATGGCAGGAAGGCTGGAGGCGGTTTTTTCCATGGTTAGCTTGGACCTGGCCACTCCAAACGGGGCAGCCACCGTCCCGGGTGGTGTCCTGTGGGATCATTTGCACCGAAGAGCCCCGGCTGGAGGGGAGAATGACAAATAGAAATAACAACCAGCATGCGCATTTTCCATCGAGGAGCCTGTGTGTTCGCGGGGGCTCCCTTCAGCAGCCGGCTCCCCTCCCCTATCTGAGCGCCAGTTCCTGGGCCCCCTGCGCCGGGCCACCCCTCCAGAAGAGAAAGGCGAAAGCTGAGAGCAGTTCAGCATCTGCAGGCACTGAGGCTGCATTCGAGCCAGGTCTGCATGGCTGCGGACTCTGTGCGCCCTGCCCTGTCCACGTGGTCTCTGGAGCCCCGGAGAGAGGCCGGGGCTGGGGGCACCTTCTTAGGTCTCTCTTAGGAACAGAGAGCCCCTCTCACACCCCTGGCACCTCCTCGCTCCTGTGCCTTTCCTGGGGCGGGGAGCCCACCTGGAAATTTGTCTGTGTGTGGCTTCCTGTCACAGGGCACCAACAGTTCCAGAGTCTCAAGTTTTCCGTGGCAAGGGCGGGGCTGGGGGAGGGGCCCGGGAGGGGTGGGGAGCCCAGGGCGCCAGGCTGCCCACTTCAGATGCGGGAGCCCAGCCTCCGAGGCCTCCAGGACCAGCTTTCCCACAAGCGCCCAGCGTGTTCCAACCTGCCCGCCAAGCAGGCTGCCTGCTCTCCTTCCCCTTGCTGGGCACCTCCCTCCTCTGGGCCACCGCTCCAGCAGGTCTTCTGCCTGGGGCGCCCTCGCCCGCCTCGGCCTGATGCAAACCTCTCTCCTTCAAAACCCAGCTCAAGAACCAGCCATGCCCAGAAGCAGCCCGGTCCCCACTTTGGACACAGCCTCGCCCTCATGCCAGTGTCCGTAACACTTCCTGTCTGCCCATCACTGTCTTATCTCCCCTGCGGGCTGGAGCTCCAGGAGGGCCTATCCACCATCTCATTGTAATAGCAGCAGCAGTAACTATCACTTACTGAGCTCCTCCTACTCAGCCATACTCCCTCTATCTCATTTAGTCATCTCAGTGACTCAGTGAGGAGGGCGTGGCCATCCACACTTCACAGATGAGGAAACTGAGGCCCAGGGAGGGGAGTGAGAGGCAGAGCTGGGATCCAGCCCACACCTGTCCATCTGGGACCACATCGCTGCCTGAGGACCCAGCTCGAGCACAGGGTCTGGCCCTTGGTAAGGGCTCAGCAGGTGTTTGTCCTCCTCTCTGTCCTGAGACCCCGTGCCATGGACGTGGATGGGTCGTCCACACAACATGTGGCTGGAAGGCAGTGCTGCACCAGTGGTCACTGGGGGCCTGTGGGGCCTGTGCAGGCTCACACCCTCTGTGACGCAGAGCTTCCCAGGACAGGCCCTGGGTTCAAACGCTAGCTTCATCCTCCTGCTGTGTGACATGTGCCATCATGTCGCCTCTCCCAGCCTCACTGTCCTCATCAGTCAGCTGGGCTAGCAGTGCCCACTGCCCACGGGTTGTTGGGGTGACACACAAGGGTGTGGGTGCCAGTGTCCTGGGCACTTCTCCTCCTGGTCACTTGTGCCCAGTGGGCCCCCACATGGGGGAGGGCTTCTGGCCTCTCCTTCTCCAGTAGGAGTGGTGGGGTCTGATGTAGGCCAAGAGGACGGAGCCCAAACGGGCCACTGATCATGGATCACGGCCAAGGGCCCTGGGGCTGGTGCCTGGCACGCGCCCCGGAAGTGTCTGCTCCCTCTCAGTTCTTTCCCTGAGCACCTGCTGCCCCCAGCCCGGCAGGAGGAAACCAGTTTAGAGGTGGCCCAGCCCGCTGTGCCGCGGCAGTGGGCAAGTGGGTCTGTTACAATGACGGTGAATGAGGGCCACAGTCAAACAGGCTGGGGGTGCAGGGGTGGGGGCTGGACAGGGTGTGCACAGTGGGGGCAGGCGGCAGGGGGCCCAGGAACCAGCAAAGCAGAGGCTTTCTACAGCAGGGCAGAGGAGCCTGGATGGAGCAGAAACCAGGGGGACAGGACAGGCCCATGCCATGACCTGTGGTTGTGCTGGAGGAGGGCTCCCCAACCAGTGTGTGCCCCCACCACTCTCCCAGGATGCTCCTTCCCCAAGTGGAAGGAAGACCTCCCTCTGGACAGCTCACAGTGGCCCTCCTGGGGTCCAGCTCCTGGTTGTCCAGTGGGAGGTGGGTCCTGTTACTCCCTGGTTCACAGAGGGGAATGTGAAGCCCAGAAGGATGCTGAGGCTTACTCAAGGTCACACAGGTGGCAGGGGTGCCCCAAGCAGTGGGACTGCCTCTCTTGACAAGGGCTATAGTGGTCCCTGGGCGGTGGTGACAGCCATTCACACTCAGTCATCACCTCCCTCTCCACCAGCAGCCCCAGCCCCCAGCTCCAGGGCCATCATGTGCAGCCTGTGTGGCTTTGGTAAGCCCCACTGCCTCCCGGAGCCTGGGTCTCCCAGGGAAGATGGGTCCAGCAGGGCAGCAGCCACGTGGACGGCAGGCGTTGAGGAGCGAGGCGCTGTGCTGGGCCAGCCTGGCACAGGGACGACCTGGGCGCCTCAGCTGCGCCTGCTCCGGGAGGCCCGGCCCCGGCAGGTACCTCACACCCAAACCCCAACTCCAGCCGCCCAGGCCGTCCCAGGCAGGCGTGCTTCCTTTCGCTTTTAAACAAACAAATCATGAATTTAGAAGTCAGGGCAGAGAACAACTCAAGGCTTAAAATAGCCACCGGCCACAAAGTCAGCGCCCCACTGGCCGCAGCTCCCCCCGAGCCTGGTACCTTAAAGAGGGTCCCCGAAGTCAGGTCCCACGTGCAGCGGAAGCATGAGCCCCCAGCCCTTCCCGCTGGCCCGGGGGTCCGCCCGCGGGGAGGGAGTGGGGTGCCCTCCAGCCTCTGCTTTCCCCTAGGTGTGAAAGAGGGGGGCGCTCTGGGGGGGATTCAGAAAACAAAACTCCCCCGACGGAGGAGCCGAGCCGTGCTCCCGCGTCAGGGCTCACGGCCACTCCGGGCCTCAGTTTCCCCCCCCCCCCCCCGGGCAGGCCGAGGAGGGCGTTGCGCGGGGCCAGGCCGGGGTGGGCGCGCAGCGCGGCCGGCCGCTTTGTGTGGCCGCCCAGACAATGGCCCGGCCGCGTCGGGCTCTCCGGCCCCGCTCCGCTCCTCCTCCGCCCGGGCGGCGGGGCTTTTTTTTTTTTGGCAGCCGGGGAGGGAATTCTGCTCCCGCCCCGCCCGCCGCCCGCGCTCCCCTCCCCCGCCGCCCCCGCGCGGCTCCCGGGAACCCCTGGCGGAGGCAAACTTGCAAGTTTGCAGGGCGCTCGCCGCTCGCAACTCGGGGCCGGCGCGCGGGCGCGGGCGGCGCGCGGGGCGGGGCGGGGCGGGGCGGGGCGGGGGGCGGCGGGGGGCGCGCTCCGGGCGGGGGCGGGGCGGGGCGGGCGCGCGGGCCGGGCGGGGCGGCGGCGCTGCGCCGAGTCCGCGCCCGTCGCGGGCCCCCCGCCGCCCCCCCCGCCGGCGCCGCAGCGGTCGGAGCGGGGCGCGGGCGCGCGCGGCGGGGGCGCGGGCGCGGGCGCGGGGCGCGGCGGGCGCGCGCGGCACAAGTAGTTTACATTGTTGGGCGACTTTTGCAACAACTCGCCGCGCCGCGGCCTCCGCGCGCCGCCGCCGCCGCCGCCGCCGCCGGCTCCCGCCGCCCGGGCCCGGCCGGCCGCGCCGGGGGCCGCCGCGCTCGCCCGCTGTCCCGCCGCCGGCCGAGGCGCCGCCGACATGGACACCAAACACTTCCTGCCGCTCGGTGAGTCTCGGGCCGGGCCGGCGCGGGGGGCGGCGGCGGCGGGCGCGGGGCGCGTTCCCGGCGCGCGCGGGGCTCCCGGCCCGCCCCGCTCGGCCCCGCGCCCCAGCCGGCCTGCGCGGAGTTGGGGCGCGGGGCCCGCAGCCGGGGGGCCGGGCAACTTTTCCCCGGGCAGCCAGGCGGGGAGGGGGCGAGGGCGGCGGGCTGCCCCCGGAGCGGGCGCGGGCAGCGCGGCGGGGCCGGAGGGCGGCCGGCCGGCCGGCGGGGCCGGGGAGTTCCTGCCCCCCCATCCCGGCGCAGTTTAGTTCGCCCCCGGCTGGCAGCGCCCGCGCCCCCCGCCCCGCGGCCCCGGCACCCGGCTCCAGCCGCGCGGCGCAGGGACGGGGCCGGGGCGGGCGGAGCAACTTGTGCGCTCCCAGCCTCCGGCCGCCCTGGCATCGGGACGGCCTCTGCGCCGCCGCCCGGGCCGCCGAGTCCAGCAGGCCGCCGGCCTGGAAGCCGCGGGACCCCTCCTCCCCGAGCAGTCCAGGCGCCGGTAGGCAGGGTCACCAAGGGGCCGTGTGACTGGGAACATCAAGCCCGGGAAGGCCCCGTCCCAGGAATGGGGCCCCTCACTCCCGCGTACCCGGGGTGTTCTCCGGGGCTGGCCCTGCACTTGGGGGAAGACGCCCCAGAGGCACTCAGGGTCAGTTTTCCCGTCCTCCCACTGCCATCCCGCCCAGTGGCTGCCCTGCCCCGCACTGCCCTCCAACTCCAGGCCGGACCCCCCTAGGGGGAGGAGGGGGCATGGCCGGACGCCCCCAGCGCTGTCTTCCCTAGGGTTTGGGAGCCAGTGCGAGGCAGGGGAGCCGGGTGGGGAGACTTTATAAATGAGCTCCAGGAAGGATATTAATTTGGTGGTGGGGACGGCAGCCAGGCTGTCAGGCTGCGTGAGGGATTTGTGCTGAATGGAAATTAAAACAGCTGATTATGAATGAAACCCCACGGTCACCCCCCCCTCCTGCCCACCCCTGCAGCCTGGGGTGCAATTTGGCCATCCGGTGGACTGTCAGAACCTGGTGCGGCTGCAAGGACCTTGGTGAGTTTGGAAGGTGGAGGGGAGCCTGCCTGGAGCTGGTTCCTCTGGGCTGTGAGGGCCAGGGTCTGAGCACCCCGGGGACCCACTCAAAATGGGTGTGCTGCAGCGTGACTGGGGTACGGTTTCAAGTTGTCAAATCTAAGAGTCCTTTTCTGACTCTGTATGACGGAGACCTTGGTGGTGCCAGGCTGGGCGCCCTCCTCGCAGGGGCTCTCCGTCCTCCCATACCCCCAGGGCTGGGCACTCGTGCCCATTTTGCAGATAAGAAGACTGGCTGGGGGAGGCTGAAGCTCCAGGCTCCCAAGGGGTGGATTTGAGACTCAGAGCTCCAGCCGGTGGTGCCGGTGTGTGTAGAGCAAAAAGGAAAGCTGGGTTGTTTGTGACTTACTGCTGCCCTGCCTGGTGTGGGGCTGGCGGGGCCCCTGTGTGGGCTGACAGCGTCTCCTTTTCCCTCGTTAAAGCTTTGCACACTGGCGTGCACACACGCAGCTGGGCTCTCCCAGATCCCTTCTGGAACAAGAATGCTCAGCTCGGTCCTTGCCCTCCCCCCTACCCCCCTACGTGGCAGGGCCGGGGCTGGGTGCTGGGAGCAGGCAGGTCCCTGTTCCTAACATCTTGGGAAGGTCCTGGGAGTTGGTGCATGTGTGGCCCAGGCTGTAGGGCGGCTGTGCCAGAGTCCCCATGAAGAGAAGAGTTGTGCCTCCCAGTCACGACCCCAGGAACCCGGATGGGTGCCCCCCCCCCCGCCCCCCTTGAGAAGGCTCCGGGGCATCTCTTCACCAGAGCAGCAGATCCCCCCACCCGGCCGGTGGCCTCCCAGGCGGCCGGTGCCCGAGGCCTGAGCGCAGAGTCCTGGGCTCTGATTACATTTTATTTTTTTCTAAGCTTGTGACCAGCTCTGAAGTCCAGTGGAGTTGAAGGTCCATTTAAGCGGCTACTTATCTAAGCCCTTTTGTCAACACAGCCTAATCCCTCATGGGGGGTGAGTGTCAGAAGGCTTGGCGTGTCCAGGGCCCGGCGGGCGGCCCAGGCCAGGCCTGGAGCTGCTCAGAAGGCACTGCTACTCCTTTCAGCTGCCAGGCCACCCTCAAGGCCTCGGGCAGAGGGGGCTTCTGTTCGCAGCACCCACCTCCGTGGGGCTCCGTGGACCGGGCATTGCCCTCCCCCACCCGGAGTCTCCCCGCTGTTGCCCGCTGAGCCAGTGAGGGCAGGAATGAACCCACGGTACAGATCTGCGGGCCGTGGAACTCCCCTAAGGCGGCCCCTGCCTCCGGCCCCTATCGCCTAGGGCTGGCCAGTGCCCCCGTGCCCCTAGGGGCAGGGCTGTGCCGGCATCAGCCTGGACAGTAGGAGTGGAAGGCTGAGCCTGCAGAGGAAGTCCAAAGGTCTCAGGCCGTACCAGACCCCCTCGGCTGCTAGTGGCCCATTTGCCCGGGGAGGGATGGGTGGCTAGGAGCAGAGCCGTAGGTCCACTGGCCACTCTCTGGGGCACTCTCTGGGACCTGAGGGAGCTGGGAGCCCCGGTGAGGGGCTTCTGGTAACATCAGAGCCCTCGGGACCCAAAATAGAGCACATTCCGGGTCCTCCCGAAATAACAGGGTCACATGACTCTTGGGAGGCTGGGCTTGGCGTCCGGGCCTGGAGCCTGGCCTGCCGAGGCAGTGGTGTCTCGGTCTGGGCACTGCCGGCTCTTGAGACGGTTGTTTTGGTAAACTCCAGAGGGGGCTCTTGTTTGTTGACCAGGAAAGTGTCAGGGTGAGAAAAACAGCCCTCAGATGTGGCCTGACTGTGGCAGTGGCCTTGCTGGTCTGCATCCTTGCCTGGGTCTGGCTGTTGTGCCTGGGCCCACCGTGCAGCCCTGACCCCCTCTGCCGAGATGTGGGTGGGATGAGCTGGGGGCCCCAGGAAGGCGGTGGAGGGAGGGCCGGGCGGTTCTGAGCTGGGGGTAGGCAGGACTGAGCGAGCAGCGTGCTCAGACAGGGGCGGCGGGGCCTGCTCCCAGCTCTGCGAGCTCTTCCAGCTGTGCCTGCCCTTCAGGGCCTGCGGGGAGCTGCGCCTCCTCCAGGAGGCCCTCTGCCTGCCCTCCCTCGGTCCTGCCCTGTCCTGTCCCCACTGTGGCTCTGGGGGGTTTTGGCTGGTGGTCTTGGTTTCCTCTCCTGGAAAGGAAGCCTGGGAGTGGTAGTTGTGGAATTACTGTGAGAGCACAGAGTGGGTGCTCAGGGGTGGGGCCCCGAGCCGGGTGGGGCGGGGCTGGGCGTGCATGCTGGGGCTCCGGCCCCAGGAGAGGGCCCTCGAGGTGATTCGTGGTGGGACTGACTTCGGCTGCACAGGAGGTGGCGTGGGGGTGGGGGGTGGACCCAGAGCCTTGAGTGCCTGCCCAGACCCAGCGGGAGCTGCTGCGGAGTTTCACTGTCTGGGGTTGCGTGGGCTCTGTCCACAGTTGGCACGTTTCAGGGCCGTGGCCTCGAGTGGCGAGTGTGGCCTGTCCTCTAGGAGGAGAGGGTCCCGGGCCTGGCTCAGCTGCTCTCTGCAGGGTGCAGAGCAGGGCCACTGTGCGGCCTGAGGCTGGGGCACCGTCACTGGGCCGAGGCGCTGTGAGCCGCCAGCTGCCCTCCCTGCCTTCCCCAGGCTCTAGGTTTGTCGAAGTTTGTTGTTTGTAGCCGGCTTTGGTGGCCAGGGCCTTGAGGTGTCCCATTAACTGGTCTGTCCCTGTGGGAACTGGCCATGGGCAGGGCCAGGGGCCTGGGCTCTCAAGAGCCTGTGTGTCTCAAAGCCTGGGTGGCTGGTGGGGTGGTGGCCATTTGGGGCTCACCTTCGATACATTTGTCCTGATGCTCATTAAGCAGGTCAGTTTTGTGGATGCTGTTATGGGTGGGGGAGAAGGCCAGTCCCTCCACCCCCCCACCCCCGCCTCCCCTTCCTGCAGTGTGTACATTTTACAAGGTGCACTTCCATCCTCACTCTGCCTTCCTCTCCTCCTCTGCCTTCCATTCAGGCCCCTTTGTCCCTCGCTCCCCCTACCTGCTCTCTCTGGAATGACCCAGCATCCCTGGGTGAGGGGGACCCCAGGAGTTGCGCCTTTCTGGGGAGCTGTGTCCTGTTGCTGGGCTGGTGGTCAGGCCACTGGGGGTCTGGTCCTCTGTCCTTGCTGCCTGTGTGTGTGGCCTGCCCGTCAGCCTCTCTGAGCCTCAGCTGTCCATCTGTGAAATGGACATATGTGCTGGCTCTTCCAGGGCGCTGGGGAAGGCTGCCCGTTTTGTCCTAGGGGCGTGTCTAGCTGACGGCCCCTCTTTGAAGGCAAGGCCATGTCCTCCCTGTGCCTCCGGCCTGAGTCAGGGCTGGGCCCAGGTCTGCGAGTGTTGGACCAAACAGGACCACGAAGCAGGGACGACACCGGTGCTAACTCAAGTGAGGTGCACGTGCAGGATGAGGGGACTGGCCTGGCCCTGTCTTCCGAGGTCGAGCGAACACTCACATGGGCCCTGGTCTGGGTGCCCTCCCCTCTGCTGGGTCTGCCCTGCACGGACTCTCCCCGAGGCCCACGGGAGGTGCGTGGGGCAAGGGACTTGCTTGCACACCCACCCGAGCCTGGTGCGAGATGTGCTGAGCGGTTGTGCCCCAGCGCCTCACAGACAGGGAAATTGCACCCTAGAGTTACAAAGCAATTGTCTGGCTCAGCAGCTGAATGAGCGTGAAATGGAGCAGAAACAGCTAAATAAAATTGGCCCAGGCCGATGCAGGGGAGAGTGGAGACGCGCACACGCGCGTGCAGGGCCTGGGTGTGGGCACGCTCATTCACGCTCACTCTCTCCCTCTCTGCTGGGCCTGCCTGCTCCTTCACAGGCGGTGTTTGTTGCACGTCCCTGCGTCCCCGTGTCCTCTCGTCCCTGCATCCCCGTGTCCCCATGTGAGCGGCGGGGGCGGGCAGGGTGCCCGCTCAGGCCTGATTTCCTCATCTCGCGGATCCAGAAGGATCTCCGTGGCCCCTGCCTGTCTCATCTTTTAAACTCCTCCCCGCTTGCCAGGGCCCTGCGCCGCCTTGCGAGGACGCTGGCGGCTCCCTCCACTGGGTGCCTGCTGTGTCCCTGGGACTTGCTTTTCGGGACTCTCTAGAGGCTTCACGGAGACGGGCCCACTGAGCGGACCGGGAGATGGAGCCCTCCCGTGGGGCCCGTCCCGGCCTTTGTACCACTGCTGCGCCTCTGGGTGGTCCTGTGTGCTTTTTCTCAGCAAGTTGATTTCCTAGTTGGGGACCCTGAGCACCAGCCGGGGTGGTGGCACTGCCCCCCAGGCCTCCGGTCGTCAGGTAGCATCTTCAGAAGCCGCCTGCTTGTCAGGGCCTGGGTCTGCGCCCCACCCTGGCTCCCTGGGAGCCCGCTGTGGGTCTGGGGCCCCTGGATGAGTGAGTGGGACTTGTTCTGTGGGACTTGCTGGAAGGTGAAGCTTCGCTGTGTCCGTTCTGTCCCCTTTGACCCCTGAAGGCCCTCTGGCAAGTGGAGACCCCTGATCCTCGTCCAGGGTTGTCCTTGGCTGGAGATGGGAGGGTGGAGACTGTTGGTGGGCTGGAAAGCCATGGGTGGGGTCAGCAGCCAGAGGCACAGCCTGAGGACCCGTGTGGCCTGGCCTGGCACCCACCTCCTCCCTCTGCCAGGGTGGAGCTGTCTGGTGGCATATTCCTGAGGGACCTGGGGGGTGGTCCAGGATGGCCAGACCAGGTCCCCAGGGCAGGGCCGGGCGGGGCCTTGGTTATCTCTGTGATCTCCAACCCCAGCACACATGGATGCACATGCACATGCATGCATGCCCACATGAACACGCGTGCACATAGAGGCACGCACACACTCATGTGAATCCACACACACAGGCACACATGCACACGCCCGGCCTTCCCAGCCGATCCTGAAGAGTCTCGAGGAGCTCTTCTCAGAAGGACCCAGACCTGCCCTCTGAGTCCCGTCCACGCAGCTCCTGGGGCACACGTGTGAGGGAGGCGTGAGGAATGGAGGGGTGACGGTGGCTTCCTGTTGGGGCCGGTTCTGTTACTGGCGTGGGCTCCGGAGGAGAGGCAGAGTTGCAACAGGTTGGGGGGGAGGGGCACTGCGGGTGGCAGGGACAGTTAAGACAGAGGCCCTGAGGCCCGGCCTCGAGGCCTCGTGGCTGAGCTGGGAGAGGTGGTGACACGTGAGAGGAGGCTGGAGAGACACTGGGTCGGGTGTGTGGGGGCCCGGGAGCCGTGGGGGCTGTGGGCGTGTGGTGACACTCATAGTTGGAATTAGCCCTCCAGCTCTGTGCAGAGGGTGAGCTGGAGGCAGGCAGGGGTGGGAGGAGGAGGGGACCCAGGTGGGCTTGGAGCCTGACACAGCAGGTGCCTCTGTGAGTGGGCTGTTCCCCTGCCCTGGGTGGGCCACTCAGCACAGCAGCTGGAGCTGGAGGTGGGACTCTGAGTGGCTGCCTGGGGGCCAGGCTGGGCCCCTGGGCTGGGCTGGGATTTCCGCCTCCCTGAGCACGGGGCTGGGGGAGGAGGCCCCGCCCTGGCCCTGGCTCTCCTCCTGTTGCCTTCTCCCTTCTGGGCTCTTGGACTGTCCTTGGGGAGATGCTCTCCACCCCATGAACCCCCCCATGCACCCCCCCACGTTAACTGAGATGCCCCAGAGCCTGGGGTGCTAGTGGCTTCGCTGAGGGGGCCTGGGGTCTCTGGGAAAGGTGATGGAACAGTCTGGCAGCCGAGAGGGCCCAAGCCCGGACCTGGGAAGGATGTGCCGGGCCCAGAGCACTGGACGAAGTTGGGGGGCAGGCTCTCTATGGGGAGCAGGGTGGTGGGCCTCCTGGGGTCAGGGCAGGGACCTGAGGGCCATGGTAGGGACTAGCCTTGGGGCTGGGCAGTGGGACATTGGGGGGCCCTTGTGAGGCTGGAGCCCCTGAGGGCCTTCGTGTGAGCTCGAGGTCCTCTTTCCTGAGACATTCACAATTGGCACTTGGCTCTGAGTTCCTGAGACAGGTGGCCCAGAGCTGTTAGCTGGGGCTGGGGTACAAAGGGGAGCCCTCCGTCTGGCCCTGGGCTCCTTGGCCCTTCTGAGCAACAGTGGTGTCCAGTTGTGCCTCAGTTTCCCCGACTGTATCCGGGGCACGGGCTGGTGGTGATGGGTCTCAGCAGAGGCTGCTGCTGGCCTGACCGTCCTGAATCTGGAGCCTCCAGCACTGAGGGGAGGGGAGGGCAGGGGAGCGGAGAGTGAGCTGGGCCAGGGCCAGGCGTGTGTAAATCCTCCAGCGGCCATGGATAAGCCCCGCGGAGTTCAAAGCCGGCCCCGGGTGTGGCCGCTGGGCCGTAATGAGGTTACTGATTCAACAGGCTTCCTGGTGCTGCTGCCCGGAACCGAGGGGGCTGGAAGCCCCCGGGAGGGAGCTAAGCATCCCATAATTGACCAATTTAGCTTAAGTGCCCGCCCTGGCCCCAGGCAGAGGTCAGGCGGTGACAGCCCAGGTGGCCGAGGCTGCGCTCACGGGCTCCCGGTGGACAGCCGCCTTGTGCGGAGCCCTCTGGAGCAGACACCCCTGGGGCTGGCTGGCCTGCGGCTCCACCTGCAGCTCCCTGTCCCCGCTCCCGTCTGTCTCCGCCCGTCTGCAGGCTCAGCTCTGAGGCAAGTCGTCCCGGAAGCCCGCTTCCTTCCCTGGCCGGAGCCAGCCCGCCGTCCTCGGTCGTCTGTGCTCTGTGTGGGGTGCGGGATGGTGACACCTTTTGGACCTGATGCTGGCTGCTGGGGTTCCGCCCCGCCATCACATCCTCTGGCCCTTTGCCTGCTGCTTCCTCGTGCGTGACGTGGGTAACCCTGCAGCCTCCTGGGGACACGAGAGGATGAGCTGGTGCAGCGCACGCGGTGGGCGTTGAGGCCATCCTGTAGAGCAGGTGGTCGGCTGGCACAGGCTCGTGACGCTGTGCCGGCTGCCCACCCCGCCGTCTCTTGTTTCCGGGGCTTCCTGAGGGCAGAGCCAGTCGGCAGCGTGCACAGCCCTGCAGCAGCCCGCACAGGCGTCCAGGACATGCTCACTTGATGAAGGAGTGGGATGGAGAAGACCCCATGGCTGCCCGTTTGTGGCAGCTTGATCCCCATGCCGTGAAGGATGCGCCCAGTGACCTGGCGAGGGGCTGCCAGGGGGGCTGGCGGGCTGGTCCAGTCCTTACTGTCCAGTCAACTTGGGCCTTGTGTCCAGAGCACCCGCCTTGCTGGCCGCTTGCCCCTTGGAGGCAGGGCTGAGCGTTGGGCAGCAGTGGTCACTGGTGGCTGTGGTGGTGGCCCTGTGCTGAGCCGTCCTCCTGCTCAGCTTTCCATGTGGACGGCCCCGTTTGCCTTTTCGGGCTGTGGACCTCAGACTCGGGGAGGTCGAATGACGTGCCTGACTTGCCCTGGCTCCTGAGGGCCCTGAGGGCCAGCTCTGGAGCCCCAGCCGAGGTGGGCGTCCTTCCTCGAGACAGTCGGTGCCTCCCGCGCACCCCCGTGACCCGGCTTCGCCCAGAGTGGCCTGGGGTGCCCCCCACAGAGCTGTTTCTGCTCCTCCCGGGAGACGTTTGCGCGGTGGCGCTCCAAGAGTCCCCTGAGCCCCCTTGTCCTGCCCCGCTGGGGTGGGTGGGCAGTTACCCACCCCTGCCTCCCCAGGGCAAGGCAGCCACTCCCATGCAGGGGTGCAGCCTGGGGCTGGGCGGGTGGCCCGGGTCTGCTCTGACCAGCTTGCTGTGTTCCTGGGCAGGTCCCGTCTCCTCTCCTGGCCTCGGTTTCCCTGGGGCCCTGGCTGCCAGGGGCTTCTGCCCTTCCCTCCTGGCACCTTGGCCTTATTCCCATGAGCTGGTGGCTGTGTGCTTGGGTGGCACGGCTGGAGACCAGGTCCTCGGGAAATGGCTATGTGCCCTCCCCAGGTTGAGGGGGGCAGGTAGCCATGGGCTCTGAGTTGGCTGGGGGTGTGTACACTCGCTCCAGTCCGGCTCTGGTTTGGACTGGGAGTGGTATGGCAGACCCTGTAGGGGTGAGCAGTGTGTCATGGAGAAATAGTGAACCTCACAAGTGGGAGCTGGGCAGAGCAGGGGCCAGGCCAGCCCATTCTCTCCCTTGAGCTCTGACCTCCCCTGCCTGAGGGGAGGCTCCACAGCTCCCCATTGCCCTCAGTGTGGAGGTCAGGCCTCTGCTTGGTGTCATGTGGCCCTGTGGCCTCCCCTGCCACATTGAGCACCACTCCCTCTTCTCCCTGGCTTTCTCACATTTAAAACTTGTGGTGAGAGAGGCTACCCCATATGATCAGTGAGTGCCAGCTCTGAGTTGGGGGCAGTGTGGCCTTGGGTTAGCAAATTCACCTCTCCGGGCTTCAGTTGCCTTACCTGTAAAATGCTTGGGGGACGTCAGGGAGGCTTCAAAGAGGTGATGTTGTAGATGGGTTTTAAGGGATGAATAGGAGTTTCTTGGGTGGGCTTTGGGAAGGGAATCAAGGCAGAGAGAATGAGTGTTCTAGCCCCAGCCAAGGGTATGGAGAGGGGATGCCCGTGTGTGTGTGGGTAGGGGTCCTCCCTGGAGGACTTCAGAGGGTCCAACTGCATGGTCAGGCTCCTCTGACTTGCCCCTCGCTGGCTGGGTCCCAGCTCTGTGCTGGTGAGGAACCATGTGAGCACGGGGGTGTGGTCAGCTGGTCTGGGAATGATTAACCCTGCCAGGAGGTGAGGCTGAGAGTGGGCCTGGTTGCTGCTCAGCCCCTCTGAGCCAGTCCCCTGCTGGCCTGATGTCCCCTCTGCTTCCTGGGCCCTGGAATGTCCTGGTCGGGAGCATGACCCACGCCGGCCCACCGCGTGCTGTTCCACCCGCTCAGAGCTCCGGCTCTTGGGGTGAGTGGCCATTCTTGCGTCCCTCTCTGGCTGGAGCCGCTGGGGGTCCCTTCCCCACCTGTCCGTCTGTCCGACATCGCTCGGTTCATTCCTGGGGCCCACGCGCCTCTCCCCGTGGGCAGCTCCAGACGTCGTTTGCCCAGGAGCCTCCTGGGAGGTCACCGGGCTGTCTGGTGGCCCCTCACCGCCCCCCCCCACCCCCCCCCGCCTGGATTGAGGAAAACAGCTCTGATTGGGGCCAGAGTCCACGGGAGGTGGCAGAGCCGCCCCCGCCTCACCCCTGCGCCTGGACTTTCCGCCCAGGAGCAAGGTCGGGAGCAGGGCTGGCAGGTGGGGCCTGAGGCATTGGATGCCCGGCCACCCGGGGCTCAGACAGTGGGGAGGTGGGCCTTGGCCTGGGCGGGGCAGTACCGGCTGTGGCCTCCCTGGGCCCGGCTGGAGGGAGGGGCCCGGACGGGGGAGGGGCCAGGCCTTCCCTCCGCCCTCTTCTGTCTCCCTGGGCCCTGGGGCCTGCCCTTCCCCGAGGCTAGGACCCCAGGGAACCTCACCCCCAAGAGGCCACCCCTCCAGACTGCTGGCCCGAGAGGGTGGCCTGCTCGGGGCCCCTGCCTGTCCCCCTGCCTGTCCCATTCCGGCTCGGCCACATGAACTTTGTGACTTGGAGCAAGCTACTTCCTCTCGCTTTATCTCGGTTTCCTCATTTGTAAAATGGAAGGAAGGATGTTGGACTGAGTTGGAGGTGGGAAGTACACAGCGGCGAGCCGCTGCTCCCGGCCCGGACCCTTGGCAGACATTGCTGATCGGGCGTGGCTCTTGTTCCCGCGGGCCCCGAGGCCTCAGAGCACCCCGCTGGTCTGTGGGCTCGGCTCATAGGTCATGTTTGGTGCTGAACCCACAGCGCCAGACGCTGCACCAGCCTCGCGAAATGTTTGTTGAATGACTTAGTGCTCTCTGCAGCAGTATCCCCCTGTCCCCTCCATTTCAGAAATGTTGTGGGGGTGAGCCCTCCGCTCGTGGAGATAAGCTTTAAAGTTGTTATCATTATTTGAATCACTCTCCTTCTGGGGGTCTGTTTGGACTTCCAAGGGAGGGAGGTCCTGCTGTGTGTCTAGCCTCATGCTGGCTCCCAGGAGTGGAGCAGGGAGAGTCTGGGACTGTGAGAGTCGCCCTAGAGAATTCCCTGGGCCAGTGCTTGCAGCTGGGGGCCCTGGGAGCCCCCCGGGGAGGCTGCGGCCAAGGCTGCCGTGGCTGTGTTCCTGCCCGCGGGGCGAGCCCCCAATCCCCGGCTCTGCTTGATGTGGGTGCAGCTGCCTCCTGCTGCTGGGGAGAGCCTGGGTGTCCCTTAGACTCAGTGCCCAGATGCAGCAGGGAGGGACTTCCGTCCCAGACGGCCACCTGTGTCCGGGCCCCAGCAATGCCACCCCTGGGCGGTGGCGGGGGAGCTCATCTCTGCCCTGGGGGTGGATGGGCACTGGGCTTTCAGTGGCTGCCCGGGCTCCCTGGCTTGTTCCCACCGTGCCCTCTGCCCCCAGGCTAGGGTCTCTGCTTTCGGCGGTCTGTTGAAAGAGCGCATTTGGCAGCCCAGAGAGATCACTTCCCCAGGCTGCAGCTGGGGGCACGGAGCGGGTGTGGCGTGTCTGTGATCACGGGGGTGGAGACTGGCTCCCACCACACGCTCCTCGCCTGGCACCCGCGTGGCCCACGCCAGGAGGGCTGCCCGGGCTTTTGACTGGCCGCTGCCGCCTGGATCCAGGACGCTGGCAGTCCGGAGCCTGCGCCTCCAGCTGACATGGCCTGGCTGACCTGTCTCAGGTTCCATGCCTGCAGATGAGGCTTGTGAAAGCCGCAGGGCTGTGGGCCAAGGGGACAGGAGCCGCCACAGGCAGGTGCACAGCAGGCCTGGGGTCAGGGGGCCTCTCAGGGCCCCCGCCTCAGGCTGTGTGGATGCGCCCCCTGGCCAGGGACAGGCCGACCTCTGGGCATTCGACCCCTGCCCACTTCTTCCTGGCTCGCATGGCTGGCGTGGGACAGGGTCAATGGAGGAGGCATGGTGGTGTTCGGAGGGCCGCCTCAGCTCGGGCGCCATCTGCGTCCTCTTGGCTGTGGGGCCGCAGGCAGTGCTGGGTCTGAGCTGACTGGCCCCGGCCTGCTGGTGCCCTGCTCCTCCCACCCGGGCTGGTTTGGGTCACAGGGCGAGGTCACATCTCCTGGTGTTGTCACTGGCCGCAGTGCTGGGGAGAGGTGTGTCCCTGTGCATGTGCCCGGCCGCGGCGGGCAGTTGAGTGGGCTGCCCTCCCTGTTTGCAGCCCTGGCTGAGACTTATCTGCCTGTGGACACTACGGTCTCCCCTGTTGGGCAGTGGGGACGCGCTCGCTGGCTGGTGGGGTGGGGGAGGGGATGGCCCCGGAGACCCCGCTGGCCCTGGACGCGGCTGATAAGCTGTGGAGCTCGCTATCAGAGGGGCCCCTGGGCCCCCTCTCCCCCGCCATCACTCTGGCACTGGGCAGGCACATCATGGCCTGGGGGAGTGAGCAGGCCTCGTGGGGACCTGGGTGTCTCAGGGGACCCCAGAGCGAGGAGGTCCCTCCAGGGCTCTGGAGACGGCCTGCCCTGACCTCTCTCCCCTGCTGACCCTCCGCCCCTCTTGGCAGCCGGCCCTGCCCCCACTCCCCCGCTTCTGAGAACAACGAGCTGCCTTTCATTGCCACTGTTGTCCTCCTGGCTGTCTGCACTCCACGCTTGGTGCTTGGCGGCCCACACCGGCCGGGGCCTGGGGCTTCGAGCTGGGATCTGGGTCACCATGTGCCTGCTCAGGGTGGGCTGCGGGAGTCCCTGACCTCGGGCTTGGAGACCAGGACCCAGAGGCTGAGGGGTCCAGGGTCTGCCCTCTGGCCATTTGCTCATGCCTACGGGGACCCCTACCTCATGCTCCCTGTCCCACTCAGAGGGTCTGGAGCCGGAGAGTGCTAGGCAGAAAGGGCAGGACCTGGAGGCGGGCGTATTGCCCACTGCTCCCCACACCCCTGCCCTCAGGGCCCTGTCCTGCCCGCATCTTCCTTGGCCTTGGAGTCAGAACCACGTGGGGCGAAGGGACTAGGCAGGGTCACTCCTGTCACTGGGGTCTCGTGTGCAAGCCTCTGAGTGTCTCTATTCTGTGTGCCCTGTGTGTGTCTATTCTCTGTGCCCTGTGTGTGTGTGTGTGTCTATTCTGTGTGCCCTATGACCCTCACCCCCGCCGGCCAGCACAGGTGAGTCCAGGTTGTAGGTGGGTCCACCGCCCTGACCCCCTGGGTCCCTGGTTAGCTAGGGCCTTGAGGACCACCCCTCAAGTCCTGGCCGAGGGGTCAGCGTGGGCAGGGACATGGGGCAGGCACAGCCCCGGGGATGTGTGCAGCGAGGCCCGGGCAGGTCAGAGCCAGGAGGTGCTGAAAAAGTCCGTGGAGACTGGCGGGGCAGGCGAGCTGTATGAAGAATTGGGGTTTTCTCCTGAGGGCCAGAGAATGGAGAGGGCTAAGAGCAGATGTCTGTTCTAGAAGGACCTTAGGCTGGAGGGTGATTTGGGGCCAACCGGTGCTGGGTCAGACCAGTGACGTCACCCCCAGGCTCCCCTGGCCAGTCCTCCAGGGCCTGCCCCGGTTCCCAGGGAGTGGCGAGGGGGTATGAACATCAGATCCCGTGGCGGGGCCTGAAGGGGCTCCTGGGAGGATGAGGACGTCTGAAGCAGGACCTGCTGGGTCAGTGGGGCTCGTACATGTACGTGTCATGTGTGTGCCATGCCTGTGCCACATGTGGCACACGTCCTACTGTTCCAGGCCCCGGTGGTGGCAGGCAGCCCCTGTCGTCTGGAGCACTCGTGTTCCCTTTCAGCAGGTGCCTGGGGCAGACTCAGCCCAGTGCTGCGTTGCCCCTGCAGGTGCCTCACTGTGTGAAGCCAGTAGCTGAGCATCGTTACACCGCCAGGGATGGGGAGGCCAGTGGATATGTGAGCTGCACCCTGGCCCCGATGACCCTCCCTTGCTCTCTGGCTGGGGTGTCTCAGCTCTAGGATCAGATCATTCTCTGCTGTGGAGTTCTTTACCTGGGAAGAATGAGCCAATCCTGAAGCCAGGGTCAGTCATGCACACTTTAGTGCGAATGATCCTAGTGCCAACCCTGGGAAGGTCCAACAGGAACGGATAGGAAGGAAGGCTTCCTCTGATTGTTGGATGAGGAAATTGAGGTCTGAGAGCCGCACGGTGAGCCAGGCTCCGTCTCCCTCCAGTCTCTGTTCTGCGTCCTGGCCACCCACCTTTGGGGCAGAGTGGGGGCTCCGTTGGGGAGGGTCCTGGAGGGGACCTGGTGGAGAGAGGGGTGTGGCTGACCTGAGTGTGGGGGGCCACCCCTGCTGTGGGGGGGCCGGGGGTGCCGGATGTGCCCTCCCTCCCGCCCTCTGCACCCGGGAGGTGTGTCTGCACCATCGCTGGTGAAAGGGGCTCAGCTCCGTGCCCGAGGTCACGCGGCTGGTTAGCGGCAGAGCTGGGATTCGAACCAGGTCCTGGGGATTCCTCCGTGAGGCCCTTCCTGCTCCTGCCTGGGGACACACGGTTGAAGTCCTGATGGCAGCTGGAGGTTGGAGGAGGGGGAGACATTCCTCACCTGGGAGGGGCCCGGAGCTGAGCCCGCCCTGGGGAGATGCCTTGTTTCCTACGAAAACACCAGGCTGGCTGCAGCAACTTTATTTTTATTTCCTATTTTTACTTCCCTGTTGGCTCTTTTTAGCAACTCTGGGTTAGATAGGTCCCGCCCTCCAGACTCCACCCGGCTTCCTGGCCCAGGCTTGGGCCTCTGAGAAGGCGAATGTGTGTGTGTAACCCCAGGGGGGCTTGGCAGCTTGGCTTGCACACACCTGGTGACGGGGAGCTCACTCCCTCCCCAGGTAGTTCTGCAGGGTGGCCCCTTTTCCTCCTCTGGGGCCAGCGGTGGGGAGGGGTGGTGGAGTAGTTGTGCCTTGCTGCATGACTCAGTTTCCTCACACTCCTCCCCTGGTTCTCTGCTGGAGGTTGAGGCTTGGGATGGCCGTGACAGAGGAGACCGGGTGACCGGTGTGGGTGTTTGAGTTGGGTGGGGTGGGCCGTGGACGGGCGGGTAAATAACTACAGGGTGTTCCTGCCTCAGATCTGGCTGGACGGGGTGTGTTGAGGGCAGGGCCAGGCCCAGCCCTATTTAGGCTGTGTCCATCTTGGGCCCTGGCCTGACCCACGGAGGGGCCGGCCGTGCTGTGGGGTCAGCAAAGCCCGCTCCTGGGGTGGGGTCGTTGGAGCATCTGGCCAGCTGGGGTCTTTCTGTGATGAGTGCGGCTGGCTCTGGGGGACACGGAGACCCCAGGCTCGGGACATCTCCCCAGGGCCACCTGCGCGAGCACAGCTAGCCCCCGTGCCGGCATTTGGTGGAGGGGTGTCCTGAATTGCGTGGTCAGGCCAGAGAGAGCACCAGGCCCCCGTGGCTCCCAGGCCTGAGTGGAGTCGGCGGCTCAGGTGGAGGGCTGGTGAGCCACAGTCCACCAAGTGCCTGGGTGCCAGCCTGTGCCAAGCCCACTGCAGTCCATTGACAGGTGAGGACTGGGCTCAGAGAGGCTGAGCAGATCCTCAAGGCCACACAGCTTGTGAGTATGGGGCGGCCAATCGCATGCCCTTTCCCTGCATTTTACAGACAAGGAAACTGAGGCGCAGAGAGCGGCAGCCGCTGCTCAGGTCCCACAGGTGGCCAGGCCCCAGAGCCGCTGCGTCGTGCTGCTTGTTGCAGGTGCAGGGAGGTGAGGCTGGGCAGACCAGGCAGAGCCGTTCCAGCGAAGCGGGCGGGGTTTCTGCAGGGCCTGCTGTGGGCCCGGGCATGGGCCGTGGCTGCGGGGTCAGATTAGAAGGCCTGTGCAGCCCTGATGTGGGGGCTGCTCACCCCAGTGGGGACGCAGGCACAGACGGTTTCCACGCGGGAAGGCTCGTCCCACCAGTGCTCAGTGCCTGCCACGTGCCGGACCGTCAGGGCCTGGACAGAGTCTGGACGAGACGCGGCGTGCTGCTGGCCCTGAGGGCTCTGGGCTCTGGGCTCTGGGCTCTGCGTCAGGATGCGTTGCCGAGGCGGCTGAGGGTGGATGAAGGACACAAGCTCCATGAGGACGCCGGGCCCGGCCCGTCCTGCCTTTGCACCCATAGGTGCCTGTGTCGTGGTCTCTCCATCTCTGGGCAGTGGTGGCAGATGCCGAGGAGCCAGCTGATCCTGGATTCTGTCCTGCTGAGCCCCGTTGGGACCCGCGACCCGGGACCCTCGGCCCACCCGGAGGTGCCTGGTGGGCTTTCTGGGCACAGCCTACAGGCCTACTTCCTGCAGGGCACTGGGTGGGGCTGCCCAGGCCCGCTCGGTGGGCTCCGCTCTGGGGATCCTGGCCCTGGGGGATAATGGACAGTGCTGACAATGGAGGAACCCGCCTGCCTCGCTCCTGGCCTTTCCATTCTGGCTGGCTCAGCGGAGCGTGGCAGGCGGCTGCCGTCCTGCTGGCGTGAGCGATGTGGGTGGTGTGGTCGTGGAGGTGCCTGGCGGTGCGTGCACGTGCGGCTGCCAGGGTTGTCGGCGATCCCTTGATTAGAGGCCCGGAAACTGAATCCCGCGGCCGAGGCGGGCGGGGGCACCTCCTCCTTGGAGAGGCCCCAGAGATTATGGGATTTCCACCGCCCTGCCCTTGGAGGTGGCGTGGGCAGAGGGCGTCTGGTCGATGGGGCTCCCTCATCACTGCTGGGAGGAGGGGCTCTCCCTCGGAGTCCGGGAGGCCATGTATGAGCTGGGTGGCCCTGGAGAGCTGGGGTGGCAGGACTCAGATGCCTGGCTCAGGTCCTCACTCAGCCCTTTGTGGCTGTGTGACCTGGGGTAGTGTCTCCCTCTCTGAGCCTGGACTTTGTCATCTGCGGCTTGGGGTGATGACACTTGTATCTAGAGTGGCCACGAGGGTGATCTTAAGTAGGGCCAGACCTTCAGTTCTTGCCTGGAAGCGGAGAAGAGTGGTGGCTGGGGGCCCATTTGAACCTCAGTCTCCTCATCTGCCGGGTGGGGAGAGGAGTTTCTTGCCCCGGGGCCGGGGGGCCTGGAATGTGGGGAGGATGGGAGCGTCCTACTCCCCTGGGAGGAAGCGTTTCCCTGGGAGGGGCGGCTTCAGGGGCTGCTGGTTCGGGAACTGTTCTGGGGCCCAGGAATCTCCCAGGGCATGGAAGCGAGACCCACTGCCAGGTGCAGCTTTGGCATGGACTTGGGGCATTCAGTTCCCCGTCCAGTCCCTACTGGCCTTTCCCTGCTTCGCGGCCTGGGCAGGGACGTGTGTCCAGGCAGGTGGCTCCCTGGTGGGTGGACCCCCGGGCTGCGGGGCCAGCGCCCGGCCCCAGCGAGTGCGTCCCTGAGCCATGGAATGGTGTGCTCTGGGTTCGCCTTCTTCCTGCAAGCGAAGAGGGTCTTTCGTAACTGTGGGAAAGAGCGTTTCCTCTCTGAGGTTGAGTGGGGGCAGGGGCTTGGTCAGCAGATGTGACGTCCCCACGCCCTCCGCCCTTCTGCCCTCCTGCTTGCAGTGCTCACAGGCCCACTGCCAGCCAGCATGGCCCAACCACGGTCAGCACCCCCCAGACCTGGCGGTCTCTCTGGTGGGGGGCACTGGCTAAGCAGAGCCCCGAGAGGTGCCCTGTGTGTCCCAGCCTCTGAGCCTTTGCTCAGGCTGCTCCCTCTGTCTGCGTGCCTGCCCCACCTGCGCTCTTCTTCAGCCCCTCCAGTCTGATACCAGCGCTGCCTCCTCCCTGAAGCCCTTCTCAGGCCTGAGCCGAGTGTCCCCTCTACCCCACATCTGCTCCATGCCCCGGAGGAGGGGACGGGGCCAAATGTGGACGAGTCCACCCTGCCCCTTCCGGGCCTCAGTTTCCCCCACTTCCAGCACTGACAAGTGACAATGTTGTGGCTTCTGGGCCTGGGGAGGGGGCACTGGGGCAGGAAGGGGCCGGAGCTGGCTCACTCAGCCGGGGCTGGCCTGAGGGCAGCGGGCTTGGCTTCCTGCGCTGCTGCCAGGGGCAGTGATTGGTCCGCCCAGTGCTCCTGACTCAGCAGCCGCGGGCTGGGGGAAACCGGAAGTTTCTGACGAAAACCCCAACCCGGGCCCTGCCACAGGGCCCAGATTTCTCTGGAGAAGGTGGAGGTGGAGCCCTAAGTTCCTGCCTCTGGGCTCCCAGTGTGCGGTGGGCTGGGGCTGGAGGCGGGGCTCTGGGCTCCGGGCTCTGGGGCCCCTGCTTTGCTGTTGGACTGCACTCTCCCCTGTGCACCGCCCTCTGTGGCTCCCCAGTGCTGGCAGGATGAAGTTCTTACTCCCACCTGGCCTGGCTCTCCTTTTGCCCGCCCTGCGCCCCTCCTTCCACCACACTGGATGCGTCTTGGTCCTCAGGAGCCAGGCTTGCTCCCTCCTCTGGGTCCTGCCCATGCTGCCCCTTCGCCTGCCTGCCTCCTGCTCTGTCAGGTGTCTGCAGATATGAAGCCTCCTCCAGGAAGCTTTCCTGGGTTAGAGTCCCTCCACCCCATGGTCGCGGTGCCTGCTGTCCCATCGCCCTGGTGGTAGTGAGGGGACAGGGGCTCGGAGCCCTGGTCAGCATCAGTGCTGGGTCTCATAGTCGGACAGTGGATGTGGAGTTGGGGGGAGCAGGGGTCAGTGACAACCACCCAGGGTGGACTGTGGACCGTGTGGCCATGCTGGCCCCAGCCGAGGTGCCTGGCAGAGACCTGGGGCTCACAGGGTCTGTCGCTTGAGCTATTGGAACAGGCTGGCCCTCTGGCTCTCTGCCCCAGTCCATCACTCGCGGTGGCCCATCTGCTGGACCACGGAGGGTGGACGGTGGAGGAAATGGAAGTGGGTGCTCCCAGGGGCCGCCGGTGAGTGCCCGCAGTGGCAGGGCCTTGGGCAGGGGCCTCGGTCTCACCCCACGGTCAGTGGGGCCGGCGGCTCCCAGGGGTGTGTCTGGAGCTGATGTTCGCACAAAGTCGAGCCCGGATCCAGTGACGGGGTTCTCGTGTCCCCTGGGCTGTCAGCGGTGGGAGCGCCTGGTAAGCTCAAGGCCCTCCCAGCCCCGCCTGGGGCGGCATGGAGGTGGCCAGCTAGAGGATCCAGACTCGGGTCGAGAAGCCTCGTTGTGGCCTCAGTGGCCTCTGGCAGGCTGGGACCACAGCCATGGGCTTGGGTCTCATGGGGACATGTTTCTGTTGCTCTGACCTGCGTTCCTGGCCTGGCCCCTCCTGTGGGGTCTTAATTCAGTGTCTGGGAGCAGCCTGAGTGTCCCCCGCACGGTGCCACCAGCTCTGCCACCATTAGCTCCCTGCTTGGTCCCTTAAGGTGTTTGTGCAACACGGAGCTAAGAAAGGCTCTTCCTCGGCGGGGGGAGCGAGGCGGGAGGGCGCCGCTGAAGCTGGAATTCACTGGGCTGCGTGCCCCCCGCCCCCACCGTCAATGCATAATGCATGACGACGAGAAGGGAAAAGTAATTAGAGGCTCCACTCTTGGCCGCTTCATTCATGACTCAATCTGGGTCAGCTCCTGGCACAGATACGCCAGAGCGGCCACTGCATGGCGGGACGGTGGCAGCTGTGCTGCACCCGCTTTGCGTGCTGTGCCCGGATGCCCCCTCCTACGGGAAGTCCTTCTCGACGCCCTCACTGGGGAGGGCTTCTCCCACACCTGCGGCCTGAGGCCTCTGACCTGTGTAGGGACCATGTTGGGAATAGGGGCAGCAGCTTCGGGGGGGGGGGGGCGCGAATGTGGGGGTGTGGCTGACATCTCAGAGCCATGTGCCTTTGGGGACCACGTGGAGCCTGCTTGTGCGCTCATTCGTTCTAAAGTACCTGATTCACTTGTGCCGTCCTCTTCAGACCCCGCCTGTGCTGCCATGGTCCTCGGGGGGAAGTCCTGACCCTGACCTGGCACCTTTCCCTGCCCGTGGGGGCTAGCTGCTCAGATCTGCTTCCTGTTGCTAGAATGTTCCTCACCCTTCCCCTGCTCAGGGGCTTTGCACTTGCTGTCCTCACCCCAAAATGCCCTTCCCACACTGCCCCGTGGCCGCTGCACTGTTCCTTCCAGTCTCGCTTGGGTGTCACCCCTTAGACCCCCCAGCTCCTGTGGCCTTGCCCCCCTGTCGCCATCAGTGCCTCAGCTGCTCGTTTCCTCCTGAGGGCCCTGCAAATTCTGTGAGGGGTTTCTTGAAGGGCTCCCGTCTGTCCCCTGGCTTGGGCTCACGCTCCTGGACTGTGGGTGCCTCAGGGGCTGCGGGACCTGCCCCGTGTCCTGGCGCCCCCCGTCTTCAGCACTGTGGGAGGAAGAGGAAAGTGGCTGGGTGCCGGGTGGCTCCCCCAGGGCTGAGCCCCGACTTCTGGGGTCTGCTGCTGCCTCCGCCTCCTAGTCGCAGCCCTACGGGGCCGACAGGGACCCTGTGGGGCTGAGAAGGGAAGGTGCCGCCCGGGGGACAGGCCTTGCCACCTCACTGGGCTCTGGGTGGCCAGGGCTCTCTGGGCCTCGGGTGCTGGGGGAGGCCGGGTCCCGACAGTCAGGGCAGAGGGGTGACCGTGGGGGCCCAGCTGAGACCCCACCAGATCCTGATCTTCCCATTGTACAGAAGAAGAACTGAGGCCCAAGGGAGGCCCTTTGCCTGACTCGAGGCCACTGGGGAAGGAGTGAGGTGATGCTGCTAGACCCGGGGCCTCGGGGGACTGGCCGTGTGCTGTGGGGAGGGTGCTGTGGGGGAGGATCACGCCCCAGCTGTGGGGAGGACCCCGGCTGTGGGGAGGATGCTGTGGGGGAGGACCCTGGGCTGTGGGGAGGATCCCGGGTCTGTGGAGGATGCTGTGGGGACGCTCCCCCACAGCCTGCGGTCGCTGTGGAGGTGACAGGCAGGCAGAGGCGGGGTGGGAACCCGGACATCACTCTTGGACGGACGGCATGGGGCGGCTGCGTGCAGAGCTGGGCAGAGAAAGAGTTAAAGACTGAGGGAAGTAATGATGTTTCTAATTTTCCTGTGCGATTTAATAAAAATGTAAATCGTGGGCAGAGGACGGCCCACCCTGCGTGGTGTTGACCGAGATTAACGGTGGGCGCCGGTGGTCAGCCTGCCTTTGTCTCCACGCCCCTGAGTGAGCAGAGCCTGGTGCCGCGGTCAGCCCAGGAGGCCAGGCGCGAGGCGCAGACCCACACCCTCCGCCTGCTGGATGGGGAGTTGGAGCGCCGGGGCTACCGCGGGAGCGTCAGGGTGTCTGCTGAGGAGGAGGGCCCTGGAGGAGCCTTCCGGGGTCTGGCCGGTCAGAGCCAGGCTCCCCTCTGACTCCTGCACCCTCGCCCCCCGAGGAGTGCAGGGGTCCAGCTCGGATGGCCTGGGGCCTGCGGTGACGATGGTCAGGTCCGGGGTATGTGGGGTGACACCAGAGGTGAGGTTGCAGGATGAGAAGGGGCAGCCGGTAGAGATGTGGAGGGAGAACATTCCGGGCTGAGGGAGCAGTGTGTGCAAAGGCCCTGGGGAGGGAGGGTGCTCGGCCTGAGGGTCTGCGCAGAGGGGCCTGTTGGCCTGCGGTGGGTGCACTGCAGGGCTGGGCCTGTCCCGACCGCGGGGCCTCTGCCTGTGGGGTTTGGGAGGCTCTGGCCCTGGTGGGAATGGCCCTGGGGCTGGGGGTGGTGGCGTGGAGACAAGGGCAGCAGGCTGATCTGGGCTGCAGTGACAGCCTACCTGACAGGCCGGGGTGGGGGCCCGGGTGGTGCTGCTGTTTGTGCAGAGTGGGAGGAGGGGTCCAGCATCCGGGTGGGCGGGTGGGATGGTGAGGCTGTCTTGCCACAGGGGGATGGGGAGAGCGGGAGACCTGGGACTTTGGGGTCTGTGGTCAGAGCGTGGAATGTTCTAGGCGCAGCATTTCGTCAGTGTGACTGAGGCTTGAGAGCAAGGACAGGCAGCAGTGGGGTCAGAGCGGCCTTGCTGAGGTGGCGAGACGGTGATGGTGGCGGGATGGGTGCGCGTGGCGGTGACCTCCGGGCGGTGCGTTCAGGGCCTGCCGAGGGCGGGGTTGGTCATTGCTGGGGAGCTGCGCATGGCGAGCTGATCTCGGGGGACGTTGACCCGCTTGTGGCCAAGTTCGGCAGCTGTGGGACCCCTCTTCAGAGAGTCACTCTTCCTTCCGAGGGGGTCGTGCCCGCGCCGAGTCCTGGGCCTGCCCACCTGCTTGCTGTCAGGCGTCGGGTGTCTGCCCGGAGACCTCCTGGGGCTGCTGGACGGCAAGGCAGGTTAGCTGGTGCCCGGGGTCCCAGTCCCTGGGCTATGGTGGCACTCTGAGAGCCCTAAGCACCGGCCCCGCCTCGGGAATGGCAGACCCACCCCGCCGGCTGTCTGGGCTGGTCAGCGCCTTCTCTGGGCCTGCCCCGTGGACGTTGGAGCTGTGGGGAGGGGACAGGCATGCCGAGACCCAGTTCTGTCACAAGCGATGAAGGGAGGGCCCTTACCCAGTGGGTGGGCGATGCCTGGCTGTGCACGCCACCTGGGCAGGGACCTGCACTGCCCCTGGACCCACGGCGACGGTGGGGGGGGGTCCCTGAGCACTGCCCCTGCCTCCCCAGGGCCCTGTGGAGGCCCTCCCAGGAAGGGGGTCTGGCAGGGCCTGCAGACCCAGACCCTGGACCAGGCCCCAGCTGGGTCTGGAGCCGCTGTCCCCCCGCTGCCCCTTGCTTTGGGCCTGGTCACCTGTGTGTTGTCCATTGTCCCTCTTAGGGTGGCTTTGGCCACGGGGTGCCTCGGCCTGGTGGGGGGCCTGGCTGGCTTTGGTGGGTGGGGAGGGCAGGTGACCCCAGTTGCAGCGGATGGGGGTGGACAGAGATGGGCTAGGGGGCTCTGGAGGAGGGGCCTGGCCTTTGAGAGTGGGTGGGGAAAAGCAGCCCGCTCCGTGGGCTGTGTCGGTGGGCCTTGGCTGGTGGGCTGGGACCCGGCCCCGGGCCGCGGGTGGTGCCAGTGTATGCGTGAGATTTAGGTGGTGCATGCGGGAGGTTTGATGTCCCAGATTCTGGGGGCTGAGTGGGACCATGTCTCTCGTTGCAAAGCTGTGCACCTGGCGGTGGTGACCAGAGGGCTTGGGCTGGGGGCAGGGATGTCCCGGCCCCTCAAACTCCTGACGTGCTGGGAGCATTTGTAGACTGGGATGGGGGGCCGGGCCAGTGACATCGGGGGCCCCACGCTGGGCTCCGTACCCGTGGGCCCGCCATCGTGTCTCACAAGGTTTGGGGTCTTCATTCCCACCCAGGGCTGCCCGCGCCCTGGTGTGAGTGTGCATTTGGCCACATGTACCCCAGAACCGCAGCTCTGTGCAGATGGTCCCCCGGGGCGAGCCCAAGGGTGTTGCCCACTTAGGGAGGCTGCTTGGAGGCATGCGTGGGTGGGCTGGCCTGGGTGGGGGGAGCTGTGTGGACAGCACGCACCACGCCGTTCTGACTTTCACACTCTCCTCCCCTCCTGGCCCGGCCGGCTCCTGCTGCCTGGAGGTCCCTGGTACTGCTGGTCCCCCTTCCCTGGGCCCTGGACCACGACTCACGCCCTTGTCCAGAGCACGTGCAGGCCTGGGTCAGAAAGAGCAGGTCTGCCAGATGGCCAGGCGGCCGCGTTTGCCCAGTGGTGTCGGGAGATGCTGTGCCGATCGTGCACTTTGATTAAACGACCTGTCCAGGCCAACTGGGCAGCTGGTCAGTGTCAGGCTTGCACAGCAGGATGCACGGGAGCTGCCCCGCGCTTGGGGTGGGAGGAGGCTGGGGAGGAAGGGGATGGTCCCCAGAGAGCCCTCGGAGGCTGGCGCTGCAGAGTGGAGCGCTAAACGCAGCGTTGGCAGCAGAGACTCGGGGCCCACACCCTTGCCCCCACCTACCGGCTGGTACTCTGGGGGGCCCTGCTCCCCTCTGAGCCTCAGTTTCTTCATCTGTGAAGGAGGATGTCTGCTTTTGTCTCAAGGCTGGTGCCACGGAACCGCACCGATGGCATGTTGGGGGCTGGCGGTTCCCTGGGGGCTGCCCAAGGGGGGCTCCTGCTCCCTGAAGTTCCTGTCCGGTGTCTTCCTCCTCGAGGGCACAGGAAGGATCGTGCTGGCCCTGCAGCCCTGTCCCTGGCCTGGCTCACTGTGGGGCTGGCACAGGAAGTCGAGTGCACCTGCTGAGTGGAAGCCCTGCCCTCAGCGCCCGGCCCAGGCCGGCGTGATGGCCTCACTCCGCCTGCCCGTCCACTCCCCGAGGTGGGAGGCTCGTGCCCGCCCCAGTGGCTGCTCGTTTGGGACGTTCTCGTTTTCTGCTTGGAGGTGGCGGTGGAGGGTGGTGGGCCAGGCGCAGGGCCGGTGCTCACCTCGTCCCCCTCCTGCCGCTCACCTCGTCCCCCTCCTGCCGCACGTGGGGACGTGCTCTGGGAGGCTGAGGGGCTGGGCTCCCACTGCCGGCTTGAGCACCTCCCCTCGCTGGCGCCGTGTCCTCACCTTTACCTAGGGGGACGTCACCACCTCCACTCTGTGTGCGGGAGCTTCGTGCGAGCGCGTGGGGCTCATGTCTCTGAGCCCGAGCGCCACACGCCCGAGCTGTGCCCCTGCTCCTCAGTGATGGGCAGGCGCCTGGGGAGAGCCTCCTGTCTCAGTGTTCCCCCTGTAAGATGGGGGCAGCCAACTCAGCCTTCAAGGACAGTGTTTGTAGCCTCGAGGTGTAAGTGCCCGTGGTGAGGAGCTGCTGGCACTGGGGGCTGGGCCCTCTGATATCTGCTGAGGAAACACCATGCCGGGGACAGGCCTGGTTCTCCTGGAGGTGGCGTTGGAGGTCCAGACAGGGCAGGACTGTGGCCACGAGGCCCCGGGGGACGTCACCAGGGACCTTGGGCTGCAGTGTCCCCCTCCAGGGAATTGCATACTGGAGGCTGCCCCCAAAGTGAGTTTTATGACGCGCCCAGAACAGGGGCACCGGGGAAGAGCCGTGGCCCAGGGGCCTAGCAGGGCGCTGGCTGTGGGGCAGGCGGGTGTCCAGCCTCTGCCCCGTGCGCTCTGCTCCTCCAGACACCATGACCTCATCTCCCCAACCTTGGTGTTCTCCAGGCTTGGGGAGTCCCTGCCGAGGGTGGAGATCCTGCACCTCCGGAAACGTGATCCTCTGCCTGGCCCGTGAATATTTCATCAGCCCGTTAAAAATTGAAGCTGAGCCGTCCTGCTCTGGGAGGGCGGAGGAGGGGCACCGGCTCCGATTCAGGCCCGTTTGAGTATTTTTCCTGATAATGGAGTGGTGTCAATTAGAAAATGACATCGCTGTTTAAAATGCCCTTCAGCGGCCCTATTTAATTAAGGCTGAGAGGCAATGACCAGCCTGCCGCCGTGCGTGAATTTTCCGCCGTCAGAAGGAGCAGTGGCTGAGGCACAGTAGGGTTTGTCAGAGCGCCTGGGCGGGGCCCTGGAGAGATTTGTGGAGGCCACGCAGAGGCTGCGGCTCTGGCTGGGCGTGGAGGGGTGTGTGGCTGGCATGTGTTGTGTGGGGTCACTCTGGTCCGTGTGTGTAGGATTGGGTGGGAGAGTCTGGTCTCTGTGTGCACATATGCGTGTGTGTGGGTCAGGATGGGGAGGGCCTGGGTGGCCGAGGTCTGGCTTCCCGTTGGCCAGGAGACCCACTGCGTCTGCACAGTCTGATGCCTGGAGGGCTGGAGCCCTGATGGCCCTGCAGGAGGGAGTGAGGTCACGCAGATGGCCTGGGGGCAGTGAGGGCCCCAGGAGTGATGTGGGAAGGGTGAGTAGGGCTTGGGTGCAGCGAGGCGACCGTGTTCTGGGCTCCAGGGCTGAGGGAGAGAGGGCCAGGTCCGAGGGCTGCAGTGGGCTTGGGGGCTGCCCAGGAGGTGTGTCAGGGGTGCCTGGCAGGGTGAGGGGTGGGAGAGCTCACGCTGGGCCCCTGGACCGCGGGGGAGCCTGAGCTCGGTTGGACAGTGCCACTCCAGATGGGTGTGTGGGAAACCCTGGGTGGTGTGCTGGGTCAGGGGACAGGGAGGCGGTGGTATCTGGCCAGGCATGGTGCCGGCTGGCCATGGCCCTCAGGGTCTGACGGGCTGCATCAGGCCTCTGGGTGCGTCTCGGCGCTGGGAGCATGCAGGGGCCCCAGTCCAGGCCCCCAGACGGGCAGTACAGGGCTTGGCAGCACTGCCCTGCTCCTCCCTGCCTCAGCCCTGCCCGGCAGCGGGCAGAGGTGGCCACTTGCCAAGCAGCAGACTGTGCGAGGCTGAGCGTCTGGACCACCCAGCCTCCAGCTGCTCTCCTGCTGGGCTTCCCTTGTTTTCCTTTCGCGGGGCTGGAGCTCATCCCTGGCCACTGCCGGGTGCTGGGGGCAGCGCACCGGGGCCACTACCTGCAGCTCCTGGCGCGCTGGCTTGACTTAGGCCTCAGTTTCCCCAGGGGAACAAAGTTGTGGCTGCAGGTGCCTGGATTGACTGAGGGACCGTGTGCAGTGCCAGCATGGGGGAGCGGCAATGTGGTCAGTTCTTAATGTCCACGTACACATCGTGCTGGATAGGCCGAGAGGTTCCTATGCGTGGCCTGGCGCAGTCGGCTGGGACAGCAGGGGTGGCCTGCTCCCTTTGGGGACATCTCAGGCTCAGCTGGCCTCTTCCTGGTGGAGCTGGGGGCTGAGCCCCCTGAAGCATTGGGGCCGGCTGCTCATTCTGTTGTTTTCCCTTGTCACAAGGCAGCGACGACTCAGTCTGGTTCTTCCCCCTGTGCTTTCTCTCCTCAGGGACCTGGCCCCCCTTCCTGGCACGGGCCCTGGCTCCCACTCAGAGGGGCAGGAGGGCGTTTATGCCTGCTTGGTTCTGGGGCTTTGGCTGTCGAGCGCAGTGGTTCCAGCCGTGCCATCCGGGTGGGGCTCCTGGGCGCATGGCCTGGGAGGGGGAGCAGCCCAGGACCCTGGCACTGTCTGCTGAGTTGGGGTGCAGAGTCCCCTCTGGCACTGGAAGGAGGGGGCTGGGGCTGCCAGGGTGGCTCGGAGGGCCAGGCCCTGAGCTGGGGGTTCTGGGGCCTGAAGAAACGAGAGCAGACACTGGACTGGGCTGGCTCAGCTGCGAGGAGCTGTGTTTATTTTCTTAAATGGATTTAAAAGGCTGCTGGAGTTGTGCTTATAAATATCCCCAGAAGGTGGAATTTCTGACGGCCCGTGGGGATGGGAGGCCTGGGGCCGGTGTGGAGAGAGGGGATCCCAGGTGGCCTGGGCTGCCTGTGTGCGCGTGTGCCTGCATGTGTGCACACACACACGCATGCATGCCACATGCCTGTGCACGTTAGGCCGGTCTCCCTTCACGTGGTCTAGCCAGAGGCATTACTGCTTTAAGCAAACCTTCACTTGCTTTCAAAAGAGGACTGACGTTACAGAGTGACTCACTGTCAGCTTCTTGGAATCTGTGTGTCCCTCATGTGTCCAGCTGGACCTGCCTGTCCTCCTGCAGGTGATGGCCTGGACACACCCCTCCTTCTTCGGGGCAGCGGGTTGTCTGCCTCTCCCTGCCCTCCCTGGAGCAGGAGGGCTGTGGGGCCCTCTGCCTCCCATGCCAGGCCTCGGGCAAGGAGGGTCCTCCTCTCTGGAGCCCCCTGCTGCCCTTGGAATGGGCTTCATTTACAGGGCTGGGTGCACCCGTTTGGTAAGCCAAGCCACCTGTGACCTGAGGTTCCTGATCTCTTGCTGGTGATATTGGCGGGACTCAGGGACAGCTCCAGGCACATCCACAAGCCACACTCAGAGTGTGCAGAGGGCTCCGTCCGCAGGTGGGGGAAGTGTCCCAAAGGTGCTGGCGGGGTGGGTTTGGGGCGCGAGTGAGAGAGCAGAGGCCGCCAGGCCCCTGGAGAAAGGGACAGGACTCAGGCCATAACCACTCTTGCCTCCATTAAATACCCATTTGGTCCGTGGCTGGGAAGGGAGTGGCCTGCTCCAGCCAGCGCTCCTGTCCTGATGGACCTGTTGTGGCTGCGTGGGGCTGGGCTCAGAAGTTCTGGGGTCTCAGTGGGGAAGGGTGCTGTGATGAATTGGTGATGTCTGCCAGGGAAGACCACGGGGTGGGGGAGGGGGAGGTGGAGGCACGTGCTGTGCTGTGCTGTTGCTGTCCTGGGTCTGCAGTTGCCAGGACTAATCGGATCGAGCTCCTGCACCGAGCGCTGGCTGATGAGGCTGTGTCCGTTTCCATCATACCTTGTGCAGGGTTTCCGGCTGAATGCCGCTGTTATCCTGCGTCCTTCCTCCTCGAGTGATCTGGCGTGAGAAGGCCTGCAGGATCTGTTCGGTGCTGGGGTGAACGAACCCAGCGCAGTGAGCTGGAGCCTGGCTGTGGCCCGGCCAGCGGTTCTCAGCCTGGCTGCCCATGCAGTCATCATGGGAACTTTCAAAACATCGGGTGCCAAGGACACACCCCAGACCAATTTGACCTGTAACCTGGGGGCACTGCCTGGGCCCCCTGGGTGGTTCTAACATGCAGGCAGGTTGAGACCCACTGGCTCTGATCATCTGGGCCAGGTGTTCCCAGGGGTCCTTCCCATAGCTCCGTGTGTGTGTGTGTGTGTGTGTGTGTGTGTCGTGCGTGTGTGTGCGCGCGCGCGTGCACACATGTGTGAGTCAAGCTTCCCAGGAGGTTGAAATCTTCAGGAGACGTGAATCTGTGGTTGCTGAAAGTCTGCGATCTGGGTCAGGCCTCTCTGCTGCGTCCCAGCTTCTGCACGCTCCTCGGGTGATGATATCTGAGTCCCCATCTGTGGCTTCTGTCCCACACACCTCTGCACTCTGGTCTCCTCTGCAGGGCCCACGGGTCTTCCGGGGCTGAGGAAGGGGCCCAGAGGCCACTGGGAAGTCTCGGTTGGGAGTTGGGGAGTGTGCGCTGGAGTTCTGGGATGTCGGGGCCAGAGGGAACCCCTAAGACTGGCTCCTCTGCTCTCAGAGGCTGTGAGCGGGGTCTCTGTGGCAGAAGTGCCTGGGCCCGCGATTCCAGGAAGGTGTGTGTCCCTCTCTCATCTGCCCAGGTCGACCTTTGGGCTCAGGAGCCAGGTGTCCCCAAGCCCTCCTCTGTGCCCAGCCCCGCTCTCCCTGCCTGGTGCTTGGGCACCACCCCAGGGCGTGAGGGGCAGGGGTCCTGCTGGGGGTGGACCTCCGCTGTTGGGCTTGTGTCTCTGCTTCTTTCTCCCCTGGGGTCTGTCCTCACCTGTGGAACATGCAGGCCCAGGTCTCAGGGTCTGTGCTGTGGGTTCCCAGGGTCAGTGTGAGCAGCGCCCGGAGGGCTGGGGCGTCCGAGCTCCCAGCTGGGCCAGGCGGGTAGTCCGACTTGGAGGGGGCAGAGAATCCTATTCAACTGGATGGCAGACAGTGAAACCAGCCTGACCCAGGGAGGTGTCAGGCAACACCCCCCCCCGCCCCCAGCCTCAGTTTCCTGATCTGCTCTCGGGAGAGCCAGGAGGGCGAACAGCCCTGGGAATTGCCACCTGTCGGTTTTGGTTAATGTCATGCTTGTGCTTCGCCTCTCAAGTGGGGTGGGGAGAGAGAGGCACAGGCCCGGAACTGGGCGGGCAGCAGACCGAGGAGGAAGAGAGGGCAGCGGTTGCCTGCAGAGGTTTTTAAAGCACCCTCTGTGGCCAGGGCCAAGTGCCCAGCGGCTGGGGATCCCTGGACCCCCACCCCCTACTCAGGGTTGGGGAGATGCCTGGCCTCCGCCCTCACAGTGTTCTCCAGCCTGGGAGGATGGTGGGTCCTTGCGACACTGTGGAGGCAGGTAGGGACCCAGCCTGTTGTGCAACCTGTAGCTGTGCAGGGGAGTTCCTCCCCCAGCCCTGGGCTCTGCCCTGCCCTGGGGTCTGCATTTTTTGGAAAGCTTCGTAGCACCCTGGTCCCAGGGGAGAAGAGGCTTTGAGGAGGCTGGCCTGCTGCCAGGTGTCAGACAAACCCTGGGCAGGGCGGGTTTGGGGGACAGCCACCTGCCCTCTGGGATGGCCTCGATACCCTCTGTGGGGGGCAGGGCCATGCCCCCATGGGGAACCAGAGCCAGGCCCACCCAGAGCCCCCACTGTGGGACCTGGCTCAGGCCTGTCCGAGGCCAGGCCTCCTTCCCCTGGTGACTGGTGACTGGGAAAGTGTGAGCCCAGCTGGCCTTTGTTCCCTCCCCTGCTGCCCCGGCGGGCTGGGATGGGGCCAGGGGCCTTCTCTGGAAGCTGCTTACCTTTGCCCGACTTCCTAGCCCCCGACCCTGTGGGGCTGGGCAGGCCAGTCCCAAGGAGGTGGGGGAACGGTGTCAGGATTTTGGGGGTGACCCCCAGTGGGGGAGCCGGGGGCCCTGGGCAAGTTACTTAACCATTCTGAGCCTCAGTTTCCTTCTCAGTGGAATGAGGAGAATAAAGTCCTGCCCTGTCAGGCTTTTATAAAGTGGAGAATTGTGCCACTCACACCTGGATCACACCCAGGATGTGCCAGTGGGGGCAGGGGTTAAGGTGTTTGGCATAAGAAAACATCCCTGACTGACGGCCAGACCGAGGGAGGTACAGGACCCCCACTGTGTGCTCCTACTGTGTGCCTGCCGCACAGTCTCACAGAGGAGGGCAGCCCGGCTGCCCCTCACACGGAGGCCTGGGGAGTGTTAGGGCCTCGTCCAGGGCGTCTCCCTCCCCCAAGGGCTGGCTCTGTTTTCCAAGCATGCTGTGTGCTGGGCACAGTAGTGCTGCTGCTCGGTAGCTCTCGGGCCAGATGCCCTTGGGCCTCGATGGGGAGGTGGACCTACTTTCTCATCATGGTCCGGCTGGAAGGGAAGGTGACAGCTTGGCTGATGGTACATGTGCCCCCGCAGTTGGGAAAGGGCAACTTTCTCAGAGGGCTGCTGCCCGCCCCAGCCTCACCCTGCCCGGGGGCCTGCTCAGCCCCCACCCTGGGACAGAGGGTATCTCCCCTGGGTGCCCTCACCTGCCTCCCTCCCAAGCCAGCCGCCCCGCTGGTGGCCCAGAGCTCCCAAGCCCCAGCCTTGTGCAGGGCCCCCCCCAGGAAGCCTCGGGCCCCTCAAAAGGCTGGAGAGCAGTGAAGGCGCGGGGGGGGGGGGGGGAGGCGCGGAAACAAAACAAAACAAACAAAACTCCCCCCCATCCCAGCCTCCCCCTGCCCCGTCTCCTTATCTTTGTCTCCGCAGCCTGTTGCAATCGCTTGCTCGGTGCCGGCTTGAGAAATGCGATGGAGCAGATAGTCGCCCAGGTGCTGAGCAGTCCCGGGCAGTTGGACAGGTTTGGTTCCTGCCCCGGGTGGAGGGCTCTCTCCCCGTAGGAGAATCCTGGCCGGAGTTCACTGCCGTGGGAGCGGGGGCTGCCGCCTCCCGCCTGCTCACCTTGCTCCTCGCGGTTCCTGGCAAACGGGGGCCTTGCACGGAGCTGGGGCCCACCTCGGCCCCGCTCACGTAGCTGGACTATCAGGCACTTCCGGGGCCTTAGTTTCCTCCTCTGCCCTGGGGGATTGGGGGCTGTGAGAGGCCCTCCTGTCCATGAGGATTGTTTGTGGTGAGCACAGAGGGTGGATCGCAGGCCAGGGTCGGCTGTGTCGACGGGGTGGTGAGAGCTCCCAGCTGTGGCTCCGGGCGCGGGGCCTGCGAGGCCCGGGGGTTGCTGTAGGGGACAAAGTCCTGAGCAGATTTTAGGTAGGGAAGGCCCTACCCAACCAGAAGTCTGATTTCTGTTAGCTGGGACCTTGAAGGACACAAACATGTGCCAGAAGTCAGCAGACAGGGGCCCCCTCAGGTCAGAGCCTATGTTTTTAGACAATTGTGTGAAGATCACAGTTTCTTCATAAGTTTGTGTATTGGGTTTGCCCTGGCAACCTTTGACCTATCTTGTTGCAGGACGAGAGCACGGGGGCAGCTTGTAGGAGACCCAAGGTCAGCAGGGACAAGGGACAGCGGAGGAGTAGGTGGGAGGTACCAGCTGGCCTGGGCCGCTCAGCGAAGGCGGGGGCGCTGTGTGGTCCGCCCGCGGCACCCTGGGGATGAGGGACGGGATCACGGGGGGCCTGGGGAGCCTGGGGATGCTCTGGGCACAGCTGGATGAGGCGTGGTGCCTCCGGGGGTTTTCACGGCCAGACCCTGGCCGCCTGCCCGCCTGAGGGCCATCTGCTGCAGAGCTCTCCCGCGGGGGGCCGTGTGCCGCTGCTGGCCCAGGACAGAGACAAGTGTGGGATCCTCTCCCAGGTCAGAGCTGAAACAGCTGAGTTCTGCCCTGTCCTGTGGGGGTGTCCTCACCGTGGGCTGGGCCGGAGCTGGTTAGGCAGGAGGTACATGAGGGCCCGGGGTGTGGTTGTGGTGGGGGGGTGGGACATGGGCAGCCGCAGTCCAGAGTGAAAGGGTTTCCATCAGCCCCTGGCCTGGAGTGGAGCTTGAGGTAAGGCTTCCTGGAGGAGGTGAACCTCTAGTCCAGACCAGAGAACAGGTGGGGGCGCAGTGTATATGCAGAGGCTCAGAGGTGAGAGAGGAGTTCTGCGTTTCTGTGAGGAGCTCAAGAGCTGAGGCTGAGCAGGTCTCAGAGTCTGGGCGTGACCCTGTGGGAGCCATGGCAGCGTCGTGTGCCAGAACCCAGGTTCCGTTCCAGAGACTTCTCCAGGAATCCGGCTTTCCACGCTTCTGCTTGGGTGCCGTCCAGCAGAGCAGCGCTGCCCCCAGGCCCCCTCCCCTCCCCTGGCCCCTGCTGCTGAGCGGCCCGGCCAGAGACAAACCATTCCTGGGGCAGGCCTGGGCAGGGCTGGGGTCTCCATGCAGCGGTGGTGGCCGTGGCGGCCTTGGGAACGTTGGCGGCTCCAAGCCCAGCCCGTGTGTGAAAACGTGCTGTGTGTACGGGCAGAGGGCAGGGGCCCCACGATTTGCTGCTGTGGGCTCAGGGCGGATGGGGTCCCCGTGTTCCCTGGAGCCCAGGAAATGACGGGGAAGAGGTGCAGGGGGAGCCCTGTGGGTCAGGCTGGGTCGGCCCAGGGGCTCACAGGCACACGTGAGGGCGTTTCCACTGAGCTCCGTGCCCCGCTCCTTGCTGTGGCAGAGGGGCCCGTTCAGTTCAGGGAGCGTCTGTGGAGCCCTTCCTGGGGACGGGGGAAGCTAGGGGTGACGCCCAGGAGGAAGCGCAGGCCTGCGGCAGAGAGGTGGGTGGGTGCAGGCCCTTAGAGTGCTGGGCGCAGCTGTGGCTTTGGGGCCTCTCCCGGGCCATCAGCAGGTCAGAACTGGGAAGGCGAGGCGTTCTCTGGTCTGGGGGCTGGGGGTCCCCTGCTCCACCGGAGGGCGCCTTAGAGCTGGATTTGAAAGCCACTGACCTCACCGTACAACTGGGGAAACGGAGGCCTACCAGTGGGCGCAGAGCCTGACACGAGAGTACAGGACTCCGGCGGCCGTGGCGGGGCTGCCCATGGGCTCTGATGGTTTGGAGCGGCCTTGTGCTAATTCCCTGGCAATCACAAGCTAATTAATCACTATGGGTGTGCCGGGCCCAGCCCCCTTCCCCGTGCGCTTCTCCGTCTGTCTGCACTTCCCCTCATCCCTCTTGCTGCTCCACGCTGCTGCTCCTGCCCCCGGCACCTGCCCACCTGGCCCGCCCTGCCCCACCTGGGCACTCCTCAATGGACTCCCAGGGTCCCCAGGCCCCAGCGCCCATGGAAAATGGATTCCACAGGTCTTCCTCCTCATTCTCTGGGCTCGGAGCCTTCTTGCGATGCCAAAGGCAGCTTTGTCTAGGAGGGCGGGGCCCGGGGATGTGGCTAACCCCTCCCCTTAGGAGGCCTGGATTGATTTTTCCTGAAGAATGGTAAAGACAGACCCCTCCCTTACTCAGCTGGATACGTAATAAAACCTGGAAATCACTTGTGGCCCATATCCTGGGACACGGCAGGGTACGTGTGGCCCTTGGGTCTGGAACAAGCCACTGTCGGGCCCTGGCCTGGTGGGGTGGGTGGCGGGCTGGGGTTGTAAGGTCCTGTGACAGCCCTTGTGCCCTGGCTCCGGCCCCAGGCTGCCTCCTGTCTGTTTCCTCTGTGGGCTGGCTCAGGCCATGTGTCTAGCTGGGCAGGGCGTCCTAGGGGGAGCTCTGGGTGGGGCTGGCCTGTGAAGGGGGGGGCTCAGGCAGCAGAGGCTCCTCGTTGCCCCAAGGGGCAGGTCGAAGGTTCTGGAGCTGCCCAGGCTCCCATGCCTGGAGCCCAGAACCAGGCCACGCGTGAGCTGTGCTGAGTCGGATGGTCGGGGCTGGCTTTCTTATGGCCTCTACCCCTGGGGAGGGAGCCCAGGCCCATCCCCAAAGCCCTTGCTCTACTCTGTGCTGCCTGGGGTGGTCAGGGTCCCTGGGCTGTGCTCAGAGCTGCCAGTGGCCTGCAGCCTCAACTGGGCCTTGGGGGGACAGGCTGCAGGCTCGCTTGTCGTCAGGGGTGGGGCAGAGCGGGCAGGAAGCAGCACAGAGTTCCTTCCCCACTCCCACCCCTGCTGGTCACGGGATCACGTGGTGACAAGGAGGCCTGGCTTTGCCTGGTGGCTTTGCAGACCGCAGGTGGCCGAAGTCCTGGGTTCGAATCCGGCCTCCGCTGTGCCTGGCTGTGTGGCTCCCCATCTCTTTCCTTTCCCAAAGGCCACGTGGTGGAGGCAGTGTGGGTGCTGGGCGCCTCGTGGCTTGCTGCCCTCAGGTCTGTTGAAAGTTCTTGAGAGACGGACAGGAGACGCTCTGCCTTCGTGGGTCCTGAGCCTGGGATCTGGGGCTGCTGAGGGAGGAGTTCTGGCCCGAATCTCCTGGAGGGAATAGCCCCCTCCAAGTCCTGGGGTCCCCGTGAGTGGGGGCTGGCCCGGGCAGGGCCCAGGCCTGAGGCCTCCGCCTGGGCTGGAGGGTAGATGCGTGGGGCTGAGGCGGGACAGGTTCCCAAGGGTGGCCTGTCTGTGGCAGGGAGGCTGTGGGGAGGGGGTCCTGGGCTCATACCAGATCCTAATCCTGGCGGCTTTCAGAGCCCCCGGGGTGGTGCCAGCCCCAGGAGGCCTGGCAGTGTCTCCAAGGTGCCTGCCTTGGGTCCTGCTGAGCCCAATGAGGCGAGTGCGCATGTGCCTGCCCTACTTCCGTTTTGTCTGATGGGAAGAGCCGGCTTTTTATTGTCAGACTTGACTTTCCCACCTGCCCTGCCATCTGACTTATCACATTCACGCAGTGATCATTCTCCTAATTCGTTCATCAGCTAATTGATTCTGGAACTTTCTCTGGGTCAGGCACCTGGTCTTGGAGCCAGAAGGGAACTGAGAGATCTTGTTGACTGTTCTCATTTCAAACTGAGACCTCCCTCAGGGCAGGGTGGCTGCCCCTACCTCCTCTGGACACCACCTGGTCCTGTAGCCCAGCGTGGGCTGCGGGCCTACTGCGTGCACAGGCCAGGTGGAGGACTGCCGGGCTGTCACCTGTGTCCGACCCAGTCCACTGCTTTCCTCATCTCCCGTGTCACCGCCCTGCCCTCCCTGGCCGAGTCCGTCCCTGCGTGGGGGGCTGCCTGGGGCTGGGATGCTGTGGTGGGAAGGTGCAGGTGACATGTAAGGTTGCGGATGCTGAAGTGTTGTAGCTCCCAAGCTGGAAGGCCCCGAACGCTCGAGTGTCAGGGCCTGAGCACCGTTGGGGGCTGCACCTGGCGTTTGCTGGGCGTGAGCTTGTTCATGCTGTGATCTGTCTCTCCTAATGGCTGAGCAAGCGCCTCATGGCTCTGATTAAAATCAGAGGGTCTTCGAGCTGTCCTTGTCTGGGAGCAGGCCTGTGGCTCTCAGGGCTGCCCACCGCCTGCCCAAGTGACCAAGCGGAGGTGGAATGTTCCGGAACAAGCGCTCAGAGCCAGAGTCCCTTGGGCCTTCTCCTGGGCTGACCTGGGTAGGGGTTTCCCCTGCCAGTCTGTGGACTGGGGACAGCAGTCCGTCCGTCCCCTGGAGCAAGTGCCCTGGGGAGCCAGGGTGTTCCCACAGCCTTGCCGGGCTGGAGCCTCAGCTCCTGTGGGGATGGCCCCACAGCACGGCTGTCGAGCTTGGCAGGGCTGCGGCTGGCCTGAGGAGCCCCAGCTTGGCCGCACCGCCTCTCCTGGCCCCTGTCCCACTGCCCGTGTGGGTTGGGAGGGAGCGTGGCTCTGGAACGCACGCTGTGCTTGTCCATGCTGCTCATGGCGCTCCCTGTTCGTGCCTTCAGTGGGTCCCTGTTGCCCCTGGTCACCTGCCCCCACTCGCCAGGGTGGACCCACACTGCTTGTCTTAGCCCACCTACTTGAGCGTCAGCACCGGCCGTTCTCTCTGCCTGGTGCCCTCTTGCTCATCTCAGTGTCTCCAGCCAGAGGTCTCTCCCACTGTGTGCCCAGCACCCAGCGCCATGCTGGCTGGCCTCCGCGGGGTGCACTGAGTGAATAAACGACGGTGTTCCTCAGTAGCAGAGCCGCCTCCAGGAGCTGGGCCGCTTCTCTCCCCTGGTGGCTTCCCAAGCTTTTACCCGAGCTGGGCGCTGGGTGGGCGTGGAGGCGCACGCCATCATTTCCTTCGAGCAGGAGAGAGAGGAGGCTGAGCAGGAGTGAGACTCAGCATCTGTGTTGGAGCCGAGCCCCACCGCTGTGCCTCCGTCCCCGCACGGCCGAGCCTGGCTCCTGGCGGGGTAAATGCCCGTGTTGGTGGCTGAACCAGGTTGGCGGGGCTCGGGGTGAGGAGGGGGCTTTCCCCACGCCTGAGCCTGCATCCAGCCTCACTCCCACGCCACTTTCATTCCGGTCTGGAGCGTCCACTGTCGTGGCCATTGCGCCCCTCCCCCGCTGTGAGCCCCAGTCTGGGCAAATCCTTGCTGTCCTTGGTGAGAGGAGGATGCGGATGGCTGAGAACCTGGCGCCCCTGCCTCCCACCCCCTTACCCCTGACCCAAGCCCAGGAGCTTCGGCGGTGGTCCCCTCACCCTCCTGGGGGTGCTGGGCGCTCAGTTCCTGCAGTGCTCTCTGCCTGTGGATGGCGACCCTCCTGGGGGTCCTGTCTGGTGGTGGTTATAACCAAAGTGATGGCTGCAGGGAGGGGCAGCGGGGCCTCATTGCCCTCTGTCTCCGCACAGCTTGCGGGGTGGTGCAGGGCTGCTCGGAGGCACCCCACCATCCCCCACTGGGGAGCGGAGGCCGGGCCCCCTGTGCCCAGCCCTTCCGTGCAGGAGGGGAGACGTGGCAGGCGTCCATTGCGAGGACCAACTAATTTCACACCTCGCTGGTTTCCCATCTAAGCGCCAGCCCTAATGGGCCCGGGGCGGACTCCGCAGGCCGCTCTGCTGGCACCCCTTGCCCCTGCCGGGGCCTTGTCTCCGTGGGGCTGGCTGCCGCTGTTGGTTTCTGCGACTTGCTGGCACCGTTTCCAAAGGCCTGGATGGTGGGCGTGGGCAGAGGGTCGTCGGCAGAGGGTCGTGTGCAGTGGCCGTGGCGAGGACATCTTCGGGGCAGTGCCTGCTTTCCTGCTGGTCGTTGGGCGCTGGGAGGCTCAGCAGCGGGCACAGGGTGAGTTTGGGGTAGGCGCGTTCATGGTGCCTTTTGCGGAAAGCTCCGCTCCCGACGTTTTTTCACTTCCACTTGTTTCAGTGGTTCCAGGGGAAAGCTTGGCCGGAGAAGTTTGCAGCTGGAAGAAAGGACAAGTTAAGAGAGAGGGCGGTTTGCGCTGCCAGTGTGGTTACGGGAACACAGGCCTCGCCCGCACCTCCCCCTGCCCCTCCTCCTGCCCGATTTTCTAGACTCTTCTACTGCGGTGGTGGGCTGCTGTGACTGATCTTTTTTCCCTAAATCTCACACTGAGTGAAGACGTTTTCCCACTGGGCTGAGGTCCACAGCATCCTGCTTGAAGTCCAGGCATTCAGAAGCTGTGGGGCGGGAACCTGTGCATCCGGGCGGGCCGAAAGGTCGGGTGAGTGTCCCCTGTGTGGGCGCTGGGGGTCCCTGCGTATTATGCGACCCCTGCCCCGGGGAGCACGGGCCAGCTGACCTGCCGAGAGGCTCTGGGAAGGGCCTGGGGTTGATGTCTTTGCCGACAGTAATGACAGCAGCTCCTCTGGGTGCCCACCTGTCACGAGCACGGTCCCTTCACATGTCCCAGCAGCCCGAGGGGCAGTTTACAGTTTGGAAACGGAGGCTCAGACAAGTCAGGTCAAGATTCCGACTGGGGCACTGCCCTGCCCTCCTGGCCATGGAGGCCGTCTGGGCAGCTTCTTGCTGGAGGTGTGGCTAGAGGGGGAGCAGCCTCTGAGCCTGGTCCCCGCCCCCCGCCCAGGCTGGGCTCTGCTGGGCAGGGGAGAGAGGTGGCAGCGTGGGGTGCACTGGGAGTTCGAGACCATCTGTAGGGCCGTGCTCTGCCCAACCCTGCCTTTGCTGGTGCTTGGACTGTCTGGGACTCAGCTGGGCCCCTGCTTTGGTGACTTGGCAGGGAGGAGCCGGGAGTATGGGCTCCAAGTGTCCAAGGCTGGGCCTGGCCTTGTGGCCCTGGCTTGTCATTCCTGCTTTTTGAAGATTATAGATGAGGATGTCTGATCCCTCCCCCCTCCCACCCACCCTCCCTCTTACAGATGAGGAAACTGAGGCTGGAGAGGGCTGTTCCCTGTCCAAGGTCACTCTGCACGCGGGGGCCGCCCCCCAGCATCTGGTAAAGGCTGGGAAGTTTTGGGTGGGGACTGTAGCCGTGGTCCTGATGTGGGGAGGGAGGAGGCGGGGCCCGCTCAGCTCTTGGGGCAGAGGCAGCGCTGATCAGGATGACCGCGCACCAGGCCTCGGAGAGCACCCGACGTGCGCCCTCTCGCAGGGTCCTCCCGAGAACCCCGTTTTAAAGATGGAGAGATGGAGACTCAGGATCACACCCTAATAGCCTGCCAGTGTCTGGCTGAAACCCCTCTGCCCCGTCTGCTGTTTCCCCTGGCGGGCAGTGGTGCCCAAGTGGCTGAGCCAAGGAGGCATTTGGGTCCAGGGGCCCCCATGTGCTTGGAGCACGGGCCGACCCTGCCGCCGTGGACGAATTGGGCTGGTACATCTGCTCCCAAGAGAATCAGCTGCACCCCACGTTCCATCGTGAGCCCCAAGTGTTCCTGGCTCATCTCTGGGTTTGCCCGTGTAGCCTCAGTGTGGACGGTGTGCCCTGGTGCTTTGTGTGGCCAGGCCCAGCTCTCTTCCCTCCAGCCTTAGCTGTGCTGGCTGGATGAGGTGGAATGCCGGGCCCAGGGGCTTGTGCTGGGGGTGTGTGTGTGTTTGTATGGACTGAGGCCCTGGCTGTCCCTCAGTGGGCCTGGGAAGGGACAGCTGGACCGGTTTCATGTGTGTCCTTGGTGGCTGTAAACCGTGGCCAGGGGTAGCTCCGAGGGGCCCGGTGGACTCATGGAGGCACACTTGGAATGTTCCACTGATGGAAGGGAAGACACGTTGGGCAGAAAGAACCCCCCCAAATACCCCCTCCATTCACCAGAGCCCCCACCCTTTCATCCGTCCCTCCCGGGAGAGGTCCCACGCTGAGGGGCTTGGCTGGGGGGGAGACGCACACAAACACCCGGCAGTGATGAAGCTGGCCCCTTGGCATGAGCTTGTCGGTTGGGGGTCGGGCGTCCGGCGAGCGGCCTCTGGGAGAGTCGCTCTGACTTGGTGGGAGCCTTATGGCTGGGATCTTGTTTGGCGCCTGCTCGCACCTCTTCCTTTCTGCAGGGTGCCGTAGCCACTGGTCAGCGTCTCTCAGACCAGGTCCTGCGTGCAGCAGCAGCAGCCTTGGAGGAGCTGCTGTGCCCGGTCACAGATGGGAGACTGAGGCTCCGAGATGCCGGGGCCCCGGCGGGGAGGCGGCCAGGGCAGGGACTGTGGTCCTCGGGGTGTCCCCAGCATCGTTGCTGCCTGGGTGGTCTCCGGCACACGCATGGGCATGGGCAGCGGCCCCTCCTCTCTGAGCACTGCTCGCCGCCCCCGCGCGGGTCCCCGGGCCTTGGCACGGGCTCAGGAATTCCACATTATCAGGCCGTCTCCGGCTTCCTCAGCAGGGTGCGGGCTGCTCCTGTCTTCCCCTGGCCACACATCTGGAACCTGTTACCTCCGTGTCAGGGCAGGGCCGCCCGGCCGTGGCGGGCTCCCAGAGGAAGTGGAAGCAGCCCCCTCCCCAGCACCAGCCGCAGCTGCCCCCGGCCCTGAGCCCCATGGGCTGCATGAGGCCGGCCTGGGGCCATTGTGGCAGGGCCCAGCAGTGGGAGGGTGGGGAGAAGCCTCCTCCCACCAATGGGCTTGGGCCTCCTCAGGAGGAGCTGGGTGGGGCTGGGGAATCTGTCTCCAGCTGCCTGGTTTTCCTGCTTCCAGAAGGTGCACCTGGAAATACGGTGTCAGGCTCTGAAGGGCCCAGAGGGACTGTCCACATGCTGTGGGGACCTGAGGCCCAGAGAGGTGGATCCCTCACCCAAGGCCATGCAGCAGCCTGGGACCAGGGACTGCCCCCTGCCCCCTAAATGCCAGCTCCTGTGTGGCTTTGGATGCTGTGCTCCTTGGAGGGGGCAGCTGGGCAGTGGTCTCGGGCCTTGGTGGGCGCATGGCGTAGAGCAGTCAAGGAACCAGCCGCCGGGAGACGGGACGTGAACCCAGGCGGCTGTTAGCCCCTTTGCCAAGCTGTTAGGGCCGCGCCGGGGAGGGGAGGGTGCGGTGGGCCTCTGAGGTGTGCCCTGGGTATTCAGTTGGCCTTGAGGGCCGCCTCCCAGACCTCAACTTGCCCACCTGTGCAGTGGGCACGTGGGGGCCCAGAGACGTGCCCGCAGGTGGAGAGGTGCGAGGGGTGGAGCCTGTGCTGTCCTGTGGCGGCACCTTGGCACCTCCGGGTTCCTCTCCCTCAATGGGCCTCGCCCGAGGACCCGCCCAGCCTGGCTCCGGCTGCCAGCCTAGTTCCCGGGCTCCGGCTCAGCCAGCCGTTTTGCTGACCCCATAGGAACTGCTCATTAAGCTAATGGTTCCCAGGGTTCCCTGACTTCAGTCGATGGGATCGGCCTGCTGGAGATCCTCACCGATAAGGCGCGCCCCGCCTGCTCGGGGTAATTTGTTATTAAACAAACACCGCCCTGTTCCTTTTGCAGCCCGCTCAGCCCTCCTTGGAGGTGCCAGCCTGTGTGGCTCTGCTCCAGGCCGGGGCTGCCCGGAAAGGGCCCCTGGCATCCGTGTGCCCGCGAGCCTGGCTGCAGCGGGTGTGGGCCTGGCATCTCCTCAGCGCCCTTGGGACTCTCGATTCGACTGTCAGAAGGGCGAGGGTAGGGGGTCTTCCTGGCTTGAGCCAAGGGGTCCCGGGCGTGAGGGAGCCCCAGGCCCTCAGCTGGGGGAACAGCGGCCCCTGTTGAATCTTTCTTCTCACTCTAGAGTTGCTGCGTGCTTGTTCCCTCCATCGTCACCTGCCTGAGATAAGCAGGTGGGGCGGTGGCCTTAGAACAACATCTCTTTCTGGGCCTTGGCTCCGCGAGCCCCTGTCCCTGGAGAGCCCTCTCCCGGTGCAGGGGGAGGCGCCCACGTGTGCCCACCAGCCAGCTCCTGGCTCCCACTACCCCGGGGCCCCAGGGGCTCAGCAGAGACCGCTCAGGGCTGGACGGGCGTGACCCGGCCCCAGAAGGAGGCGCAGCCGCTCCGGGAAGAATGGCGATGCTCTTGCTCCTGCTGTCCCAGGGCCCTGGTGAGGGCGCCCCTGAGGGCCTGGGGTCTCCCTCCCGGGGCCAGGCAGCCTCCGCCATGGGGCCTCCCTGCGCTTTGCTGCGGTAGAGATGCACCCTGTGGGGTGAAAAAGCCCGAGCAGCAGAAGGTTCTGGAGAGCTGGCTGTCTTGCTTTAGGTGAGCAGTCAGGCGTGTCCTTCTGTGGGTGGTGCACACGTGTGTGTGTGTTGTCTTAGTGTGATGGGCGATGACTGCCACACCTCTGAGGGCCTTTTTGGGCCCCCTCCCTGTGAGCGTCGCATGCGCCTGGCCCCGCCCAGGGTGCTCCCTGGGTTTGGGCGTCATGGGCCTGAGTTCGAGGTCCAGCCTGGGGTGGCTGGGTCCCTCTCTGGCTGAGTGACCTCGGGACCGTCCCTTCCCAGCTGTCCCGAAGCTGCCTTGCCGTCTCCGTCAGCCTCGTGGTTTGGAGGCGTGGGGGGCGAGGCTGAGTTGGGATACCCCCTCCTCCCGGTTTAAGGCCCATTTTAACCTGAAACCTTACACACGTTTATGCAGTCACAGACATACACGTGTGCGTGCACAGGCACTCCATGTGTGAGCTCACACCAGATCCCCAAATCGAGTCTCCCGAACGGATGGGCTGGGTGTTCACAGCACCCAGCGTGCCAAGCAAAGTCCTCTGAGGTTCCGGAATCTTGCTGGGTTTACAGACCTGGTGGGATGCTGGGGGCAGGGCTCCAGGGCTGGTGGGCACGGCGGGAGGGGGCACCCCATTGCCTGACTCCCTGGGATGCAGCCAGAGTGCCCCTTGGTCTCCTGATGTGGGGACAGTAAGGAGAGTCGTCTGCCCCCACCCAAGGGTGTCCTCGAGGTGTGCCCTGGGGCGAGTCGCTGGCCCTCCTTGGGCCTTGGTTTCCTCCTCTGTGGGCTGGGGCTGCTGTCATGATCAGTGGGACCTTGTCCCTGGAGCACAAGGTGGCCTTGAGTGGCAGTGGCCGTCCCCGGCCCCAGTCTTGTTTTTGGTTAAAAGTCAGGGAAGGCATGCAGGCCACAAGCAGCCCCCTGGGCTCAGCTGGCCTGGGAGGGGTGGGTGTGCCAGCTCTGCCCGGCTGGCTGCCGTGGGGACGACCACGAGGGGGCAGCCTGGGCCTGGGGGTCTTGCCACTTACCGCGCCTCCCGGTGCCGGGCAGGAGGGCTGCCCCATGGGCACTTTCTCTTTCCAGAATACCCTCTCCCCAACTTCGCCCCGGCCGACCAGTCTGGTCCGCGGAGGACCTCGTCCTGGTGCACAGCTGTGCACGGAGGCTCACGCAGGGCGGTCCCCGCTGGTCCTGGAGCCTGCAGCCTGCAGCCGGGCCCGGGCTGTGGGAAGCAGGCTGCGGGTGGCTTTTGCCCCTCAAGGGGCCCCCACGCTTGTCTCCATGCTCTGGGAACGAGGGCCATCTGCAGGCTGGGGGCTGAGGGGCTAGGGGTGCTGTGCCCAGGCTGGCCTCTCCCCACGTGGCAGGCGGGCGGGCAGCACACACGATGGCAGTGGCCCTTGCCCGGGTGCTGCTGCGTGTCGAAACCCGTCGCTGACGCGGCCGGCGGTGTCGAAATGCGTGCTCGTGGGTTTCCCAACATCCTGCCAGCCTGTCACAGGACCGGGTGTCAGAGCCTGGGGGCCAGGCCCCGCCTGCACCTCCCTCTCCGTGTGCCCGGCTGCCCCGTGGGGAGATGAGGGGTCCCTCCCACGGCTGCCCAGGGTGCCGGCTGAGGTCGTGACGTTGGGGCAGGGTGACATTACTCTGGGCCCACGTGGTCCTGTGACCTACCCGTCTTACGAGGTCAGGCGGCTTCAGAGTAAGGCCGGATTTGCACCCAAGCCGCTGCTGTCCTCGGGGCCGGAAGGAAGGGGGTGAGGCGGAGGCAGGTGAGGACGCTTGCCAGCTGGGTGGGCATACTGCAGCCGGATCGTGGACAGGGGCAGCCAAGGGTCCCAGGCCCTGTGCCCTCCGAGGGCCTGGCTGGAGGAGAGGAGAGGGCGGGAAGGGGGAGCCTTGGGCCGCGCTGGCTGGCGCCCCTCTCCCTTTGGCCGGGGTAGGCCTGGCTCCTGGGCCTGCCCTGCAGTGGGCAGACAGTGGCCGGGGGGCTGCACATTCATCACTCATCCGCCTGCACCGGGCACTCGGCTTTGGGGCATCGTGCGTTCTCGTGGCCTTCTGGGCTGGGCGTTCTCATGCTCAGTGTTCAGAGGAGGAACCCGGGGCTCTGAGAGGCCAAGTGACCTGCTGGGGATACTAAGCAGGAGACAGGGCACCGGTGTCCAGTTTACTGGATAGTGAAGGCCACTCTCCGAGGTTCAGACTAGGGGGCGATGGTACACTGGTAAAGTACACCCTCGAGGGCGCCCCGTTCTGCCACTCGGAGCTGTGCAACCTCAGACAAGCAGCCCAGGCTCTCTGATCCCTGAGGGGACTCCACCAGCCTGGGCGTGGAGCTGGTTAAAGATGCTTCTGGAGTCTGGCTTTCGGGTGAAGGGGAGGAGGAGAGGGGCTCAGGACTGCCCTCCCCAGTGAGGCGCTGCTGCAGACCCCTGCCAGGGCCCCTGCGGGTGGGGCCTGGGTTCTTGGAGCCTGCGGTCAGGCCTCGCCCCCACTTCGGCGTCTGCCTGTCGCCTGTCAGCGAGGGAGGGGCTGGAGACCAGTCTCTCATGGATGAGGAAGTGGGCGCCCAGAGAGGGTGAGGGGCTGGGGCTGGGCCACACAGCGAGGCGGCTACCCAGCAGGGGCCAGTGCAGTGAGGTGGGGGTTTCAGGGGTCGCGGTGGGGGGACTGTGTGGGTTCCAGCCAGTGGTGCTGAGCACCGTCACTCGGGCCGGGGTGACAGAAATGGAAAGAGAGGTGACCCCCACAGAGGCTCCCGGTTGTAAGCGCCTGCCGTGTGCCGGGGCCCGTGTCTGGGCCTGCCCACCGCAGCCGCCCATGCTCCGCTCGCCCGGTTATCCTACAGCGGCCCTGTCTCGAGGGTTTATTAGCCCATTTTCCAGATGAGAACACTGCGGGCCTCGGCCCGGACGGGGGGCTGGCCTTGGACCCTGCGCCTCCTGGTGCCAGGGCTCCTGCCTCTGTCTTCCGTCCTCGTGGGCCCATGGCTGGGGTTGCTGCCCTCGGGGTGGCATGTATGTCGGTCTGTCCCATCTCCCAACTGAGGACAGAGTGCCTGGGGGTTGGTTTGGGGGCTGTGGGAGTCTACCGTGTCATAGCTGGAGGGAGGCATGTGGTGCCTCTTGCAGGAAGCCCTCCTTGATGTCTACCCCAGGATAGAGTACCCTCCGCCTTGCGCTGTGTCACTGACTGACCGGTCCCTTTGGGATCCTGGAGAAGGCCATCTCTCTGTCTGATTCTGGTGTGGGAGTCCCTGGGCAGGGCCCAGCCTTGTTTGTCTGTCTACTCCTGGCACAGGGGGCAGTGGGGCATAGCTGTCCCCCTGGTGAGTGCTCTGTGTGACGTGTGAAGGGAGGCGAAGCCGAGGGCACCGTCCCCTTTCTGAGGACAAGGACTGAGACCCAGAGGAGTTCAGTCAGATGCCTGAGGCCCCACCCAGGTGTAAGTCGTGCAGCCAGGACTTGAACCCAGGTCTGCTAGCTCTGGGCCACCTGTACCTCACCACCTGTGGGGACGGATGTGAAAGGCCAGCTTCATGGTCACTTGTCCACTTCCACTGCCTCCTAGCCACTTCCTTCATATGTGACATCTCTTTGCAGAAGAAGAAGTAAGGGCTCAGAGAGGTTGCTTAACCTGCTTGGGGTTGCACAGCTTGTCAGTGCCTTGGGGTCTCTTTGAAACTTGGTGCTTGCTCAGCTGCTTCTTAAGGACTATGGTGAATCCTGTGTTCACCTGTATTCAGCCTGCATTCACCCGTTACTAGCTCTCCTGTCCCCACCCCATCCATCCCTTTAGTAAGTCTTTATTTGGCATCTGCTGTGTGCCAGGCCCCGGGGATGCTCAGTGAACCAGTTATGGTTCCTGCCCTCAGGAGCCCACAGACCTTGGCAGCCTCACACGAGTGGGCTGGGGGCGCCCTGCGGCATGGTGAGTGTTCTCGGGGTACATAGTGGAAGAGGCCCCTACCCTGCCCAGGAGGATCAGGAGGGCTTCCTGGAGGGGGTGTCATTTAAACTGAGCCTGGGTTGGAGTGAGCCAGGAGACACATGGGGGAGTTTTGGGCCCAGGGAACAGCACGTCCACGCCTACAGGCAAGAGAGCTGGTGTGTTCCTGGAAATGACCCGGTTCCCAAGGCTAGGGGGAGAGTGGACAGGCCCAGAGAGCATGGGGCAGCGTGGAGAGGGCCGGGAGCCTCAGGGCGGGCGAGGAGGAGGGCGGGCGGTGGCCGCTGTGGTCGTGGTTGGGCCTGGGCCCCCAGGAGACCTTCCTGTGTCTAGAATCGCAGTGGTCTGGGCTCTCGGCTGCCCGGTCAGGGGCTGGGAGGTGAGTGCTGCGTTCTTGGCAGGCGGCTGAGGGACACCCCCCCCCCCCCCCCCCCCCCCCCCGTGGCCCTCGGCTCGTCTGGAGCTCCGGGGTCGGGACGCCGCGGGAAGCTGGGTCTAGGCGGCTGGCGGAGCCTTCCAGGCAGGCCCCAGCCCAGCGCAAAGCCCGGTTCATCCCGGGGTCAGCCCAGGGGCCGTGCCGACGCACGGGCTGGTGTTAGTCGGGCGAGTGATGCTGGGTGAGCCGGCTCATCTTACAGCCGGGCGGGGGCCGGGTCGCAGGGCTGGGCAGGGAGCTCCTGACGGCCTTGCTGGGGCTCCGTCCAGCTCAGCTGGGAGGTGGAGGGCTCCGCGGGGCTGGGGCTGGAGGAGGTCGAATCCACCTTTGGCTTGGAGAGCGCTTCTGGGGGAATGTTGGTGCACGTGGCCGATGAGGGAGATGCTGAGGTTCTGTAAGATAGCCTCCCCCCAAAAAAGCTGAAAACCAGCCACCCTGAGACTCCGTTACCCCCGCCAAACGAGGGGAGTCAAAGCCCCCCACCGTGCACCTTCCCCCCACCCATGGCAGTGCCGCGCCTGGCCCTCCTCCGCACGGGTATCCCAATGACAGCCTCTTATTTTATAAACAAAACGGAATACAGGTTTTCGGTTTCTGTTGAAGTTGGGATCTCCTGTAGGAAGGGTCCCCCCGTTTTTGGGGAGGGAGAAGTTGACCTCTTGCCGGGGCTGGCCATGCCTCCTCGAGGCCGGCAGAGGAGCGAACCAGCGTGTTCCTGGGGACTTGGGCCCTGCGACCCAGGGTCCTGCTCCTGTCACAGGCCTTCTGCGCCTCGAGCAGTGCTGACCACCCTGCAGACGTGGCCTGGGTTGGGGGATTGGAGGGGCTTCTGGGTCTCAAGCAGGCTGTGCGTGTGCTGATGTCCGTGTGTCTGTGCGACGCCTGTCTGAGTGGTCTCTGTGCCCCTGACATCAGCCCCACTCCGTTCGCTCCCCGTCCATGGCTGCACCCCTGCCCTGCTGTTCCTTGTGCCCAGGCAGCAGCCTTGGGTCCCGGTCTCACCCGCCACTGACCAGCTGAGTGGCCTTGGGCAGGTTGAACTTTGTGTCTCTGAGCCTCATTTTCCCTTCTGCAAAAAGACAGCAATGCTTGTAGGGTTTTTCAAACAGCTGAATGAGGTCCGTGTTGCAAAGTGCCTGGCGCAGGGTCCCTCGTGTTGAGGATGATCTGGATACGCCACGCCCCTCCCCGGCTGGCACTGGCGGGTGGACATCGGGGTGTTGGGCAGGCGCCTTCTCCCGCCATTGGTGCAGGGCCTGGGGAGGGACCTGCCTGGCTCCCTGCACCTGAGTCCAGCGAGGGTTCTGGGCTCTGAGAAGCTGGCGGGGTCTGTGTGGGCTGTGGATCCCTGGGAGGCCAGGGGCCGCCTGGAGGGCCTGGGGCACTGGGGTCCCTGGGCCGTGGAGGGCTGGCATGGGCCCGTGCAAGACACGTTCATGTCCCTGTGGCTGGCCGACCGGGCAGCGCATGGTCTGTGTATCCTGGCCCCACACCCTCCCTCGTCTTGGGGAGGCCCCCTGCTGCTGCTCCTGACCTGAGCTATGCAGGTCCTCCTGGTGGCTCTGTCGCCCGTGGCCTGGGGGGAGCCGAGTGAGGGCCTGGCACTGGGAGCAGGGACCCTGGCCAGTCTGGTTTGGCATCTGGGATCCGGTCTGGAAGGGAACCCCAGACTTGCTGCTTCTGAGCTGTGGGACCTAGGCAGCCCCACCCTCCCTTCCTGGGGCCCCCAGGCAGTGTGGGTAGTTAGTGGTGGTCATCGGGTCCCTGATGGGCTGAGCTGGCTCCCCTCCCTGAGTCACCTTGTGCAGGCATGATGGCCTGTCCCTGTGACCACCTGACCATGGAGCAGGTGGCCCTGGGGCTGCCCGGCCCCACTCACTCCAGGGCCATCAGGTGGAGGCCCAGAGCATGCAGGGCCCTATTATGCTCTCGCTGTGGGCAGGCCCTGTCAGAGCTGGCCCCATGCTCCGAGACGGAAGGCGCTCGCGGTGAGCTCAGCACCAGCCGTGCTCAGCTCCGGGGAGCTCTGGTCCGCTTGCCCAGAGCGGGAGCCCCAGTCACAGTCAACCGCAGGTCCCCTCTGTCCGGACTTGTGTCGCCGTGTCCCTTTGTCTCTTCTTGGCCCTCATGGGAACAGGAGTGGCAGGGCCTTCTCTTCAGCGGCCGATTCTCCCGAAGCCGTGGCCTGTGAGGTGTGTCCGTGTCCTTGTTTCGTCCTACGAGGCAGGATGCTGCTCTGTGTCAAGTTCACCATGTGAATGGCCTGTTAATTCATCGGTGCATGTCGCTGGCCTGGGGCCTGCAGGACTGGCGCCCTGTGGCTGCTGTCCCATGCTCCCTTCTCGAAGATTGTAGCCGGGAGCGGCCGCCACGAGGGGAGCACGTCCGGAGGGGGTGGCTTTCCCGGCTTCCGCCTTGGCACTTCGCATCCTTGTTGTGCCCGTGGGGAGCCCGACCCCCGGTTTCATCAGTGGCGGGACGAAGGCCCGGGTGTTGAGTGCTTGGTGGGACTGGGGCGAAGACGCCGTCTGACCCCGTGTTGGATTTTAGGGGGAAGGGGGAGCACCCTGTTCCTTCAGAGACGTAAAGTCGTCCTCCCAGAGGCTGACTCTCCCCTGGTGTTAATCCTCTGTGCGTGTTTTGGTCGGCCACAGCCTGCTGCTGCCCAGCCCCGCTCGTGTCCCCACGAGCCTGTCCCGCCCTGCAGGTTCGGTGAGGGGTGATGGGGAGGGGAGCGGAGGGGTGCTGAGTGAGACCCCGGCTCCACTGGGCCTCGCGGGGCTGGGAAAAGCCAGCTGGCAGGGCCAGGAGGTGCCTGACCGTCAGAGGGGTTGCAGCCCGTGGTCCAGCCTCCGCGCTGTCCTCCGGGATGGTGGCCGCGCAGTGGACGGCGATGCCGTGGGTGGCGAATAGGCTTCACGCTCACCATGTTTGGGGTCAGGGGCATGTGCAGCAGGAGGCTGGCAGCTGCCACGAGTTCTGGGCAAGGCCAGGGAGGGGCCGGCAGAGCATGGGGCCAAGGGTGCTGGCCGCTGCAGGGGCCCGCTGTGGGACCGGTGCTGTCATCACGAGCAGAGGGCTGTGTCCTCCATCGGCTGGGGCTGTGTCAGAGCTGGGCTGCCTGCGGGGGTTGCCGTGAGCTGGTTGTGCTCAGGGCCCTGCGCCGAGACCCCAGCCCCTCGCCTGTGGGTGGGGTCCTAGCCCTTGCCTCCTGAGGGGCTGCACTGCCCTGTCTCTGGAAGGCGGAGCAGGGAGAAGACGTGGCCTGGAGGGAGGTGAGGATGCTGGCTGGCTTATTTGCTCGGAGCCGGGCTCTGGGGCACCCGGAGAGCAGGCCCTGGACCCTGTCCCCAGTGAGGTGTCCTCTGGCGGGAGGTTGATGCCCAGCTGGACTGTGGCAGTGCCTCGGAGCAGGTGTGGGCTGGCGGCTCTCTCCGTGTCCTCAGCCAGCGCAGGGCCGGGGCTCACAGGCTCTGTCACGGCTCCGGCGCAGCCAGAGGGCCAGGAGCCCGGGGCCACGTGCCCACCCGCCATCTCCCCACTCTGGAGCCGGTGTGCCGAGGGACGTGGTTCCCCGCACACTGAGGGCTCTGGGTCCCGGGGCCACCCCGGCCTGACCAGCGTCCATCTGCCTCCGGGAGGGAGTCCAGGGGAGGCCCTGGCCCCAGGCGGCCCTCCTGGCACGTGTGCTCACACCTGTGCAAGCCCCTCGAGCTGGGCGCAGGGCCGAGGTCAGGCTGCCCGTGGCTGAGACGTGGTCTGATTTCCTTGAGTCGGACTGTCCTGCTCCATCCTGTGCCCAGAAGAGAGGCCTGCTTCTGTCTTTGGGGGGCCACCAGCCCCTTGCCCTCCCTCCATTAGGGGTGGGAGTGGGGCCTGTGCTGCCAGCTGTCTGCCAGTCAGTCAGCAAATGCAGTTACTGCCGGGTGGGGTCACTTTCCTGCTGACACAGCTCCTGGGATCCAGGCCAGATCCTGGGCCCCTCCCACCTCCTCGGCCCTCCCCCGCACCCCTCCTCTGTGCAGCAAGACTGGACGTCATGCTGTTCCCTCTCCTTCTTGCTTGTCCTTGTTGTGCTCTTGCTGGTTCTTCTGCTTTTACTTTTCCTTCAGACCCTGTATCTACTCACCTGTACCAGGTGAGGCCCTGCCCTCCGGGCTCTCTCCCCACTTCCTGAGGGCCCCCTGAGGGCAGGGGCACAGGCTGCCCTGAGGTGGGTGCCCAGCACTGTGGGCTCTTGGGGAGATGCTGGGACGGGCCTCCCTTGCTCCCTGGCTGTGGTCAGGAGGGGCCAAGATGGGGTGTCTGAGAAGGGTGCTGCCCCGGAGTGGTGGGTCGGGACAGTGGACGTCGTCGCCCAGTGGCCTGGGGGCCCTTCTGTGTCAGAGGCCCACTCTGACCCTTTGAGCTGAGGTGTGGCTACCCCCTGGGAGGTGTCTCCCAGGCTCCCCTGACCACTGGCAGGGCCTTGTCCTCCTGTGTGTCACCCCTTCTCGGCCCCCCTTCTTCCCAGGAGGTGACAGGACCCTCCCGATTGACAGCTGAGACCTCGGGCCTGGCCTGAGCAGGAGCAAGGCCTGGCCGAGCCCCTCCTCACAGTGGACTTCCCCACGTGGCCCGGGCCAGAGCCTGGGACCCAGAGGCCTGTGGCCTGTAGGGGCCTGGGGCCTGCTGTCCTCTCTGGCCTCCCTGGGTGAAGCTCAGCCTCACATGGGGAGGGGCAGTGGCCGCAGGCCTTTGGAGGGCCCAGCGCCCTCCCCGGTTGGTCACCTTGCTGGCGTCTGGGCTAGGTGACTCAAGGAGGCAGGCCTGATCTGAGCTCCTGGGCCTTTGGGGCCATCAGGGTTGGGGCCCAGCCCTGCAGGGGCTGCGTTTCCTGGGCCACCTGCCCGACTGTGACCTTCCTGGGCCCCTCCCGGGAGCCCCTCTGCAGCGCAGGGCCTGGCTGGCCCGACAACACTGGGGACACCCGGATCCCAGGCCCGCCCTGCCGTCCGCCGGCTTCAAGTCTGGGCAGGTGTGTGTGTTCAGGGCGGCCGCCCGGTGGGGCCGAAGGCGACGTGCCGGCCCTGTGAGTCATGCCGAGGCTGGGGGTGGGGGCGGCAGGGCCCTGCTGCGTGCTGAGGCATGCCGCCGGCTTGGCATGGGAACCGGCCGCAGCATGGGGACAGGGCAGCTGGCTGGGGTGGGTGCCTGCCCTTGGCCTCCGGGGGAACTGGGATGGGGCCAGATCAGGGATCAGGGGCTCCAAGACCCAGCCTCCCCCAGGCTCTCCTGCCTGAGGCCCGGGCGCCTCCCGGGTCAGGGCTCCACAGGAGCAGAGGCTGCTTCGCCTTTCATGGGGGCAGAAAGCCCATCGGGAGTGGGGAGGGGAGGGCAGGAGAGCAGATGGACGGAGTCTAGGCGCTGCGGTTGGTGGGTCGATGTCCCTGGGTGTCCAGGCAGCAGACGAGGCAGTGTGGGAGTCCCACACGCCTCCAGGCTGGCCCCTGCCCGCCCATGCCCGTGCCCCTCGCCTGCCGGCCCCGTGGTCCTGCTCCTGTCTGGCCAGGGGTGACACTGGCTGCTGAGACTCACCGAGCCCCTTCTGCAGACCCCTCGTACCCGGTTTGGAGGGCGAGGCCAGGGGAGGGGCCTCCGGGGGGCTCCAGGCCCGCCAGTCCTGGGGTCAGGGGGCTTAGAGCTGGGGGTCGTGAGGACGGCAGCCGCCCCACCTGCTGCTGAGGGTCAGCACACCACTGCCCACTTGGCAGCTGAGACGGTGAGCCCCAGGAGGGGTGGGAGTGTGTGGGCCTTTGGGGGTGCGGGGGGATGTGGGTGTGTTCACCCCACTGTGGGGCGCGGGAGGTTTGTGCGCTCCCCTGGGCGGGAGTGGAGCAGGGCGGAGTCTGATGGCACCCGGTCTGAGCCCAGCAGAGCCTCCTGTCGGATCTATGACCCGGGCACCGTGCATGGGGTGCTGAGGGCACTTCTCAGCCCCAGCTGCTGCTTCTGGCAACGGGAAAGCTCCTGCCCTTCGGGGGCCAGTGTGGGCACCACTGAGGAGGGAGAGCATGTGGCTGGGCTGGTCACGGAGGTCTGGGGCAGGGGGGCGGCTGGTCAGAGGCCGCAGAGGCTTTGAAGCACTGAGGCTGGGAGAGGTGACCAGCCTGGGCTGGGGGCTGGGGTCCAGGGATGACCTGCGGTCTGGGGCGGTGGGCCCTGACTGCACCTGTGGGGCTGGGCTGAGTGCTCTGAGGGGTCTTTTGAGGCTGGGGCCCTCTCTGCATCTTCCTACTCTGCAGGGGCAGGGAGGGCTTCCTGGAGGAGGTGTCCCTGGCAGGAAGATCCAGAGGGAATGACCGTGCCTGCTCTGGGGGCCAGGGCTAGGCTGAGGGGGCTGAGGGCCACAGAAACTACAGAGGGCCAGACACTTGGGCTGGGCTGGACGCTGAGGCAGCCTACCTTCCACCACTGTGGCCACAGGGCTGCTCTGAGAGGGAAGGGGGCTGGTCTTGGTGGGAGTGATTGATGGAGACGCCTAGGTGAATGTGGGGCTTTTGCCAGCTGACTGTTGGCAGCCTTGGGGGCGAGGGGCCCTGGTCAGGACTTTGAGGGGCGGCTTCACCTTGAATTAGACCCTGACCTCCCCGGGGTGCTCTGCTTGGCAGCCAACTGGAAGGGAGGCAGTGCCTCCGTCCGGGCCTGCTGCACAGTAGGTCTCGTGAAATGGTGTCTCCTGGGTGTGGGCACACAGGAGGCATCAGGTGCTTCTCCCGGGTGGGACTGCTTGGGTGGTGACAGGGACAGCTGTGCATGCTGCCGTCAGGCGCAGTTGTCAGAGGGCCCCCTGAGGCCCCTCGCCTCCTCGCCCCTGCCCACAGACCCTGGAGTGTGGGAGAAGCTGCTGCCTCATGGTGGCCCTCGATCTCTGTGCTGACCCCCCAACCTCCTGGACCCCCCAGGACATGAGCGAGAGGGAGGGGGCAGCTCGCTGGGGTTGCACATCCCCGGTGGGGCCAGTGCCTCTGCCCACCGCCGGCCCTCCCTGCCGTTCCCTTGCTGCTGGCCAGCCATGTGTGGGAGGAAGGAAGCTGAGGTCTGGGGGCGGGGAGTGGGGGTGCTCTGCCAGGGCCTGGGCTCTGGCCTCAGCACCTTGATGGGGAGGGTGAGCCCTGGGGAGGGCAGTGGGCTGCGTGGGGCCAGGCGCCTCCCAGGGGCCAGGAGCTGGGGCAGGTCCAGGGCAGCTGGCGGGAGAGGGCAGCACCAGGCGGCCCCAGGCCCGTCCGCAGGGGTGACCCTGGGTTGTCATCCTGGACGTTGCTGGACTGGCGAGGCAGCCCAGAGGTGGGGCACTGGATGAAGGGGGCTCCTGTGCTTGGAAGGAACAGCAGGTCTGGGGGGTTCATGGGGTACTGGGGGAGCACAACCCAGTCCAGTGACCTGAGGGGGAAGCTGAGGCTTGGAGAGGACCCCAAGTGTCTGGTCCATGGTGTTTTCCAGTTTCTGTGGCGATGACACTCCCACCATGGCCAACCTCACGCTACTGAGGATGTCGCTTAGTGCTGGGCGGAAAGAGATGCGCACCGTCCAAGCCGGTCCCGCCCACTCCTGGGCAGCCCCCGCCCCTTTTCTGCCCACCCAGAGGGGCCGAGACTGTGCTCGCGATCCTTCTCAGCGCCTTGCGTGTTCTTGGCGCTTGCTAGATGTTTGAGCACCTTTGGACACACTTGCCTGGGGCAGGGCCTAGGGGCTGAGACTCCGCAGGGCGGGGAGGCACCTGGCCATACGCAGGGCTGGTCTCGTGCTGCTTGGACTTTTGGGCCGTGTGACCCACATAGATATGACTTGTGTGCTTGCACACGTCACACAAGTGTGCGCGGCTGGTGGGGGCTGGTGGCGTCTGAGCACCCAGTTCTGCACAAGGCCTCCCCAGGTGTCAGCACACAGGTGGACCGTGGCAGGGACGTGCGCCCAGGCTGCACCACCCCTGGGGCCACCCAGCTGATGGGACAGGCCCTGTTCCTGGTCAGCAGGGCTCTCTCAGTCCTCCTGAGCTGGGAAGTAAATCCGTGTTGGCTCTGAGAGGGGACCCTGCAGTCCCAGACCCTTCCTGCCACCCGTGGGGCTGAGGGTGAGCTGTGGGTGGCACTGAGCACCTTTTCCTACCTGGTTGCTAAAGACGGCAAGAGTGAGCTTTCAAGCAATGAGGCTTGTTGGGCACAAATGAGCTGATTCGGTGGGGTGAGGCCAAGAGGACCTCACGGGAACCTCCCCACCCCGCCCTGGGAGCACAGGCTCTCGGCTGACTGGCCAGGCCCTCAGGCAGCTGAGGAGGATCTGGGGGTCACGCTTGACCACCAGCCACAGCTGAGTTGGCATGGCTTGCCTTTGGGGAATAAAGCCTTCAATGGGCTGCGTGAGCGTGGAGTAGGCTGGGCTGTGATCCTCGCTCTGGGCGGGACCTCGTCATGCCGCTGTCCATAGGGCGAACTTATCCAGGTGTGGTCCTCACGAGCCAGTGAACCGGACGATGAGGGAGCTGGACGAAGTGAAGGAGAGCGTGAGGGAGCCGGGCCCACACGGAGGAGGCGTGGCAGAAACCTCGGGACTGGCTCTTGCTGAAGTTAGGCCTCTGCAGTGGCGGTTTATGTCATTGTTATAAAAATATAGTAACACGTGCACATGGCCCAAACTCAAACCAAGTGAAATCGCAGGAAATGTTTTACCATCTTGTCTCCCGTGGCTGCCAGAGCCGGGAGTCCTGGGACCCTCCCCTCGGCAGTGTAACCCCTGGGCACTGCCCTCGTCATCCTCCCACCCAAACTGGGCAGACATTCCTGGGGTGCCTGCTCTGTGTGGTGGGGCCGGGGTGCAGAGGGCAGCGAGCCGTGATGCGGGTCCCCTGTGACTGAGGATGGAGTTGGGCTGTCACAGGCTGTGGGCACATGAGCACCAGGACAGCCCGTTGTTGGGGAACGTCGGGGAATCGGGAATTCAGTGGGTTCCTGTGAGTGTGGACCTTTATGGTCAGGATGGGGTGGGGTGGGGTGGGAGGCCCCTGGAGGGGAGGGACCTGCCTGGGCCCCCCGATAAGTTGGGTTTCAGATGGAGAGTGCAACGTGAGCAGACTGGTGGATGGGTGTGGGGTGTGCTGAGTGACTGGGCGGGGCAGGGGAGGAGGGACCGAGGCAGGGTTCCTGCCGGGCTGTCAGCCTGGTCAGCCTGGTCCTTTTGTGAGAGTCCTGCAGGAGGACACCACCTGGTTTCGCCTGTGTCCAACGGTGCCAGGGCTGTAGTGGGCAGCGGGGCCCTCAAGTGAGGCCCTGCCCATCTTTGGTCCATGGCCCTCTGGCCTCCAGTGTGACCGACAGCCACCATGGAGTGCAGAAGCCTTCTCGGACAGGGTGGGCACGCGTGGGGGCTACCACCAGAGAGTCGTCGTGCTCCTTTGGCCCTGAGCCATGTCTCGGCCGCCCGTCCTCGGCATCGGCTATGGGCAGCAGACCATGTGCGGGCAGCCTTGGCCCCTGTAGCCTCGGCAGGGCAGCCCACTGTGGACAGAGTGGGTGGGGTCTCAGACTTCCTGGGGTTGAGGACCGAGGATCCCCACTCGCCTGCCAGGGACCGGTGGGGCTGAAGGCTGTGCTGTGGCCCCAGCTCCCCCACTTCCACTACCGGCCCTGGGCTGCGCCGTTGGTTGATGGGCCACAAAAGGCGTTTTGTGCCCCGGAAGAATGACCCCGTTGTGGGGCTGGAGGGCAGCTGGGAGCCGTGAGAGCTTCCTTCCCTCCGGGCTTCCTGCAGACGCGCTCCGAGGCAGGGCCCCGCCCGCGGCTGTGCAGGCCTGCTCAGGCCCTGCCTCCCTGGCCCTGGCTCCTTGTTGCTCTTCCTCGGCTCCCGGCAGTCAAGGTTCTGCCCCACTCTGAATTCCGCCCTCTTTGGTCCGGTGACCCCATTCTGTCCTGGACTCCTGGCCTCTGGGCCTCTGCCTTCCATGTCCCACCTCTTGCAGGACCCTCTCCCGGGCCCAGACTCTTGGCTCTCCAGGGCTGGGTGTGCAGGATGCCTCCTGCTGGGGAGCAGGGGGACAGTGTGGTGGGGACCTGGGGCTGGGTGGGGATAGGTGGCTGCCATGAGGGCCACTTGGGCTTCTCCCAGGCGGCCCTCACCCCTGCTGGGCCAGGACAGGCACAATGCATCTGTGTGATGGAGCACTTCTGGGTGTGCCAGCTGGCACCATATGAGGAGCCTGCCCCGTTGCCCCATCTTCACACCAGCACGCAGACAGGGGAAGCAGGCTCCGCCTGGTCACCTAACTAGCCCGCAGCCAGGCAGCTGGCCAGCAGTGAAGCAGATTTGAACTCAGGCCCGCCCACTCTTTGAGCCTTGCTCGTTCCCTCTGCCCCAACCCCTGGCCAGGCGGTGACCTTGTCTCCTGCACCATCTGCAGGCTCAGATTGAGGAACGAGACCGGGGTCCTTGTCCTCTTCCAAGAAGCTCTTGACGTCGGCCAATGGGAGCTGCCTGTGGTCACAGGTGTCTGGGTGCGGGTGGTGGGCCGGGCTGGCCCTGGGAAAGGGGAACTCGGCCGCCGGGCCAGCACGAGCACCAATTGCTCCTGCCGAGCTCCCGGCTGCCTTGCAGAGACCGGTCCTCCCGGGCCTCCTTCCCCTCCCAGGGCTTTGCTGCTCCCTGAGCTGCCACGCTGCATCACCGGAGGCTGTGGGACCCCGAGCCGGCAGGCCGCGGGCTGATGGGGCCGCCGCCGTGGTGGGACCTCTCTCCCGCACTCGCCATGAGGCTGCACCTCCTGGCCTCTCTTTCAGGAGGTGGCCTGGCCTGGCGGGCGGGGGACCGCAGGTGGCTGGCAGGTGAGGGCTGGGATTGGTGGGCCCGGGGGCAGCATGACCTGGGAGGGTGCCGGATCTTGCCTATGGGGTGTGGAGCTCGTGGCACGTCTGCCCCGGTGAGGAGAGCCCAGGCCGGGTGCCAGGCACTGGCCCTCTCCGAGGGCTTACCTCTCTAACGCCTGCCACGGCTGCTGAGCACGTGTGTGGTGTAGGCCCTGCTGAGGACCTCTGGCTCGTGTCCTGATTTTTGCCACCGCTCTCCCAGGCTGCCTCTGTCAGCTGCTCACCCCAAGATGAGCAGACGGAGGTGACTTGTCTGAGGTCACGTGGGCATGGCTGTGGCAGAGGTCCCAGGTCTGGCAGACCCCGCAGCCTGAGGACAGGACCACTGGGCACTGGCCTGCCCTGGCTGTCTGGGCAGCGGGTTCCAGGGCAGGGTGAATGGCTGCTCTTCTCCTCGCCTTGCTCTGCTCCTCGTGCAGAGGAGGAGACCGAGGCTGGGGACGGGGGGCCCTGTCTAGCTGGAGGGGTGCAGTGGACACGGCCCGTCCTCCTGGGCTCCCTGTGAGGGAGTTGCAGGAGGCGCGGGCTGCCTGGAGCTGTCCTGCGACGGACAGGTGGCCCCATACGGATGCCCCTGGGCCTTGGCTCCGGCTTCTGGTGGCTGAGTGTGGGGTGTGCGAGGAGGAGGCCTGCGGGCGGCTGGTCGCCCCTCTCTGCAGGGAGGTGAGAGGCTGGGGTCCTGGCAGGTCCAGTCCGACCGCGTTGTGCGGCTCACGTTCCAGTTCCCTTGGGTTTGGTTGCACGGACATCCGTGTGAGCTCACCCTGTGCCCAAGGTCCGTGTGGTGGCTCACTTACTTTGCAGACATCCCTAGAGGGACGCTCTCTTTTGTGCCCAGGTTCCGGGGGAAACTGAGGCTCAGAGTTGTGAAGTGGCTTTCCCAGGGCCACACAGTGGCTCAGGGGAAGGACTCAAGCCAGACCTGGCCAGCTGGTGGGAGCTCGGACCACTGCTGTCTTCCTGGCTTGTTAAAATCCTTTTGCAGTTTGTGAACGTTTACCCTTAACTTCTGGGGCCCCTCACCTGTGTCTTTGTGTGGGGGCTGTGGCCTGGCCCCCTTGCGCCACGTACATAGTGGTGGGCGCAGGGCCAGGCTACGCTGGGCAGTCTCTGGAACCACTTGGTCTGGGAGCTGGAACCTGAAACAGGGGAACCCTGGCCCTGGGTGCTATGCTGGCTTGACTGGGAGCTCCTGCCCCACCGTGCCCTTTGCTGCGTCCTGCTCTGTCAGGAATTAAGGGATGTAGGGTGTGCCTGCCCTGCAGTCTTGTCCTGGGGCCAGCCCCGGCCTGCTGGTAACCTGGAGCCCACGCTGGGAGTCTCTGGGCTCAGCTTCCCCCATCCTTGCTCAGCTGTCGCGGATGAGTGACCACGAAGGCTCGCTCCAGGTCTGCGTCCGTGAACCTGAGGTTTCTTGCAGGCCCCTTCCTCCTGCATCTGAACACTCGGCATGCGGTGCAGATCGGGGCTTGTCTTCCTGCCTGGAGGTGTCGGTGGGGCTTGGGGTTCACATCTTTCTGGCAGTTCTTTGTCGAGCATGGGAGCTGTGCCCATGTGCCTGGTCTCCCCCACACGTGACCATGGACAGGCCTCTTCGGCTCTCGGCTTTGGTTTTTGTATCTGTGAAATGGGGGCAGGAAGAGAATTTTTCAGGTCAGCTCATCTTTTGATGTGACAGAACATTTAAAATCACATCCAGTTACCTTTTACAGAAAACGTCCCGGCCGTTATGCCTGCCCTGTGGTCTTACACATGGGGTGGGGATGCGTAGCATTGCGTTTGGTGGTTCTCAGCTGGGAGTGCATCTATGTGCACATGCGCTTGTGTGTGCGTGTGTATGTGTGCGTTTGTAGGGGGTGCATTTTGGTTGCTGTGGCCCGTGTGTGTGTGGCAAGTGGTCACCACGGGCATTGGTGGCTGGGCCAGGCATTCTCAGTGCCCCGCACGGCTTGCTGACTGTGTTCCCTGTGGTGACGGGGGACACTGCTCAGGCCACATGCACCAGACGCGTGTGGGGTCTCTGGTTCCCTTGCATAGAATGTACCTGGCTGCTGGGCGTTGGTTTGGTTTTTAGTCTTCTCCCAGTGCCTCCTCCTGTCATCTCTTGCTGCCAGTCTCAGCTCTTTCCAGCTGATGCCCGTGGACTCGTCTGCAGCGGCATGTGTGTGACGGGGAGTTGACAGGCTCTGAGCAGAGCTGTCCCCCGGGAGTCCGTGCAGGACGCGTTTCAGCCTCTGGAGTGGGCTGTGGGCTCCCCTCCCGTCCCCAGGGTCCCTCTGCATCGGGATCTGCCGTCTTCTCGGTCTGGATGCGTGAGGGTGTTGCCCTCGAGACTCTGTAGCAAGGTTGTACTTTGCTGTCCTTTCTAAAACTGAGAGTCCAGGGCACAGCTGAGTGCCTGTGGGGCCAGGTGCTAAGGCATGTGTGTTCTCTGGAGGGACTGAGCCCATGTCCCCACTTGGTGGGGTTGCCTCTCCACGAACTACCTGTAGGTTTTGGGAATTGGGGTGGGTTTGAAGCCTTAGAAGGCGTGTTTCTGGGTCCCCACTTCTCCCTGTCACATGCCACGGGGCCATCCCCACTCTCTCCAGGGGCCAGAGAGAGCTGGAGGCTGCTGCCTGCCTGGCTTGTTACCCTGGGCCTCTGTGCTGCCCCCATCCCAGTAGCTGGGTCTCTCCGAGCTCCACTCCCCCAGGATAGGGTTCTAATCACCGGGACCCCTCCACGTGGCCCAGCCTCTGGGAGCGCGTGCTGGTCACCTGACTGGTCTTTCAGTGGACAGCCCCGGTCTTGCCCCTTCCCGCCCGCCCTGAGCATTCAGAAACGCACGTTCACAGTTCACGGCAGCTATTTGCAGATGCTCCCAACTGCAGGAGCGAGTGGTGGAAACATGCGTTCCCAGGTCCCTCCCCCACGCTCACCCTGGCCTTGGCCGCCCTGGGGCCTGCCCATGGGACCTGGAGAAGTGGACGCTGGCGATTCCGGGAGGGCCAGGAAGGGGCACTGGGCCAGGGACTGTGAGGGCAGAGACACTGGCACCAGGCTGCCCGAGCAAAGGAGGCAGAAGCGCTGGGGGCTGGGGGTCTTGCTTGCGCCTCTGGGATGGGCCGGAGTTTGGAGGTGTAGTGAAGAGCTATGGCAGGTTCTGGTGGTGACTGAGTGGACAGTGGCCATCCTGCCCAGTGGCCGACCGAGGGGACAGTCTTGGGGAGGGTGTGCTGAGCTGGCTGGGGCCTGGCCGGGGCCAGATCTGAGCTTGGCAGGTCGAGGCTGTCGTCTGTACAGAGTGGGCTGGTGGGGCATTCCTGGCGGGCAGTGCTGCTCAGATGGAGGTCATGGTCATTCAGGCCAAAGAGAGAGGCTGTCTGTCCATCCCTGCCTTCCGCCTGGGGCCCCGTGGACTAGGTGGCCAGGCTGGGTGCTGCCGTGGGTGCTCGCTGCAGCCCCATCCCGGATTCTCGGGGCAGGGGCTGCAGGGCACGGACGTTGCCTGTCCACTGTCCACCCTCCTGTCTGCAGCTCAGCCGGCTTGTCCCCTCTTCCACCACGGTGGCCCCTCAGAGCTGCTTGGTGGGAGGCGAGGCTCTCCCTGTCCTCGGCCTCCTGGGCGTGTGAGGAGCGAGGCCTTGGGTCGGAGACTTGGGGACGTGGCCCGATGCTCTGTGAGGACGGGGGTGGGGGTTCTAGGATCGCCTGGCCCCGGGCCTGTGCTTGCATGCCAGCCCCTGTCCCTCGGCTTGCTGGGGCCTGGGAGGGAGTGGAGGGCAGAGGCTGGCACACACAGGTCCCCAAGGGTTAGCTGGATGGGGCATCGGGTCTCAGCGTGGGACTCAGTCCCATCAGCCTCGTGGGCCCCAAACTGAGCCGGCACAGTGGGATGCAGAGTGAGGGGTTCCAGAGACTCAACCCCTGCGGGCCCGGGGGCTGCCTGGGAGGGGAGTCTACACAGAGCAGTGGAGAGCTGGCAGAGCTGTCAGCAGGGGTGGGGGTGGGGGCCCATGCTGAGGCTGAACTTGGAAGAGGCCACTCTGGTGACTGGAAGGTGAACTGGAAGAGGCAGGAGGGGTGACTGGGTGGGGAGGGGAGGGGAGGTCTGGGCTGGTCCAGGTGAGCCCCGGTGGAGGTCCCTGCCCTGCTGCCGGGAGGCGCCCTTGCTGTGGCTGCAATGGGGAAGCCCCGCTCCAGTGGGCGGACGTCCCGTTCTCAGTCTGTCTCACGGGCGAGGCCCCGTCTCCCATCTGCAGAGGCCCTGCTAGCTGGGCCCCCGCACACGACCAGTACCAGCTTGGTGCCGCCGCCGGCTGAGTCAGTGTGGCGTGGGTGAGCCCCTGCCATGGGGAGGCTGCCGTGTGGGCCAGGGCTCAGGGCGCATGGCAGCGGGGCTTGGAAAGTCCTCCATGAACCCCTTGGGAGCTGGCGGACACCCTGCCCTCCAGGGACTCCCGGCCTGCCTTGGCCTCATCCGCTGTGTGGCTCTGGGCAACCACACTCTGGACGCTCTGAGCCTCCGGGCCCACGTCCCTGACATGATAGCAGTCAAGGGGCAGCGGGAGGACTCGGGGACATCCCCAGGAGAGGCCCGCGCACGCTGCACCCAGAGGACCCACGCCTGGAGTGTCCCCTCTCCCTGACCATCCCAGAATGGCTCTGACTTGCTGGCCACCTGGCATGGAGTCCGCCACTCCACCGCGGGCGGCTAGGGTCTGGACGAGCTTTGACCCGAGCATCTGCGAGTGTGTTCCAGAAGCCAACGGGGGATGCAAATGAAAGTTAGAGAGACAAACAGCTGGGGGGGCGGCGGAAAGCACAGGAGTTCCACGACAGAGCAGCGGGCGGCGGGCCCCTGCGCTAGCAGGAACAGCAGGGCTCAAAATGAAACAAGAGTCATTTCTTTTCCTGTTGAAGAGAAACTGCCTTGCCAGCCCACAGGCTCCGGGCCTCCTCGCCCCCCAGGCTGCCGGGGAGCAGGCGGCCTTTCTCCAGGAATTCCCCCCCTACCCACCCACCCTCCTCGTGTCTGGGCAGGCACCCCGGAGGGGATGGGGACGGTTCAGGGGGACTGCATGGAGGGGAGGCCGCGGCGCCCAGAGCCCCCACCTGGCCTCCGAGAGGTGAGCGTGCTTCAGCTCCTGTCTGTCCCCACGGTGGGCATCGCTGCTGGGCACCCCAGGTCCCTGCCTGGAGCTCTGCCCGGCCATCCCTGCTGGCCGTGGGTGGTCTCTGTAGGGGTGAAGTGTGTTGGGAGCACAAGGGGTGAAAGCGGGACCCTGGTCCTTGTTGGGTGGCCCTCGCTCTGGCTTGGGAGTGCCTCTTCCTCCAGACCCCTTTGCTCCTTCGTGGGGTAGATGGAGGAGCAGCTCCCCAGCCGGAGGTCCCGAGGGCCCTATGACGTCGGCTGGCACGGCCCAGACTGCCCTTGATGCTGCTGCCCAATGGCATCTTTGCGTCAGGGAGACCCCTCATACCAGGGAGATCTCACCGTCTGCCATGTGGCCGGCCCGGGGTCCGGGACTCCCTGTTCTGCAGAGGCCGGGTGGTAACAGCGTCACAGGCTGGTTAACCGTGGTGGGCTTGCAGCTGCTCTGTGGCCCCGTCCCTTTCACTGCCCCCTTTCTATGCCTGGGCCTCCTCCCCCCGGGGTTCCAGCAGGCCTGGGGGTCGGCTGCTGCCTCTCGCCAGCCTTACCCCCCGGCAGCACGTGTTAGGGACACTGAGAAAGAGGCGTGGCCCAGCTGTCTGGCAGCAGGTCCAGCTGGTGTACCTGTTGTGCCCCAGGGAGGGGACAGCCATACGGGGATGCAGGCTGGCGTGCAGAGCGCCTCTGGCCATGGGGCTAGAAACCAGCTCTGGGGATGCTCTGGGGCCCCTTGGCATATTTCTGGGCAGGTGGCCTGCGCCTGCCTCCACCCAGCAGCCTCCCTGCTGGGGCTCCTTTCTAGGAACCACCTAAGAGGGAAGGTGGCTGGACGGGCCTGAGCTGGGCGCCGCCTGCCACCGCGTTCTCCTGACTCCATCCTGTGTGCCGCCGGGCCGGGCCGTTCTCAACACCCTGTCCCTGGGATGAGGAGGTGGCCCGATCGCTGGGCCATCTGAAGCCTTGCCCTCCAGCTGTCTCTGGGGTGGAGGGCTGTGGAGCCCTCAGTAAAAGCAGGTGGCTTGGAGCTCCACCTTCAGCTTCCGGTGCCCCAGGTGACGGCCGTGTGGCCTGCATTGTGGGAACCTGGCCATGGGACGAGCACTCCAGGATGGGTCTCTAAGTCCCATTGCCACTACTCAGTCACTGCCAGACCTGACATCCCCCCCTGCCGCCTCCTCAGGCCTCTGGGGACAGGCCTGCCTGCTGGTTCTCACGAGGGGCAGCTCTGCCTATAGTCACCTGGCTTCTCCTGAAAAAGTGGCTCTGCCCAGAGGTCTGGGGAGGCCCTGGGGTGAAGGGGAAGAGGGAGGGGAAGGTGGGGAGTTTGCGTGTCCTGAGCCAGTGTTTGGGGTGTCTGTGGGGTGTGCAGGACAGAGCCAGGAGGGAGGTGTCTGTGCAGCAGGCCCTGGCACCCATTATCCTGAAGCCATGAGCAGCCTGCGGGGGCTTCTTGTAGCACCCAGGTGCACACAGGCTGGCCTGGCCAAGAGGGACCTGACAGCCAGGAGACTGGGCCAGAGAGGCAGGGCTCAGACGGGAGTCTGGCCCCCACGTCCCAGGTGCCTGGCCGGGGCGTGTCTGCTACGTTTCAGTAAGCTGTAAAGAGCTGGGGAGTGCTGGCAGCTCCAGGACTCGGTTTCCTCATCTTTACTGTGGTGGTTTGAGCAGTGCTGCCCCTAGGTTAAGTGCGGAGCTCAGCACCCAAGGTGCCCCCAAGGGTGCCCCCCACTCATCTGTTGGAGTGCCTGGCCCCATGGGTGATGACAGCCTCCACTGTCAGAGTCAGGAGGAAGGTGGCGCAGATGCATTTAGTTGACTGTAGCTGGACCTGGTCTGAGGGCTGTGGCCACAGCCTCTGTCGAGGGTGGGCTTCTGGAGGGTGGGCATGGGGGGGCAGCCTCTTGCGAAGACCCTGGCCCTAGTGCCCCAAGGTGTTGGTGCTCTCACTCCTCAGCTCTGTCCGAATACCTTCCAGGCCCAGTCAAGGGCTGGCTGGTCCTGGGGAGCCCCTCCTGGCTGCCCCCTTCCTCCTGGCTGTGCTCCCCACTTCCCCCACAGCACCGACCGCAGCTCCCCCAGGCTGTATGAGTGGGCTGGGCGAGGTGGCTGCCAGCTTGGGCACGACTTCCTGTTCTTCCTCCTGCCCCTCACCAGCCCTGGCCTACTCAGTATGGCTAGCAGAACCCCAAAACACTGTCCCTTTGCTTCTTGTGGCAAAGCCCATGTAATGTCACCATCAGTCTCTCTGGGCTTCAGCCTTTTTGTCTGTGCTGTGGGGCAGGTTGGGGTCGCCCAGGTGGTGAGGATGATGATGGTGACGATGGTGCTGGTGACGTTAATGGTCATGGTGATAATCATGATGATGGCAGAGGTGGTAATGATGGTGAAGGAGATGATGGTGATGCTTATGATGATGATGGTGTTGATGATAGTGCTGATGGTGCTGATGGTGCTGATGGTGATAGTGATGATGATGGTCATGGTGATAGTGATGATGGTGGTGAGGGTGATGATGATGATGATGGTGGTGAAGATGATGATGGTGGTGATGACGATGATGATGGTGGTGGTGGTGATGATGCTGAAGGTGCAGACGTGTTTGTCATTGAGTGCACACTAGATGCTGATACAGATGTCCCACCCTGAGCTTTATTATGGAGAGTGGTTTCCCTGGTTAGACCCTTTGGACCTTGATGGGGTCTCCATGAAGGGCATTGCACGGTGTGTGCCCTCTGCCCTGGGGAGTTCGTTGGTTGGGACTGAAGGGCTGGTGTTTATCCCGGCTGGGACCTGGAGGTCGAGGTGTTTGGATCATTGTTCCTTGTCCTTAAACCCTGGGAGGCCGGGGAGGGCCCTGGGCTCTGTATGTCTGGGCTTCAGATTCTGCCCCTGCCTTTGTCTCTATTTCCCTGGGAGTCCAGCTGCCTGGCCAGTCGTGCCCGCATGCTACATGCCCTCCTGCGTCAGGGACCAGAGGCCTCGGCAGCACCCCCAGCCCCTCGCCTTCACTTCCGCCCCCTCACTTCCCTGCATTTTGCAGGCTCCGCTCGGAGCTGGCCACTGATCCCATGTTGGGGGCCGAGGTGGGCCTGAGGGGAGCTGGATGGGGGCCTGCCGTTGAGGCCATCTCGGGCTTGTAGGGCAGAGGGCCGGGAGGTGACTTCTCGGAGGGAGGGCCCAGCTACATGGCTGCTCCAGGGGGAGGGGACAGGGAGCTGGGACCCTGCTCTCTGCATTTAGGGAGGGGGTTGGTGACCACAGAAGTGGGTTTGGCACTCCTGAGTCCGTGAGGTCTCATGCTCAGATGGAACCAGGGGGTCTGAGCTCACAGAGGCAGAGTCAGTGGCCAGACTGGAGTCCAGGGCCCTGAGCCTGCCCCACCCACCAGGGGTCACTCTGATGCCTGGACACCCAAGGCTCTCAGGGATGCGCTGGGGCCCTGGGGGTCCTCTGCCTGCTGGGTCTGCAGCTCTGGTCACTCTGGGCTCCCTTGCAGCCTTTGGGCTGGCAGGGTTGTGGTGTCCATCCCTTACTCAGTGGAGCGTCCTGCCTGTCCCTTGGCCCTCGTTGTCCACTCCACCTGCCCCCTCCTCACCCCTTCCCTCTGGGCCCCTGGACATCCTTGTCTGTGTTGCAGAGGGCTGAGTAGGGCAGTGGTAGGAAGCAGTACTTCGGAGAGGCCAGCCAGTGGTTTCTGGGGGGCCTGCAGGGGTGAAGCCCCTGTTGGGTGTCCAGGGCCCGAAAGCCCTTAGGGCCACTTCCCTTGGGCACCTGTAGACAGGTGAGGGGCTATGGGGTGAAGGAGATGCATATTGTGGTTCCCTGTGCCCCCTCCCCCCTCTCTTCTGGGGTCTGGGCTGGTCTGGGCCACTCGGCCCCACGGGCCTGAGTTCTGGCCCCTGCCGGCTGAGGGACTTGGGACTTGCTGGGCCTGGCAGAGGGAGGGGCCTGGGTCCTTTCTGGCTAGTTGGGGGCCTCTCCCTGGGGGCCCCTGAGGCTGCCTGCCTGGTGTGCTCCCCATTGGACCCTGCTCTGAGGGCCCCCGGCTCTGGGGGCAGGGCAGGAGGCAGGCTGGGCTTTCTCCTGACCACACGAGGGCTGAGCTGACCTGTGTCCTCCTCAGTGGTGCTGAGATTTGGGGCTGGGGCCGCTGGCCGGGGAAAGGGCAGAGTGACCCCAGAGGAGCTGAAATTTCAGCCCGACCCACCTGAGCCGTAAACTGACACTCGGCCAGAGGCAGTGTGTCACCATGCTCCCCAGGGCTGGAGAGGACAGGCCCTGAGTCTCGGTCCCCTGTGTGGGGAGGTCGGAAGCAGGCACCCAGCACGTGCTGGGAGCCCACCCTGGGAGGGCTCACAGGATCCATCCCTCTGGGCCAGCACGGCAGCCTCTGCTGTCAGCATACTCGTTTTACAGAAGGGGAGACGGAGGCCAGGGGAGGCCGGCCCTGTGGCCCCGTGTGGGTAGGAGGTGTGTCTGCCGCCAGCCCCAGCTCCTGAAGGCCCCTCGCCTGTGGGGCGCACTGCCTCCCCCGCTGTCTGCTCCGGCCGCCCTCAGCTTCCCCCAAACCCCGACGCGCCGTGGTCCCCACCGCAGTCCCCACGGGGCTGCCACTTCTCTTCCCCCCCGGGTGGCAGAGGAAGCAGCCCTTCCGGAAGGTGGGGGCCGGAGGTGGGCGACCCGGGAAGCTCCTGAGAGCCCGCTGGCTCCCTGCCTCAGGGTTTCGGTTCCAGGGGGATCCCCAGGCGGAGTGGCAGGGGTGGGGCAGTGGACCTGTTCTTGTCCTTGTCGGGTGTGGCTCACTGTGAGGTCCTTCCGGCCCCTCTGTGCCCTCTCCCCTCCTGTCACACCTCCATGCGGCCCCTCCTGCCCTCCTTGAAGCCCCAGGCTTACTCCAGCCCCACAGGACCCCACCATGCTCTGTTTGGGCCACCCATCCTTCCACTCTGCTGGGCTGGGTCCCTGTGTCCTCTTCAGTTCAACAGGACACGTGGCCTGCTCAGACCCTGCCCTGGGTGGTCCTGCACCTTCAAAAGGGCATCCTGAGCTCCCCTGGACAGCACGGGGCTTCCCTGGTTGCCTGGGAGGGGCTGGAGTCCCGGGGCTCCCCCCCGCCCTGCCACAGTGGGGCTGGCATTTCCTGCCACCTCCCCCGCCTGCCAGGCAGAGGCCGGAAGGGAGTTGGTGGGGGTTCCCCCGCTTCCTGCTGCGGGGTCCTGGGGACAGCAGGGTGGGCATGCCGGAGGGAGCCCGAGCAGCTCAGGAATTTTGGTCGGTGGGGACGTCCCTTCCCTCTCTCAAAGGGACGCTGGGCCGTTCCCGGGCCGTGGTTGGAGTTTCTCCTTGCCTGTGGCTCCGACAGGGAGCTTGGCTTCTCAAGAAGCGGGCTGCGCTGCTGTCAGTCAGCCCTGGAGCTGCCTATTTTAACTTTACTAAATGTAGCTTTTCGGCCTCGCTCGCTGGGGCCCAGGGAGCTCCTCCATGCCTGCGCTGGGCGCTGAGCATTCCAGGCCGTTCCACGTCTGCTCCACGGAGTCTGTTTCTGGCCTTCGGCTGTTTGCATTTTAGAATCAGTTTCGTCTGAAATGCCTTTTGTGCCAAAAGGGGAGAGCTGTCCACTGCCTCTTCCATGCAGCCCTCCTGGACTGAATCTGGCAGCCCTGTGAGGTCCATTTGCCATATGAGGCTGCCGGGCATGCCCTCTGTCTGGATGGGGGCCTGTCTCTTTCTGGAGGTCTCTGTGGGTTCCCAGGCCCTGGCCTCCTTCCTCAGAGTCCCACCGATTGCTGGTGGTCCCAAAGGGGGCGTGGTGGGTGTAGGGTGTGAGATGCTGGGGTTCGGGGCCCCGTGAGGCCCAGGCTCTGAGGGCCCCAGGTTCGGCAGTTGGGTTTTGCACCTCCCTTAGAGGCCCCTCTGCACCCCCTCGGGTGGGGACGGCCGGCTGTCATCTGGGTCCCAGGGTTGGCTTGGGGGCATCTGAGCCTGGTGTCCTGTGGCCACGGCCCCGCCAGCCCCACTGAGCTGAGGATCAGATAAGCACGTGGTGACTGGCTGGTGACAAGGCCTTGCAAGTCCAAAGTATGACTTTTTAAGAATAACCTTATCGCAGCCGCTGCTTATCGGTGGGTGGGGACAGATAAATGGCCTGGAAAAGGCAGAGCCTGCGCACGCGCGGAGGGTTGGGGGGCGGGCTGGCAGCTTCTCTGCACGCTGAGGATGTTTGGGCAGTTTTTGCCTTTTCTTCCTAACATTCCCTTCCTGGCCAGAAAGTGTCTCTCTCCAGAAGACTCCAGAAAACACACCCGGCCCATTGTCACCCAGGCTCCGGGAAAGTGTCTGCTGTGGATGTTCTGTGTAAACAGGAAGCTCCTGGGGTGGGGGCCGGGGGCAGTGGGGGTCCCGCCGAGGCGGGCACTGGCGGGGCGGCTGCCCCCTCCAGACTCAGGAGCCCCCAGGGCTCATGGTCAGCTCTTTGGAGCAACTGCCAGACACTTGTCCCTGGAGTGCGGAGGAGAGGGGGCGTGCCTGAGGAACCAGGCCCCCACCTTCACATTTGGGGGATGGGCTGCACCAGAGGCTGGAGACTGGGTGCCCCTTCCACCCATCTCCCCCTTTCTCCCCATGCCCCTCTGTGCACCCCCCGTTTCCTCTGCTGCCCTTTTCCCCTCCGTCTCATCGGCTTCCCCTCCTCAGGATTCTCAGACTTGGGCTGGGTGCAGGCGGTGCCTTGGGGGGCTGGGGGAGCCTTGGGGTGCAGCCTGGCAGCTGGCAGTCAAGCAGGCCGCCTCCCTCCCTCCTTCCTTCCGGCCGAAGCTTTCTCCCGCCGCTCCCTCCCCTTCCTGCCCGAGCAGCAAACAAATAAACAGCCCAGCACTCAGGCCCAGCGGCCAGCGGCCAGCTTGGACCCGGAGCAGCTTCTGCAGCCGCGTGAGCTGGAAGTCCCCCCGCCCCCACGGGAACACTCTCTGCCAGGTGCGGCCGGCCAGCAGCAGGAGCCCCTGAGTGGCTCTGGGCCCGCCTGGCACTGCAGGCTGCACTCGGCTCCTTAAGGAGAGCAGCCCCCTATGCCCCGCCAGTCCCCTCCTCTAATTCAGAGCCCTCCAGTCTCCCCAGGATCCCCAGGGCAGGGGTGGAGGTGGGGAGACTGTGAGGATCCGGGAGTGACTTCTCCCTCTTGGCCCTGAAATCCCCTCTCCTTCCCAGAGGCTGGGAAGAAAGGTGGGCGGCTCCCCCAGGGGTGGCCAGGTCCCTCAGGCTTCTAGACGCACTCCTGGGATGGGACCCCACCTGGCCCAGCCTCCTCTCGGTACCCCGTCTGTTCCCTTGCCCCTCTTGGTCTGTGTTCTCGGTGGAGATGTCTGCAAAGCGCATTTGGCAAAGTCCTTTCCTTTCTCTACCACCTCGACGTCATTGGGGTGCTTCTCTGGACTGGGGTGCTTCTCTGCACTGTGCAACAGGGGTGGGGACCCCCTAGTTGCCTTGGCCTGCAACCTGCAGTGCAGCTGGGCCTGTCGGCATTTTGCAGATAAGGAAGCTGGGGTTTGGACAGGGATGAAGCTGGCTCAGGGTTCCCAGTCCAGGGGCGGCTCCAGGTGTCCCAGCCCTGGCCTGGTGGAAATTACAGTGGCTGAGGGGCAGCTGCCGATTTCTGGGCTTGTGCCTTTGGGTAACTCTCGTGCCTTCCCTGTGTCTCATTTTCCTTGTTTGTCACAGGTGGGTGGACAGGGTCACAGGAATTCAGTGACATCAAGGCTATGCAGTTGGATCTTGCCTGCTGCTCTTGGGCATCTTTTCCTGCGGGCCTCCCCTCACCGGCTTCTGGTGGGCAGCCCTGGGTGTGTGGAGTTGGCGTCTAGGCGTGGGTGCAGGGCCGTGGATGGCTAATAGGGCTGATTTGCAGTACTGATCTTTGCCAGTAGGTGCCGCTGCATCTGGTTCTGGAATTCCTTAAGCTTTTGTTTCCAGGTTCTGTGGTTTATTCCCAATTTTGGGGACGGTGAGGGTTTCAGATGGATCAGATGAGGCTCACTTGCTGGTGGAGTCAGATGGGGTGCAGGGGCAGGCCCCCCACGCCCTGGCTCCAAGGTTGCGTTCCAGGCCCCCTTCCTGCACCCCGCCTCCTGGGCTGGAGGCTGGTAAATGTGCCCGGGGTGGGGGGTGTCAGGCCGGGGTGGCAGAGTGTCCCGTGTTCTTGCTGTTACCACCTCACCCCAAGGGCTGGCCGCCACCCAACACCTCCGTGGACGGGCCCCTCAGGTCCTGGATAAGAGCTCGGCCCTTGGCCGGAGTGATCTGCCCTGAGTCCTGACTGCGGGTTGGTAGTGCTGTCTGGAGGCGATGGCACGGGTCCCCTGAGCCTCAGTTTGACAGGCTTCTCCCTGCTCCAGGCCTGGCCCTCAGGGAACGCTCAGGACGCAGCTCCTCCCAGGTTCAGGGAGGCAAAGTCCTCCAGGGACCGTTGAGGGGGGCAGCTGGGTCATGTCCCCCAACCTGGGGTGCGCATGGACGGAGGGCATGCCATCACACCCGTGGTCTTCTCAGGAGCACGTCTGATGGCTGCAGGCTGGGGCAGGAGGCCTTTTGCAGATGGGAAGTGGAAGCCCAGAGAGGGGCCGAGGCTTGCCTGGGGCACCCTGCGAGGCTGAGGCAGGACTGGCTGAGGACCGCGGCTCCTGGCTGGGCTCCTCCAGTTCCTGATGGTCTGCTCAGGCCCGTGGGCAGTGGATTTGTCACCTGGGAGCCTCCCTCCTGGGGATGCTTCCCCTTGCCAGGCCCTCAGGGTGGGATGGGGAGGCCTAATGAGCGATTGTGGGTGCTTTGAAATCCCTGACATGAAAGACTGGTGTGTGGGAGGTCCTCGCCTCTCCCCATAGCCTCTGTGGGCTGCCCGTCTCCACGCCTGACACACACCCGGGCCCCCTCCGTGAGGCCCACCCGGAAGCTCCCTGCCCCTGGGCTTTGCGCTGCCGGGCCTGGGCACACACAGAGGAAGTGTGCACTTTTCTGGGGCCCCACCCGTCAGGGAGGCCTGGAGGTCTGGTGTCTCGGCCACTGCTGCGGGGGTACCTGAGCAGCTGCAGGCAGTGTGGCCTGCTGGTTAAGGCCACAGACTTTGCAGTGGGTCAGCCTTCTGGTGCCTGTCCTGCCTTGCCGTAGACAGCTGTAGGAACACACAGCCTCATTCCCCAGCTGTGAAATGGGGTGATAATAGTACCTGCCACATAGCTCCTGATGCCATGCATCAGTCTACACCGAGGACATGAACTCGCTTCTGCTACATAGGGGGTGCTCTGGAAATTTGAGCCCTGGTTATTTTTATTATTATTCCCAGACTTTCACCTCGACCCCCTGAGTAGAGGGGCAGAGGGGCTGGCAACTCCCAGTGACCCGGCATTCCAGGTGGATGGGCCTGGGGTGGTGAGGGTCCGAGCAGCAGCCATCCGGCCTCCCTGCCCAGCAGGCATCTTAGTGCATGCGGACGTGGCTGTCAGCCTGCTTGTCCTGTACCTGCCCTGGGCCAGGTGGGGGTGCTGCCTTGGAGGGCAGCTCCAGGCACCCCTGGCTTGGCCTCCCATGGCAGAATTTGCATCAGTCCACCGTCAGGATCACTGTGGGGGTGCCTGGGGCCTGGCCTGGGGCGTCGCTTGCCCTTACATGGCCTCATGGTCTCCACGGCCAGAGGGGTGGCAGGCCAGTCTGTGCGGATTGCTGACAGCTCTCCTGTGGGTTCTTGTTTTGCAGACTTCTCCAGCCAGGTGAACTCCTCGTCCCTCAGCTCTCCCACGGGCCGTGGCTCCATGGCCGCCCCCTCGCTGCACCCCTCCCTAGGGCCTGGCATGGGCTCCTCGCTCGGCTCCCCCGGACAGCTGCACTCGCCCATCAGCTCCTTGAGCTCGCCCATCAACGGCATGGGCCCACCCTTCTCCGTCATCAGCTCCCCCATGGGCCCCCACTCCATGTCCGTGCCCACCACACCTACCCTGGGCTTCGGCACTGGCAGCCCCCAGGTAAGTGCAGGGCCGGGGCCGGAGGGGGCGGGGCTGGGCTTCACCTGCAGGAGACCTGTGCATTGTGTGGCCCCTGGGAGGCAGGTGCTGTCATTTCCTCTTTCAAAGCCGCAGAGGCGGCCTGAGCCTGGGTTTGCGCCCAGGTCTGCTGACTCTTGAGCTGTGACCAGCAGAGGCCATCAGCCAGGCCGGTCCTCTACCCCAGTGTGGCCCTCCCATGAGAGGGGCTCCCTGCTCCCGTGACTCGCAGCTCTGTCGGGTGGCGACTCTCCCATCCTCGGGTCTAAAGCCACCAGCCTGGAGCCCCATGTCCTCACAGCCGCCCCTCCTCCGGCCGGTCCTTCCCTGCTGGTCTCTGCTCATACCAATGCCAAGTGGTTTCAGCGCCCCCTGGCCCTGGACCCTGCGGGTGAGACGTGTCCCAGCTTGGTGCTGACGTGTCCCTCCTCGGGGATGCCAGGCTTCGGGTCCAAGGTGGCCGTAGCTCATCTGCTGGCCTTGGTGGTCTTGTCCACCGTTGTGTGTCTGCTCAGATGCTTCTCTGGAGCAGGCTGGCTTCTGGGGTTGTGTCTGGCTCAGGAAGTGGCCGGTGCCTGGCAGGGCCTGGCTCAGTCCAGTGCTTGCCGTGGGGACCCCGGAGGTGCCTCTCATCCGAGCCCCTGCAGAGTTGTCCTGAGTTCCCGGGATCCTAAGTTGTGAAGGGGCCGTGGGGCCCCGTGGGGTGTCCCTCTCCCGGCTCAGGCTGGTTCCTGGTGGCTTTCTTGCTAGGATGGCATGGAGACTTGCCTGAATCCCGGCGGGGCCTCCCTCTCTTGGGGGCTTGAGCTGCCCTTCCTGGAATAGGCAGGACTCCCTCTTGCTCTGAGTGTCCAAGGCCGGGGTCAGCTGTTCCTCCCCTGGTGGTGGAGGAGAGCTCTGGTCCACCATCTCTGTGGTGCCTCAGGACAGCCTGCCAGGGAGGGCCTTGCAGTGCAGGGTCCCCTGCCCAGAGCCACCCAGTAATAGTGGCAGCTGTCTCCTATGGACTCCAAGCCCTCTGCTGCCTGTGCAGCCACGCCCCCTCCAGGGCAGGAACCCAGAGTGCCACTGGGGTGTGGAGCCAGCCCACTGCCCATCCGCTGGCCTGTCTGGTGTTGGCTTTGGTGGAGAGCCTCGCTGGCTTTTCCAGGGTGGCCTTGTCAGTGCCTTTGCACCTGGGGGATGGATGTGGAAGAGCTAGGGCCTCGGGCATCACTGCAGAGCCCCCGGACTCCCCTATTGTCACCTGGCCTTCTAGAAGCAGGCAGGAGGCCCGATGTGCTAACATGAGGGAGGCTGGGCCCCCTTCCTGGGCCTGGCTGGTTATTTTTAGCAGAGCCGCCCCACCCCCATTCTTGCTGGTTGCACGATGTCACACCCCGAGATTGCAGATGAAGACTGGGCCTGCACCTGCCCCCAGGGGGCCGGGATAGAAGTTGGCACCTAGTGGCTCTGAGAGCCCACTAGGCTCCTTGCTGGTCACAGGCGTGCTACCTGCCCTGGACGCCCCAAGGGCTCGTGTACAGCAGGAGCTGTACCCCCCTGTACACGGGGGTGCGAGGCCTGAGCCCCAGGTGCCCACCCGAGGGTGATGGTGATGCTCCAAACCTCGGGGGAGCCTGGTGCCCTGGGCACGGTTAGCCGCTAGGGGAGGGGTGGGGCGGTGCTGGGGCTGGGAGGTCTTTGGGGCCACATTCATCCTGTCCTCTGTTGTTCTCTGCACCCAGCGAGGTTCCTGGCACGTGGTGGGTGCGTGTGGAATCCAGGGTGCTTGTGAGCGAGAGGCCAGGAGGCTGATGAGGGGGTCAGAGGAGGAGCCGGGCCTGCGAGGGGGTGAGCATGGGGCACAAACCTGGTGTGCCCCAGACCTTCATTGCTGTCCTGCTGGTCCTCCGTCCGTGTGTCTGTCTGTCCGTTGGTCAGTTGGGCTGCAGTTAGTTTTGCCATGATCTGAGCCCCGTGCTTGGCCTCAAGCTGCCTTTCCGGGGTGGCCTTAGACCCCGACCCCTGGCAGCCCCCCGCCTAGCTCCTTCCCTGGGAGCTGAGTGCAGCTCCTGGGCTTCTGCAGTTTTTCTTGGAAGCCTGCGGTTCCCCGTATGTGTGGGGGTGTGGGTGGAGTTCGGGGAGGCGTGCCCCCGCCCTACCCCAGCCACAACCACAAAGTCCTGATTGCCAGGACCAGCGAGGTTCTCTGATGTCTGCTGTTGTCGAGGAGGGCCTGGTGCGCAGCCGGGTGCTGCTTGCTCGAGTGCACGGCCCGGAGGGCCGTCGACGTCCCGGGTGCCACCCTACCCTGCCGTGCAGGAAGTGGACGTCTCAGGGTCTGGGCAGCCAAGCCAGAGCAGAGGTGTCAGCCTGAGCTGGGCTGCGTGTCTCCCCTGGTCTGGGGGCTCCACCAGCGTAAGAACCAGGGAGCATTTCCCACCGTGTCCCAGAGCCCCTCCCAGTGCTTGGCACCCGTGGACATCTCACATGCAGGCCTCGCTGGCCTAGCAAAGCCTCTGGGGCAGGGCCTGCCCAGGCCTGTGGGGGGACCAGCCCCACTGCTCCTTGTTGTGGGCACCGTGGCCATGCAGCCTCTGCGATGGGACGTCCGCGTGAGGCCGAGTGGACTTTACAGGGTCTGCTTCCTGCCTTGATGGGCAGATAGAGGCCAGCGAGGCCAAGGGCCGGTTTGTGGTGGGTAGTGGGCCCAGAGCCTCCCATCCCAGTTCTGATCGTGGGTGATGGGCCCCTGTGGGCTTGGGAAGGAAGGGCGTGGGGGGTGTGGAAAGGAGGAATGGGAGAGATGGCCGGAGACCCAGGTGGAGCGCTGGCGAGGCAGGAGATTATTTAGTAAGTCCTGTAGTCTCTGGAGGGAACTGAAATAGATGCCAAGGCTATGAAAGGGGAAACGGGAGGGCCCCTCCCTGGCCACGCCGCGGAGTCCTCATGCTCCAGGGAGACGGGTGGAGCACAGGAGGGGGCAGCCCCCTGTCAGCGGGGTCTGTGGAGGGGTGCGTACATGGCGAAACAAGGCCCAGAGCTGCCCCTCGCCCTGTTCTGGGAGCTGTGAGCCTGGCCGAGCCCTGTCTGCTTGGAGCTGAGACGGGGGAAGAATGGTGCCTGCTCCCGCACAGCCTTGCCCTGGTGGCCACGTGGGGACGTCCATCACTTGAGGCAGAGAAGCAAAGTGGGTGCCCAGGCCGGTAGTGAGGGTGTGGCTGCAGCCCCGCCTCTGTCGTCCCACACGTGCAGGGCTCCTCGGGCGCCCCAGGCCTCTGCGCTGACCGCTGTGCCCATGGGGAGCCTCAGCCTGGGCGGGCAGGGCTCTCCAGCACACGGCCCAGGAGCCAGCTTGGCCCCAGCACTGACTGTGACTGCCTGCTCCATCCGTCCTGCCTGCAGCTCCCTCCCTGGGTGGGCCCTGGCCGGCTTTCCCTACTGCTGCGGCCCTGCCTCAGTTTACCTAAGGTAGGCACCAGTCCAAAGGGCCTGCACATGGTGGGCTAGGAGACAGGGCAGGTGGCCCTGCCTACCTGGTGTGGTTTGGGCGGCCACAGAAAGAGGGAAGGCCCAGGCTCCTCCCCTCGGTGCTGCTAGGAGGATCCAGCCCCCCCCCCCCCCCCCGACTCGTGGCCACTCCCACAGCCCTGAGAGGCCTCCTGCTTGCGGGTCCTCAGTGGCTCCCTGCGGTTGGGCCCTTTGGGACCAAACATTTCTCTGGCAGCCCTGCCGTTTGGGATGCCCGCCCATCTGCCATCGCCCCAGCGCCAACGCGGCTGCTGTTGGTGGCATGTGAGCTGGGTCCACTCGTTCCGCTGTCAGCGCTGCCGCGCATCGGCTAGGCAGTCCTGCCATCAGCCCTCAGACAGGCACACTCACGTCATTCCAGTTTTGCACACGAGGAACCTCAGGCTCAGAGTGATTCAGTAATTTCCCCCAAGTCACACAGCGAGTGGGGGAGGCAGAATCCAGAGGCTCTAGGATAAGCGCTGGCTCTCCCCTGCTCCCTCCTCCTGGCCCCCCTGGGTCCGGCCAGTGAGCCCTGCAGGGCTGGGCACAGGGCTGTGTTCTCCACTGCCTCTGGGCACCTGGCTGGCTGGATGCTTACTGAAGAGTGTGGGATGATGCTATCCCCGGAGTGGCTCTGGGCAAGCCCATCCTCTCAGGGCCTCAGTTTCCCTTTCTGCAGCATGCAGGATTACCTTTGTGTCACCACCTGCTCACTCTGAGCTCAAACCCCTGCTCTGCCCCCTGCCAGACCCCTGCCCTCTCTGAGTCTCCGTGTCCACATCTGGGAAATGGGAGAGCAGCGCTTCCCCTGCGGGGTTTTCTGCGCAGGGAGAGACTAGCATGTGTGCAGAGCCCTCGCACCGTGGCACTTGGCACACAGCACTTGCCTTCCTTGGTTGGTGGCCCTTCCTAGTTCCCCTTTGAGTTGGGAAGGCTCCTGACATCTGCGATGGCACACAGGGGGTGTCCTCCACTTACAGAGGGCTGCCCTGCTCTGCACTGGGGTCCCCCAGATGCCCTCTCATCCCCCTCGGCTCCTGTGTCCTGACAGCCCCAAGGGGTCAGAGCCGCCTCCTGGCCTCCCTGCGGCCCCCTGAGTGCCATGGGGGTCAGATGTCTTCGCGGAACCACATGGTCCCCTGCGGGGTGGAGGAAGGCCCTGGACTGGCCGGGCTGGAGGATGCACTGCAGGCGCCAAGGACCCCATGCAACGAGGCTTTGTGCCGGTTTCTGCCTCGTATACTTGGAGCCCCAAGCTCTTCCTGTCCCATGAGAAAGGGGGATGGGAGTTGGGGGCCGTGGGGAAGGAAGGAGGTGGGTTCCCGCATGAGGAGGGCCTGGGGCTACCAGGGGGCAGTGCAGCAGCTGCTGCCCATCCCCGGGATGTCCACGCGACCTGGGTTCCGCCTTTGTCAGGGGTTTGCAGAAGTGGGGTGCTGGGGGTGCGGGGGCTGCAGGGCGCTGCCCGGCCGGGGTCCCGGCGCCTGCAGACAGGCTGGCTCGTGGGAGGCGGCGGGCAGCGCCTCAGCCCTGGGCGCTGGCAGGAGAGCTGGGGTGGACGCAGCGGAACCAAAACTGCTGTGTCATTGCGGCCGCGGCAGCTGTTGCCAGGGTGACCGGTGAGTTTCCCACGCTTCCTCCTGGCGCGGCGTCAGGCGGGAGGGTGGGGCGGAGGGGCGTGTGGAGAGGGGAGGGTGTCCCTGCAGTGGACGCCGAGGGGCATCCCGTCCCTCTCTCCTTGGGTCGTGAGAGTAGAGACCCCCACCGTGCCCGCTGAGGCCCCGGCACTGTGGCCTGTGGGGTGGCCCCTGCTCTCCCCCCTCCCCGCCGTGACAGGGCTCAGAGCTTGGCTGTGGGTTGGGGGTATCCCGAAGTGCCGGCCTTAGCGGCGGATGCCAGAGCTCACGCTGTCCTGTCGAGGGAGCGCCCAGTAATGGGGGGCGGTTCTTATTTAGGTGGGTGAGGGGCAGGGAGCGTGAACAGGGGCCTGTGGGGTCCTCCTTCTGAGGCCTGGGGTCAGCCGGCAGGTGGGGCCCCGAGGGCAGGGCAGCCCTGCCAGCCTGGCTGAGCTCCCCGAGCAGCATCTAGCTTCCTTTGGTGGGCCTGGGCCCTGCTGCTCTCGGGCTCTGTGGCCTGGGGTGGGCAGGGCCCCTCTCTGAACCTCGGTTTCTCTCTCTGTAAAGTGGGGCTGTGACACAGGGCTGTTGGGGGGACTCTGCAACTTGCTACCCGGGTGCCTGGCTCCAACCTGCCAGGCTGACCCCCGCTGTCCCCCTCCTCAGCTCAACTCGCCCATGAACCCCGTCAGCAGCAGCGAGGACATCAAGCCCCCGCTGGGCCTGAACGGCGTCCTCAAGGTCCCGGCCCACCCCTCAGGGAACATGGCATCCTTCACCAAGCACATCTGTGCCATCTGCGGGGACCGCTCCTCAGGTAGGCTGCCACAGGGGCGGGGGCCTGAGCCTGGCCAGGCCGCCAAGGGCACTCGAGCTCCGAAGGCCTCTCGCACTGGACCGTCCAGAGTTTGCACGTCAGGGCAGGGTGGTCCGGAGGCTTCTGGAGAGAGGGCGGCAGTTGGTGGTGACGACGACACAGGGGGCATTGTAGGCTGTGCTCCGCTCGGGGCTGTGCCCTGGGCAAAGGACCCCTCACATCCTACCCCAAACCCCGACGATGCCCTCTTCCGGGGCCGCCAGCTCATCCGGAGGGGTGGGGACTCCCTGGGCCCCGGTGCTCAGCAGGGCCAGCTCCCTCACCCCAGAGGATGGAGCCGGAAGGCCAGGGCTCTGGAGACAGGGCTGGCCCCTCCCGCGGGAGCACTGCGGGAGGTTCACGGCCCGGCCCCGCCCGCAGGCAAGCACTACGGGGTGTACAGCTGCGAGGGCTGCAAGGGCTTCTTCAAGCGGACGGTGCGCAAGGACCTGACCTACACCTGCCGGGACAACAAGGACTGTCTGATCGACAAGCGGCAGCGCAACCGCTGCCAGTACTGCCGCTACCAGAAGTGCCTGGCCATGGGCATGAAGCGGGAAGGTAGGCCACGGGCACTGGGCGGGCCGGGTCGACCCTCCTCCCACATGGCCTCCTGGTGTCCCAAAGTCCCCAAGCACAGGGTCCAGCCCTGGACTTGGCAGCTTTGTAGCGTCCCTGGTGGCGGCCGGCTCCTTTGCATACCTCTGGTGATGGGGTGCTCACTCACTCCAGAAGCCACTGCTGCACTGCAGGCAGTGTGTCCCTGTGGGCGATGATCGAACCAGATCCCCCAGCCAGGCGTTGCTCTCACTCCCCAAATCTTTACTGAGTGCCTGCTGTATGCTAGACTCTGGGATTACAGAAGAGGTGGCCTGGGTCTTACCTGCTGGCAACTTCTAGCCCCATTAGGGACAGACGTTGATGATACCCCCCCTTCAAGGTTGTGGCAGGCCCCGGCCCAATGTGTGGGCTCTGGAAGATGGGCAAAGGCAGAACCACAGGGAGGCCTCAGGCTGGAGGCGGGTGGTGGGCTCGGAATGGAGCGAGGCTGGTGTGGTGGGAGCCCAGGAGAGCGAGTGCGTGTGGGTCCTGGGGCTGTGTCCTGGCTGTCCAGTAAGGGGACTGTCAGGGAGGCCCTTGTGGGGACAGCCCTGATTGGGGGTGGCTGGGGCAGCATTGTCCTGCACGCTGCTTCCTCCTGAGAACCTGGTGCACATGCCCAGCAGCACCTGGGCCCTCAAGCCGCAGGCCTCTTGGCCTTGGATTTTGGTGGTGACATTTGTTAGGGGCTGGTTGGGGTGTGGGTAGCATGGAAAGTCACTCCCCTGAGGCCGTTCAGATTGTCAAACTGTCCGAGTCCTCAGCCCCGCCTTGCAGTGTGACCTCCTCCTGACCCCTTGCTGTCCCCTTGTGGGCCTCAGTTTCCTCACCTGCAGGTGTGGTGACTCCTGCGTTCTGAGCGGACTCTCTGGGTTATGTTCTGCATCCAGGTTTGAATGGGGCGTGGACGCCGGCCTGCTGAGTCCCTCTCTCAGGCCTCGTGGGGTTGGGAGCTGCTGTCTGGGGTCAGGGTCTGCGTGTTCTGTTCCCTTCTCTCCTCTGGCTGCTCCTGTGGCCACACATGGTCAGTGTTTGTCTGCCTCCTGCTCCCGGCCCCTGACGGGCTCCACGAGCTGGTATCTCACCACCGAGGACTGTCCTCGCCATGGCTGCAGTCTTCATCTCTTTCCATTCATGTTTTCCTTTCGCACGTCCCCAGCCCCAGTTGTTCTTGTTGAGAAACCAGAACCCCAGCTGGGCCACACAGTCCTGCAGGATTTCCTTCTTGACGCTGTGGGGGCGAGTGTGGGGTGCAGTGAGGAAGGTGGGGGGCTCAGCAGCAGCCCCTGTCTCCTGCAGCTGGCACCACTCCCGGCGAGGGGCAGTGGTCCGTGGACCCCATAGAGGGGCCCTTGTGGGCTCAGCGCTGAGCTGTGGGGGCTGGCTTGGGCCCTGCAGGGTGTCTGCCCACCAGGCCTTCCTGATCAGGGTGCATGTTTCATGTATGCTTGGCCCACCCCTCCTTGTGCAGGTTGGAGAAACTGAGGCCTAGAGGGTCCAGGGCTTGTCCAGGGTCACATGCTGGGCTGGAACCCGGGCCTCGGGCTCCCAGTGCAGACTCTGTTCCTTTAGGCCAGTGGGAGGGCAGAGGAAGTGTGTGTCCAGCCAGGGCAGGTGTGTGCCCAGCCCCGGTTCCTCTGGATGCCCTGTGTAGTCAGGGAGGGCTTGCTGGAGGTGGCTAGTGCAGTGTTGTTCCTGAAGCATGGAAACTTGGGCAGGGGACAGGCGTGTGGTGGGCAGTGGATCGGTGTGTGCCCAGGCGTGGAGCCTGGCCAGAGGGCCCGGCGCCAGTGTGCTGGGGGAAGGTGGGGCCCCGGCATGCAGCTCCAGGCTCGCGGCTCCCTGGAGGCACACAGCACAGAGTGATCTTGGCTTAGCGCCTGAGATCACTTGCTTGCTGAGCTCACTGCTTCTGGTGCCAGGCGGGTACAGCCGTGAGCTGTGGGCATCTGTGTGTTGAAAGTGAGCGTCAGATAACCAGGCAGGGCCCCCAGGTGTGGTCAGTGATGGCTTAGGGGGAGCATGGGCACTGTGGGAGCCCACAGGAGGCAACCTGACCCAGCCATGGGCAGCGGGCAAGGCTTAGGTAGGCAGGGGATGTCCAAGCCAATGCCCGAAGAATGGGAAGGGGTCAGGCAGAGTGTGTGCCCAGCTGGAGGGAACAGCATGTGCAGAGGCCGGGAGTATCAGCAGATGTGGCACACTCCAGGGCATAGATGCCATTCCAAGGCCCAGAGAGTGACCCTCTCTGGGTCCCTGGAACTGTCCAGTAAACACTGACCCCTTCCTGAAGCCTCCTCAGTCTGCCCACCTGTGAGCCTGGGCGTCATCAGACTCCAGCTGCCTGTTCCCCGCAAGGCCTGGGGGAGAATGAGTGGCACTCGTGTCCTGTCCCAGGGGAGCTGCCGAGTCGCAGGGCTGGGGAGACCTGGAGTCACCTGGACTGACCTCTCCCCTAGTGCCCGGCAGTGATCGGCTCTTGTTTCAGCAGCTGTCAGGAGCACCTGCTGTGTGCGGCACCTCGATCCCACCTCCACGCACTCCCTCTCCCCTGTGGTGCCGTGATGCTGTCCCCACACCTCCCTGATGGAGAAGCGGGGGGCAGAGAGGTGGGGCGCTTGGGGAGGGCTCAGGGCCAGCGCAGGCAGGGCCGGGCTGCAGGTGTTCGCCGGGTCTGGAGCCGTGTGGGCTGTGCGTCGCTCTTGTCCCTGCTCTCATGTCTGACGGATAAATCTGCTGCTTTGGGTGCCTTCCCGAGGTACCAGGCGGCTCGAGACCTGATTTACAGGGCTGTGAGGTAAATGCCTGATCCCATCAGGCCCCGCCTCCCCTTTGCCACCTCCTGGGTTTACGAATCATGAGTGAGCAGTGGAAACCCTCCCGCACGCTCTCTCGTGCCCCAGACACATCCCACGGCTGGGCCTTGCTGGCCTTGGAGGGTCCGTGCCGCCCTGAGAGCTTTGAGGACGGCATGGGGGTGGGCGAGGCCTCCTGCAGGGGGGCTCCATCCTCGTGCGGTGGCAGCTCCTCTCACCCACGCTCTCCTGGGCGTGTGGCTCCCCAGCCAGGTGGTGGCCTCTTGGGTGTCCTGGCACCTGTGGGCCCAGTCCACAGCCTTACACGCGGGAGGAGCGACCAGTGGCCCCAGGGCAGCCTCAGTCTGGCCCTGCAGGGTGCTCTGTGGTCTGTGGTCTCCCAGGTCCATCCGCCCAGGGGGTCTGGAGGCACCCTGCCGCCTGCCACCATGCAGCCTGTAGCTGGGTGCTGCCGCCCATCCCCCGGCACCGTCCTGAGACAGCTCCTCTCCTCTGCTGTCCTGTCCACTGCAAGGAAGGCTTCCTGGCAGCGGCGGGGCTGCTGGCTGTGTGAGTCAGGCAGTGTGGTGGCCTGGGGAAGTGGGGCCGCGTGCACCAATGCAGCCGTGGTCGGGAACATAAAGGGTGCAAGCTGTTGGCTCCAGGGCCAGCCCTAGCCCTCCGGAGTATCAGTCCTGTGGCAGGCATCTGTGCTGAGGGGCTTGCTGCCTGTCGCCCGACCCCCTGGTGAGGCTCGAGGTCACACCTGTTACAGGTGGGGAGACAGAGGCCCCACCAGCGGCGTTGCCCAGTGCGGTGCCGTGAGGGCACAGCTCGGGGCTGGCACCCGGCTGCTGACTACAGGGAGAGCCCAGGAGGGGCCCCTCTGGCTCGGGCTGACGGGGACCCCACCTCCACCGCTAATGAGGGATGTGCAGGCTGATAGCATCTGGTGTTGGGGCAATGGCGAGGGGCCTGTGCACACAGGCAGCCAACGGGGGACTCGTTCCGCAGCATTCCGGGGTGGGGGAGGCTGAGGCCCAGGTGAGAAATGCCACGTGGGCCGGCCCTCCACCAGGCTGAGCCCAGGCCTGTCTGCTGGAGCCCACGGTGGCAGGGCTTGGAGGGCCTGCCAGCCGTCCAGGTCTGATGGAGGAGGCAGGCCCCACGCTCGGGGGGTTCCCAGTCTGATGGGGGAGACCTGACACCCCCCCCCACCTAGGGTAACACTGACCCAGGCTGGAGGGGGCCACCCCACTTCCCCCATCTCTCTGCTTCCTTCTTTTTCCTGTAGGAAGGCCTCTCCCCGTTCTTTCTGCCTCCCTTGGCTTCCTGCACCCCATCTCCTGACTCGGAAGGGCTGGAGTGTGGAAACAGCAGGGTCTGGTGTGCACGTGTGTGCATGTGCACGTGTGTGTGTTTGTACAGGCATGTGTGACTCCACATGTTTCCGCTGTACAGAAAGAGCCCCCACTGGGTTTAAGTGCCACCCCGTCAGCGTTGCCTCACCGAGCCTCAGTTTCCTCATATGTACAGTGGGGACCTCGGCAAGGTTCCCCCGACCAGCTTGCAGGGAGGAACGTGGCAGGTGGCAGCACCGAGCCTGGCTGGTGGTGGACTGGGGAGCAGTGTGTGTGCCTGTGCGTGTGTGTGTACGTGATCATTCTCATATACAGACTCCTTGTCGTGGATTGAGTCCCCTGAGGGAGGAGGGACGTGTCCTCTGAGCTGGAGAGCCCCTAAGTCACCAGAGAGTGACCTCTGGCAAGACACCCCCCTCCCGGTCTGTCGTCCAGGCCTTGAGAAGTGCTCCCGGCCAGAGCTTTTTGGTGAAATCCAGGCCTGCCCTGGGGGCTGGACAGGGGACGAGGTAGGGCCCTGCCAGCTGGCAGAGGAGGCAGCAGGGCCGAGGGGCTGCCACCCAAGGAGCCCTGGGCGCCAGGAGGGTGGCACTGGGCACTGTGGCATGTTGGGGGTGTCCTACTCTGGCAGAGGGACCACTCGCCCTCCTGTCAGCAGGTCTCCTGAGGTTGGGGACCCTGTTATGTTGGGCGTTGAGTCCCCCCACATCGTGTGTTTGGCTGCTGGGGAGGGCTCTCCCTGGGCATCCCCAGTGCGGGGCCCAGCCTGGCCTCCTCTGCCTCCTGTGCCTGGGCGCCCCTCCACCCGCCGCGCTCCGGCTCGAGCTCGGGCTGGGAGGATAACGAGGCCCTGTCTTCACAGGCGCCTCCCGCCCGAGGCTTCCCGGCGCCAGCGGAACGTAAGTCAACATGACTCCATCTAGAAGGTGATGGAGCTGGCAGGGCATCAGTCCCCGGCTGCCTCCTGCCCGCTCTGTGTCTATAAATAAAACCACAATATTTATAACGACGCCGCTCAGAGCTGCAGGCCCTTCACAAAACATTCGCTAATTAATTCCCGCGCCCCCGCAGCGGGGAGGCAGGTGCGGAGGAACCCCCCGCCTGCCCGCCCCCTCCTGCACTCTGGCCCGCCCCTCGCGGGGCCACCCTCACCCAGGGCTCCCTGCACCTGGGACTGGCTACGGAGTGGGAGGAAATCCCCGTGACTGGGCCACGTTGCGGAGAGCGCGGGAGCGGCAGGTGTTATGACAGAGCTGGGAGGGTGCCATGGGCACCTCCTTGTGGATCCGCCCCAATGCCTCGCTCGTCTTTCTCAGTGTAGGGCTCAGGAAGCTGGGCCCAGACAGGTGAGGGACTTGCCCAGGGCCACATAGCCTTCAGGGGCTGTCTGACTCCAGAGCCTGTAGCTTTAAGCTGCCCACTGCCCTGAGAGCTCAGCCACGCCCGTTTGGCTCTCTGGGCCTCAGTTTCCCCACCTGATCAAATGAGCTGGTTGAGCTAAACCACGTGGCTCTCAGCTATGTCCTCGCCCTGAAGGTTTAGGATTCTGCCCAGAGGACAGACCCTGGGGACCCCCATCCTCAGGGTCTCAGGGACATGGGCCTGCCTGGGTCCCCACCACCCTGAATGCTGGCCCAGATCAGCCCTCGCAGCTGCTTCCCTCCGAGTGGCTCTGCTGGCCTGTGGCCTGTTTGCTGTGACGGAGACGGGGAGGTGAGGAGGTGGCCTGTCCAGCTCAGCATCCGCCACCTACTGGGGTCGTCATGGGAGATGCGGGGGGAGGGCCCGGAGCCTGGCCGGCCTTCTGTAACCCTGCCGGCCCCTTGCCACCTGCTGGCCAGCTCAAGCTCCCCACTCGGCCCTCACCTGCTGTCAGATTTTCCAGAAGAGCCAGCCTTGCAAAAACTCCGACTTGAGGCCTCCTGCCTGGCTCCTTGGCCCAGCTGATGTGGAGGCGTGGGCTGGCTGCTGTCCTTGAGTCTCGCCACATGGACGGAAAGTCCCTCATTTGAGTCAGTCTTTTGGGTCTTGGAGAGTGCAGCCCCTGGCCCGGGGGCAGCTCCAAATAGCCATTTGTTGATGCGGGAAGGATGCAGGGTCTGCCCTCAGGGAGTCCGCGGCCCTGGAGCTGGGCACGGATCAGTCCCGGCGTCTCTGAACGGTCGTTGGTGGGGGCCTGGCGAGAAGCAGTGCTGTGGGTTGCTGGGCTGTTCCAGAGCCGTGGGCAGTGTTACAGGAACCAAGCAGGCCTGGGGGACCCCTGGGCCAGCCTCAGCAGGAGCTCTCACACCCTCAGGCCTGGAGGAGTGAGGGGAGGGTGGGTTTGCAGAGCCCCTAGAAGGGCCTGCTCACTGGGAGCTGTGGCCTTAGGAGGAAGTGGCACGGAGAGCCGTGGCTGGATGGGGCAGGCGCCCAAGCAGTGGGCCCCCTCCTCCCTCCTCCCATCTTCCTTCTCCCTCCTCCCTCCTCCCTCCTTCCTCCTCCCTCCTCCCATCTTCCTTCTCCTCCCTCCTCCCATCTTCCTTCTCCTCCCTTCTCCTTCCTCCTGTCTTCCTCCTTCGTGCTGGTCCCCTGCATTGTCCAAACCCTTCGGAAGCCCAGGGCAAGAGGGCCTGGGTGAGGCTGCCCCGAGCTCAGGCCCTCAGAGCCAGGGTCAGGGGGCCGTCTGGAGGTGTACGAGAATGGGGAGCTGTGTTCTGAGGGGGGCATGAGCTCCGGCCGAGGCCCAGAGGGCATGGGCGCTTGGGGAACCTGTGAGGGGCCACACTGCCCTCTAGAAGGCACTGTCCTGGGGCCTCACACCAGGAAAGAGAAGGGGCGCTGGAGCAAGGCCCCGCAGGAGAGCCGGGGCAGGGGTGCCAGGTTGGGGCTCAGTGCGAGGGGGCTCGGAGCTGGGGTGGGTCAGAAACAGGGAGAGGGAAATCCAGGTGAGATTTAGGGCTGGCTGGTGGGAGGAGGCACAAACATCCAGCCGGCTTGGTGGGTGTCCCTGGGAGAGCCCAAGGCCCCTTTGCTGAGCCCCCACCTCCAGGGCTGGCCGGAGGCGGGGCAGCGAGCCTGAGCCCCGGCGCTGTGGGAGTCAGCTGAGCTGAGCGGCTCCTGGGCAGTGGGCGTGATGTGGGGCCGCAGGTGCAGCTTCCTGCAGACGTCACTGCAACTTATCCTGATGTTCTGCCCTCGGGTCCCCAGGATTTAGCTGTTTACCAACACCTCTGGGTGCTGCGGCTTGGGGTACAGCCAGGGGAACAGGATGGTCCTCAGGGAGGTGGGGGACATGGCCACCACATGGCCTGGGCCCAAGCAGGGTGGGTTAGGGGCTCGTCTGCTCCCTTCGCAGGGCCTGGCTTGTGGGTGGTGGGGGTCTGCAGAGGGCACGAGGATGCACGTCTTCATGCTTGCCCAGGTGTGACTCTGGGCCCGGGAGGTCCGTCCTATAGTGCACGGTGCACAGTGGCTCATGGCTGTCTCCCGTTCCATCTCCTGAGGGCCGACTGCTGCTGGTGCTGCCCGGTCCTCACAGCTCTGGGGTTTCCAGCAGGGGGTGAGCCTGCCGTGCCGCTGGGGTGCAGGGGCCCCAGGCCTGGCCCTCGGGCTCTCCCTGCTTGGGATCATCTCCCACCTCTTACTAGGAGCCTTGTGGGCTGAGTGTGTCTCTGGGCAGCAGGCCAGCTCTGCCCATCCCCATCCTCCCCAGCGTCCTCCCGGCCTGGGCTCTGTGCTGAGGGGTTGTTTCCGGACCCTTCCCTCTGCAGGGATGGCGTGCGACAGAGGGTCAGTGCGACTCTCTGGGGTCGCCTCGCCAAGCTCCCACTCTGGGGGCGGTCTCCAGGGGCCCTGGGAAGTGAGGGCCTGTCTTGGTGGGGGCTGAGGAGCTGTCCTTGAGGAGGCCGTGGGCACCCTGTGAGTCTGCGCAGTATGTCTGGACGTCCTCTCTGACTCCACGGAGCAGGACCACGGGAGGGTGGGCTCTGTCGCACTTGGGGTACGAGCGCCCTGCCCAGTGCTGTTCCCCACCAGGCAATGGCATCTGGGTGTCCCTGGGTGGCCGGGGCCCCATACCCCCAGTCTGGGCTCAGGCCGTAATGGTGTCATGTGGGCAGCCCCTCCAGCCCATCCCGGGCCTCAGGCCGGGCTCCTCTCCACTGCGGACTCCTTTCTCCAGTCCGGACCTGGGCATCCAGGGCCCCTGGCGCCCATCAGAAAGGAGGGGGCCATGAGGGGTCAGCCCAGGAGGCTGCAGGGCCCCCAGGAGCCCTCTCGGGAGCTGGCAGAGTTCTGGGCACTGGTTCAGTGTCATCTCAGGCCTGCGGGGTGACCTCAGGGAGGTCCTGGTTCCCTCTTGGGAAAGGGCGGCTTGAGCCACACGGGCTCTGGAGTGTAAGGTCTGTAAAGGCCCTATGGGGCTGCCCTGGCCCCAGCCTTCCTCCCACGGGGTCTCCTTGGGCTCAGCTTTGGGGTGTCCCTCCCTCTCTGCCTCTTTCCACTGACTCTCTTCCTGGGCTCCCAGAAACTGGGCTGCCCCCTGATCACCCCTCTGCTCAGGCCTCTGCCCTCAGTGCTTCCTCCCTCATCCCCAGACCGGCCCGGCTCACGCCCAGCTTTGGCCTCCAGCTCATTCGTGGTCTCCCTGGGGCCCCTTTTCTTCCCGCAGCGGTAGGGGACTTTCAGAGATGTGTCCCATCCTGTCCCATTCCTGGGGCATGTCGGACCCTGTCCGGCAGCTTGGCCCTGCTCCCCACTTGTCTCTCGTGCACGGCCTCTCCAGCTAGCCTGAGAGACCACTCCTCATCAGGAACGTCTCTGCTCTGGCTCTGAGTTTTTGCACGTGCCGCCGCCTCTGCCTGCACCCTTATCCCTGTTTTTCCTGCTCCTTCAGTCTCGTTGCCACTTACTCCAGGAAGCTTTCCTGGCTTTGAGTCCATAGCCCATCAAAGCCCTTCTCACTCCATGTTGGAACCCCTGCTGAACCGTGGGTGCCATGAGAGCCAGGTCCCATCTGCCCTGGCCTGTGCCTGTCCCGGGCTGGTCTTGGTGTGAATGTTAGCTGAATGAATTAATGAGAGGCGGGGGTGCACTGTGTTGTCAGGGTGCACAGCTGAGAGGTCAGGCTGGGGACAGAGGTGGCACCACAGTCGGGCTGGCTCTGAGCGGTGTGGCCCTCACTGGGCCTGGTGGGGCGCTGGTGTTGGAGGTGCTGGCTCTGAGCCGGCCCTGCTCGGCCCTCGGGCTGACCAGCCTCCCCGTGATGTTGCAGCCGTGCAGGAGGAGCGGCAGCGGGGCAAGGACAGGAATGAGAATGAGGTGGAGTCCACGAGCAGCGCAAACGAGGACATGCCGGTGGAGAAGATCCTAGAGGCTGAGCTGGCTGTGGAGCCCAAGACTGAGGCATACGTGGAGGCGAACGTGGGGCTGAACCCCAGCTCGGTGAGTGCCCGGCCATGTGGCCCCCCAAGGTGGTGAGAACCTGTGGCTTTGGGGACTGCTGGCCCCTAGGAGCGCCCCTGGGTGGGAGACCCCCCAATGAGGCGCTGCGGCCAAGCCCCAGGGCACGACATCCCGACGGCTTGAATCAGGCCTGGGACTCCGCACTTACCTTCGTGCTCCGTGTTGCCTCTGACCCACCCTCCAGCCATGTCGTCCCGCTGATGCCTCTCCCATGGCTCCAGGCCCCCCCTGCATGCCCAGCCCCGTCCAGCCTGGTGGCCTCAGCGCCAGTTCGTCCCCAGGCCTCCCACATGAGCCCTTAGCAGGCCCTTCCGTGGGGCCCAAGTGTTTAGACTGCGCGTCGCTTCAGGCAGATGGTTTCTGTCAGGGGAAGCCCTTCAAAGGAGGCCTCTCCTCCTGCAAGGATGCTGACCTTCGTGGTTTCTGGAAGGAGGGTTTCTGCATCCGGTGCACGGGCATCCCCCTCGCTCGGGACCCAGATGGTCCAAGCTCCAAGCCCCACCGGCCGGGATCCAGGGTGGGGCTCCTGTCCTGCCCCTGCCATGGAGGCCTGCCTGGGTTTCCTCATCTGTGAGAATGACTGGAGAGTTCCCTTCTGGATAGAACTTTCCGGAAGGGGCTCTGATGCCACCCTGTCTGTCTGCATGCCACCTCCGTGTCTGCTGGGAAGAGCAACATGGGAGGGGCCAGTGCAGCCGTGACCATCAGAGTCCCACGCCAGCTCCAACACCTCCCCCCTTGCGTCTCGGTCTCCTCATTGGAGACACAGGGTCACCCGGCACCTGCCTTCCAGGGCTGCGGTGGGGACGAAACGGTCGAACGGGTCGAATGATGTTCCTGTGGCTGCTGTAACTGACAGTGAAAAACTGAGTGCTTAAAACAGCACAGGTATTAGTATCTTACAGCCCTGGAGGTCAGAAGTCCCAAGTCTGTCTGGCTGGACTGAAGTCGAGGTGGGCAGGGCTGGCTCCTGAGGCTCTGGCGAGAATCTGCTTCTGGGCCTTCCCCAGTGCCGGAGGCGCCCACGTTGCTTGGCTCGCGGCCCCTCCCTCCAGTCCAAGGGCAGCAGGGTCTTCTCTCCTCCAACCTCTGCTTCCGTCCTCACGTCTTCTCTCTGACTCTGAGCCTTCTGCTCCTTTTCATAAGGAGCCTTGTGATGACATGGGCCCTGCATCATCCAGGATCCTCTCCTGCCTCAGGATCCTTGACTCGATCACGTCTGACACTCCCTTTGCCGTGTAAGGTGGCATGCTCACAGGTTCTGGGGATAAGGACGTGGACGTCTTTGGGGCCGTTACTCAGCCCGCGCTGGGTAAAGCACGTGAGCAGGGCCTGGTCTGGGGCTGTGTCCTCAGAATGGTGCTCACCTCGGGCCCCTCCCTCCACCTAGCCCAACGACCCTGTCACCAACATCTGCCAGGCAGCGGACAAGCAGCTCTTCACCCTGGTGGAGTGGGCCAAGCGGATCCCGCACTTCTCCGAGCTGCCCCTGGACGACCAGGTCATCCTGCTGCGGGCAGGTGAGCGGTGGGCATGGCGGGCCTGGGGGAGGCGCCAAGGAGACGGGGCGACAGGTGAAGGGCTGTCTGGGGGCCCTCTGGAGAGGGAAGGCTGACCGTGTCCAGCGGGGGCCGCCCTTGAGGGTCTGTGTTCTGTGGCCTCCCCCCCTCACCGAGGCCTCAGCCCGGTCCTGGCAGGGCCTGCAGTGCACGTGGCAGGTGCACAGAACGTGCCTGCTCGAGCTCACGCCCTGTGACCCGGTGGGGCATGCTGGAGGCAGCCGGAATGGTGGCCCAGAGCGTCGGCTTTGGGGTTTGGGGTCAGTCCCGAGTCCTGGTGTGGCTGGCCGCCCCTGAGCCGTTTCCTCATCTGGAAAGTGGGTGTGACGGACACACCGAGGGGAAGCCGGTTTCTGCTGTGAGACTGCGGTCCTTGGAGCAAGTTCCTACAGGAGAGACAGTAGGGACTGGGGAGCTGAGCTGGGCTGGGCCTTCAGAAGGTGCTGGCAGGGAGCACCCCCACCCCGCCGGCCCATCCATTCGTGCGTCCTGGGCCCTGTCCTGTGCGGCGGCCGAGCCCGCATCTCTGCTCAGCAGCCGCCTCCCGACACCAGCCATGTGCCAGGCCTGTGCTGCATGCCACAGCAGTGTCAGATGCCGGCCCAGCCCCATGCCTCCCGGGGCCCTGGGAGAGGTGGCAGCTGGGTCAGAGGCAGGAGGAGGCTGGTGGGCCTCGGGGACGGGAGGTAGAGACAGTGGTTCCAGAGTGGCAGGGACAGGTCCAGGCAGGGAGGGTAGGCACGCTTGGGGCTGGCTCTGCCCTTGAGCTCTGTCCTCAGCCTCCTGGGCCCCGGTGTTTGGCGGCAGGATGTCCTTCCATGCTGGCCTGGTGGGGAGGGGAGGATAGCCCGTCCCTTCCCGGAAGAGCTTTCACTCTAATCAGGGTATTAGACCTGACACCAGAGCCACCAGGAGAGAGGACCTGCCATGTGGGAAGGGACCGGGCCTGGCTTCTCGTCCTGACTCACTGTCCGCCCCTTCCCTTCCCCAGGCCTCTGTTTCCCACTCTGTAAAATGGGACTACTACTTGCTTTGTAGGAGTGTAGTCAAGATTTAGTGGGATAATCCGTGTGATGCTCTCCTCCTCGGAGCCTGGGACCTTCCAAGCACTCGGGAACGGTGGCTGTGAGCCTTGCTGTCATTGTTCTTATTGGAGGCGGCTACACGTTGTCCGATCTACAGGGTCATCAAAACGTTTGAGCACGGAAATTGTTTCATTTCAAGCTCTTCTTCTATACCTTTTCTTAACCCTTTGATGCTCTCTCTGGTTTGTCTGGGCTGGGACCTCATAGAAAGAGAGCGTTGAGTTAGCCTGTGGCTCTAACACGCCTGTCTCAATTCAATAATGTGCTACTTCGTGGCGTTCCATGTGGCACACGTTGATCTCTGAGTTTGCTATTGGGAGCAGACTGGCAGCAGCTGTTCCTGGCCACCCCAGAGGGACTCCTGGGAGCTCTCCCACATGCTCCGTGGCACGAGCTGCTCTGTGTCCACCCCAGAGGGAATCCTGGGAGCTCTCCCACGTGCTCCGTGGCACGAGCTGCTCTGTGTTCATCCCAGAGGGAATCCTGGGAGCTCTCCCACGTGCTCCGTGGCATGAGCTGCTCTGCGTTCATCCCAGAGGAACTCCTGGGAGCTCTCCCGTGTGCTCTGTGGCATGAGCTGCTCTGTGTACACCCCAGAGGGACTCCTGGGAGCTCTCCCACGTGCTCTGTGGCACAAGCATCCTGCAATTGCAGAAAGAGACTTCCTTGTGCACCTGAGTTTGGGACACCTGGGTTAAACAGAGCCAAAGGAGATGCTTTGTGCAGGACTTCTCAGGGCCTTTACTGTGCTAGTGTGCTCTGTAGAAGAAAGAGGCATTTCCTAAACATAGGTGCCTGGGAACCTCTTTTCTGTGGAACACTCATGGGGTTAGGGTTCCATAGAGCACACTTTGGGAACCCTGGCCTGGTTCTCAGAGGGATGGGTCCGTGACAGCGATGCTGCCTTTGGAGGGCCTGATGGGGGTTGGGGAGAGGGCCGGCAGTGAGGCCTGGAGATGGCGGAGTGACCATGTGCCCTCCCCGCAGGCTGGAACGAGCTGCTCATCGCCTCCTTCTCCCACCGGTCCATAGCTGTGAAGGACGGGATCCTGCTCGCCACCGGGCTGCACGTGCACCGGAACAGCGCCCACAGCGCGGGGGTGGGCGCCATCTTCGACAGGTGGGGCCCAGCCCACGGGCACGTCCTGCTTGTCTGCTCTGTTTGTGAAGGTTATAAATGTGGGAAGTAGGGACAAGTGCGAGGAGGAGAGTGACGTCCCCAAGTCCACATCTGGGGTGCTCGACGGCCAGTGACCGCTTGGTTAGCGTCCTTCCGGTGCTTTGTAAATCCTGTGCCTGGGAAGGGAAGCGGCCTTTTCTCAAGAAGCAGAGTGGATTCCACGGTAGACGGCGTCTCATAGCGTCATCAGGTCCGACTCGAGCTGTGCTGTGACACGTCGCAGCCCATGTGCGCCCTGTGCACTGACCTGTGCCTGCTCACTCGGCTGTGTCTGCTCCCCCTCCATGGAGCGCAGATGCACACTCCCTGCACCTCTGTGGGGCAGCACGGTGGTGGGTAGGCCCACGCCGGGGCCCCGAGGCCTGTCTGTCTCCATTGACACTGCTCTCCAGAAACAGGCCCATTTGCGCTTCCCCAGGCGAGGTGGGCAGGAGCTGCCCATCCCAGTCCCTGGAGGCCTGGTCTCCGTGCTCAGAGGGCCCACGCCAGGTGTGGGCGTCAGCTTCAGCCAGCTGGAGTGGGAGGGGCTGGGAGGGACGTCACAGGGCCCCTCGGGTAGGGGTCCGCACACAGGAGCCGTGGGTGGGGAGGAGTAGCTCAAGGGGAGGAGGCAGTGGGAGGGGCCCAAGGCGAGCCCCCAAATATGGGCCCGGAAGTTGGAGGTGAGCAGAAGCCCCCAGTGGTGACCCCCGGGGGGAGTAAATGCAGGAACCGTGCTGCCCTGTGGGTGGTCCTGATGGAACGGAGCAGTGGCCTTTGGGCTCCCTGGAATGTGCCAGGTGCAAAAGGAGGTGTGACCACATCCTGTGGGCGAATGCTGGTTTAAATAGTTATGGATGTGTCTTTGCTGCAGGACTTCTCAGAGCCTTTACCAAGCTAATGTATGGGGTCGCCACCAAAGGGGCTGAGGGTGCAGTGTGTTTGCCCACAGAAGCCTCCTTGAGGGAACACACCCCTCTGGGACCTGCTTGGGTGTAGAGTTGCAGCCCCAGCCACACACCCAGCTGACGGTCTGTGGTCCCAGCTGCTAGGGGTGACGGTGATGGAGGCATCAGGTGACAATCTCTGGGCTCCCAGAGCAGCGTCGGAGCGGCCCGGCTTTTCCTTGCCCTTCCCGTGAACGGAGTGGGAGGCTCCATGCCCACCTCTCTGCAGCTCTGCCCTGCCTGTGGGCCAACTCTGGGCCCTGCGGCCGCAGACGTCCGGGCGCCTCCTCTCTCCCACCCCGTCTTCCACACTCCCTTGGGTGTTTTCTTGGGCTGCAAGCACATCCCTCCCCAGCCTGCAGACCTCAGGGGCTCCCCTGGCCCACAGGGAGAAGCCTGGGCTCTTCAGGGTGACTGTCCAGGCCTGCCTGGGCCACCTGCCTTTGCTCCCCTGCAGCCCGCCCTCACCACCACCTGCCACTTCCTGGACATGACTGTCAAGTTTTGGGGGACGGCAGATGGCTGATGAGCTTGGGGAGCTCAGGCTGTGTGGGGCTGTAGATAGGCCAGGGGTCCAGGATGCTGCTATGGCTGGGGCAGCTGAGGGTGGACTGGGGAGGGCACCCCGCTATCTGACGAGGCTGCGAAGGTTGCTGTCCTGGGTGGAAATCAGTAGTTGGTGCTAAAAAGTGGAACGCAGCCCCTATGTGGCAGCTGTGCAGGACTTAGGAGGGCCGCATCCTGGGGACATGGCTTTGCCGAGGACTGAAGGCTGCGGTCATGAATGCAGGGCCCCAGGCTTTGCCACAGACTGCGATGCCCCGTCTGCAGCTGAACAGGACGGGACATGTGGCTGTGGACTCTGCCCCCGAGATCCGGGCCCCTGGCTCACCCTGACTCAGCTATCATCGGGTTCCTCCTTAGTCTCCAGGTTCCCAGAATAAAATCCCACAGGCAGACCCTCTCGAGGGAGAGCAGAGGGGAGGAGCCCATCCAGGGCGGGACCAGGCAGGCTGGCGTGGAGCCTTCAGGCCCTGCCTGCGCAGCGCCCTGGTTTGGCCTTGTCCTTCTCAGCTGCCTCCAGGGCCACACTGGGCTCCCTGTGTCCTTTGGGTATTTCTGGGGAGCCCTGGCGAGGGGCACGGTCTGACTGGGACGCTGGTGTCTGCCTGCCTCCTCCGCAGGGTGCTGACGGAGCTTGTGTCCAAGATGCGCGACATGCAGATGGACAAGACGGAGCTGGGCTGCCTGCGTGCCATCGTCCTCTTCAACCCGGGTACGGCCTGCCTGCCGCGCCGTGTCTAGACTGGGCGTCAGCCCTCCCGTGCGGACAAAGGCCCCGGGTTCTCCTCCCAGCCCCACCGCTCACTGCCTCCCTCCTCCGGCCCTGGTGTCTCCTCTTTACAAGGGCAGGGTAGCCACGCGGCCTTTTCCTCGTGGCCCCTGGGAGGGCACACGAGGCGGCCTCTGGATGCAGTGGGGCTCAGTGAGCTGCGCTCGCCCTCAGTGGTTTGTTGAGGCCTCTGGCGTAGCTTCTGGGTCTACTGTCTGAGGTGTGGCACCGCTTTGCACCCAAATCCTGGGCTCCAGAAGGGAGACACCCTTCTCAAGTTTCCAGTGACAAAGTTCTGGAGGCCGGAAGTCCAGGCCAGTGTGAGCAATGGGTCGGACCTGCCCTGGACCCGCATGTGTGCAGCCGACCTCCACCTCAGTTGCTGTGTGGGAAGGGACCTTCTCGGAGCTCCACGCTGGATGGGCTGAGGCCGGGGTGCAGGCAGGCCCCCACCACAGCCCCACATGTCTCGGGGCTCTGCTTTCCCTTCTCTCAGAGCCTCTGAGGTGACAAATGCTAACGCAGTGCTGTGTGCTGGGCCCTGCGCCCAGCAGGGGGGCCCCCGGGCACAGCTGGCCAGGTCTGCCCTCTGGAGCTTAGCAGGCGCTGCCACGTGAAGGGGGAACATGGTGTAGACTGGACGTGCAGGATGTGTCCCGGAGGAGGTGCATTGAGAAGACCACCAGTGAAGTGGGAGGGTTGAGGGCTGGGCCTGACCCTGGGGCGCGGGCAGCCCTGAGAGTTCTAGTGGGCAGGGAGCGGGGCGGAGGGGGGGTGGTTTCTGTGTTTGAAAACTCACCTTGCTGTCTGTGGGGGTGATGGGGGCGTGGAGGGGCAGGTTCAGGGCTGCTGGGGGCTGCTAGGGAGGGGTGGGGATGGCAGCCGGCCCCGACCACCTTGCCTTGTGGAAGCTCTAGCTCTGAGGAGCGGGCTGGGGTGGGGATGGGCGTCCTCTCGTGGGGAGAGCCCGGGATCCCGCCAGCACCGGAGGCTGAGCCTGGTGGAATCCCCGTTCAGGTCGTGCATGGCTTGGCTGCCGGTCCTGGCTGCGGAGCCGAGGCCTGGGCGTGGGGCCACGGGGACAGAGGGGAGAGCCGGAGCCAGGCAGCCCCAGGGCTGGGGAGCCGAGCTACAGAGGAGCCGAGCTGTTCCCAAAGCATGGGGCCATGATGCCGTTGTGGGATGTGGGACTGCCAGGGCGGGGACCCCTGGACCCCTGGTCTAGGGCTCACAGGTGACCTGACAGCAGGTCTGTCCTGCAGCTGAGCCGCTGTGGCCTGCACTTGCTCTGGACCAGCCGCAAGGGGGCCAGCGTGGGCTCCAGCCTGTGTCTTCCGTGCCACTGAGGTGGGCCACACTTAGCTGGAGCCCGACCCAGGACTGTGAACCCAAAGTGGGACACCACGCAGTGGCTGCTGTGGGGAGAGAGGGAGAGACGGCTTCGTCCGATGCTGGCTCAGGGGGTCTTGGGAAATCCCGGGAGACCAGGAAGCAGAGGAGGCTTGGCAAAGCTGTGCCCAGCACGGTGGCCCCTGCTGGCCCAGAAAGCCCCGGGACGCTCACCAAGATGACCCCAAGAATGACCCTCCCTCCTTAGCCCCCACCCCTGGGCCCTGGAGGTTTGGCCACCCCGGTCCTAGGCTTCTCTGTCCACAGGCAGAGCTCCCCCCAGACTGGGCTCCTGCCCCAGGCTCCCCAGACTCAGGATGGCCTTTGGGCCACCCCCTCGGTGTGGGCCTGGCTGTTTCTGGGGAGAGGGTCCAGAGTGTCGTCTTCTCAAAGGGGCTCAGACTCCCGTGCAGCAAAGGCTGCAGGCGTCAGCCAGCCCTCTGGGGGCCGTGGTGATCAGGACAGGGCGAGGGCAGGCCTGCCGCACTTTATAGCTGGGGAGCATGGGTGTCAGCAGGTCCGGGACTACCCGAGATCCTGTGGCCAGTGAGTGGCCGAGCTGGGACTCGAGTCATGGTGGCCTCAAGGGGACAGAGCCCACTGCCCAGCAGCACACTGCGGCCTCATCCAGGCGGGGCTGCAGGGAGCCAGCCTAAGGCCCACGTCCGGGCCAGCTTCCCAGGCGAGGGTTCTGACTGCGGCCCCTCCCCTTCGCAGACTCCAAGGGGCTCTCGAACCCGGCCGAGGTGGAGGCCCTGCGGGAGAAGGTCTACGCGTCCCTGGAGGCCTACTGCAAACACAAGTACCCCGAGCAGCCGGGAAGGTGAGTCCGCTGCGGCCACCGCCCTCAAGGGGCTGGATCCTGACCTCCTGCCCCGGGAGACGGGCACTGGCCCCTCCGGCGCTCCAGTGTGAATTAGAAGGCGACGCCCTCCTCTGCGGAGGGCTCGTCCTGAGCAGGGACGGGATGCCCTCCAGGCCCTGGCGCGCACACTCGGACACTCTCTTTAGCCCCACCCAAGAGACGGGCCGGTGCTGGCGCCCAGTAGGTGCTTGTCTTTGTGGAGGACGTGCATGACGGCAGTGCCTTCCTGCCCACTAAAGGGAACCGCTGGGGGCAGGGTTGGCGTGCTCACCTCAGGAGGGACTGATGCCAGCACATAGTAGGTGCTTTATAAATGTGTTCAGAGTAGATGGCCGTGGTTGGGCTCAGAGCTTGCCTCTCTTGCCCGCCTGACTGTGGGCCCTCGAAGGGCTGGGGCCGGCTCATCTCCAGGTCCACAGTACTGGGCGCACGGTAGGTGTACAGAAGGGGCTAACGGCCTCACGATGTTCCAAGTCTGTTGTTCTGATTCTGCCTGTCCTTCAAAAGGGCATCTCTGGGTTTCGGGGTGTAGGGGCCCCCGACGCCAGCAGGCCTCCCTCTCCCCTGCCCACCCCTGGCACACACAGGGTTAACCGTCCGCTCCTGCTCAGCCCTCATCTGGTTTGGTTTAAAGTGAAACATCCCGGAGGACGGGGAGGAGGACGGAGGGGAGGACGGAGGGGGCGGGAGGCCGCGTGTTTTTCCTGGCTCCACGCCGCAGCCCATCTCCGCCAGCTCAGCAGAAAACAGCTCGTTCTCTGGCGGCGCTCCAGCCCGCAGGCTGCGCTGCTGCCCTGGGAACGGGTGTGCAGCGGCCGACCACGGGGCGCTCCCCCTGCGGTGCAGACGGTGCTAATAACTCGCGAGGCCCCACAGCCCTCTGAGGGTCGGTGTGGAGACACCCGGGCAGCCGCAGGGGCAGGGGCAGAGGTGGACGCCCCTGGGGGAACATTTGGCCCAGTCCCCACGTGGCACAGTCCTTGGCGGCAGAGTGGCTGAGCCTGACATTCCTCCTCCAAGAGCCCCCCACCTGCCCCCCAGGTTCTTCCTGGGAAATCCCTGGGGGTGGGCAGGGCCTGAGTGATGCCCCCTCCCATCCGCCCTCTCTGGGCGTCCCGTGCCCGCAGGCCAGCTCCAACAACGCTGGTCCTGGGGAAGGGGGGTGCCGGTGGGGTGCGGATGTGGATGCTTTCTGCGAAGGGCTTGCTGAGCACAGACCTGCCCCCCAGCTCAGGAGCAGCCCCACCTCTGGTCTCCCCACTGCAGCCAGAGGCATTGCTGATGCTCAGATCCATTCTCACAGCTTAGAATCTATTCTATCATGCTTAGAATCCTGCTATAGCTCCCTCTTGCCCTTAGAGAAAGCCCACGTATTTTAATTTCCCCACCAAGCCCTGTTCAGCCTGCCCCAGCCTGGCGGCTGTCTCGCCACTGGCCCTTCATCCCAGATCTCCACTCCATGGGTCTTCTTTCGGGGTTTTCCTGCCCGCCCTGCACTCTCCTGCCTCCTGGCTGGGGCGTGCTCTATTTCCACTGCCCGAGAGGCCCCTGCTTCCTGCTCTGAGGCTCGGCTCCGGCAGATCTCGTGCTGCTGCAGCTGCAGGGGAATCAGACTGGGAGACTCGTCCGGTCCCCGGGAGGCAGCCAGGCGCCAGGGCGGGCGGTGGGGGGGGGGTCTGCCCCGCCCTCACGCCTGGCGCTCCTGCAGGTTCGCCAAGCTGCTGCTGCGCCTGCCTGCCCTGCGCTCCATCGGCCTCAAGTGCCTGGAACATCTCTTCTTCTTCAAGCTCATTGGGGACACGCCCATCGACACCTTCCTCATGGAGATGCTGGAAGCCCCGCACCAAATGACTTAGGCCTGCTCGCCCGTCCTTCGTGCCCACCAGTCCGGCCACCCTGCCTGGCCGCCAGCTGCTCTTCTCAGCCGAGCCCCGTCCCCGCCCCTTCTCTGCCTGTTTGGATTTTGGGGCGCAGCCTGTCACTGCTAAGCCTAAGAGATATGTTGCCACCTGCGTTATTTTTAATACTGCTCACATTTGGACCTGGGCAGTGGCTTCCCGGGCGGTGGCCAGAGTGGCCGGAACTGGTCTGAGCCCAAGCTGGCCCATCAGGCTTTCCCCAGGGGAGCTGGGGCGGCTCCCGGAGACCCCCACACCTGGAGCCGCTGCTGGGGAGGGCGGCGTTGTTTTGGTCATGTGTCGCTGGCTTTTGGAATCTCCCGGGTGGTCCTCCTCGGTTTGGAGTGCCCCCTCTTGGCTCCTGTCAGTGCTGGTGCCCGGCCAGCTTGGCCCCACCCAGGATCAGGAGGAGGGGACAGACTCGGGGGGGCACTGATGTTTCATTGCCGAAGACCCCATGTGCCCTCCGGGAAGACAAGACGGCCTCTGGGGCAAGCAGGCTTCCCTGCCTTCAGAGTGGAGGGTGAGCACCTTTTTCCAAAGATGACTTGTGATTTCGTCCCCAAGCCAATCAGAATGGGAGCCGACTTCTGTGCAGGGTTTGGGGTCACCCATCCACCCCTCCCGCCTTGGTTTTCTCTGTGCATCTTCCTGGTTTCAGCTTCTTCCCCTGTGCAGTCCTGTCCAACCCAGGGCAACCACACAGCAGTGCCACCCTCTCCTCAAACCCACATTTTCTCTTAGTCTATAAGGAGGGCCAAGGCTAGCCCCTGGTTCCTAGAGGGCTAGCCCAGACACGGGCCCTGCTGAGCTCTCATGGGCAGAGGTCGCCACCCGGGAGGTCCCAGGGATGACAGGGGAGGAGGACGGCTCCCTAGAGGGTCTTCGAGCAGCTGTGCATTTTCGGGGGGAGGCAGGAGGCCCACGGGAGGCATTGAAACCAGAGGGCCTTGCGGGCCGTCAGCCAGGCAGGGAGGGGCGGCGGGGGCCTGCGTCCTGCAGTCTGCTGGTAGAGGGGCCTCTTCTCTGGCTGTGTTCTGTCTAGAAGGCGTGGAATTGGGGAACTTCGAGTGCCGGCGTCCTCAGGCTGGCGCTAGATGCCCCTTGGGAACAGCCAGCCCGCTGTCTTGCACGCAGCCTTACGTGGGGGCTCCATCTGACATCTGCCCTGGTGCGAGGCTCCCCGTGCAGCCCAGCCCCCGCCTGTGCTGCGTTGCCACCAACCTGGGTGCGCACTCACGCGCTGGGCTGGGGTCCCTCAGGTGGAGCCGGCCCCTCTCACACTGCAGCGCCCTCCTTCTGGTCTGAGTCCTTTCCCTGTTCCTGCCTCGCACCCCACGAACCCCGTGTTTGTCAGTAGTAGGGCCTGGACGGGGACGGTAGGAGTGGGCTGTGCGGGAGGGGTCCTGTCTCGTCAGCCCCTGAGGGATGCTCGGGAATGCCGTCTCCCTCCTGCTGTCCCCCTGCAGCTCAGGAGCTGCCTTCCCCAAAGTTGGCTTCCCTAGATGGCACAGGGTCGCCTGGGCTGGGCCTGGAGAGCCGCCTCCAGGCCTCCGTGGGGAAGAAAGTGGCCATTCTTCTCCCAGAGTCCCTGGCCTGAGTGAGCACGGATACCTGGGCAGAGGCTGTGGACCACTCCACCGATGCCTCCTTCCACCCCGCCCCAACGCGGCAGCCGTGGAGGGCATCCCTGCCACGTGGGCACTCCCCCGACCCCCTTCAGGGCCTGCCCAGCTCCCCCTGCTCCCAGACTCTACCTGGAAGCCGTGGTGGCCTGTGGGGCGTGGTCGTCACAGGCAGAGTGACGCTGGCACCCGGGGTCTTCTTCTTGGGGTCCCCCGATTTGTGGGAACCTTAGACTGCCCCCACGCAACACCCCTGGTGCCTTTTGCAGCCTGGCGCGCCCCATCGTCCACGCCCAGTCCCTTCCGCTGCCCCAGCCCTTGGGAACATGGGGGCCCTCTCCTGGGGTCAGCTGCTTCTTGGGAACTTGGCTGTCACCGGCCCTGGCTGGCTGTCCAGAAAGCACTGAGGCCCCAGGCCACAGCCTCCCGAAGCCAGACCCCCTCCCCACGCCCCCCTCCCCACCGCCCACAGGCCCACGCAGCCTCCCGCAGCTGCCTGCCCCCGGCCTCTTGGGCCTTCGGGGCTGTCCTCTCTCCTTGTCAGTCCGCTGTCATCATTGTCGTGTGTCCAGTGCTGTTTGTTTGAGGGGGTTACACGTTGGGGAGGGCCCCTTGCTCAGTGGAGAGGGTGAGTAACCAGGCCTTCAGTAGTAGTTCCAATCTGGTTCGATTAAGGTGATTTTTTGTAATTATTATTATTATTATCATTATTTTGGTGGGACAATCTTTAATTTTCTAAAGATAGCACTAACATCAGCTCGTTAGCCACCCTTCCCTGCCTTGGCCTGGCTGGACGCTTCCTGGGCCCTGGGCTGCCAGTGCGTCTGACATGTTCCTCGGCGTCACCTCCTGCTTTGACATCCAGACGGGGCTTCCAGGCCCAGGAGTGAAGATGACCACACCCCCTGCAGAAGGGGTCGGCAAAGCCATGCTCTGGCTTGCCCCCTGACAGGTATCTCCTTGGAAGCTGGCCTGCCCAGGACGTTCAGCCAGCTGGCCTCGTCACCTAGAAGCATGCGGTCTCTGGGGGAAGACGGCCCCACACCCTCGGTTTTCCAAGTCCCGACGTTCCCAAAGGATTTAGGCTGGCAGGCAGGCGGCAGGTGCTGGAGACCACGCCGGAGCCCCTCCTCCGTGGGGGCCCAGGAGGGCCAGCCAGCCGTGCAGCCGGTGGGTAACCCGCTGATGTTGTCCCCATCATGGAATTAGGCGCGTGGCCTGGTCCCTGCCCACGCAGGTGTGGTGTAACACGTCTGTGCTGCACAGAGAGGAGCTGCGTGGAGCCGCACGCCGTCGGCAGCACTCGCGTAGCAGTTACCAACGTTCTGTGTTTGTTTTTAACCAAGACTTTTCCCCCCATTTTCCTGTAAATTTGCTTCATGTAAGCAAGTATATAAGGACCCCACCTTTGGTGAAATCCGGGTTCGAATGAATATCTCCAGGCCAGGGGATGCATCTATTTTAAGATGCTTTGGAGCAGACAGCTTTTGCAGTTCCTAGTCCTTAGCAATGCCTTAGCTGGCCGCGTAGCTCACATTAGAGAGGATGACAAAGACATACAGAGAGTAAAGATAAGAAAATGTCTAAAGCATCGGGAAAGGTAAAAAAAAAATCTATTTTTGTACAGACGTAATTTTATCCCTCGTGTATACTTGGGTGATACGGCGGGGGGGCTTGTTTTGTTTCTGCTTCCAGAGTCCGGGTGAAAGCTCGAAGTGACGGGCGGGCGGAGGCGGCCAGGGGAGGGAGGGCCGGGCGCGGGCTGGGCGGCCGCTGCCGGGAGACCCTTCCCTGTGGGCCGGGTGGGCCTGAGCCTCCTAGGGTCTTCTTCCCCTGTCGGGTCCTCGTTACAGCCTCGCTCTGCTTTGCCCCCGGCGTCAGCCGGCCTTCCCGCGTCCCGTCTGACTGTGAAACGCCTTCCGCACGTGGCGGTTCTCTGAGACAGCGCGGCCCGGGCCGGCATGGACGGACAGTGGGCTGAGGAGTGTGGGGAGGAGAAAGCCGTGAGAGGAGAAACAAGCAAAACATGAGCGTTTAAAAATACATCACCCTTCAGTTCTCGTTTGTTCCGGGGGCTTCCTGTTCGGGTGTGGGGGGCGGCCACGCAAGGGGGCCTTCAGCCACCCCATAGTGGGATGGCCTGCTGGCCTGGCCTGACCTGGGCTGCGTCCTGATGGTGCCTCAGCTGTCACCCGACCTGCAGTGGTGGCCGGTCCATGGCAGCGAGACCCCAGCTTGGGCTCCTGGGCTCCCCTCGGCTGTTTGACTTTCTCGGTCTGCTCGTTCCACGGCTCTCCTGGGAGCCCCCTCGGGCCTGGGCTGGTCCAGGGGCTGCCCTCAGCATCCACGGGCACTGGGCGTGCGGGCACTTGCAGAACCCGCCTGTGGCCACCTGCCCTGCCCCGGGCTGTCTGACCCGCGTCCACACTGGCCCGAATGGGCAGGAGGTTCCCACACAGGGCCACATAACAAGTGATGTCATCTAACTGCCCCATTAACAACCAGGTAATGACGCCCATCTGCTCCAGCCCGTCTGGGGCAGGGCCTGGGTGCAGCTTGGCGATGGTGCCTGAGCCCTCGTGCACCTCTGTCTAGCGGGTGCCCTCCTGGAGAGCCCCAGACCCTCGACCTGGGAGGGGGGCCTTGAGGGCTGGGGCTGCCCTGTGTCACCAGACAGTTGGTGCTGAGGGCGAAGGTCGCTCCCAGCTGGGAGGGGGTGAAACCTTACAACAGGGAAGTCGGTGACCGAAAGGTGGGGCTCCCCTGATGTCCCCCCCGGGTGTGCTCACACACACACACACGCATTTACACACACGGCCCATCTCACACAGCACACACACAATTCCACACGCTCTCACACTCAAATACACACGCACACACACCCTCATGCACACGCTCGTTGTCCTGGGTATGTCAGCCCCAGGGTGATGGGCCACTCAGGGAACAGTGGGGGCCCATGGGCCTCTGTTGGGGAAGCTGGAGGCTGCCTGCGGCCGTGTTGGGTCACCATGCCACACTCCCTTCCTGGGGGTGTGGAGGGGTGGCTGCCCCCGGAAGCTCTGGGCTGCTCCATGGGCCCCAAGCATGGCTGAGCGGCAGATGCCAGCGGGACTCGAAGCACAGGGACGACCGGAGCCCAGCCTACTGCAGGCTCTGAGGGCCCCGTCGGCCGCCTGCCCTCCCCAGGCCGGGGCATGACCTTGCCCACCAGTACTGCGACCCCACTTCCTTGAAGGTGGGAGTGGGGGGTGCTGTCCGAGGCGCTCGCCAGCTCCACCTGCAGCGTAGCCTCCCCGTGGCCTCTGGGTCTTCCTGGGACTGGCACTCTGGTTTCCTGTCATCAGAGCTCTTGCATACCAGCCGCAGGCCCCTTCCTTGGTCTGGAGAAGGGGTCAGCCCTGGGGGGCCTGGAGAATTGGGAGGGTTGCCTGCCAAGGAGGGGCCTCATCCTACCTTCCACATTCCCAAGCCCACTGTGTGTGCCTGGCGTGGGGCCTCTGGCTCCCTGGCGCCCCCTCCCCGCGGGCCCAGCCCCAGCTCTGGGCAGGGCCTCTGAGGAGTGAATGAGGACCTTCAGGGAGGTCTCAGGCAGGCTGCAAGGGCTCGGAGGCGGGGCCTTCAGTGGGAACTCATGACCGTGCCCTGCGGAGAGCAGGCTCAGTAACTGCAGGGGGAGGAAGGGGCGCCGGGGTCTCTGGGGGACCTCGGAGAGGAAGATCCTGGGTTCCCAGGGAGCGGTGCTGCAAGGGCAGACCCACGTCTCCCCAAGGAGCCATGCGGAGGAGGCCCCGGGTGAGCACTGAGCTGCTAGGCCCCTTCTGTCTCTGACGGCTCGGGGTGGCCTGGCCTCCGCAGGGGCCACTCCTCCCCCAGCCAGGATCCTCCAGACGTTCTGCAGGACGCAGGCTCCGGGGAGCACAGCCGGAGGGGCGCACCTGGGGCAGCGCTGACCCTGGGGTTGGGGAGCAAAGGAGCCGGTGGGCGAGAGGGGGCCGAGGTGGGTGAGTCCAACAGCTGACTCCTAGGGTGAGCAGGACCTCTGGTGACCCCTCCCCCGGGACAGGAGCGCCCCCTAGTGCCTCCGAGCTTCCAGCAGTCAAGCGGAGACCCCAGGCTGCCCACGGGCATTGCATGGCGGCCTGGCCTCGGGCCTCTCTGCTGCCTCTGGTTGCCATGACAACATCTGCCCAGGGCAGTCCCCCTGGACCAGAGATACTGGGCTTGGTAAGCTTATCACCAGCGGGATCAGGTGGTGTCAGACCGAGCCAGTAGGCCTCAGGGTTTGTAACTGGAGAGGTGAGGGTGGGGGCCGCGGGCTTTTGGATGGGACAGTGCTGAGCACGCACCCTATACCAGGCCCTCTGCTGGGTGCTGGGGCCCAGCGACAGGAAAGGGCTGGCCCAAGCAGGCAATGTGATGGGAGAATGAACGTGCATGGGAAACGGGGGCATTCTGGAGGGGGCCCTGGCCCTGGCAGAGGACACGGGGGACGCGGGAGCCGGTGCCATCACTGGGCCCAAGGGCAGCAGTACCCGGAGTGACTGGAACCCAGTGGAGGTGGTCAGGGGGATCTTGGGGACCTCAGGCAGGAATGGGCCGGAGCAGGGAGGGCTCAGGGAAGAGGGGGCTTGTAAAGATTCAGTTCCTGCATCCCCAGGCCCCTAACGCCGAAACGGTTCCATCTGTCCCCAAACCCGGGACTCCCTGGTAGTGTGTGTGAGGACCGACCCTAACCAGGACACGGGAGAAGCCTCTGCCCTGCTGCCCTGCCATGGTGGCATGGGTCCTGGCCCACTCCTGCTGGGCAAGTGTGGACCTTGAGGGCGCAGCCAGCCTGTGGCCTGTGGACTTTCTCATCCCTCTGCTCCCGAGGGGCCGTCCCGGCCGGTGGTGACCTCGAGGACTCAGAGTGTCAGAGTGGGCTGGCCACTTTAGCATTTCCACCCCCCATCCAGCTGCAGGTCCCTTCTGCACAGATGCCTAGAGAGAACCCGGAGGAGGCGAGGGGGCTGCAGCCCCGGCATATGCAGACCCTCAGGAGGTGTCCAGAGGCAGGACCAGCCCAGCCCGCAGCCCCCTGGTGATGATGGACCCAGAAACCCCAGGCTGTCAAAGGTGCAGCCGGTCCTTCTGGACGGAAGGTCCAGCCCCGGGGCCTGAGTGTGAGGCGGCACTGCCCCCTGCTGGAGGCACCGGGGCAAAGCCCGGAGTCCCTTCCTGTCTGCAGGTGGTTCCTGCAGCCCCTTCCGCACTGGGTCCCGTCCCCTGCACGTACAGTCAGCAGGAGCTGCACGGAGCCTGCCCCCCGGGCAGCCCCCCATGCCGACTGAATCAGAAGATCTGGGGTGGAGCCCGCCCCTGCTTTGTAACGACAGCCGGGGGTGGGCTGTGCAGCCCTACTGTGTGCTCAGCCTGGCGTGGGAGGTGGAGCTGGGCCTCAGTTTCCCCACCTCCACAATGAGAACAGAAGTCCCCACGTCCCAGGGCCGTTGTGACGAAAGTGTACAAGACCTTGTCATCCAGAAAAAGCTCTGAAGTTGCTGCTTCCTGTTTTATCCTGGCATGAAGAGGCTCCAGCGCACTCAGGGGCACGGAGCTGGGCGAGGAGGGGCTGGAGCCCTTGGGGATGCGGCCGGGGGTCCATCTCCGGAGAAGGCCAGGGCCTGGGGCCCAGGAGGGGGCGCTGGGGAGGGGGACCCAGGTTGGGCACCATCGTGCCCTTGAAGGTGATAATCCAAGGTTGGGTCAGAGCCACGCGTGAGGGCCAAGCTGGGGGCGTTGGGCAATCCTGGAGAGGGGACTTAGTTCATTCATTCGCCCATTCATTCATTCACTGGACAACACTTGTCAGGCCCAGGCCCCAGCCTGAGGGGCTCTCCACCTGACTAGGCAGGGAGGCCGGGGAGGAGGGCTCCTGGATCTGAATCCGGAGCACCTGAACCCCCTCCCCTGCCATCCGCAGCATGGCCTTGGTGCAGCTGTCCCTGACCCTGAGCCTCAGGCCCCCTCTTGACCCCTGGTGGTCTGACCTAGCCTGGCAGGGCCGGCTGCGGTCTCTGACTCGAAGCCTGTGGGGCATTGTGCTCAGCACACGGTGCAGCCGAGAAAACCTGCTTCCGCCCCTGGGGCCCGTGTCGGTTCCCGTGTCGGTTCCGGTGTCAACAGGGCAGAGGTCAGCCCAGAGCTTCCAGGGGAGCCCAGGCCCACAGCCCAGAGAATGCGTGGCATGGGGCCGAACTCACGCGCTTCATGGCACCTACCCGGCCGCCCTGCCTCCCGGGGTGGTGCTGATGCGGCAACGCCCGGGCTGCAGTCCTGAGGAGCCTGCTCTGGCTGCAGAGCCGCAGGTCTCGGGGCAGCCACCCCGAGGTGGGCCTCCGTCCTCCCTTCATTCCTGCACCAGCAGCTGCCCGTGCCTGGCCCATCCAGGGAGGCATGAGGGTCGGGAAGCCCGGTCTGGGATCCAACCCCAGCTGGAGCCGGGTGGGCAGAACATTTACCTCCCTGGCCTCAGTTTCCCCTCTGTGGACGGGTGGGAATGGTACTGAGCTGATGCTGTGAAGCCTCGGAGTAGAGGGTAAAGGATCTCGCGAGACGAGCGGCCCCATCGCTCAGGTAAGAGACTGAGACCGGGAGAGGAGGAGATTGTGGGGGTCAGCCAGGGCAGTGGACCCAGGTCCTGGCTCCCAGGCGGTGCTCTGGGCGTGAGCGGCCCGGCCCCCGCCTCTGAGGAACTGCCAGCTGTCGGGACAGGGAGCCGGGCAGACCCACAGCAGCCTGAGGTCAGCATGGTGATGGCCTCGGGGGGCAGGTGTGAGCCCAGGGGCAGAAAGAGCCAAGCCTACCCCGGGGGATGGGACGGTCCCCAGGCTCAGGGTGCCAGGAGCCCCACAGAGACGCCTGTGGGCCTCACTTCCCATCTGCTGAGCCCTCGGGGCAATGGGGAAGGGCCTGGGTGGAGGGCCCAAACTCTGAGGCTCCCCCAGGCACGTCCGTCTCCGCTCGGTGAGGGCGGGGGCTGCGGCTGCTCTGGAAGGCAGTTTCTTACAAAGCTGAACGTCGTCATCCAGCCCTCTTGCTCCTAGGTATTTACCCAGCTGATTTGAAAACATACGTCCACCCCAAACCTTGTGCGTGAACCCTCATGGTGGCTTTATTCGTAATTGCCAAAAACTGGAAGCAACCAAGATGTCCTTCAGTGGGTGATGGACACACAGACTGAGGTCCCTCCAGACAGAGAAATACTCTGAGCAATGAAGAGAAACGAGCCGTCAAGCCGCAGAAAGACATGGATGAGTCTTAAATGCATATTGCTGCTTAGAAGCCAAAGAGAAAAGGCCATGTATTGTCCCATTCCATGTATACGACGTTCTGGAAAAGGACAGAAGCGTACAGCTGGCAAACACACCAGTGGTTGCCAGGGGTTCACTGGGGGAAGGTTGAGTAGTTGGAACACTGAGGGTTTTTTTAGGAAGGTGAAACTATTCTCTAGGATACCGTAATGGTGGATACACGACACGATGCGCTTGTCAAAACCCACGGGACTTAGAGCACCCACAGGGAGCCTTGCTGTCTGCCAACTTAAAAGATTACTCAGGAGGACGGGGAATCCAGGGTGCAATGCAGCCTGTGACAGAACAGGCCACCTGGGGCACAAATGTAGGACACGACCTCACTGAAGTGGGTGGAGGAAAAAGCCGCTGGCCTGATAGCTTTGGAAATGAGTGTGGTTTGCAGAAATACAGGAGAGAGGATGTGTGTGTGTGTGAGACTGTACCCCAGCTGATAAAGCTGCTTCCCCGGGCTGTGGGTCCACAGCTCTGACGCTGCTGTCCACATACCCTGGAACTGAGCCGTGAACCGTGGCGGGAGCCAGGCTGGCCACCTCGGAGGGGGAGTGACAGGTAAGCGGAGGGGGATGCTAGAATGAGCCATGGGTGATGGATTAGAGTTGGAGACATCAGTATGGACTCACGTTCAGCTTCACACAGATGGCCACATTCAGGAACTTCTATAGATATGTGTGCGTTACACGGGTTAGGGGACACACATGAATTTCCTTGCTCTGTCAGTTGAGAGAGACTAGAAGCAACGGGAAGCTCCCAGAAGCGACGAGCACACCAGCACCCAGAACTTGGGGTCTAACACCATTCTCCAATGAGAGGACCAGGGATCCCTGGAGAAATGGCTGATTCTAGGGCTCCGGGCAGGAAACGTGCACAATGCACCCGGAGCATCGCGTTGTGCCAGAGGTAAAGAGGTGCAGGAGCAACAGTGAAAACACAAGGGGTGCGTCCGAGGGACATGGGGGCAACCACACAGCTCCCAGCCGCCAGGGCTGGAACAGCTGCAGCCGGAGCAGAAGAAATAAAGTCGTACTGGATTATAACTCGAGTATAACAGAGAGGTCTGTGAGTTCCTCCTCACGTAAATAAAGGGCTGAATAAATAAACAAATGGGCTGGAGGAATTCCAAATGGTTCATGCAGATGCTCAGGCCGCCCTCGCGGAGCGGGGAGCTTAATCCCACTCCTTGAGTGTGAGCTGTGCGGTGACTTCCCGATGAAGAGGAGAGCACAGGGAGGAGAAGACGAGTAACGTCGCAGGGGAGAAGCCTGGCAGACCCGGCCTCAGCCGGTGCTCGAGGTCAAACCGACGGGCGAAGTGCTGGTCCCAGCACCCCTCCTGATGCCGTGTGAGGGGAAGGACGCTCCCCTCTGTGCTCTTCACCCTCGTGCCCAGCACCCCAGTCGTGTGAGACGCCTCAGACAAGTCCCGACGGAAGGACAGTCTCCAGCGTCCCTGCTGGTCCTCCTCTAAATGGTCCAGGCATCAAAAACAGGACAGTCTGAGAAATGGTCACGGCCCAGAGGAGCCCGAGGAGACGGGACGACTCCCTGACATAGGGGATCCTGGATGGGATCCCGGGATGGAGAAAGGGCAGTAGGTAAAAAATGAAGAAAAGCCAAATAGAGCGTGGGCCTGAGCGAGAACGTATCAGTGCTGGTCCACTGTCACGACACGCGGACCACAGGACCGTGACGTGTCAGCGTCGGGGGACTGGGCTGGGGTCCATGGGAAGTCTCTGTGCTTCCTTTGAACTCCTTGTAAATCTAAGACTATTCTAAAGTTAAAAAGATGATTTAGAAAATTCAAGGAGCAAGTGTCCGTAAGAAATGTCACAAATATCGCGTGCCCGTCGACTCGCGGAACCGTCGTGTTTAACGAAGACCCCCGCTGCTTCTGAAGCTGCTGTGGTCGGGGCTTAGCTTCTTCAGAGAGAGTCCCTGTCGAGCCTTTATCAACATCCCGTCTTCAGACGGGGCGGGAGAGCTGGGGTCTGGGGAGGTGACCTGCTGGGCTGACGGGCTCTCCCCTCACCTCTCTCCCCCTCCCCCTCCCTCCTGCCCTCAGAGGTTGGGGTCACTAACTAGGGTCACTGTTGCTTGTGCCCAAGCCTCAGTTTCTCCAAGTGCAAGCTGACTGGGGATGGGTGTGGCCCAATCACAGAACCGCGGTGGCAAGTTTGCAGTTTTTAGTTGGGCTTCTGTATTTCAGTCTGAAAGGCCCCTGGGCTCAGCTGAGACAGGAGCAGCCTGGGTGCTTTGGGGACAGGCCGGGAAGGCTGCTGGGCAGAGACCGGCCCCTCCCACAGCCAGCGTGCCCCTGGCTGACCTGTGGCCTGGCTCCCAGGTCCCGTGTCATCAACACCCCAGGGATGGCAGGTGGGCCAGGAGCCTCAGCTGGGTACCCAGGCCACCCCATATGTTACCTGTCCGTGAGTCAGTCTCCAGCTCTCCCACAAAAATACGCCCCGAGTTCCAGGGCCGTAGGACCCGTGTTGAGGCCCCAGGGATGGGGGTCTGAAGAGCAGCGCCCTCCCGGCAGAGAGGCAGGGTTTCCCGAGGGTTCTTGTTTGTCGGGGGTTGGATGGGGTGTGTGTAGGAGGGGAGAGAGGAGCATCTCACATGGAACAGGAAGAAGTGGGCTCTGCAGAACTTCTGGGGCAGTGTCTCAGGTGGTGCCTGGGGGCCAGGAGACCCAGGGCCCTGCAGGTGGTGGCAACCCTGGAACCCAGTCTTGGCCTTCTTCCCCCTCCCCCTGGGGGGGCGCGGGTTCCGGAGTCACACCTGTCAGCTCTCCTACTTGCTCATCAAGTCAGCCTCAATTTCTCTGTCTGTGAAGTGGGGCCTATCCTGGCACCTCCGTCAAGGCGCTGAGCTGAGCTGAGCTGAGCGCTCACAGGCAATAGCTCACCCGCCCTGGCACCACAGAGCACTCGGCAGGGGCGGCTTGGCTGGACTGAGGACCAGAGACCCTCCCAAGGGCCTGGCTTTGCAGCCTCAGTGGCGTTTCCCATGGAGGTCCTTTCTCTGGGCACTGGGGAGGAGTGAGGTCTAGCTGGGGACGGCACAGCATCCGTGACAAATGCGAGTCTCTCGAGAACCAAATGCTGCGAGCGAGAGCCTCCCAGGGCATGGGGGGAGCTGTTCCCGTTGTGGAGCAGAGCGTCGCAGGCCGGAAGTGGGAGTGGAGGTGGGGCTCACCTGGGCCATGGGCTCCGGGATGAGCAAAGTGGAAAACGTCTAGGGGGTAGAGGACGGAGAGAGCAGGGTTGCAGGAGGGTCATGAGGTTGCAGAGGGCCCTGGGTGGGGACGGGGGTGACAGGAAAGGGTCCAGGAATTTGCCAGTAAGTACAAAGACAATAAACCTGGGGTGAAACAAGTAAGTGATACTTCAATGGGAAAAAAGCAGTTTAGAAAAAAACAACAGGTGAGTCAGGAGCAAATGGGATTGGAG